>NC_088394.1:4688000-5391000 GCF_037993035.2 Macaca fascicularis
GTTAGCCAGGATGGTCTCGATCTCCTGACCTCGTGATCCACCCGTCTCGGCCTCCCAAAGTGCTGGGATTACAGGCTTGAGCCACCGCGCCCGGCCAATTTTTGCATTTTTAGTAGGGATGGTGTTTCACCATGTTGACCGGGCTGGTCTGGAACTCCTGACCTCAGGTGATCCTCCTTCTTCAGCCTCCCAAAGTTCTGGGATTACAGGTGTGAGCCACTGCATCTGGCTTTTTTAAATTTTTTTATTTTTTTTAAGACTGGGTCTGGTTCTGTTGCCCAGGCTGGAGTGCAGTGGTATGATCACGGCTCACTGCAACCTCTGCCTCCTGGGCTCAAGCAATCCTCCCATGCCAGCCTCCTGAGTAGTGGGGACTACAGGCACATGCCACCGTGCCTGTGGAGGCCCCACTTAAGTCCCTGCAGTAATAACCCAGTGTGACTCAGGCCTGGCCTCCCCCAGCCCCTCATAGGGATACCCACAAATGGTGGGGTGCTTCACACAGGCTGCTGGGCTGGAACAAGCTACATGGTGGATGCTGAGTTCCAGGTGACACTTGGATCAGGGCCAGGCAGCCCTGTTCCCCCGAAGCAGGGGATCCCTCTGCCCACTGTTGGCATAAAAGTAATTGGGGCTGTAGGAACAGCATGATGACCCTCCGCCCTCCCTTCTGGACTGAATGACTTGGGCTCCCTCTGACTGCTGGAATGCCCTGTGAATTGCCCGTGACTGAGGAGAGTTGCCTTATTGAAGGTCACATCCCCTTTCTGGGGTCTGCTTCGAGGTGGCTGAGGCAGGGGGAGAATCTCAGTCCATTCCCTGAAGCTTGGTCTGAAGCAGAGGTTAGGTTGCTGAGGCCATGCTCCAGCCTGTGATGCAGCCCAGCGTCTCCCGGGCCCGCCCAGCTTCCACACTTCCCCACGTGAGCTGACCTCAAGAGCACCCCTGAGAAATCTCTGCACGCTCCTCTCCATCTCAGAGCATGCGTCCTGGGGAGCTCCGTCTTCGACAGTAGCCTCCCTTGTATTCTTTGTTTCTTTTCTTTTATTTATTTATTTATTTATTTATTTATTTATTTATTTATTTATTTTTTGAGACAATCTCGCTCTGTTGCCCAGGCTGCAGTGCAGGGGTACAATCTCAGTTCACAGTAACCTCTGCCTCCCGGGTTCAGGTGATTCTCCTGCCTCAGCCTCCTGAGTAGCCGGGATTACAGGCGTGTGCCACTACACCTGGCTAGTTTTTGTATTTTTAGTAGAGACAGGGTTTCACCATGTTGGCCAGGCTGGTCTCAAACTCTTGACCTCAGGTGATCCACCCACCCCAGCCTCCCAAATTGCTGGGATTACAGGTATGAGCCACTGAGCCTGGCCGCCTTATATTCTTTTTGGAGGCTGCCAAAACAAATGACCACAAACTGGGTGCCTTAAACCACAGAAATTTATTCTTACACAGTTCTGGAGGCCTGAAGTCCAAAATCAAGGCGTGAGCAGGCCACACTGCCTGCAGAGGCTCTAGGGGAGGACCCGTCCTGCCTCTCCCAGCTCCAGACCTTCCTGGGCTTGTGGTTGCATCTCTCCATTCTCTGCCTCCATCTTCACATGGCCTTCTCCTCGGAGTCTCTGTATCTGTTTCCCCTTCTCTTCTAAGGACTTGTCACAGGGCCCACTGTAATCCAGGATGATCTCATCTCGAGAGCCTCAGCTTAATCACATCTGCCAAGATCCTTACTCCAATAGGATCGCACCCTGGAGGTTCCAGGTGGACGTATCTTTTAGGGGAGGCCACAACTGAGTCCTCGGCCGCCATCCAGGCTTCTGTTTCTATGGCAACACTAAGAGCAACCAGTGAGCTCCAGGAAGGGCAGGGTCTTGGTTGCATTTGTCTCTGCGCCTCTAGGAGCTCCTCAGAAAGGGTGGCAACATGAATAGCCCTACCTGCCACCGCCGTGAACTGTCCTCTCTTGATGGTGCTGAGAGCAACATGTGGTGTGCAGGGGAGACGCAGACCCCACCCCCACGTCAGCACCCCCAGTGCTGCAGCCAAGAGAGTTTCCCCCTCCTCCCTGCCCCTCTAGGGTGAGCAGGTGAGCAGGCCAGCTTAGGAGAGAAAGGAGGCCTGATGGCTTGGTTGGATGTCTTTTGAAACTTTTCTTTTTTAAAGACAGAGTCTTACTCTCTTGCTCAGGCTGGGTTGCAGTGGCTCAATCACCACTCACTGAAGCTTCAACCTCCTAGGCTCAAGCAATCCTCCCACATTAGCCTCCTGAGTGGCTGGGACTACAGGCATACGCCACCACATCTGGCTAATTAAAAACAAACAAACAAACAAACAAGAAACGTGTAGAGATGGGATCTCACTGTGTTGCCCAGGCTAGTCTCAAACTCCTGGGTTCAAGTGATCCTTCAGCCTTGACCTCCCAAAGCACTGGGATTACAGTTGTGAGCTACCATATCTGGCTGTCTTTTGAAACTTTCCACCGAGGATAAAGGGAAGCGGTCAAGGTTGAAGTTTTAAGTGCTTCTGTGTGGGCCAAGCCAGTCAAAGGTACCTTCCCAGGAATTTAGGGCCCCGAGATATCAACTGGGAGACGGCATGTATGAGTCAGTGTTCTCCAGAGAAACAGAGCCATTGGGATGTATATAGATACACAGAAAGAGGTTGAGTATGAGGAATTGGCTCACGTGGTTACGGAGGCAGAGAAGTCCCAAGATCTTCCATCTGCAGGCTGGAGGTGTGGTTCCAACCCAAACTCAAACGACTGGGAATTGGGGGTCCCATGAGTTAAGTCTTTGTCTGAGTCCAAAGGCCTGAGAACCAGAAGCACCAATGTTAGAGAGCGGGAAAAGAAGGACGTCCCAGTTCCAGCCGAGAGAATTCACCCCTCCTCAACCCTTTTGTGCTATTCAGGATTGTACATGCCCACCTGCATTGGTGAGGGTGATCTTCTATATTGACTCTACCCCAGTTCAAATGCTAAGCTCTGCCGGACTCAGTGGGTCACACCTGTAATCCCAGCACTTTCGGAGGCCGAGTTGGGCACATCACTTGAGGCTAGGAGTTCGAGACCAGCCTGGCCAACATGGTGAAACTCCATCTCTACTAAAAATACAAAAACTAGCTGGGTGTGGTGGTGCACGCCTGTAATCCAAGTTACTGGGGGAAGGTGAGGCATGAGAATTGCTTGAACTCAGGAGGTGGAGGCTGCACTGAGCCGAGATCCCACCACTGTACTCCAGCCTGCGTGACAGAGAAAGACTCTCTCTCAAAAATGGAAAACAAAACAAAATTTAAAAAAAACAAATGCTAATCTCTTCCAGAAACACCTTCACAGACACACCCAGAAATAGCTTCACTAGCTCTCTGGGCATCCTGCAGCCTAGGCAAGTTGCCACATAAAAATAATAGTCACACTGCACCTGGTGACACCAGGCTCCTCTGCTGGTAAACTCAACCATGAAGTGGGGAACTGTACGAGCCTCATGGTGTTCTTTCTTATCATCCATATTTTGATATTGTACAATGGGGCCCCATTTGGGCCTGTACTTGGAGTCTGTCCATTCCGCTCTGCTCTAGGGATCACAGGGTACTCAGACTCAGAGGGAAAACTCAGCCATGACTGGAGGTGCCCTCAGTGTCCTCTTGACTCTGTACCTTCCAGGAAGCCAAAGGATGTTTCCCAGGGCAACCAAGGGACAATGGCCACTGGACATGAAATCTCAAAACGCAGTGACTGGCCAGGCATGGTGGTTCATGCCTGTAATCCCAATGTTTCAGACGCCAAGGCAGGAGGATCGCTTGAGCCCAGGAGTTTGAGACTAGCCTGGGCAACATAGCAAGACCCGTCTCTTAAAATGTTTTTTTAATTAAAAAAAAATTTAACTGGATGCATGTAGTGGCTTATGCCTGTAATACCAGCACTTTGGGAGGCCCAGGTGGGTGGATCACTTGAGGCCAGGAGTTTGAGTCCAGTGCAGCCGACATGGTGAAACTCCATTTCTACTAAAAATACAAAAATTAGCTGGGCCTGGTGGTATGTGCCTGTAGTCCCAACTATCCAGGAGGCTGAGGCACAAGAATCACTTGAGCCTGGAGGCAGAGGTTGCAGTGAGCTGAGATTGTGCCACTGCACTCCAGCCTGGGTGACAGAGCAAGACCCTGTCTCGAAAAAAAAAAAAATTAGCTGGGTGTGATGGCTCACACTTGTAGTCTCAGCTACTTGGGAGGCTGAAGTTGGAGGATCACTTGAGCTCAGGAGGTCGAGGCTGCAGTGAGCTGTGATTGCATCACTGCACTCCAGCCTTGGCAACAGAGCAAGACCCTGTCTCTAAAGTCAAATCAGGCTGGGTGCAGCGGCTCATGCCTATCATCCCAGCACTTTGGGAGGCGGAGGTGGGCAGATCACCTGAGGTCAGGAGTTCAAGACCAGCCTGGCCAACATGGTGAAACCCCATCTCTCCAAAAATACAAAACTTAGCTGGGCATGGTGGCGAGTGCCTGTAATTCCAGCTACTTGGGAGGCTGAGGCAGGAGAATCGCTTGAACCTGGGAGGCGGGGGTTGCAGTGAGCCAAGATCGCACTGGTGACAGAGCAAGACTCCATCTCAAAAAAAAAAAAAAAAAAAAAAAAAAGTCAAATCAAATCAAAAGGCAGCAACTGAGAAGGACATTCACCTTCAAGGAGGACACGGGTGGCTGCCGAGAGACAGGCGTGTTTCAGCACGTGGCCATGTGGGCCTCCTCATGGTGCTTCCCCAGAAGACCTTTGTTCTTAGAAGTGATGAGGCTGTGATGCCATTTGTGTGGCACTTTCTCTCTTTGCCCCAGGCCCCCCTCTCTCCTCTGTGATGTCCACGGGCATGAAGGGCGTTGGAAGAACTGGGGAATGAGGCCGAGTCCCAGTCTGGAGCCTGCATCTCATTGCCTGTAGAACGAGGCTGATCTCGTCGCCTACTGCGAGTTGTCATGAGGCTCAGATGAGGTGATGGGGAGAGAGGATGCAGCACAGCAAACTGGGCTTTCGACTCAGGAGGGGCTGGGTGGCTCATCTACAGGCTTTGCCACCACTAGCAGGCAACTCTGGGCAAGCTGGGTTCTCAGAACCTGGATTTCCTCTTGCTAAGATGTTGTGAGCATCTGAGGAGCATAGGCGCTGCCCAGCAAATGGTGGTTACCAGATCGTGGAAAGAATGAGCTCAGTGCCTAGTGCATAGTGGGAGCCCTGCGTGTGGATCCTTTCCCTCCCTTAGGGCCACTCAGTGGTACATGAAGAAGCCATGAGAGCAGGGATGAGGCTGCCTTTGAGTGTCCTGGGCTGGGTGGCCATAGGGTAGACTGCAGGGCCCAGGTGGGGATCGGCGTCCGGTATCCACGAACTGTGTCTTGGTCACCAATTTGCTGTGAACGTACGGCTTCTACTAACTTTGAGGCACATGGATGTTTAGTGACTTGCCCAAGCCCAGCCCCAGCTGAAACTGCAGCGTCCTGTCTACTGTGGGCTCTAAATGATGATGAAATCATGTTTGCTCCACGTGACTCATGATCCTTACAATCCCTTAAACTGCAGCATGCATGGTTCTGTGCATCCATGATCCATGCATAGATGCGTGGACTGTCTAACAGTTCTCTTTTTGGGGTAATTTTTTTTTTTTTCGAGACAGAGTCTCGTTCTGTCACTCAGGCTGGAGTGCAATGGCGCAATCTCGGCTCACTGCAATCTCTACCTTTCAGGCTTAGGTGATTCTTGTGCCTCAGCCTCCTGAGTAGCTGGGACTACAGACATGCACCACCACACCCAGATAATTTATATATATATATATATATTTAAGTAGAGACGTGGTTTTGCCATGTTGGCCAGGCTGGTCTTGAACATCTGGCCTCAAGTGATTCACCTGCCTCAGCCTCTCCTGAAGTGCTTGGATTATAGGCATGAGCCACTGTGCCTGGCCTGGGATAATATTTAAAAAAAAAAAAAAAAAAAAAAAAAAGTAAGACTAGTCAATTGCAGCAGTAAGATTTTTTTTTTTTTTTTTTTGAGATGGAGTCTCACTCTGTCGCCCAGGCTGGAGTGCAGTGCCATGATCTCGGGTCACTGCAAGCTCTGCCTCCCGGGTTCAAGCGATTCTCCTGCCTCAGCCTCCCGAGTAGCTGGGTTTACAGGTGCGTGCCACCATGCTGAGCTAATTTTTGTATTTTTAGTAGAGACGGGCTTTTGCTATGTTGGCCAGGCTGATCTCGAACTCCTGACCTCAGGTGATCCACCCACCTTAGCCTCCCAAATTCCTGGGATTACAGGCATGAGCCACCACGCCCGACCAAGATTTTTATTTATTTGATTTTTTTTAGAGACAGAGTTTCTCTTGGCCATCCAGCCTGGGGTGCAGTGGCATGACCATGGCTCACTACAGCCTTGAACCCCTGGGCTCAAGCAATCCTCCCACCTCATTCCTGAGTAGCTGTGACTATACATGTGGACCACCATGCCGGGGTGGTTCTAATTTTTTTCTTGTAGAGATTGGGCACTAAGTTGCTCAGGCTGGTCTCGAACTTCCAGCCTCAAGCAATCCTCCCACCTCTTCTTTCCCAAGTGCTGGGATGACAAGCGTGACCCACTGTGCCTGGCCAAAATAAATACTGAATGCTTAGTGCCAAACAGCAGATGAATAAGGAAGGCTGATGTCTGCAGGGTTTACCCCATTGCATTGTACAACAGGCCTAGGCACCCCTAAAACAAGTAGATGGGTTGTTTGTCACCAGGATCAGGAGACAGCAGAGCTTTGTCAAGCTGTCTTGCTGGGGTGAGCTGCAGTGGGAGTTGGACTCCCCCAGGACACAGAGACAGATGCAGGATCCAGGACTCGCGCCTCCTTGGTGCTCTCCTGCTACCTGGTGGCCTCTTCTTTCCTTTAAGTCCTCTGTCCCTCTTTCACTTCTCTCTGCCTCCTCCACCTGTTCTTGCAGGTGTCTGGCCATGACCTTCGATGGGTGCTTCTGTTCCTCTTAACCACTCTGAACCCTCCAAAATAGCCCCTATGCAAACCAGGACATATATGACCTCCCATGGGCAACAGCAACAGCGGACTTTACCTACTTCAATTGCAAGATGCTCCTTGGAGGGTAGAAACAGTTCTGGGACAAACGCATTTGATGTGAATGGGCCCAGCTCTCTCCTAACCCACAAAGCTTCCTGTCCTGCGCTCTTGAGAGCCCTTCCCTGGGAGTCCAGCCCCTCTCGGGGGTCTGACTTGTATGATGCAAATTGAAGGCCCATGTAGAGTAACAGTGGTTCTTGATGGCGTCACAGCACTCCTGGACTGATGGCGAGAAGACCAGCCCTGTAGAAGCAGTCCTAGGGCCACACCGTGGCAACGAATGTGCAAAATGCAGCCACCCCTCTGAATGGTGACAACGGTGGCCACCCCTCTAATGGTGACAATGGTGACAATAGTCGGACCATCCTCCAACAGCAGACACCCACTGAGCGATTACCCTGCCAGGAGGGCTGAGTCAAGCGCTCTCTATGCACGATCTTGTTGACTCCTCACAACTGCTCTGGGAAGTAGATGCCCCTATTCCCCTTTTACAAATGGATCACCCTAAGCTCAGGAACATATTCAAGGACAGCAGGACACCAAGGCTCATCTGAGCTCACAGTGACAGCATCGAGTCCCACACTGCACAGAGGGCGGGTCTGGCGCACTCCCCACAGCGTGGGGAATCTGCCCTTAATTGCATAGCAGGGAGTGATCAAACAAGTTCTATCACATACCAACACTGCAGGCCCCTCTGGCTCTTCCATCATGAAGCACCTCCCGGTGATGGATGCAGGGCAGGGAGAGGAGGAGAGAGGAGACCTCGGCTTCTGCCTTCCCTAGCCCCTCTCTGCTGGGCACATGGAGATCCACCTGGCGGTTGGCCCCTCTGGGCCTTGAGCCAGCCTGGCACAGGCAATGTACCGTTCGGTGGCATCTGGATCCGTGTTTGTGCCTTAAGCATGACAGGTGGCCCTGGCTCAAACGTCCTGGGCTCCCTCTCCCTGTTTCCTGATGGGGGAAACCCTAGTTTCGGGCCCAGGCTGGAACCTGGGATGGACTCAGATGTTTTGGAAATGCATGTTGGGCCAGTGGGTCGGGCCTCACCAGAAGCTTGTGCAGAGGACAAGGAGCTTCCAGCAAATCACTCACCCATGGAAGGGAGGAGCCAGGCCCAGTGAGCTGACCTGGAATAGTTATACGGCCTATCACATACCAACACCGCAGGCCCCTCTGGTTCTTCAGACCCTGTGGCGTACATAGCCAGAGAGCAGGAGGAACCTGGGGATGTATATATGCCATAAGTAAAGATGAGCGATTTACCCTACAAAACAGGGCACAGACACTGCTTTGGTGATGATAGTAGCCATCAGTAGTCCAGAGAGAGAAGATGCAGCCTGGTGAAGCCGTAGCGGCCAATTTGTCTGAGTGTACACATAGACACAGCTTTCAGTGGCATCTTCTCAGGGGCTGTAGCAAGGTCAAGGTGAGAGCTGGCTGGGTTATGACTGCTTCTTCCCATGAGGGCAGCACGTACCAGAGGAAGGACATGGGCTCTGGGGAGCTGGGTTCTTTTTTTTTTTTTTGAGACAGAGTCTTACTCCCATCAGTCAGGCAGGAGTGCAATAGCACAATCATGGCTCATCGCAGCCTTGACCTCCTGGTATCAAGCAATCTTCCTGTCTCATTTTTTGATTTTTGGTAGAGACAAGGCCTAACTATGTTACCCAGGCTGGTTTCAAACTCTTGGACTCAAGTGATCCTCCTGCCTCAGCCTCCCAAAGTGCTGAGATGACAGGCATGCACCACTATGCCTGGCTGGGAGCTGGATTCTAATCTCATTCTCACCACTTCCTTGTGTGTGATCTGGGGCAAGTTAATTAAAGACTCTTAAACTGGGATGCGAATGCTGCTGCCCGCTGTGGTTTAAAATATATCCACAACAAACTCTTTGATATTCCTCCCTTTAAGAGGTGGAGCCTCATCCCCTGCCCTTGAATGTGGGATGGAATTAGTGGCTCACTTCTAAATAATAAGGCAGGGGTGACACTGTGTGACCTTGGGGACTGGTCATAAAAGGCCTGCGGGTTCCTACTTGTTCCCTCCCTTGCACTCAGATCCCTCCTCTGGGGAAAACCAGCTGCTATGTCATTAAAACAGCACTGTGTTGGCCACTGGTGAAGACCGAACCCTCCAGCCAGCAGCCACATGAAGGCGCCATCTTGGAGGTGGCTCCTCCAGCCCCATTTGAGCCTTCAGATGACGGCAGCCCCAGCAGACATCCCAACTGCAACCTCACAAGAGACCCTGAGCCAGAGCCACCCTGATTAAAATGACCATGATGTTTCTGAATTCCTGACTACAGAAACTGTGAGATAATGAATTTTTGTTGTTTTAAGCTAATATGTTTTGGGGGGTAGATTGTTACACAGTAATAGATAACTGATAGACTTATCTCAAGGTATGCGTCAGGATTTACTGGGCCAACATACACAAGGGGCCAGATACCCAATGGACCCTCAGTCTGATCAGCTCCTTTCCACACTGAGGTCTCAGCAGCCCCTTCCTCATGGTGGCAAGGTTTGGACTGTGGTTATGCCCACACAGGGGCCAGCCCTCCAGCCAGGTTCCTGGCTTCCTCTTCCTTTTCCCAAGGCTTGCCTTTCCCCTGGCCTTGCCCACCAGAGACCCTGTCACATTGGGGAAGGCCTGTGCTCGCTTCTAAACAAAGGATCAAAGAAATCGGTCTGTATGCTGTTAAACATTAAAAAAAATATTTTTTTGCCTAGATCATATCACTTCTTGCTTAAACCCCTTCCATGGCTTCCCTTTATCATTACAGTAAAAATCCCAACCCGTGACCATGGCTATAAGACTCCTATAATATACCCCAGACCCCATAATGTGACCATTCATGATGTTCTTCTCCATGCCCTGCAAACTCACCAGATCACCACACTTTGTTTCTCTGACGCAGACTATTCTTCCACCTGATCTTCACAAGGCTGCCTTCTTTCCTGTTGTTCTCATCTTTACTTAGTGTCACCTTCTCAGAGCATGCCCCACCCCAGCTCCTCTTGACCACATCATCTCATCATTTTTAGCACCAGCTAAAATATCCTGTCTGCATGATTATTGTCTGAAGCCAGCCCTTGCACGGAAACTCCTTCAGAGCAGACCTCTGCTGTGCTTGCTCCAGGGGCTAGGAGGGACACACAGCAGAGACTTGTGAGATAATAAATGTGTGAGACACACCACAGACACTTGACACATGTTTCTGGGCTGGAGAGCTTTTCAATAGCAATCACATTCCCTTTTGAAAGCTTTGGAGGTGCGCCAGGTTCCAGAGGCACCATCTGGAAAATCCTTCCATGAAGGAAGTTAATCACTTTCAGCCTTTCTTCCAGCGTGCAGTTCTTACAACCTTTCTTACTTGCATCATGATCATTTTAATCCAGGAAAGTTCTTAGGGGTTTGCAAATGCTGGTGTTCTGAGGGGAGCTACGTCTTTCCTTGATTTAGTTCCAGGTAACACACATGGACTGGAACACCATGATTTTTTCCCTTGGGTGGGTTTTCCTGTGGGGTCTGCCAGGCCAGCCGTCCCTCTGTGTGGAGCAAGGATCCAGTGACTGCATGGCTGTAGGATGCAAACCTCTTCCCCAGGACTGCTGTGGATTTGGGGTCAGTCCAAGGCATATAGGACATGCACAGCCAGAAATACCTGTAGGGGGACACCCTGGAGGAGCCTTTGACCCAAGGGAGCTAGTGGGACCTGAACGCCAAGTGGGACTCTGAGCAGGGGAAGGCACGGGCAGAGCTACCCAGCAGGGACCCCACCGTCACAGTGGGGCTGGGTCCCAAAGGCTGCCCTATTACTGTCTGGCTGCAGGGAAGTCCAGGGGTCCCCGGGGCGGGGGCTGGAATGGCAGGGAGGCCTATGAGGCCTAGCCACATTGGAGTATTCACAGATTTCAACACCCAAACTAGCTGAACCGGGGCTCGCCGGCTGAACGGCAGCCTGGCTCTTGGGAGTCACCCAGACCCTGCCTTGACCTCCCCACTGGCCAAAGACCCTGCCGTCCTCTGCCTGCCTGCTCCATGTCCAGTCGTGCTGGCCTCTGATCCACTCCTCGAAGATGCTGTGCTCCCTCGGGGCTTCGACAGTGGCTGTTTTCCCAGGAGCTGCCTGACCTGAAAACATCCCTCTCTTCCTTCTGAAGACAGTTCCTCGTTCCCTTTCTCAAGGTAGCTTTCCCTGAGCCCTAGACAGGTCCAGGGACCCCGCTCCCCACTCTGGGGTCTGGCCTTCCTAGCACATGCCCAGTTCATTGTATTGTTTTGTTTTGTCTGAGAGAGGGTCACGCTCTGTTGCCAGGCTGGAGTGCAGTGACGCGATCTCAGCTCACTGTAACCTCTGCCTCCCGGGTTCCAGTGATTCTCCTGCCTCAGCCTCCCGAGTAGCTGGGATTACAGATGTGCACCACCACGCCCGGCTCATTTTTGTATTTTTAGTAGAGATGGGGTTTCGCCAAGTTGCCCAGTCTGGTCTGAAACTCATGAGCTCAAGTGATCTGCCCGCCTCTGCTTGCCTCGGCCTCTGCCTCCCCAAGTGCTGAATGTGTCCATTTCCTAATCCCACAGTGACGAGGTTTCCACGCAACCGACCCCACAACTATTTTTCTCACTATTCTCTCACCACCTTCTCGTTAAACAGTTGCCGAATGAACGTTCAGACGAATGGACGGACCCCAAATTCCTGGCCTCTTGTGCATCTCATGAATCCTTCCGTGGCTACGCCTCCCGGTAGGGAGTTTACCACTCTTGTGGTCTAGAAAAACGGGTTCTGTGTGGATGCTGGGACCTCAGGGGCCCTTCCCATAGTATGGGTCCCAGACCCATAGTCGGTCCTGCCCATAGACAGCCCACTGTTGGTGGGCTGGCTGTGCCGGGCAGGAGATTCTGCCAGAGAACACGAGGGGCCAAGCCACAAAGCCCCAGTGTGGAGGTCCCGGCTGTTGCAGGGGAAAGTTGCCCAAGACACGCCTGGTGAGCTGATGAGACCTTTTCTCCCACCGATAAGACCTCCGACGGCTCACCTTCCAGCACCCGTCTTGCAGCACAGACGTGAGAGCTACATCTGTGAAACATGGTTGGCGTTGCCTTTACCCAAACTTTGTCTCTCCATCCTGTTTGATTGTTCCACCAGGATTTTTTCCCCTATAGAAAGATTTCATCTTTCCTGAGTGGCTGGAAAGATGGTAAAACAAAGTGTTAAAAGGCATTCAATGGGCCGGGCATGGTGGCTCACGTATGTAATCCCAGCACTTTGGGAAACCAAGGCGGGTGGCTCACCTGAGGTCAGGAGTTCACAACCAGCCTGGCCAACAAGGTGAAACCCCGTCTGTACTAAAAATAACAAAAATTAGCTGGGCGTGGTGGCCGGCTCCTGTAATCCCAGCAACTCAGGAGGCTGAGGCAGGAGAATTGCTTGAACCCAGGGGGCAGAGGTTGCAGTGAGCCGAGACTGCACCATTGCACTCCAGCCTGGGCAACAAGAGCAAAAAAAAAAAAACAAAAACAAAAACAAAAGAAAAAAAAGGTGTTTAATGAAAGAGAATACACTAAATAATAAGGTTGTGCTATTTCGTCCTTTTCTTAGAGACGCGGGAGGAGGTGTAGGGGAGGAAGAGGAGAAGTGGTCTTTTCTTATTCAATTCTTCAATCACCTAAACTGGGAAGGTATTGGCCAGATAGTTTCCAGAAAGAACTCTCCCGCCCTGAAGGCAATTCTCCCAGCCTAGGCAGCTGCTTGGAGTAACACACACACCTTCTTGGTGTTAACCTCCTTTGACTTCAGGCAAATGGCCAACACTTACCTGGCTGCAGTGGGGCCCCTGCCACGCACTGTCCCGGGCAGAGAGGCAGCTTTGGCTTGCCGGGTCCATGAGCTGCCAATCATCATGCAGGAAATCAACTCGCTGGCCAGACCTCCTGCATAAATGCCCCAGAGCAGCCACCAGAGCCCAGAACTTGGAAAGGGCAGGGAGGAAGCCGCTGGCAGAACGAGGAAAACCTGTTCCGAGGTGGGAGGTGGGAGGTGGGAGGTGCTGTGCTGGGCAGGGAAACTCTGTGGAGGGGTTAGGTGGTCCTGGCTCATCCTGACCCTTGCCTGTCTGGAAGGGGGATTTTTAAAAAACTGGATAGAAATTGGGTAAGATGTACTTGTTTAATGGGGAAAGATAAGGTGAGTGATTTTAAGTGTTAGAGAACAATCTGGGAAACCTGCCCCTTAAAGAAAACCTGATATGGGGAGAAATTCCTGCAAAACTGGGAGGAAGCAGGTGCCAGTCTTGCTGCTGTAGGCTGAGAAGCGCCTTTCTCTCTGCAGAATGCACTCAGGGGTTCACCCTCGGTCTGTGGTTGAGGGTGAGGCAGGGAAGCTGAAAGTAACAGCAGCAGAAGGCCACCCAAAGGCAGCTGTGGTTCCAGCCCAGTCAAGATCCACTCCTCAGCAGGGAACTGCAAGTCAAACCCACAATGAGGCCGGGCTCAGGGGCTCACGCCTGTAATCCCAACACTTTGGGAAGCCCGGGCAGGTGGATCACCCCTAAAGTCAGAAGGTCGAGACCAGCCTGGCCAACATAGTGAAAACCCATCTCTACTAAAATTACAAAATTTACCCAGGCATGGTGGTGCCCGCCTATAATCCCAGCTACCAGGGAGGCTGAGGTAGGAGAATTGCTTGAACCTGGGAGGCAGAGGTTGCAGTGAGCCAAGATCACACCACTGCACTCCAGCCTGGGCGAAAGAGCAAGACTCTGTCTGAAAACAAACAAACAAACAAACAAACAAAAAACAAAGCCACAATGGGACACCACCTTATGTCCACGAGGATGCCACAGTCAAAACCATGGAGAATGAGAAGTGATGGCAGGGACATGAAGATATGGGAACCTTTACACACCTTTGATGGGAATGTAAAAAAGTGCAGCCATTGTGCAAAATAGCATGGCCGTTCCCCAAAAGTTTAAACACAGGGTTACCAGCAATTCCACTCCTAGGTATATATACCCAGGAGAAATGAAAGCCACCATCCACACAAAAACGTGTGCAGGCATGCTCACAGCAGCATTGCCTTTAACGGCCCCGAGTGAAAACAACCCGGATATCCACAAACTGACGAATGGATAAACGAATTGTGGTCTATTCATACAGTGGAATACTACTCAACCATAAATAGGACTGAAGCCAGGCACAGTGGCTCACGCCTGTAATCTTAGCACTTCGGGAGGCTGAGGTGGGTGGATCACCTGAGGTCAGGAATTCAAGACCAGCCTGGCCAACATGGTGAAACCCAGCCTCTACTAAAAATACAAAAATTAGCTGGGTGTGGTGGTGGGCATCTGTAATCCCAGCTACTTGGGAGGCTGAGGCTGGAGAATCACTTGAAACCGGGAGGCAGAGGTTGCAGTGAGCTGAGATTGTACCACTGCACACGAGTCTGGGTGACAGAGCGAGGCTCTGTCTGTGAAAAAAAAAAAAGACAGGAAGTAGACGAGTGGTTGTCTGGAGTTAGGATTGGGCAATGGCTTCCCTAGTAGGATTAGGGAAGTGATAGTTAAGAGATAATGGTGTTTCTTTCTGGGATAATGAAAATGTCCTCAAGTGGATCATGGTGATGGTTGTACAACTCTGTGAATATATGAAAAGTTATTGGATTGTATACTTAAAAGGGTGAGTCAGGCCAAGCATGGTGGCTCATGCCTGTAATTCTAGCACTTTGGGAGGTCAAAGTGGGAGGATCATTTGAGCCCAGGAATTTGAGATCAGCCTGGGCAACATGGTGAGACCCCGTCTCTATAAAAATAAAAACTAAAAAAACCCCCAAAAACTAGTGAATCATGTGGTATGTGAATTATATCTGTTTAAAGAATTATAAAACTGTTTAAAGAATTATAAGCTGTTTAAAGAAAAAGAATTTTGGGTCAGGGGGCCTCTTTTTAGTCTGTTTGGTAGGATTTCCTATAATCCTTCCAGCCATCTGTGAAATGATTGAACTGGACTGGATAGGGCTAACAATAAAAGAATATCTTGTTATAATAAGTGCATAAGATAAGGGTACAAATTCTACTCTGAGGCACCCATGAAAAGTGAGGACTAGGAAAGAAAATATCACCCTGAATATTCAGACTAAAAACAATCAATACATAATTGATGGTTCAACAATCTGCAGTAATATGAGACAGCTTAAAAAGAAACCGCAATAGAGAAGAAATTGAATCAGTAATTAATAACCTTCCAAAACAGAAAGTACCAGGCCCAGATGGGCTCACTGGTGACTTCTACCAAATACTTGAGGGAGAGATTATACCAAATTCTCTACAATCTCTTTCCAGAGAGAGAAACTGAGGGTATACTTCCTAACTCATTCTATAAGGCTAGCATCACCTTTCCTAACTCATTCTATGAGACTAGCATCACCTTAACCAGACATTTCCAGAAAGAAAAACTACAAGGCGGGGTGCAATGGCTCTTGCCTATAATCCCAGCAGTTTGGGAGGCTGAGGCAGAGGACTGCTTGAGCTCAGGGAGTTTAAAACCAGCCTGGGCAACATAGTGAGAGCTTGTCTCTACTAAAATTTAAAAAAAAAAAAGGTTGGGCGTGGTGGCTCACGCCTGCAATCCCAGCACTTTGGGAGGCTGAGGAGGGCAGATCACCTGAGGTCAGGAGTTCAAAACCAGCCTGGCCAACATGGTGAAATTCCGTCTGTACAAAAAATACAAAAATTAGCTGGTCATGGTGGCCCAGGCCTGTAATCCCAGCTACTCAGGAGCCTGAGGCGCAAGAATCCCTTGAACCGGGGAGGTGGAAGTTGCATTGAGCCAAGATCGCACCACTGCACTCCAGCCTCCAGGGTGACAGAGTGAGACTCAGTTAAAAAAAAAAAAAAAAAAAATTAGCCAAGTGTGGTGGGGCACACCCAAAGTCGCAGCTATTCGGGGGGTTGAGGCAGGAGGATTGTTTGAGCCTGGGAGGTTGAGCCTGCGGTGAGCCCTGATTGTGCCACTGCACTCCAGCCTAGGCAACAGAGTGAGACCCTGTCTTAATTTAAGAAAGAAAGAAAAGGAAACAAAAACTACAGACCAATATATCTTATGAACATAGATGCAAAAATTCCTAACAAAATATTAGCAAGTAGAATCCAACGATGTATAAATAGAAGTCTACACCACTACTAAGTGGGATTTATCCTACGTATGCAAGCCTGGTTCAACATTTGGAAATCAATTCATGTAATCCATCACATCGACAGGCTAAGGAAGAAAAATCACACGACCATATCAACAGACGCTGTTACACCCTTCACAAAAATGAACGCAAAATGGATCTCAGACCATTTTGAGTTAATGCAACACTATAAAACTCCTAGAATATAACATAGGAGAAAATCCAGATGACCTTGGGCATGGAAGTGACTTTTAGCAAACAACAAAGAAGATACAATCCATGAAAGAAATAACTGATAAGCTGGATTTCATTAAAATTAAAAACGTCTGCTCTGTGAAAGATGCTTTCAAGAGAATGAAAAGACAAGCTACAGACTTGGAGAAAATATTTGCAAAAGACATATCTGATAAAGGACAGTTATCTAAGATATACAAAGAATTCTTAAAACTCAACAATAAGAACATGAACAGATGGATTGAAAAAATGGGCAAAAGATCTAAACAGACGCCTCACCAAAGAAGAGATACAGATGGCAAATAAGCATATGAAAAGATGCTCCATATCATATGTCATTAGGGAAATACAAATTAAAACAATAATAAGCTGGGCGCGGTGGCTCACACCTGTAATCCCAGCACTTTGGGAGGCCGAGGCGGGAGGATCACGAGGTCAGGAGAGCGAGACCATCCTGGCTAACACGGTGAAACCCCGTCTCTACTAAAAATACAAAAAATTAGCCAGGCATGGTGGCGGGCGCCTGTAGTCCCAGCTACTCCCGAGGCTGAGGCAGGAGAATCGCTTGAACCCAGAAGGCAGAGGTTGCAGTGAGCAGAGATCGTGCCACTGCACTCCAGCCTGGGCAACAGAATGAGACTATGTCTCAAAAATAAAATAAAATATAAAACAACAATGAGATACCACTACACACCTATTAGAATGGCCCAAATCTAGAACACTGACAACACCAAATGCTGGTGAGGATGCAGAGCAACAGGAATGTTCATTCATTGCCCGTGGAAATGCAACATGGTACAGTCTCTTTGGTAGACAGTGTCACAGGTTCTTACAAAGCTGAACATACCATATGATCCAGCAATCACATGCCTTGGCATTTACCCAGATGAGTTGAAAACTTAGTTCAACACAAGTATCTGCACATAGATGTTTATAGCAGCGTTATTCATAATTGTTAAAACTTGGACACACCCAAGATGTCCTTCAGTAGGTGAAGGGATAACTAAACCTTGGCACATCCAGACAACGGAATATTATTCAGTACTAAAAAGAAATTCAATGGAATATTATTCAGTACTAAAAAGAAATTCAATGGAATATTATTCAGTGCTAAAAAGAAATTCAATGGAATATTATTCAGTGCTAAAAAGAAATTCAATGGAATATTATTCAGTGCTAAAAAGTTATCAAGTCATGAAAAGACATGGAGCAACTTTTTTTAATAAAAATTTTAACTTTATTAAAACAGAGATGGGGTCTTACCATGTTGCCCAGGCTGGTCTTGAACTCCTGGGTTTAGGCAATCTTCCAGCCTCAGCCTCCTAAAGTGCTAAGATTACAGATGTGAGCCACTACACCCAGCCATTATTTTTTATTTATTTATTTATTTATTTATTTATTTATTTATTTATTTATGGAGACGGAGTCTTGCTCTGTTGTTCAGGCTGGAGTGCAGTGGCACAATCTCTGCTCACTGCAACCTCTGCTTCCCCAGTTCAAGTGATTCTCCTGCCTCGGCCTCCCGAGTAGCTGGGATTACAGGTATGCGCCACCATGCCTGGCTAATGTTTGTATTTTAGTAGAGATGGGGTTTCACCATGTTGATCGGGCTGGTCTCGAACTCCTGACCTCAGAGGATCCGCCCGCCTCGGCCTCCCAAAGTGCAGGGATTACAGGGGTGAGCTACTGTGCCCAGCCATTGACGAACTATAAACACGTGTTACTAAGCGAAAGACACCAACCTGAAAAGGTCACATAGTATATGATTCCAACTATGTGACATTCTGGAAAAGGCAAAGCTATACAACTTTGGAGACAGTAAAAGGATCACTAGTTTTTAGGGGTTAAAGAAGAGGGAGGGATGAATAGGTGATGCACAGAGGATTTTTTAGGGCAGTGAAACTATTCTGTATGATACTATAGTGGTGGATTCACATCATTATGTATTTGTCCAAACCCATAGGATGTACAACACCAAGAGCGAACCCTGATGTTAACTGTGGACTTCAGGTAATGATGGCGTGTCAGTGCAGACTGATGCTATCTGTCTGTCTACCTACCTACCTACCGACAAGGTCTTGCTGTGTTGCCCAGGTTGGTCTTGAACTCCTGGGTTCAAGCAATCCCCTTGCCTTGGCCTTCCAAAGTGCTGTCCAGTGTAGATTTATTGACTGTAACAAACATACCACTCCAGGGCGGGATATTGATCGTCAGGAGGTTGTACGTATGTGGGGAAATGGGTGTATGAGAATTCTCTCTGCTTTCTGCTCAGTTTGCTGTGAACCTGAAACAACAACAAGAAGGAAGGAAAGAAGAAAGGAAGGGAGGAAGGGAGGGGCAGGCCGGGCATGGTGGCTCATTCTTGTAATCCCAGCACTTTGGGAGGCTGAGGAGGGTGGATCACCTGAGGTCAGGAGTTCGAGACCAGCCTGGCCAACATGGTGAAACCCTGTCTCTACTAAAAATACAAAGAAATTAGCCAGGCGTGTGGTGGGCACCTGTAATTCCAGCTATTTGGGAGGCTGAGGTAGGAGAATTGGTTGAACCCGAGAGGCGGAGGTTGCAGTAAGCCGAGGTCGCACCACTGCACTCCAGCCTGGGCCACAAAGTGAGACTCCGTCTCAAAAAAAAAAAAAAAAAAAAAAAAAATTAGCCAGGCATGGTGGCGCGTGCCTGTAATTCTAACGCTCAGGAGGCTGAGGCAGGAGAATCACCGGAACCTGGGAGGTGGTATGAGCCAAGATTGTGCCATCACACTCCAGCCTGGGGGACAGAGCAAGACTCTGTCTAAAAAAAAAAAAAAAAAGAAAGTACAACTTTTGCTGACTTTTGAGCAGCAACTATGGAAGCTAGAAGTAGCAGAATAATATCTTCAATCTGTTGGAAAGAAAACTAAAGAACACAAGCAAACTTGCCAAACTAGAATTTTACTCAGTGGAAAAGTTCTTCAGTAAAGAGAAGTCTAGGGTGTTCTTCAGGCAGAAGCAAAAATTGTCCCAGAGGGGAGGTTGGGGATAGAGGAAGGAATGAAAAGGGATAAAAATGTCTCACTCTGGTGCTCAGGCTGGAGTGCAGTGGCACGATCTCAGCTCACTTCAAACTCTGCCTCCTGGGTTCAAATGATCCTCCCGCCTCAGCCTCCCAAGTAGCTGGGATTATAAGCATGTGCTACCATGCCTGAGTAATTTTCATATTTTTAGTAGAGGCAGGGTTTCACCATGTTGGCCAGGCTGGCCTTGAACTCCTGACCTCAAGTGATCTGTCCTCCTAAAGTGCTAGAATTACAGGTGTGAACCACCATGCCCAAACGCTTATTGTAATTTTTAGAATAATTACTAAAAATGGTAAAAAAAAAAAAACTGAATAACTCTCAAACTAACACAGGAACAAAATGAAAATGTAAAAATTCAACCAAACTAAACAAAGGCAAAATTAGATAAAAGAACTGAGAAGGCCAGGAGCAGTGGCTCATGCCTGTAATCCCAGCACTTTGGGAGGCTGAAGCAGGCAGATCACTTGAGGTCAGGAGTTCGAGACCAGCCTGGCCAATGTGGTGAAACCCCGTCTCTACTAAAAATACAAAAATTAGCCAGGCATGGTGACAGGTGCCTGTGATCTCAGCTACTCAGGAGGCTGAGGCAGGAGAACTGCTTGAACCTGGAGGCAGAGGTTGCAGTGAGCTGAGATCGCACCACTGCACTCCAGCCTGAGTGACAGAGTGAGACTCCGTCTCAAAAAAAAAAAAAAAGGACTTATTGAGAATCAGTGATGAATAGAAAGCCCATTCATGGCAAACTGCATATCAATAATTACATTAATGGTAAGTGGGTTAAATGCTCCAGCTAAAAGACAAAGATTACCATACTGGATAGACACCAAATCCAACACATATTAAATACAAGAGACACATGTAATACTGAGAGATAAAGCAAGACTGAAAGGAAAATAATAAAAAATTATATACAATTGAAATACTATTAGGTCAGCCAGTGTAGTAAATCCCAATATCAAGCAAACATATGTTTGCTTGATAAAGAAAAAAAAAAGTCTCTAGAATTAAGGAGGGTAAGGAGGGTCACTCTATAATAATAAATGATTATTCTAAATTTGTATGTACCTAGTTACATGATACATAGAGCAAATGTGAACAGAATTATATGGAGAAATAGACAAGTCCATATTCATAGTGGGATGTCTGACACAGCTTTTTCAGTAATCAATGGAACAGGCAGACAAGAAATCAATAACACTGTGGAAGATTTGAAACAACATAATGAACAATCTTGTTGTATGAACATATGGAGAACTGTGCATCCAACAAGTGAAAAATATGTTATTTTCAAGAAGATATCATCCATTTTAAAATATGATGATCTGCTGGGCCAAAATGCAAGTTTCAACACATTTCAAAGGATTAAAATAAAGCAGATAATGTTATCCTAACATATTGCAAATAGTTTAAGAATCGATAACAAAAATATTAAAAAGTCCCTGTATCTTTGAAAACGATACTTTCGAGTAACATGCTTCTAAAATATACTTCCAAATAACGCATGGGTTTCAGAAGAAATAAAAATGGAAATTTGAAATTACTTTGAACTATACTATATGTAATGAAAGACAAAATACGACAAACCTTATGGAGTAAAGCTAATGCAGTGCTTGGAGGGAAATTTATAGCCTTAATTGCGTATTTTAGGGAAGAAGAAAGGCTTAAAATAGAATGAGCTAAGCCCATTAATTTTAAGATGTCAGGAAAAGGACAACCCAAGAAACCCAACAAAAGTAGACAGGAGGAAATGATTTAAATCTATAATAAGTATAAAAACAAACACACAACAGAGAGAATCAACAAAGCCAAAATTGAAACCACTAATAAAATTGACTAACACCTTATGAGAATGATTAAAAGGAAATGAATTGACAGTTTTCACCAAAGGCATCTGTGAAAAGAAAAAGAAAATAGAAAAAGAAAAGGCTGGGCATGGTGGCTCACGCCTGTAATCCCAGCACTTTGGGAGCTGAGGCGGGCGGATCACCTGAGGTCAGGAGTTCGAGACCAGCCTGGCCAACATGGTGAAACCCCATCTCTACTAAAAATACAAAAATTAGCCGGGCATGGTGGCGGGCGCCTGGAATCCCAGCTACTCAGGAGGCTGAGGCAGGAGAATTGCTTGAACCTGGGAAGAGGAGGGTGCAGTGAGCTGAGATCGCACCATTGCATTCCAGCCTGGGGGACAAGACTGAGACTTCGTCTCAAAAAAAAAAAAAAAAAAAAGAAAATCTTAGTCCTGTAACTATCAAATAAACTACACTGCAATTTAAAAACATGCTATGGTAAAAACTCGGGGACAAAATTCCTTCATTAGGGAATAAGACTAAACATTGAAGAAAGAAATAAAGCTAAGTTATAACATATTTTTCCAGAGAGCAGAAAAAGAATCACGAACTAATTTGGGGAGACTAGCATAACCTTTATACTAACACCCAACAAGAACAGTTGAAAGAGAGAGAGAGAGAGAGAGAGAGAGAGAAAGAAAGAAGAAGGAAGAAAGAAGAAAGAAGAAAGAAAGAAGAAAGAAAAGAAAGAAAGAAAGATACAGATGATTTCACTCATAATATAACTGCAAATATCCTAGACAAAATATTCGCAAGTCAGATCAAGCAACATATAAAAGGATTATACATAACGACCATATTGGATTTATTCCAGGAATGCAGCTTTGGTGTAACATTAGGAAATCAGTGTATAGACCCCACCATGGTAATAGACTGAAGGAGGAAATTCAGCTGGTGTGGTGGCTCCTGACTGTACTTTGAGAAGCCAAACTGAAGCCAAGTGTTTTGAGAGGGCCACAGCGTGAGGACAGCTTGAGGCCAGGAGTTTGAAAACAGCCTGGGCAATATAGTGAGACCCTGTGTCTACAAAAAATTAGCTGGGCATGGTGATGCATGCCTGTAGTCCCAGCTACTCAGGAGGGTGAGGCAGGAGGATCGTTTGAGCCCAGGAGTTCAAGGTTACAGTAAGCTATGATTGTACCACTGCTCTCCAGCCTGGGTGACAAAAGAAGACCCTGTCTCTTTAAAAATAAAAAAAAAAAAAAAAAGCCGGGCGCGGTGGCTCACGCCTGTAATCCCAGCACTTTGGGAGGCCGAGACGGGCGGATCACGAGGTCAGGAGATCGAGACCATCCTGGCTAACACGGTGAAACCCCGTCTCTACTAAAAAATACAAAAAACTAGCCGGGCGAGGTGGCGGGCGCCTATAGTCCCAGCTACTCGGGAGGCTGAGGCAGGAGAATGGCGTGAACCCGGGAGGCGGAGCTTGCAGTGAGCTGAGATCCGGCCACCGCACTCCAGCCTGGGTGACAGAGCGAGACTCCGTCTCAAAAAAAAAAAAAAAAAAAAAAAAAAAAAAGTATAAAGGGTTAGGAAGTGGGGAAAAACCCACCTAAAACAATCATTATTTATTTTATTTTATTATTCTTTTTTTAAGACGGAGTTTTGCTTTTGTTACCCAGGCTGGAGTGCAATGGCGCAATCTCGGCTCACTGCAACCTCCACCTCCTAGGTTCAAGCCTTTCTCCTGCCTCAGCCTCCAAAGTAGCTGGGGTTACAGGCATGCGCCACCATGCCCGTTTTTGTATTTTTAGTAGAGAAGGGATTTCACCATGTTGATCAGGCTGGATGGTCTTGAACTCCTGACCTCGGGTGATCCACCTCCCTTGGTCTCCCAAAGTGCTGGGATTACAGGCGTGAGCCACTGAGCCCGGCCAAGAGCCATTATTCTTATTTTTATTTTATTTATTTTTTTTTGAGACGGAGTCTCGCTCTGTCGCCCAGGCTGGAGTGCAGTGGCATGTGATCTCGGCTCACTGCAAGCTCCGCCTCCCGGGTTCACGCCATTCTCCCGCCTCAGCCTCCCAAGTAGCTGAGACTACAGGCGCCCGCCACCACGCCCGGCTAGTTTTTTGTATTTTTAGTAGAGACGGGGTTTCACCATGTTAGCCAGGATAGTCTCGATCTCCTGACCTCGTGATCCACCCGCCTCGGCCTCCCAGAGTGCTGGGATTACAGGCTTGAGCCACCGCGCCCGGCCTATTATTCTTATATAACAATTCTATTTGAAGAAAATCCAAAAGAATCTACTGATAAACATTAAAGTTAAAAGATGTTAGCAAGGTTAATGGATATAGAGTCAATATACAGAAATCAAGAGCATTTAGAAAGTAAACAGAAAAATACATTTAAAAGAGATTTGATTTACAATACCTTTAAAATATGTCATTGCCTAGGACTAAAACGAGCAAAAGATATGCAAAGACCTGTAAATAGGAAACAAAAAATTAAGTTATTACAAGAAAATTTTAAAAGTCCTCAAAACATGGAGAGATACAATAAAACATTCATTGATAAGAAGATTCAATAATGAAAGTACATCAATTTTCAGACTGATCTACGGATCCAGTGTAACCCCAGTGAACATCCCAACAGTTCTTTTGAAAAAATACAACTTGGCAAACTAATCCCCAAAAACATAAGCAATCAAAAAGTTCAGGCTGGGTGCTGTGGCTCACGTCTGTAATCCCAGCATTTTGGGAGGCCAAGGCAGGAGGATTGCTTGAGTCCAGGAGTTTGAGACCAGCCTGGGTAATTTAGGGAGACCTCGTCTCTACAAAACATGTAAAAATTAGCTGGGCTTGGTGGCACACAGCTGTGGTACCAGTTACTCAGGAAGCTGAGGTGGGAGGATGCCATGAGCCTGGGAGGTTTGAGTCTACAGTGAGCCATGACCACGCTACTGCACTCCAGCCTGGGTGACAGAGTGACACCTTGCCTCAAAAAAAAAAAAAAAAAAAAAAGACTGGATCCATTATCTGTTTTGCTATTTTCTAACTGTGTGACCTTGGATAAGGTGTTTAACATCTCTGAACTTGACTGGGGCGATCCCCGGGCATAAAGGGGGATATAGTTTTATCTCACAGAGTTTTGGGATGAGCACAGTAGAACAATAGCAATAACATGGGATTAGGCCAATAGCAATAACATGGGATTAGGCCTGCCATGGTGGCTCACACCTATAATCCCAGCACTTTGGGAGGCCAAGGCAGGCAGATTGCTTGAGTCTGCCAGTTTGAGAGCAGCCTGGGCAACACAATGAAACACCTGTCTCTACAAAAATTAAAAAAAATCATCTGGGCATAGTGGCATACACTTCAGCTACTTGGGAGGCTGAGGTGGGAAGATTGCTTGAGCCCAGGATGTTGAGGCTACAGTGAGCCGTGATTGTGCCACTGCACTCCAGCCTGGGCGACGAAGCCAGATCCTATCTCAAAAAGCAAAAACAAAACACCAAAAATACATGGGATTAACTAGATTGTGATGTGTCTGTGCCATGGAATACATAAAGCAGTTAAAATGATAGGGTAACTACCTCAAAAATAAAAAGTTATTATTTTTTCTTTTTTTTTGAGACAGAGTCTCACTCTGTCACCCAGGCTGGAATGCAGTGATACCGTCTTGGCTCACTGCAACCTCCGTCTCCTTGGTTCAAGCGATTCTCCTGCCTCAGCCTCCTTAGTAGCTGGGATTACAGGCACCCACCACCACACACAGCTAATTTTTGTATTTTTAGTAGAGACGGGGTTTTACTATGTTGGCCAGGCTGGTCTTGAACTCTTGAGCTCAGGTGATCCGCCCACCTCGGCCTCCCAAACGGCTGGGATTACAGGCATAAGGCACCAGGTCAGGCCTCAAAAATAAAAAGTTTTTAAAAATGATAGTGTGGATCTGTATATCCTCATATAAGGAAGGAACTCCATGACACACACGGGAATGAACAAAGCGAATCCCAATTCAGTATCAGCGTGCCTCAGTCCTCATGCATCAGAATCACTGTGCGATTCGCATGTCATTGTTCTCCAGTGAGACCCAGGCACTGGTATTTAAAAACAAACTAAAAACAAACAAAGAAAGCAAACAACAGTTATTGTCATACGCAGCCCTGAGCTGAGAACCCGTGGTCATAAAAACAGCTACAGCTATTACTTTGGACTTACAATGTAGCCGACATCATTCTGAACACTTTGTCTACAGCAACTCACTGAATCCTTACAACTCCAGGAGGAAGGTTCAATTATCCTCCCCCCATTCACAGATAAGAAAAGTGAGGCACAGAGAGTTTACACAGCTTGTTTATAATCACGCAGCTAGTGGATAGTAGGGGTGGCACTTACGGGATCCAGGCAGAGCGGCTCTAAAAATCTAGCAGAATTCCATGCAGTGGTGGGGAGGGAAGAGGAGAGCAGAATTTAGGGATTTTCAATGTGAGTCAGCAGGGGAGGGGGCACAGGAATCTAATGATCCCCAGATCTGGAAACCTGGGGCATTGGCTCCCAACTCCCTGATAATAACCGCCTGGTGCATTCTTTAACTCTAGGATTCCAGGGCGTCTCGGAGATTCTATTTCCTGGGTCTGAGGCAGGACCCAGGAACCAGCAAGGGTCCCAGGCGGGCCCAGCTTCCCAGACCTGAGCAGCCACTGACAGCTCACCCTCGAGGGGCCATGCTTGCTTCAAACCTCAGCAGTCAACAGCCTGAAATTCATTTTTTTTTTTTTTTTTGAGACAGTCTCACTCTGTTGCCCAGGCTGAAGTACAGTGGCGCAATCTTGGTTCACTGTAACTTGTGCCTCCCAGGTTCACGTGAGTTTCGTGCCTCAGCCTCCCGAGTAGCTGGGACTACAGGCACGTACCACCATGGCGAGCTAATTTTTGTATTTTTAGTAGAGATGGGGTTTCACCATGTTGGCCAGGCTGGCCTCAAACTCCTGACCTCAAGCGATCCGCCCCGCTTGGCCTCCCAAAGTGCTGGATTACAGGTGTAAGCCACCACGCTGGGCTGAAATTCTTAATAAGATAATCTTCGAATGTGTGTTTTGTAAGTGATGGACAGTGTGATGTGCGCCAGGGGCTCGGGCTCTACGCACCTGTGATCTCACCCCCGACCCACCCTCTGCCTCCCTGGGAAGGCTCTCCCTGGAGTCCCCCCACACCTGGATGCCCCAGGCTTGGTTCCCCTACCTGCCCCTGCCTCGTGCACTGCCATGCTCTGCCGTTTATCCTTTGTCCCCAGAGGGCCTGGGCACAAGTGTGGGAAGGACTGGAGTCGGGTGTGCTGCCTGCAACATTGTGGGGTTGTGGCCATTCCTGCCCCGGACTGACAGCGCCGGGCACATCTGTCTTGGTGGGGTTGGTGAGCCCCGCGCCTCTTGGCACAGATGTTCAAAATCCCTGGGGGTCCCTGTCTGCAATGCAGTGGGGCAGTGAGCATATGGGAGAAGAGATGCCTGGCTCGACCTCCGCAGAGGGTCCCCACGTGCCCTGCCTGAGCTCCATGCCTGGGGACCCCCTTTTCCTCCTTCCATCCTCTCAGAGTCAGGCCTGCATTGGTCTCTCTCAGTGCGCCCAAGGACAAAAGCACAACACAAATGGTGTAATTTCTGTGATTCTGCACGCAAGTTAAATGCTCTCATATTTGCACTTAAAACTGGCATTGCACAATATATGGATGAACAGTAAAGTTCATGCTGATAATTTACAATTTTATTTTTCTTTACGTAGGATGACATTAAACAGAAATAAAAAAATAACACTGTGACGAGTCAAGGGAGAGAGACCATGGAAGAAAGGAAGAAAGTTTACACGTTAACAACTTTCATAGCACTTTGTTCTAACTTAAAAAAAAAAAATTTTTTTTTTAAGATGGCATCTCCCTCTGTTGCCCAGACTAGAGTGAGGTGGCATGATCACAGCTCACTGCAGCCTCAACTGCCCGGGCTCAAGTGATCCTCCCACCTCAGCCTTCTAAGTAGCTGGGACTACAGGCACACATCACTATGCCTGGCTAATTTAAATTTTTTTTTGTAGAGACAGGGGTCTCCCTATGTTGCCCAGGCTGGTCTCGAACTCCTGGGCTCAAGCAATCCTCCTGCCTCATCCTCCCAAAGTGCTGGGATTATAGGTTTGAGCCATTGCACCTAGCCTGATCCAACTTTTTGAATAAGGGGTCCTTCATTTTCGTTTAGAACTGGGCCCTAAAATTTATCCAACTGGCTCCAATCTCAGGGATTCTTATTGTCAGGGAAGTTCAAGAAACTGTTCAGGAATACGTCCGGGCATGGTGGCTCACGCCTGTAATCCCAGCACTTTCACTGGCCGAGGTGGACAGACCTCTTGAGTTCAGGAGTTCGAGACCAGCCTGGCCAATGTGGTGAGGCAAAAAATACAAAAATCAGCTGGGTGTGGTGGTGTACATCTGTAGTCTTAGTCCCAGCTGCTTGAGAGGCTGAAGCAGGATGGATGGCTTGAACCCAGGAGGCAGAGGTGGCAGTGAGCTGAGATCACGTCATTGAGCTCTAACCTGGTGACAAAGCCAGACTCTGTTTCAAAGAAAGAAAAAAGAAAGAAGAAAGAAACTAGAGGAATATGGATTGGATAAAACTCTAAACTTGTGTCTTTATGTTGCCAGTAGCTGGCCCATTTTGCTGAGCATTTTAGTTAAGGACACTACTGTAGATATCTCAGCTTCCCTGGGCTCCCCAGCTACGAGGGCATGTCCAATAAGACACCACAGGCTCCAGCCACCTTCCTTACAGTCAGTGGGCAGCAAGCCAGGCTCTCCAGGCAGAGCTGGGGTGGAGGTGTCTCAGGCTAGCGGGGAAGCACTCTCGAAGGGCCAGCCAGGGGTGCTCAGTATTTGGCATGGGTGGACACCAGCCTGGGGAGAAGGGTAGCTGCTGGCCCTGGATAAAAGGCACTGGGCAATTTTTAACCAGCTATATTATTTACATATGTATAAATGGATAGACATAGATGTAATTTTGCCTGAAAAAACAGTATACCCTATTACATTTATCTATTTTATTTTTATTTTTTTTCTTTGAGGCAGACTCTCACTCTGTCATCCAGACTGGAGGGCAGTGGTACGATCTCCGCTCACAGCAACCTCCACCTCCCGGATTCAAGCGATTCTCCTGCCACAGCCTCCCAAGCAGCTGGGATCACAGGCATGTGCCATCATGACCGGTTAATTTATGTATTTTCATTAGAGACGGGGTTTCACCATGTTGGTCAGGCTGGTCTCAAACTCCTGACCTCAGGTGATCCTCCTGCCTCAGCCTCCCAAAGTGCTGGGATTACAGGCGTGGGCCACTGCGCCCGGCCTAAATTTGAATTTCAAATAATTTCAAATGTCAAATTATTTTTTTAATGTAATATATCCCAACTCATGCATATTTGGGATACACTTATACCAAAAAATTATTCATTGTTGATCTGACCCTCATAGTTACGTGTATACCCTGTATTTTTATTTGCTAAATCTGGAAACATTCACGGTACAAAAAGTTCAAAGATCCAGATTCTAGTCCTGGCTTTGCGCTAACCAGGAGTTGGAGCAAAGAGGGTACTGCTTCTCAGGCCTCTGGTTAAAAGAAGCCCCTCTCCAACTCCCCCACTGCCTCCACCATCCAGGCTGAGAGAGAGGTTCGGTCAGACACACCAGAGCTAGACCCCAAGCGGATGCTTTCCAGGGCAAGGTGAGATTTTGCAGGAAAGGAGTGCATGGGCGTGCAAAGGGGACGCGCGCTAAGCGTAAGGCGGCGTTTTCAACGCTTAGCAGAGGATTGGGATCGCCTGGTGAACGGGAAGAATACTGACATCCAGCGCCCCCACCCCCAATGCGACTGGTCTAAAGTGGGACCCAGATACTTGTCTTTTTTTAAAAGTTTCACAGTGACTCCAATGTGACCTGCACAGTTAAGAAACTGCAGGAGTCTGGGCGGCTTCCAAGGATGGGTCAGGGGCTGGAGGTGGTCTGTGCAATTGGTCTCGTGTTTGCAGAGCTGGAAGAGCCCCTGAGTGGCATTGGGGCCACTTCCGCCTGCATGAAGAAAGGGGTGCCGGGAGGACTGAGGAGGGACTAGGACCCCATCCCCGTTCCTGAGCCAGCGCCCGTCCCACCCCTGGCACGGCGCCTCCAGAAACCCAACAGGGAGAGCGCCTGGACCCCAGGCAGGACGCCGCGTGGGGGACGCTGGCTGCGGACGCCTGTCCCGAGGGCGCCCAGAGGCTGGCTCTGAATCCCAGGATGCCCAGGCCACGCTCGCTCGGTCCCGGAGCCTGGGGCTCCTGAAGCCGCGGGGCCTCTTTTGGGGTTTGGGGTCTCAAGCCTGAGCGCTCCGGCTCCGGCTGGCGCTAGGTGGCGCCCGAGAGCGCTCCAGGCTCTCCCTGGGGAGACCTGAAGCCGGCCGGGGTCTCCCTGCTCTGGCGCAGGCAGATCATCAACCCCCTGCGTGGCCCAGTTATAGGATCCTTGGGCGGTGCCATGCAATGCCTTTTCAAGGCCCAGCACTTGGCCCAGCCCATGGGAGGGATGGATAGTCGTGCATCCCATAGAGGTGTGGGTCAACAGCCTGCGTATAGCACCTGGGTCCCATAAGATTTTCATGGAGCTGAAAAATTCTTAAAATTCTTATGGCCTAGAGACTTCATAGGGGAACGCATTCCTCACGAGTTTGTGGTGATGCTGGTGTAAACCAACCTACCGTGCTGCCAGTCATATAAAAGTCTAGCACATGTAATTATGCACCATACATAATACTCGGTAATGATAATAACTGTGTTACTGGCTTAGGTATTTACTACACTATACTTTTTTCATTTCATTTTGTTTTGTTTTTATAGAGACAGAGTCTCGCTCTGTTGCCTAGGCTGGAGTGCAGTGGTGCGACCATAGCTCTCTGTAGCCGTGGCCTTTGGAGCTCAAACAATTCTTCTGTCTCAGTCTCCCGAGTACCTGAGACTACAGGTGTGTACCACCACTCCTGGCTATTTTTAAAAAATTTTTAGTAGAGACAAGGTTTCACTAAGTTGCCCAGGTTGGCCTTGAACTCCTGAGCTCAAACGATCCTCCGACCTTGGCCTCCCAAAGTGCTGGGATTACAGGCCTGAGCCACAGGGCCTGGCCCTTATTGTTACTTAGAGGGCACTCATATTTTTTAAAAGTTACCTGTAAAACAGCCTCTGGCAGGCCTTTCAGGAGGAATTCTAGAAGAAAACATTATTATCATAGGCGATGACAGTCTCCATACACATTGCCTCTGAAGACCTTCCAGTGGGTAAGATGTGGAGGTGGAAGACAGTGACATTCATGATCCTGAATCTGGGTAGGCCTAGGCTAATGTGTATGTGTGTCTTAGTTTTTAATAAAAAAGTTTAAAAAGTTAAAAAAAATTTGATAGAAAAGGCTGTCCGGGCATAGTAGCTCACGTCTGTAATCCCAACACTTTGGGAGGCGGGCAGATCACCTGAGGTCAGGAGTTAGAGACCAGCCTGGCCAACATAGTGAAACCCCATCTCCATTAAAAAAATACAAAAATTAGCCAGGCATGGTAGTGGGCACCTGTAATCCCAGCTACGTGGGAGGCTGAGGCAGGAAGAATTAATTGCTTGAACTCAGGAGATGGAGGTTGCAGTAAGCCGAGATCATGCCACTGCACTCCAGCCTGGGCAACAGAATGAGGCTCTGTCCAGAAGAAGAAAAAAGTTAATAGGGCCAGGCGCAGTGGCTCATACCTGTAATCCCAGCACTTTGGGGGGCAGAATTGGGTGGACTACTTGAACTCAGGAGTTTGAGACCAGCCTGGGTAAGGTGGCGAAACCCTGTCTCTACAAAAAATACAAAAATTAGCCGGTGGTGGTGATGTGCATCTGTAGTCCCAGCTATTTGAGAGGCTGAGATGGGAAGATCGCTTGAGCCTGGGAGGTCAAGGCTGCAGAGAGCCAAGATTGTGCCACTGCACACCAGCCTGGGTGACAGAGTGAGACCCTATCTAAAAAAAAAAAAAAAAAAAAGCTAGTAGAATAAAGACATAAAATAAATTTTTGTATAATATGTTTGATGTGTTTGTGTTTTAAGCTAAGTGTTATTACAAAAAAGTAAAAAAGTTAAAAAAATTAAAAAGTTTATAAAGTAAAAAAGTTCTAGTAAGCTAAGGTTAATTTATTATTGAAGAAGAAAAAACCAAATTTTAAATAAATTGCATGTGGTCTCAGTGTGCAGTATCTATAGAGTCCACAGTGGTGCAAAGTCATGTCCCAGGCCTTCACATCCACTCACCACCCAGAGCAACTTCCAGTCCTGCAAGCTCCATTTATGGTAAGTGCCCTATACAGGTGTGTCATTTTTAATCTATTTTTTTCTGAGATGGAGTCTCACTCTGTTGCCCAGGCTGGAGTGCAGTGGCGCAATCTCGGCTCACGGCAACCTCCGCCTCCCAGGTTCAAGCGATTCTCCTGCCTCAGCCTCCGAAGTAGCTGGGATTACAGGTGCCCACCACCATGCCCAGCTAATTTTTGTATTTTCAGTAGAGACAGGGTTTCACTATGTTGGCCAGGCTGGTCTCGAACTCCTGACCTCAGGTGATCCACCTGCCTTGGCCTCCCAAGTTGCTGGGATTACAGGCATGAGCCACCGTGCGGCCCATTTTTAATCTTTTATACTGTATTTGTGCTGTGCATTTTTTGTGTTTAGAAGTGTTTGGTCATCAGAGAAATGCAAATCAAAACCATAATGAGATACCATCTCACACCAGTTAGAATGGCGATCATTAAAAAGTCAGGAAACAACAGATGCTGGAGAGGATGTGGAGAAACAGGAATGCTTTTACACTGTTGGTGGGAGTGTAAACTAGTTCAACCATTGAGGAAGACAGTGTGGCAATTCCTCAAGGATCTAGAACGAGAAATACCATTTGACCCAGCGATCCTATTACTGGGTATATACCCAAAATATTATAAATCATGCTACTATACAGACACATGCACATGTATGTTTATTGCGGCACTATTCACAATAGCAAAAACTTGGAACCCAAATGTCCATCAATGATAGACTGGAAAAAGAACATGTGGCACATATACACCATGGAATACTATGCAGCCATGAAAAAGGAGGAATTCATGTCCTTTGCAGGGACATGGATGAAGCTGGAAACCATCATTCTCAGCAAACTATCACAAGGACAGAAAACCAAACACCGCATGTTCTCACCCATAGGTGGGAATTGAACAATAAGAACACTTGGATACAGGGTGGGCAACATCACATACTGGGACCTATCATGGGGTGGGAAGCAGGGGGAGGGATAGTATTAGGAGAAATACCTAATGTAAATGACAAGTTAATGGGTGCAGCAAACCAACATGGCACATGTATACCTATGTAACAAACCTGCATGTTGTGCACATGTACCCTAGAACTTAAGGTACAATAATAACAATAAAAAAGAAGTGTTTAGATACACAATCACTTACCCTTTTGTTGCAGTTGCCTACAGTCTTCAGTGGGGTAACAAGCTGTACAGGTTGGTAGTGTAGGAGCAATAGGCTACACCATGTGGCCTAGGTGTGTGGTAGGCTGTGACATCTAGGTCTGTGTAGGTGCACCTGTGATGTTCACACAATGACGGAATTGCCTTATGTCGACTTTCTCAGGTGTGTCCGTCAATAAGCAACACACGGGTTGGGCACGGTGGCTCACACCTGTAATCCCAGCACTTTGGGAGTCCAAGGTGGGCGGATCACCTGAGGTCAGGAGTTCAAGACCAGCCTGGCCAACATAGTGAAACCCTGTCCCTACTAAAAATACAAAATTAGCCAGGCGTGGTGGCATGTGCCTATAGTCCCAGCTACTTGGGAGGCTGAGGCAGGAGAATCACTTGCACCCGGGAGGCGGAGGTTGCAGTGAGCTGAGATTGTACCACTGCACTCCAGCTTAGGTGGCAGAGGGAGATTCCACCTCAAAATAAAATAAAAAATAAAAAATAAAGCCACCCACATCTGTAATTGATCCACGTCACCCCCCTTCCCTCCGGTCTGCTCTTGAAAGGGTCCAAGTGGCACATCTATCTTGTCAGGTCATGCGCATCTGTTAGCCACATCTGGAAGATTCTTCAAAGTTTTCCTGTGCCTCCCTGTCAATTGGCAAGAAAAAATCACATATTTTAAAAAACAGGAAATTTATCAGAACAGACTCAAATAAGTGTATTTTCTATGCTAATGTTGATGCGGGGCAGGTGAGCCCCCAAATTGGGGCTTAGCCCCGGAGGGTTCTTGGCCTCACCCAGGAAAGAATTCAAGGGCAAGCCAGTGGTGTTACACAGCAACTTACATTGGAGCGGCAGTGTCCAGCAGCAGCAGAGGGACTGCTCTCTGCCACACAGGGCTACCCCACAGGCGGTGTGCCCAGAGTAGCAGCTCAGAGGCAGTGCTGCTGTCATATTTATACCCGCTTTTAATTACATGCAAATTAAGGGGCAGATTATGCAGAATCTAGGAAAAGGGTGGTAACTTCTGGGTGCTGGGTCGTTGCCATGGAAAGGGGTGGTAACGCCCAGGTGTTGCCATGGCAACGGTAAACCAACCCAGTGCACTGGTGGGCAGGTCTTGTGAACATTTGCTTATGCCCAGGCCCTGTTTTAGCTAGTCCTCAATTTGGTCTCCACCAGGAATCAAGTTCCGCTTCCTATCTCAATGTGATGGGAAAGGAGACTCCCAATAAGGACTTTGAGACATTACAAAATGTTGGCCAGGAGTGATGGCTCACATCTGTAATCCCAGCACTTTGGGAGGCCACGGCAGGTGGATCACTTGAGGTCGGCAGTTCGAGACCAGCCTGGGCAACATAGTGAAACCCCATCTCTACTAAAAATACAAAAATTAGCCAGGCGTGGTGGCACGTGCCTCAAGTCCCAGCTACTCAGGAGGCTGAGGCAGGAGAATCACTTGAACCCGGGAGGCGGAGGTTGCAGTGAGCCGAGATCGCGCCACTGCACTCCAGCCTGGGCAACAGAGCGAAACTCCGTCTCAGAAAAAAAAAAAAAAAAAATTAATCAAGAAGAATCCAGGCTGGGTGCGGTGGCTCATGCCTGTAATCCCAACACTTTGGGAGGCTGAGGCAGATGGATCACCTGATGTCAGGAGTTTGAGATCAGCCTGGCCAACATGGTGAAACACCATCTCTACTAAAAAAAAAAATTAGTTAGGCGTGGTGGTGCCTACCTGTAACCCTATCTACGCAGCAGGCTGAGGCAGGAGAATCGCTTGAACCTGGGAGGCGGAGGTTGCAGTGAGTTGAGATCATACCATTGCACCCACAGTCTGGGGGACAAGAGCAAAACTCCACCTCAAAAAAAAAAAAGAAGAAGAATCCAATTTTGTTCAGCATTATCCTCATTTAGAGTGCTTTAATAATTTTTTAAAAAATAGAACAAGGAATCCATTTCTCATGCTTCTACTGACAGCAGCTCTCCCTAAAGCAGGACAATCCAAAAACAAACAAAAAGGCAATAGCCAAACATACATGGAAATAAGATGGTCTCTCGAAGCTTTGAGAATTGCAAAGATTTCCTTTCAAGAAACTCAAGTTGGCTTTTGGAAAATGATCTTTTCTATGTTACTAGATATTTCTCGTTTTTTCTCTCCTCATTTTACTTAAATAACTTATTCAATTAACATCTATTTGCCAGCCTTCAAAGTCAGATCCTGGAAATACAAAAAAGGAGCAAATAATGGGAAAGCATCCCGGCCTGTAGGAAACTCACTAACTAACTCGGTAGAAAGGAAGGCTTGTAAATGATGCCAATACAGTGTGCTTGTGATTTCATGGGATTGCATGTATTTTGGTGTTTGGAAGCACAGAGGAGCAAGTATTAATTTTTTAAACTTAGTATAATGAAAATTTTCAAGCGTAAACAAAAATAATAGTATAATGAATCCTGTTACCCATTACCCAACTTACAAAATGATTATCCTATTGCCAACTGTTTCATCTAGGCCTTACTACCTTGCAGGTTACTTTCTTTTATTTTTACAGTGTTATTTAGATATAGTTACATATAGTAAAATTCACCCACTCTCAATGTATAAGCAATGCTTTTTAATAGAGTCATGTAACCAACATGATCCAATTTTTAGAACATCCCTATACATCCTAAAAATTTTACTCTCAACTTGTGACAGTTCTCCTCCCTTGCCCCAGCAACCATTGATCTTTCTGTCTCTATAGATTTGCCTTTTCTGGACTTTTTTTTTTTTTTTTTTGAGACAGAGTCTCACTCTGTCGCCCAAGCTGGAGTGTAGTGGCACCATGTCGGCTCACTGCAACCTCCCCATCCTGGGTTCAAGCGATTCTCCTGCCTCAGCCTCTCAAGTAGCTGAGACTACAGGTACCTGCCACCATGCCCAACTAATTTTTGTGTTTTTAGTAGAAATGGGGTTTCACCATGTTGCCCAGGCTGGTCTCGAACTCCTGACCTCAGGTGATCCACCCAACTCAGCCTCCCAAAAGTGCTGGGATTACAGGTGTGGGCTACTGTGCCTGGCCTCTTTTCTTCTTTTTTCTTTTTGAGATAGGGTTTCACTTTGTCACCCAGGCTGGAGTGCAGCATCACAAACATGGTTCATGGAAGCCTCAACTTCCTGGGCTCAAGTGATCCTCCTACCTCAGACTCCTGAGTAGCGAGGACTATAGGCACATGACACCCTGCCTGGCTAATTTTTTAGTTTTTGTAGAGATGGGGTCTCACTGTGTTGCCCAGGCTGGTCTCAAACTCCTGGACTCAAGCAATCTTCCCATCTCAGCCTCCCAAAGTGCTGGGATTACAGGCATGAGCCACTGTACCCGGCCTCCCCTTAATTTTAAAAAATATTCATAGTGGGCCAGGTATGGTGGCTCACGCCTGTAATCTCAGCACTTTGGGAGGCCGAGACAGGCGGATCACGAGGTCAAGAGATAGAGACCATCCTGGGTAACACGGTGAAACCCCGTCTCTACTAAAAATACAAAAAAAATTAGTCCAGGCAAGGTGGCGGGCGCCTGTAGTCCCAGCTACTCAGGAGGCTGAGGCCGGAGAATGGCGTGAATCCGGGGGGCGGAGCTTGCAGTGAGCCGAGATCGTGCCACTGCACTCCAGCCTGGGCGACAGAGCGAGACTCCGTCTCAAAAAAAAAAAAAATATATATATATATATATATTCATGGTGGAGGAAGGTGCAGGAACATCCACCAGCACCAGCCAGCGTTCTCTGAAAAAGGCGCTGAATATTTTGCTCAGCTCTGTACTTCTGTGCTGGAGCCAACCACGTATACTTGAACATGAAGGAATGTGCTTGAGCATTAAGGAATGTAAGCCACAAGCTCATGCCTGGCTGCCTTCCAAGGAGCCATTATAGTCACGGATATCTGCTTCCAGAGGCAGACGCGACTTGAGCCCTTCCCGAGAAGTGGGGTGTGGGAAGAGGACCCTGTTTCTGCTGCAAGTTCTGGAGCTGAGGTGGATTCTCTACCAAGGCACAGAGAGGAAAGAAACCTTAGTCTAATTCCCAGGTTGGCCGTCACTCCCTGTGTGCCTTCCATATGCCTGAGCCTTTGTTTGCCTTCTTGTAAAATGAGATTCCTTGCATTTTACTGAATTTTCAAACATTTTATTAGAATTAATATACTCGTTGCTGAGGGGTTGTTGGAACCCCAGGAATCCATCATAGTGAGAGATTTATTCCTTGCACTTCTAGCACATTTTGATTTAATGAGTATTGCCTGGTGCTTGAGATGAGGTCTGACGCGGGAGGCCGCTTGTGTCTCTGGATGGAGGAGGCACCAGGACCAGGAGCTGCGGTAGGAGGAGCACGGCCCGGGCCCTCGGGGACACCCCTGCAGCAGGGGAGGCAGTGCAGATGTAGGGAGGCCAAGCTGCAGTCTCCACTCGGGGTGCAGCGCCTACAGGAATCTTCAGAGGCTCAGCACAGGTTGAGGCTGTCCCAGTCAGGGTCCCCAAAGCCCTAAGTCCGTGTGAAGAAACCCAGGAGGGCCTCCAAGCCAGCACGGATGGCCAAAGATCCGCCAGGGCCTGCGGCCGCTGCGGTTCCATCTGTCTGTGCAGCTCCCACCTCTAACTGTGGCCACTGTCTTCCCAATGCCCCACAGTTTGCTCATGGAGAGATTCCTGGCGATCGTAGGCCCTCTGCAGCTCTCTGAAGGGTGAACTGATGAATGAATAGACAGATGAATGGATGACGACCACGACAGTTTCTGGAGGGCCACAGGTTGGGCTGGGCACCCTGACAACAGGTGGGTTCTTGTTTCTCCCTGAAGTCTGGCATTCCCTGGTAGCATCCAGAAGGCCGAATGCACCTGAGTGTGCTCTGCCTTCCCTCTTAGTCTAAGCCTTATTATGTATTTAATTATTTATTATTATTATTATTATTATAATATATTGTTTAGAGACAGGCTCTCACTCTGTCGCCCAGGCTGGAACGTCGTGGCGCCATCATAGCTCACTTCAGCCTCAAACTCCCAGGCTCAAGTGATCCTCCTGCCTCAGCCTCCTGAGCAGCTGGGACTACAAATGTGTGACACCGTGCCTGGCTAATTTTTTTTTTTTTTTAATATAGACAGAATCTCACTGTTGCTCAAGCTGGTCCTGAACTCCTGGGCTTAAGTGATTCTCCTGCATCAGCCTCCCAAAATGTTGGAATTACATGTGTGAGCCTCCATGCCGGACCCTATAGCCTGAGCTTTTTTAAATGTAATTTTTTTTTTTTTTGAGACAGAGTCTTGCTCTGTCACCCAGGCTGGAGTGCAGTGGTGTGATCTGGGTTCACTGCAACCTCTGCCTCCTCCCAGGGTCAAGTGATTCTCCTGCCTTGGCATCCTGAGTAGCTGGGATTACAAGCGCACCCCCTACCATGCCTAGCTCATTTATGTATTTTAGTAGAGACAGGGTTTCACCATGTTGGCCAGGCTGGTCTCAAACTCCTGACTTCAAGTGATCCACCTGCCTCGGACTCCCAAAGTGCTGGGATTATAGGCATGAGCCACCGCGTCCAGCCTCAATATACATTTTTCATTGAGATCTAAATCATATACCATAGAATTTTAATGTGTACTGTTCAGTGGTTTTTAGTCTTTTCACAATAAATTGAGTTTTTGAGTAGACAATGCATTCATATGGCTTAAAATTCAATGATTACAAAGGAATATACATGGAAACATCTTCCTTCCCCCCGTCCCGCATACATAGATCATATTATCTATTTTTTGAGTATACTCATAGATATTTTATGCAAATACAAGCAAATATATTCCATCCCTTTTTAACCTACATGGTAGAGAACTATATGTACTGCTCAGCATCTTGCTTTTTTACTTAACTTGGAGGTCCTGCTGGTACTGAGCTTTCTCGTTCCTTCTGGTGGCTGCCTGGTATTCTAGTCTACGGATGGATAAATATTTATTGATGGATATTTAGGTTGTCTCTACCCTCACCTTTTGCAAATAAATGCTGCAAAGAAGAACCTGGTGCATGAGACATTTTGCATGTTTGGGCAGATCTGTAGAATTAATTCCCAGAAGGGCACGTGTTTTTTAAATTTTGACAGCTCTTGCTAAGTTGCCCTTTATAGAGGTTACACCAGTTTTAATTCCCATCAGAATTTATTTCCAAACCTACCATGAGATACGCCAGCACTGACAAGAATGCTCACTGCGGCATTGTTCATAACGCCCCAAACTGGAAACAGCTCAAGTGATCCTCAGCGGAACGGAGAAATCATGGCCTCTTCACACAACGAAATATTACGCTGCAATGAAAAGAAACAAAATTCTGCTGCACATGGCAGGGAGGAATCTCCTAGGCAGATTGATGATTGAAAGAAGCCAGACACAGAACAGTCCTTACTGCATGATTTCTGTGATATGACTCAACCCCGAAGTCAAAAGGAAGATGCAATCTAGGATGACAGTGATGGAAACAGAGGTGACCCTTGGGTGGCAGAGGGAGTCTGCTGAGCTTCTAAAAATATCATATATCTTGTTCGCAGTGATAGTTGTATGGGTGCATCAATGTGTGAAAACTCACTGAGTTATGTGCGCTTTACTGATGGAAGTTGCACCCCAACAAAAAGTTAAAGGGTTTTAAAAAATTGCCTACACTGACGTGCAAACAACATGGCCGCCCCAGCGGGCAGACTCCTCCGATGCAAAAGTTTAGGTGACAGGCTGTCTTTCTTTCGTCCAGTCCTAAGCCAGGGTTGGGTTCTGGGCACAAAGAGGTGAAGCACGAGGCTCCCTCCACTGCCTCTAGAGCTGTCCAGGGTTCCCCTCTGCGCCTCCAAAAGTGCAGAGTCACACCTGAGGGGGAGGAAGGACCAGAACGACTCCACCCCTCGCCCCACCGCCACCTTCTCTGCTCTCTGACTGGTGACCAGTGCGGTTTCATTGTTCCCTTCCTGGATGCGTCCCCTGGTCCAGACAATTCCCTGCACCAGCTGCTGAGCAGCTGCCTGGCTATTTATAGCCTCGGTCATCAGTCCCTTCCTCCTACCCTCGGCCCCACTCCTGGGACCACTCTCCCCACCCCCACCCACTTTCCGAGAGTCTGGCTGTGTCCAGCCAACCAGGAGAAGAGTGGGGATAGTGGAGGCTGAATTCGTTGACAAATATCATAGAACACAATTTTTAAAATGTTTCTGGAACATTCTAGGACCTGTTGTTGTGGGGAGGGGCCTGCCCCTGCTGAGCTGATCCCTGGGTCTCCTGAGGTGACCTCAACTGTCTTTTTTTGGAGACAGAGTCTTGCTCTGTCGCCCAGGCTGGAGTACAGTGGCATGATCTCAGCTCACTGCAACCTCTGCCTCCTGGGTTCAAGCGATTCCCGTGCCTCAGCCTCCTGAGTATCTAGGACTACAGGTGTGTGCCACCACGCCCCGCCAGTTTTTGTATTTTTCAGTAGAGGTGGGATTTCACTATGTTGGCCAGGCTGGTCTTGAACTCCTGACCTCAAATCCACCCCCCTTGGCTTCCCAATGTGCTGGGATTACAGATGTGCGCCACCGCACCCGGCCTGTAATCCTACCGGCCATCAAATCCACTTTAAAAGCAGTAAACGCATTTGACTCTTTCCTCTTTCTCGTTCTTTCTCACCCCACTCAGTCCATCTCCCTTCCCCCCTCTCTCCTTCCTTCCTGCACCCACCTTTCTTCCTTCCTTTCTCGGTGAAGTGAAGGGTCACCTCTCATTGTGGAGGAAGGACCAGTAAAGCCAGCTTTAAATGAACATTACTGGGTTGGCCTATGCCAGGCAGGCGTGAGGTCTCCAGATAATCAAGCTGGGTGCGTTCACGCCCGGGATGCTGGGGTTGCCCCACCTCTAGCTTTGGAGTGGGACGAGGAGGAGAAGCAATTTGTTCAGGAGCAGAGAAAGTTCACTTGGCTGTGACTCATCGCGTCTCCATCGGGAGTCTTCGGCGGGTCCATGATCATCGGACACGTTCATGATCCGTCCTCAGGCCCTGCCTGTGCAGCGTGTGCGGAGGCCAAGGAGTTACTGGCAGAAAAGCAAGAGCGGAATGAGCTTGCGTACTTGAAGACTGTGGCCGTCTGCCAACATCTCCTTCAAATATGAACATTCTCATTTTCGCTCTCGAAGTTTTTGTCAGGTTTATTGCAAATGCAAGGGTGGTGAGCAGACAGAAACAAAATGGTATTTGCCGAGCTGGAAGAACTGTTTTCTCAACCATTTCTCAAGAGCATGCAAGTAGACGTGCACTTTCCTGGGTGACATCAGGCTCTCCATGGGGATTTTAATCCAAATCAGATATGGCCTTGTTTTAAGACGGACCGTCTTGGGTCTCATGGTGTGAGTGTTCATAAGTACACGTCCATCCAGTACATGGTGAAGACTGTTGTAAACCACCCCTGGAAACACATACAAGACAGATGGGCATGCAGTTCACAGGATCGTGCAGAATTCTAATGAATTTCATTGGCATCAAATGTTACGTTCCTGTAAACTGAGAGCCATGAAATTAGAATGAGTGCCTAAAAGTGACTCATTTAATTGAAGAAACGTCTCAGAATCATAAATTGGTAAATCAAAATTGGTAAAACTAGTATCCTTCAAAAAAAATTGAGAATGATGTCCCTAATTGTTTTTTTTTTTTTGAGACAGTTTCACTCTTGTTGCCCAGGCTAGAGTGCAGTGGCGCGATCTTGGGTCACTGCAACCTCCACCTCCTGGGTTCAGGTGATTGTCCTGCCTCAGTCTCCCGAGTCACTGGAATTAACTCCCAGCTAATTTTTGTTATTTTTAGTAAAGACGGCCAGACTGGTCTCAAACTCCTGGCCTCAAGCAGTCTTCCTGCCTTGGCCTCCCAAAGTGCTGGGATTACAGGCATAATCCACTGTGCCCGGCTGGGATGACTATTTTAATCTCAGGAGAGCCATCTGGGTCCCTTCCAGGGCACAATTCTATTTAAGGATATACTTTCTTATTTTTACACAAACTTGATAACTGGATAAAAGAAAAGACCAGCTTTTTTTTTTTTTTTGCATGGATCAAAAAATGTAGCCAGAAGAACATTTTTTTTTTTTTTGAGACGGAATGTCGCTGTGTTGCCCAGGCTGGAGTGCAGTGGCCTGATCTTGGCTCACTGCAAGCTCCGCCTCCCAGGTTCATGCCATTCTCCTGCCTCAGCCTCCCAAGTAGCTGGGACTACAGGCACCCGCCAACACGCCCGGTTAATTTTTGTATTTTTTTTTTTTTTAGTAAGAGACGGGGTTTCACTGTGTTAGCCAGGATGGTCTCGATTTCCTGACCTTGTGATCTGCCAGCCTCAGCCTCCCAGAGTGCTGGGATTATAGGCGTGAGCCACTGCGCCTGGCCCATAAGAGCATTTGTTAATATGCACGTCTAAAATCATTCTTCCCACCTTCCTGTGAAGCACAAAGTGGTAAAGAGAGCAAGAATTTTATTTCTAAACAGTTGAGCTGAAATTAAAAAAGCAACAACAACAAAAACCCAAAAGCCCATTCTCCTCCCAGCGGAAGTACAACTTCTCTTTGTATTCTGTTACTAATCTGCTTCACACACCTGTTCACCCAACAACAGCCAACAAAAGTCAAACTCAGAGTCAAGAGTTGTACACATCACAGTTTGTGCTGGAAATCTGATCCAAGCACGTGGACAAACTTTCTATGATTCCTGGTGCCTAAGCTTGGCGGCTTGTTTTCAGCGTATTCTTAAAAACCTAGGAAATTGGCAATCACACTTCTAAGTTAAAAGATTGGGAAATCAGGCCAGTGAATAAATACTTACATTGGATCTGCACTATTGATGAAAAATAAAAAATCACTGGAGAAAAATGAGCCCCTTTCTTCTATTTTTGCTCAAAGTAGTCCAAAGAAAACAAGTGTTGGTTCACTCCTGCCTGTGAGCTCAGTGTTGAACAAACTCCAGCAAAATCACAGAGAAAGTTGGAACCAGATTTGCAGCGCTGTATCTCACACGTTTCTTCTTCTTTTTTTTTTAAGAGATAGCGTCTCACTCTATTGCCCAGGCCGGAGCGCAGCGGCACAGTCACAGTTCACCGCAGTCTCGAACTCCTGGGCTCAAGCGATTCTCCTGCCTCAGTCTTCTGAATAGCTGGTATATATTCCAGCACCACCACCCCCAGCTGCTTTTATATTATTTGTAGAAATGGGGTCTCACTATGTTGCCCAGGGTGGAGTGCAGTGGCACGATCATAGCTCACTGCAGCCTCCAACTCCTGTTGCCAATGTTGGTCCCAAACTCCTGGGCTGAAGTGATCCTCCCACTTTGGCCTCCTAAATCACTGGGATTATAGACGTGAACCACCGCACCTGCCCCAGGTTCTTAAAAAGGGGTCTCCTTAAAAAGGATGCTTCGGCTGGGTGCGATGGCTCACGTCTGTAATCCCAGCACTTTGGGAGGCCGAGACGGGTGAATCACGAGGCCAGGAGATCGAGACCATCCTGGCTAATGCGGTGAAACCCCGTCTCTACTAAAAAATACAAAAAATTAGCCGGGCGAGGTGGCGGGCGCCTGTAGTCCCAGCTACTCGGGAGGCTGAGGCAGGAGAATGGCGTAAACCCGGGAGGCGGAGCTTGCAGTGAGCTGAGATCCCGCCACTGCACCCCAGCCTGGGTGACAGAGCAAGACTCCGTCTCAACAACAACAACAAAAAAGGATGCTTCACCTTCCTTTTTGGTGTGAGGGAGATAGACCGTCAGGGAGAGGGCACTTTGTTCCTCTAATTGCCTTTCTGCAGAGATTCCCGCTCAAGGAACGGGATGCCTAAACCTCAGTCCCCAGTGGCATTCAAGGCTGCTCGCAGCCACAGGGCGTGTTCTGGCCAATCCTGTTCGAGCAAGGGGAGCTGACGGTGCCCCAGCACAGGCAGGCTGCACAGAGCCGCAGCCCGTTCTTCCTGGAAGCGCCTGCGTCAGAGCCAAGGACAGGCCACCTAGTAGTAGTGCCCCTGGAGCCTGGTGCTTGGCTTGGTAGATTAAAATGCAACAACTGGCCAGGCGTGGTGGCTCACGCCTGTAATCCCAGCACTTTGGGAGGCCGAGGTGGGTGGATCACCTGAGGTCAGGAGATCGAGACCATCCTGGCTAACACGGTGAAACCCCGTCTCTATTAAAAAATACAAAAAAATTAGCTGGGTGTGGTGGAGGGCGCCTGTAGTCTCAGCTACTCAGGAGGCTGAGGCAGGAGAATGGCATGAACCTGGGAAGCGGAGCTTGCAGTGAGCCGAGATCGCGCCACTGCACTCCAGCCTGGGCGACAGAGCGAGACTCTGCCTCATTAAAAAAAAAAAAAAAAAAAAAAAAAAAAAAAAAGCAATAACCAGGCGGGGCACAGCAGCTCACGCCTGTAATCCCAGCACTTTGGGAGGCTGAGGCGGGCGGATCACAAGGTCAGGAGTTCGAGGCCAGCCTGGCCAACATGGTGAAACCCCATCTCTACTAAAAATACAAAAATTAGCTGGGCGTGGTGGCACATGCCTATAGTCCCAGCTACTTGGGAGGCTGAGGCAGGAGAATCACTTGAACCTGGGAGGCAGAGGTGCAGTGAGCCAAGATCACATCACCGCATTCCAGCCTGGGCGACACAGAGAGACTCCGTCTCAAAAAATATATATGTATTTCACAGATACAGTCCTTCCTGGTTTTGGTTACTGACGGAGCATAAGCAAGTTTTAATTTTTTCAAGTTTACAATTAAGCTCCTGAACAGCAACTCTCTTGCCGTGAACTGAAGGGAAAGTTGACGTCTCCCCTCTCCACAGGGTTTTTGTCTTCTGGATAAAAGAAGAAGGTTGGAGGGGAGGAAAGAAAGAAAAAACGAGCAATTTCTAGAATACATGATGATTAAGAAAAAACTATCCATGCTTTTGGAATGGACAGATACTTTAAAATCTGTGATTTCCTTATTTTTTGACTAGCAAGGTGCCATGCCCACAGGTAGGAAGCTTCAGCCAGTGTGTGTGGAAAAAGTGCCAGTTTTGGGATATGACGGACAAGTCAGAAGCCTGCTTGAACCGCTGTCACCCCTTTGCAGCCATCCAACACCACGAACAGCAAAAACCTCAGGTCCTGGCAACCCATCGGGACAAAGTGACCATCAACATGGGGAGGTTGCTGTCAGAGCCGTGTCACAGCTCTTACGCCTCCCAGAATTGCTTTTGGTGTGAGGATTGCTGCATGGGTTGAGAAAATGGAATTTGATTGTAATAACTGGATCATCTCAGGGATGGCTAAATCCTAAAAAGCCTATAAAGCGTGAAACTGACTCAGGATTTCACAGAGGATGTTAAGGTTCTGATTTTTCCACTTGGCGCTCATCTGGGTGTTATTATCAGCACTTTGGTTTAATGCTGCAGGGTGAGGAGGATGTGCCCAGAAGCCCCACTGCTGCACCCCGTCCGATGGCTTCTGACATGCAGAGCTGCAGGATGGGGGTTGCCGAGCTGGCCGGGGCAGGCTGGGAGCTGAGCTCTGCAGACACTGGGTGCTGGTGAACAACGATGCTTCCACATCCACTCTTCTGGGCATTCCCAGTCTGGTTCACTGCTCTGTCCCTCCCCTCCCCTCCCCTCCCCTTCCCTCCCCTCCCCTCCCCTTTTCTCCCCTCCCCTCCCCTAATTCCCATTGGTGGGATTGGGTGGGGCTCTGTGGGCCCCACACTGGCCTGGGAGCCTGGCATGCTGCTGCTGGGCCAGCCCAGGAGTGAATGGATGAAGTTCCTCTTTCTGAGCTGGGATCAGGCCCAGAACTCCCAGCTCGCAGCTTGGGCAGCTGCCTGGTGCTGAAACCAGAAGGGACCTCTGGGACTTAGTGGCAGCTTACGGGGAATGGCTAGGAGTGTCTCCCTCTGGGCCAGTGTGTAAGGTCCAGACCAGGAAAAGCGTCAGAAACGGAACCCGAGGTTCACCAAGAAGCCAAGGGGGCAGGCTGGGGGGCAGGCTGAGGGCCAGCATCGCAGGTTGATGCTGGGAGGTTGCTGCCTGTGGCAGTAAGGAAAGGAAGAGGCCGTCTCAGAACACACGCAACACTGCCGTCCACACAGGGGAGCTCTTGGCAGGAGCCATCCACAGGGATGACTGCTGTGGACACGGATGGGGAGGTCCTGTGTGTGAGGCAGTGACAGCCATTGGTTGGGAACACAGTTTTGGAGTTTTGTTACCTATCCCAAGGTAGAGGCCGAGGGGACACACATACATGTCATGCCACAAGGTTAGCGTATTAGAACATGCTAGATTTTCTCTCAAAGCATGCAGGTCTGAGGCTGTCATCATTCTGCCAATAAAACAGACAGGTGAATGAAGAGACGGGAAACTGGGAAATGAGGAGCTGAAAAGGAGAGAAAGTGGTCGCTGGTGCTGGCTGTGTAAGAAAAGTAAATAGTGACCCAGAAGAATTGGGGTCACTGTCTGATTCATACAATAAAATCACTTTGTCTCATTTGAAATATTTTAGGAAAAAGGCATGCTTTTATCCAAAATTATCTGGAAAATTGCCTCAGATGTCTCTCATTAAAAAAAAAAAAGTAGGCCGGGCGCGGTGGCTCAAGCCTGTAATCCCAGCACTTTGGGAGGCCGAGACGGGTGGATCACAAGGTCAGGAGATCGAGACCATCCTGGCTAACATGGTGAAACCCCGTCTCTACTAAGAATACAAAAAACTAGCCGGGCGAGGTGACGGGCGCCTGTAGTCCCAGCTACTCGGGAGGCTGAGGCAGGAGAATGGCGAGGCAGAGCTTGCAGTGAGCTGAGATCCGGCCACTGCACTCCAGCCTGGGCGACAGAGCGAGACTCCGTCTCAAAAAAAAAAAAAAAAGAAAAAAGAAAAAGAAAAGGAGGAAGGAAAAGAAACTGTTTGGATGTAGCAGCGTGCTCTGTTTCTGGCTCTGCAACCAGCAGAAAGACTGCGGTCAATGAAACTCAGGTTAGAACCTGAGCTTTCTAACCTGTTAAACAGAAAAGGCTTCTGCCAGCACTTCAGTGGGGCATCGTGAAGCCAGATGAGGCTCCAGGGGTTTTGAGCTCATTGGCAGAAAAGCATCGCATAACAGGAGACTACCTTCCAGGCAGGGGCATATTTGCAAATGTGAAAACAGAATTTACAGGTGGAAAAGTCATTCTCTTGAAGTCAAAGCCGTGCCTGATGATCTTGTTGCTGAACATTTATCTATATTCCTAGAGTCAGGGAGGGAGGACGATGGCCGAATGGGGGTGGAGGCCACAGGTGGAGTGGAGAACCCTGGCATCCTGGAGCTTGAGAAAGGCAGGTGTGTCCCTGGAGAGGAATAAGTGTCCTAGAGACTCAGAACCAAAGGTGGAGCTGGGCTGAGCTGAGACCCGGGAGTTCCCACAGGCCAGTTCTGGAGGAGACAGAGAAGGCTAAAAAGCCACGGAGACTACGGGATGGAGTGCCTGGGAGGGCAGGGCTGGGGAGCAGTTCAGGTGTGTCTTGGCACAAGCAAGTCTGTGCCCCCGGGCATCCGGAGCAGAGCGGGGTGTCAGGGCGGGGCGGGGGTGCATTTTGCTCCTCTCTCCCTGAACCCGTTCACATCCTTCTTGATCCTGTTTGCGTTCTCCCAGAATCACACGCACAAATCCAGACTCTTTCTGGTCCCGTTCATCTCCCTCCCATCCTAGAGGGCACGGATTTTGTTTGATGAGAAAATAAAGAAGGTCAGAGGGAGACTGGACACAGAAAGAGCAGCTCTCGGGAAGGCTGCTGGAGGCCGAGCCAGCGCTGCCTCCACTGTGCCTGGGCTGGGGGTGATTGGCAGAGATGAGTGGGTCCCCAACCATCAGCTCTTCCCTCAAAGAGCAGCGGGGGCCCTGCGGGAGGGTACACTACCCTGAAAGGCTCTCACCAGCCAACCCAAGCCAGTGTTTGTTCTGCCTGGCTCTGGGACCCTCCTGCCGGGACCCCAAACACTGCTGGGGGAAGAGTTTTAAAAATAAAATGGATGGGCCGTGGTGGCTCACGCCTGTAATCCCAGCACTTTGGGAGGCCGAGACCGGGTGGATCACGAGGTCAGGAGATCGAGACCATCCTGGCTAACACGGTTAAACCCCATCTCTATTAAAAATACAAAAAGCCAGCGTGGTGGTGGGCACCTGTAGTCCCAGCTACTCGGGAGGCTGAGGCAGGAGAACGACGTGAACCCGGGAGGCAGAGCTTGCAGTGAGCTGAGATCGTGCCACTGCACTCCAGCCTGGATGACAGAGCAAGAATCTGTCTCAAAAAAAATAAAAAAATAAAAATAAAATGGATGGGCCGGGCACAGTGGCTCACGCCTGTAATCTCAGCACTCTGGTAGGCTGAGGCAGGCGGATCACCTGAGATCAGCAGTTCAAGACCAGCCTGGCCATGGTGAAACCCCGTCTCTACTAAAAATACAAAAAATTAGCCAGGTGTGGTGGTGCACACCTGTAATCCCAGTTACTTGGGAGGCTGAGGCGGAGAATCGCTTGAACCTGGGAGGCAGAGGATGCAGTGAGCCGAGATTGCACCATTGCACGCCGGCCTGGGCAACAAGAGTGAAACTCTGTCTCAAAAAAAAAAAAAAAAAAAAGATCATCTTATGGGCAGCAGCTGGAATGAGCTCCTTCATGGAGGAACAAACACAGAAGTGGTGCAGTTGTTTTCTCTGAATCTTTCTCGTCGGTTACTTTTTTTTTTTTTTTGAGAGTCTCCCTCTGTCGCCCAGAGTGCAGTGGTGCAATCCTGGCTCACTGCAACCTCTGCCTCCTGGGTTCAAGTGATTCTCGTGCCTTAGCCTCCCAAGTAGCTGGGACCACAGGCGCGCATCACCACGCCTGGCTGATTTGATTTTTGTACTTTTAGTAGAGACAGGGTTTCACCATGTTGGCCAGGCTGGTCTTGAGCTCCTGACCTCAGGTGATCCTCCCACCTCGGCCTCCCAAAGTGCTGGGACTACAGACGGGAGCCACCGTGCCCGGCCTCGGTTGCTTTTTATTCAGAGTTTGAATTCTCCATAAAGCCATGGACAAGAAAATCATCTCGCATGCATTAGGGTTGACACTGAGAGCCCTATTTACAAATGTCGGCCAGGCATGGTGGCTCACGCCTGTAGTCCCAGCACTTTGGGAGGCTGAGGTGGGTGGATCACTTGAGCCCAGGAGTTTGAGACCAGCCTGAGCAACATGGTGACCCATCTCCACAAAAAATACAAAAACTAGCAGGGCATAGTGGCGTGCACTTGTAGTCCCAGCTACCTGGGATGCAGAGATAGGAGGATCGCTTGAGCCCGGGGAGGTTGAGGCTTCCGTGAGCTGTGATTGAGCCACTGCATTCCAGCTTGGATGACAGAGACTCTAATCTAAAAAAAAAAAAAAAAAAAAAAAAGTCTCTCGATTCCTCGTATCTGGAAAGTCCCTTCAGTTTACTAGTGGAATTCATAGTGGTAACGCCACCGGGAAAAGCACAGCTTCTAATCACAGCTGTTTCTCAAATGCTCTCATGTATTGCAGCAAATTTAACAACCTAGGTAAATTAAAAAACCTAAGTAAAGGGAGTTTAGGGCATTATTTGGCACACAATAGGCACTTAACGAATACTGGCTGGATGTTACTTATCTGTTGGAAATAATTCAACTAACATTGTGTGTACTGAAATGTTTTTTAAGCAGCTCTTCAAATATATTTAGATAACTCACACATTAAATTCTAAAATATAATTTTGATTAAAAATGCATGTATCAAGGCTGGGCACAGTGGCTCATGGCTGTAATCCTAGCACTCTGGGAGGCTGAGACGGGTGGATCACCTGAAGTCAGGAGTTCGAGACCAGCCTGGCCAACATGGTGAAACCCCATCTCTATTAAAAAAACAAAATGTATCTGGGTGTGGTGGCACATGCCTGTAATCCCAGCTACTCAGGAGGCTGAGGCAGGAGAATTGTTTGAACCCAGGAGGTGCAGGTTGTGGTGAGCTGAGATCGTGCCACTGCACTCCAGCCTAGGCAACAGAGTGAGGCTTTGTCTCAAAAAAATAAATAAATAAAATAAAAATGCATGTATCAATGAGTAGTATTAACATGCCGAATCAGGTTTCCAACGGGGAGTCCAGAACGCTAGGAAACCTCATCTGCAGAGAGTTGAAATGAAAAGTCATCCTTTCTCTGGTTGCTGTGGATTAGGGGCACTTTATTTGCATTCGTGGACTCCTGAAATTATATATAAAACCAAAAGATTTGGCCGGGCATGGTGGCTCATGCCTGTAATCCCAGCACTTTGGGAAGCTGAGGCAGGCGGATCCCCTGAGGTCTGGAGTTCGAGACCAGCCTGGCTAACATGGTGAAACCCCGTCTCTACTAAAAATATAAAAGTTAGCCGGGAGTGGTGGCACGAGTGTATAGTCCCAGCTACTAGGGAAACTGAGGCAGGGGAATCACTTGAACCTGGGAGGCGGAGGTTGCAGTGAGCTGAGATCGCACCACTGCACTCCAGCCTGGGCGAGAGAGCCAGACTCTGTCTCAAAAACAAAACAAAACAAAACAAAGAAAGAAAAAAAATCGAGTTGTTTTTACGTGTATTTTTTCTGGACAAAGGAAGCATAACCTTCATCAAATTATCAAAGCCTTTGTGAGCCAAACCTCTCTCACTGAAAAAAAAAAAAAAAAAAAAAACCAATTAAGAATCCCTGCTGTTGAATGAGATTCTAACAGGCACGTGGATTACTTAATTCACATCTCCTTCAGACTTTCAGGCCCAGCAGGGATACAGAATTCCCTAAGCTTAAATTACTCTAATATTCTAAACGACTCTTTAGAGTCATGTTATTTAAAAAACAACTTGTACAAAGGAACTTTGTATAAAAATAGATACTTGGGAAGATTTTAAATGTACACGTCCATCGCGTGCAAGTGTGTACTTTTTCTTGATTGCTTCCTCTTGGCTTTCTCCAGTTAGTTTCACTCTCCGAGTACGTGGGATCTATTCCAGGTGGCCACGGCAATAGATTCCCACAGCGGGGAAAGGCAACATGTGAACAAGATTTCAGACGAAAGAGAAACCGCAAATGATCAGTTCTGGGGCTGCTTGCAAAAATTAGAGGCTGCCTTTCTTGGTTGTTTGAGAAATCCTCTAAGTTCCTGGGTGCCCCTTCCAGTAGAAAGACCCACGTTTTGGCCGGGCACGGTGGCTCACGCCTGTAATCCCAGCACTTTGGGAGGCTGAGGAGGACGGATCACTTGAATCCAGGAGTTTGAGACCAGCCTGGCCAACATGGCAAGACCCCGTCTCTGCAAAAAACACAAAAATTAGCTGGGCATGGTGTTGCGCACCTATAGTCCCAGCTACTCAGGAGGCTGAGGTGGGAGGATCACCTGAGCTCGGGGAGGTCAAGGCTGCACTGAGCCCTGATGGTCACTGCACTCCGGCCTGGGTGACAAAATGAGACCCTGTCTCCAAAAAAACCAACCAAACAAAACCTCTATTCTTACAAGACCCTCAAGGCAGCAAAGACGGTTATTCCCTAAACTGGGAAGGTGGCCAGGGAGGCCTTCAGTGACGACTCGGAGGAGAGTGACCTCATCCAACAGCCCGGGCTTCAGCAGAGGATCACCTGGAGGCTGCACCCCCGCAAGTCCGTGAGCAACCACCGGAATCCGTGAATTCAGCTCCCTTTGCGGAGTCTACAAGAGAATCTTTGTGCCCTGAAGTTGGTCATAAATACTTAACTCACGAGGCCGGGCACAGTGGCTCACACCTGTAATCCCCGCAGTTTGGGAGGCTGAGGCACACAGATCACTTGAGGCCAGGAGTTCGAGACCGGTCTGGCCAACATGGTGAAACCCTGTCTCTACTAAAAAAAAAAAAAAAATTACCCGGGTGTGATGGTGGGTGCCTATAATCCCAGCTGCTAGGGAGGCTGAGGCACGAGAATTGCTTGAACCCAGGAGGCAGAGGTTGCAGTGAGCTGAGATTGCACCACTGCACTCCAGCCTGGGTGACAGAGCGAGACTCTAAATAAATAAATAAATAAATAAACTCATCAGGAAAACCCCTACAGGGGAAGTGGCTCTAACCCCTAGAAGGTCCATAGTTTGGCCTCAGATTTGGGAGTGTGGTGAACTCACAAGAGGCACAGAAAATGGCATGCGTGTTTTTCTGGGAAAAGGCTGTGTGACTTTAAGCAGATTCTGAAGTGGCACTGTGACTTCCTTAAAACCCGGGGGACCCCAGTGATCTGTGTACCTGAAATCACTCTTTCCTATTCAGAAAACCTACTTTTTTTTTTTTTTGAGACGGAGTCTCGCTCTGCTGCCCAGGCTGGAGTGCAGTGGCCGGATCTCAGCTCACTGCAAGCTCCGCCTCCCAGGTTTAGGCCATTCTCCTGCCGCAGCCTCCTGAGTAGCTGGGACTACAGGCGCCCGCCACCTCGCCTGGCTAGTTTTTTGTATTTTTAGTAGAGACGGGGTTTCACCGTGTTAGCCAGGATGGTCTCGATCTCCTGACCTCGTGATCCACCAGTCTCGGCCTCCCAAAGTGCTGGGATTACAGGCTTGAGCCACCGCGCCCGGCCAGAAAACCTACTTTTTTTCTCTTCCCCCTCAATTCCTTCTCTAAAGATGTTGCAGAAAACGATTGAGAAGGCCTGACAGGGAAAATCTCACAAGCAGAACTTGTCCTGCAACCTTATTTTTATGGTTTAAAAAATTCTGTGTAAAAATACTTGTCAACTCAAGTTAACTGCAGCAAATATATCCAATTAAAAAAATAACACACACACACACAGGGTTTTTTACTTGCCCTGTTTCTGAAGTCATGATGTGAAGGCAAGGCAAACCCACCCAGGCAGCCACAGATCGCAGGAAACACGAGACGTCCCAGGAAGACGGCCCTCCTCCCTGAAGCAGTGCTCATCTTTTCCATAAGAAAATACCAGGCACCAAATATTTAAATTTTAGAATATTTTAATGTCCATTTCTTCAGTGAATGCATTTTGAAATTATTGGAATTAACAATTTAAAAAGAGCAGATCAAAGGAAATATGGAAAATGCAAACAGTCGGTTCTTGCTAATTCAATTTCAGATTCTAGGCATGATGTGATTTTCCAAACAACCAATTAAAAAAAAAAAAAAAACTCCTTACCTCGTAAATCTAGAAATTCAAATGCAGACGTGTCTTTGGAAACTACAAATGATTGCAGCCCATGTAACAGGAAGCACGCGGCCTTTGGCTCTCCGGACCGTGTGCAAATGTGCAGGTGGGACCCCGCGGGTGACGTCAGTGTGGATAGAGTCACAGGTGTGGCAGAGCCTGTGGGACTCTCAAGCTATTCGAGGGTTTTGTAACTGATGCTCTACATTTGTTTGCATTGGATAAAATTGTGTGTGCTTGTTTACCATATATCTATATGGATATATAATTCCATCTGAGCTGGGGCTGAGAAAATAGCAATTGCAACTCAAAGCAACTATTTACACACATTCAATGCTGAAGTATTGCTTCCTGCCCTAAGTTCCTAAGAGGTATTGCCACCCTGAAGCATGACCCATGCCGTCAGCAGCCCTCGTGCCAGCTGCTTAGAAACTCGTGTCTCCAGCACGACGTGCTCACTGCCAACAGACGGAGATGCACGGCGTTTCTGCCGCAGAGACTCCGCGGTTCTGCACTGAGGTATGCTTCGGAGCAGGGGATGGGGAGGACCCGAGGGGCTTCGTGGCCCAGAGAGAACGTCTGCACTGGCTGGTTAGGAAGGCTCAGGGTGTTTTTAAAGACAACGTTAAGCTCTGGGTGAGTTTGCACGGGGCTGAACCAGACTCCACTTTGCAGCTCCTTGGGTTCCCGGGCTGAGGAATCACAAAGACCTTTGTGGTAGGGGAAGGAAAAGGGCGTGATGGGGAAGAAGTGTGTGCAGAGAAAAACTTTGCAGAGCATGTTCTGAGCGAGACAGCAAGGACATGAGCAAACGCCCAGCCCCTCAAAGCTACACAGCCCAGAGGGGAAAGGGGTCGGGAGGACATTCAAATACACACCTTAATACTGATGCAGAAAGAGCTTCATGTGACCACAATCCCCACGAACAAGGAAAGTATCAGGTAGTGTTTTTTAAGGAAAAAAAAAATCTGCCGTGTTTCATAATATACATTCTTTAGAAGCAAGAGGTATTGTCACAACCACCCTTTCTTCGGTATTGGAAGACCAGCAAACTGACAGTCACACCTGATGGAAAACCTTACAGCTAACGGGGGTGCCCTGGACCCCCTGGACGGCGGGACCCCGGCTCCGGCTGTCCTGCTGGGTGGCCGTCCCGGGCACCGCCCCTGGAGAGGCGGCGGGTCAGAATCGTGACTTCTTCATGCCGGAGATGAGGGCAATCTGTATCTCTTTGGGGAGGAGGAGTGATGATGGGGACTGATGCGGTGTGAGAATGAGACAGTGAGATTTGACAGCGGAAAGCAAAATGCATAGGGACATCGGACAAGAATGACAAGGAGCGCGCCCAGGGCCTCATCGGCGTCGCCGGGTCCCCTGAAAGAGTGGCTACGACTCCAACTGGACAACTCGGGCGAGTTCACTTCCACATAAACTTCAGACTCAATGCGGCAAAACATAATCAGACAGGACCAGCAGCTGAGCGCCCGGAGGGAGCTCCCCTGGGTCTCTCACGCCACCCTCGGGATTCCGCCCCCCACAAACCCCGCGTTTGCATCCAGTTGACTCTGTCCCTAGATACGGTGTGAGAACTCCGTCTCAGAGGCTGGAATTCGCTCCCCGGATTAAATCCGGCCACAGACAGGCCTGTGCCGTCTGACAGCGGGAGGGAGCCAAGAAACTTCCTGAATTTGTGGAAGCCAAGATGGTGCTAGTGCTGCCGGCCCAGACCCCCGTGGTCCTGAGCTGGACCCCGGCAGGGAGGAGCCCCCGTGGGCGGCAGGGGCAGCTGCTGGGCTTCTACTCCCCTAGCCTCAGAATCGCACTGGCCATGCTTTGGGGTCTCTCTCAGACCCCTCTTGGGGTGGGGAGGTTGGGGGTGGCCCCAGGTGGCCAAAACACAAAAGAGACCTCTGGTTATCTTCCTGGGAACTGCCCTCCCCTGTGGCTACGTCCCCCCACCCTGAGGACCCAGCACCCCTTCCCGGGAGCGCACATGCTTCCGGATAAATAAATAAATAAATAAATGCAACCTCGGATGTGTATTTGGTGTTTCCCTCTCCGATGAGTCAGCTTCCGGGACCAACGCCTCCCCTCCCGACGGGGAGACCCCTTGGGTGGAGGGTCGGGGGTGAGAGGCGGCTCTGAGACCCCAAGGCCTGGCCACATGGGCGTTGTGCCCAGCTGGCATTTGCCGTCTTGGCCTGCATGCATGTGGGGGAGCCCCTGAACCCGCTCAGTGCAGGGAGTGTGGATCACCCACAGCCCACGGGGCCCGGTGCTCCGGGAAAGTGCGGGTGGGCAATGGGGGTGGCAGAGCTGTCCTGATGCTCCCCCTTTGCACCCCCTCTTGGTGGATTACTGGCACTTTATATCAGATTCACGAATGCAAGTGTGTGCGCATGTGTGCTTACATAGAGAGGTCGGGTCGCTGGGGAACACTGCGACGTAGACAGAAACAAAATAAACTCAAAAACAGGGTATTAGCCAGGGAACCGAAAATAGAGTCTCACGGGACGTGGGAAAAAGCAATAAAAATGAGATCTTAACCACAGCTTTTGTTCTAAAAGTCAAATAATACCTAAAGCCATGATCTCCACTGGCGGCCTCTGTCCCAAAACTCGAGGCTGAGGCCAGCCCTGAAGGCACTTGTTCTCCACCACGTGCTGAACGGACGACCCAGAGGCAGCAGGGTTTCCAGGGAATGGGACGAAAGAAATGGATGAAAATGAACCCTGAATAACTGTGATCCACACAGAAGTTAGGGCTGAAATGACCACATAACACCACGTCCAGGGAGGGAAACTGTGGCACTTTGAAAGCACAACAGCCAAATACAAAGATTATTGTGTTTCGACAAACAGAGCACCTCGGGCAGCGGGTGGGCGCCACCTCACACACTCTTTGAAACGTTGAGCTTGGTGAGTTCGTTGGCTTCTTCTACTCCTGTTTCGTCACAGTCGTCTTTCTCTATGGCTCTGCCAAATCGACCCCTTTCTTCGGCTTTGACGGGCTCTTTCCAGGGTCTCTTGGGGGACAGGTGGGCGTCCTTGGCCTGCGTGCTGCTCTCAGAACCCAGAGATGTCTTGTCCACATACTGGACAGAAGGCACCAGGTTGGCAATCTCGTCTGTGGGAGACCGTCCGATGCTGCCATCCACCTGGACGCGGATGTCTGGGGAGATGGACAGCTGGTGCTGCGGGAAGACCCCGTGGTCCGTGCACTTTGGGTACAAGTAGGTTTTCATCTGGCCTTTCCCCTTGACGTTCACGGTCCCTCTGTAGTCGAAGTCGTAGCCCATCTTGCTCAAGACGCGGTAGCTCTCTTCGCTCACCTGGATGCGGCACTCCACGCCGGTGGTGTCCATCCTGCTGGCGATGTTGACGGTGTCTCCCCAGATGTCGTACAGCAGCTTGGTGGTGCCGATGACCCCGGCCGTGAGGGGCCCGTGGTTGAAGCCGACGCGGAGCTTGAAGTTGAACCACAGCATGTTGCTGTTGAAGTCGTCCACCACACGCATCATCTCCTTGGCGAACTCGAACAGGATCTGCAGATGCTCCTGTGGGTGGCCGCCATCCTGGGCCTGTGCGGTGTTCAGCCCCGACGCCGCCATGTACGTGGCTCCGATGGTCTTGATCTTCTCAATGCTGCTGTAGTCCGGCTTGCTTAGGAGCTCATCGAAGTCCCCGATGAGCTCGTTGAGGACCCGGTAGCACTCCTTGCCACCCTCGTAGTTCTCCTCGTAGAACTCGCTGAAGTTGACGATGCTGGCAAAGATCACCCCTCCGCTGTCGTGGTTCTTGGAGTAGGTCTGGGACACCTTCAGCTGCTCAGCCACGTGGTAGGGGATGATGTTTCTCAGCAGCCAGTCCGCCTGATCCCGCATGCTCTGGATCTTGGTGCGGTGAAGATCCGCTTCCACGTCCCCGTGGTAGTGGAGACGGTAGCTGACTTCGAATTCGCGATTCAGGAACCAGACCAACAAGAGCAGGAGAAAGAAGACGAGAACCACCTCCTGGCCGATGAGGCTGGCCGGCCGCCGGAGGTCACGTGGCACTGAGCTATTGCACGGGTTCCTCTCGGAACTGGAGAGCAAAGACACGGGAAAGGGAGAGGTTACTGCTCGGTGCTTCCAAGTTCAGAACAGCCCCGCTAGCTATGCAAAGCGTTGTTGAGTCCAGGCCTTCAACAACCTGAAGCTGTCAAGCTGCCCATTTCTGGTTCGGGCTGGCTGAAGGTGTGGAGGAATAAAGACTAACTTTTGAAACTGATTTATTTGATTTTCTTAAATAGAGGTGGGGTCTCACCGTGTTGCCCAGGTGGGTCTTGCACTCCTGGGCTCCTCCTGCCTTGGCCTCTGAAAGTGCTGGAATTACAGGCATGCGCTGCTGTGCCCAGCCCTGTAACTAACTTCTTTAAGTGTTTGGTAATTTTTCTTTTCTTTTTTTTTTTTTTTTTAAGAAGTCTTTAGCTTCTTTCAAAAATCTTTTCTTTTCTCTCTCCTTTGTTTTTTTAGAGACATGGTCTCTGCTGTCCAGGCTGGAGTGCAATGGCACAATCATGGCTCACTGCAGCCTTAAACTCCTGGGCTCAAACGATCCTCCTGCCTCAGCCTCCTAAGTAGCTGGGATTACAGGCAGGCACCACCACACCCGGCTCATCAAAAAAAATTTTTTTCTTTGAAGAGACAGGGTCTTGCTGGTTGCCAAGGCTGTACTGAAACTCCTAACTTCAAGCCATCCTCCCACCTTGGCCTTCCAAAGTGCCGGGATTACAGGTTTTAACTGTGCCTGGCCTACCATCTTTTTTTTTTTTTTTTTTTTTTTTTTTTTAAGATTGAGTCTTGCTCTGTTGCCCAGGCTGGAGTGCAGTGGTACGATCTTGGCTCACTGCAACTTCTACTTCCTGAGTTCAAGTGATCCTCCTGCCTCAGCCTCTCTGAGCTGGGACTATAGGCATGTGCCACCATGCCTGGCTAATTTTTGTATTTTTAGTAGAGACAGGGTTTCATCATGTTGGCCAGGCCAGTCTCAAACTGCTGACCTCAAAGTGATCTGCTTGCCTCAGTTCTGGGATGACAGGTGTGAGCCACTGTAGCCGGCTTTTTGCTGAATGAATATTTTGAAAATAAGTTGCTGACATGACACTTCGGCTCTAAATAGTTCAGTATATATCTCCTAAGAATAAGGATGTTTCCCTGTGTAACTACAATATCATCATCATACCCAAGAAATTTAACATTCTCTGACATATTTGGTTCTTATATTTCTTTCTTTCTTTTTTTTTTTTTTTTTTTTTGAGATGGAGTTTTGCTTGTTTACCAGGCTGGAGTGCAATGGCAAGATCTTGGCTCACTACAACCTCTGCCTCCCAGGTTCAAGCGATTCTCCTGCCTCAGCCTCCCGAGTAGCTGAGTTTACAGGCGTGTGCCACCATGCCTGGCTAATTTTGTATTTTTATTAGAGACGGGGTTTCTCCATGTTGGTCAGGCTGATCTCAAACTCCCAACCTCAGGTGACCCGCCCAAGTCAGCCTCCCAAAGTGCTGGGATTACACGCGTGAGCCACCGTGCCTGGCCTTGGTTTTTAGATTTCTAATCCAATAAACCTGTCATTTTACAAACAGCTTTCATGAGTTCTATACTCTCTACCTATTTAAAAAAGTTTGATAAGACACCATTTCCCCGATTCTGGGTTAATTCTTTTTGCCGAAATCACTCAGGACAATGCTAACAGTTTACCCGGTGCTGTTATTTTCTCATGGCTGTGCGGTGTTCTAGCACTCGGAAATTCTGTAATTTAACCAGATTCCTCCTGATGGAACTGGGCCCGAGTCTGTCTTTTTCTACCACAAACCGTGTCACAGGGAATATTCGTCTACTCCTATCTTTGTGCGTATGGAAGTGCTGAGTCATTTTAAATATTGCACATTTGGAATTTCCTTAGAAATTTCCAAATTGCCCTTCTAAACAAGGCTGAACCAGTTTCTGCTCCCCCCCCCTTTTTTTTTGAGAAGGAGTCTCGCTCTGTCACCCAGGTTAAAGTGCAGTGGTGTGATCTCATCTCACCGCAAACTCTGCCTCCTGGGTTCAAGCAACTCTCCTGCCTCAGCCTTCTGCGTAGCTCGGACGACAGGTGCACGCCACCATGCCCAGATTATTGTTATTTTTTGTTTTGGTAGAAACGGGGTTTCACCACGTTGGCTGTGCTGGTCTCAAACTCCTGACCTCAAATGATCTGCCTGCCTTGGCCTCCCAAAGTGCTGGGATTATAGGTGTGAGCCACCACACCTGGCTGAGTAGCATAATTTCTTAAAGTTTGTTTGGAATATATATATATACACATACATATCTACACACACATATATACATATATATATATAAAAATTTTTTTTTTTTTAAGAGACAGGGTCTTTCTCTGTCACCCAAGCTGGACTGCAGTGGTGCGATCCTAGCTCACTGCAGCTTGGACCTCCCAGGCTAAAGCGATCCTCCCGCCTCAGTCTCCAGATTAGCTGGGCCTACAAGCATGCACCACCCCACCTGGCTAATTTTTTGAACATTTTGTAGAGATGAGGCCTTACTATGTTGCCCAGGCTGGTCTCAAAGTCTTGGGTTCAAACAATTCTGCTTCTGCCTCCCCAGTGGGCTGGAATACATTTTTTCCCATTTAAAAATACTACACACTCATCATAGGAAATGTAGAAATAAAACAGAAAAAAAAGATTCCTCCATCGTCCTGCCATCCAGAGGCAATCACTATTAACATTTGTTGAATTGCCTTCTAGTCCTTTTCTTTTTCACAACACCGTGACTGTTCTGTTCACGCAAACGTTGATTTGATGCAATAATGGGCTTGGTCACTACACACTTCTATATGCGATAGGCAGATCCACAGTTTAGACAGCTCCATCACACTGGAAAGCTCAATTCTCTTTCTTTTAGAGACACGCTCTCACCATGTTGCCCAGGCTGGTCTTGAACTCCTGAGCTCAAGCAATCTGTCTGCCTTGGCCTCCCAAAGTGCTGGGATTAAGGGGATGAGCCACCGCACCTGGCCAAAACTCATTTTTTTTTTCCTTGCTCTGTTGCCCTGGCTGGAGTGCAGTGGTGCAATCTTGGCTCACTGCAACCTCCGCCTCCAGGTTCAAGCGATTCTCCTGTCTCAGTCTCCCGAGTAGCTGGGACTACAGGTGTGTGCCACCATGCCTGGCTAATTTTTGTATTTTTAGTAGAAATGGGGTTTCACCATGTTGGCCAGGCTGGTCTCGAACTCCTGACCTCAGGTGATCCACCTGCCTTGGCCTCCCAAAGTGCTGGGATTACAGGCACGAGCCACCATGCCTGGCCAAAAGCTCAATTCTTTAATCAAAGGGTTTAATGAGTTTTACTAACTGTGACTTGGGATATTAAAAAACAATGAGCTTGACGTGTGTGGTCATCATGGTCCTCTGTGAAGCACAACCGCAAAAGCCCTGGCCGTGGGTGGAACAGAACCCCGGGGCTCCATCCTGGCTGGACCGCGGGGGAGTTCCAGCATCTTGGCTAGGCCATGCCATCGTTCTGGGTCTCGGTTTCCTCGCATGTGAGCTGTGAATATGGACTGGAGCATGGCTACCTCCCTTCTGGCCTAAGGTTCTGTGCAGGAAAGGCCTGCCTGCAAAGGTGGTGGCTGGCACCGGGGAGCTGGGATTTGGGGAGGGTTCCTGCCATTCCTTGACAAGAGTGGCTCACGATGCCCACACTGCATAAACAAGGACGTTTACACTGAATACCCACTTTCCTGCTGGAAGTCTGGAATTTACACATGCTAGGCAGAGGCTGCCGCCCTGAACAGCCCCTAAAACAAAGCCTGGACACCGAGTGTTTAATGAGGTTCCCTGGTAGACAGCATGTTACAAGTGTTGTCACCACTCACTGCTGGAGGAAGTAAGCCCATCCCGTGTGACTCCACGAGAAGACTCCTGGAAGCTGGTGCTGGCTTCCTCCAAACATCAACTCAGACACCCTTCCCTTTGCTGATTCTACTTTATGTCTTTTTACTGTAATAAATCACAGCCATGAGAGAGCGGATTGCGGAGTCCGGAGTTGACCCGCGGCTGGTCTTGGGAGCCCTGATACGACTTCTCTGACTCAATGCCTATGACCAGGAACCAAGAGTCCTCCGCGGGAAGACACCGTGTGCCTCACTGACTCATTTCGCGAACTGTTATTGAAACAAATGACACTACGTACCCTACATCCCAAGTACTAAGCAAAATAACCATTTGTCACAATGATGACTCAAACATATTTCTGTCCAGCTCCTTGAGCACTCTGGTTGGTTTTAAATAGAGCAGGAAGAGAATGTGGACTAGGGGGAAGCTTTTGGGAGCCCGTCTTGTTGGATGAGGAGTTGACCTTTCTTTTGATTTCTCAAAGTGGTGACACCGAGAACAGTCCCCTTCAGGAGCAGGTGTCACCAAGGTCTCACATCCCCGTTACATGCAGGGGGGCGTTTCCAGTCTCTGTGGTGGAAACGGGAGACTGTGTCTGGGCTTCTCAATCGGTTATCGCTTGTGCGGCCTGCTCTAATCTGTGGGAGCCGGAGCCAGCAGCACGGCTGACTCTGGAGATGGGCGCAGGCCAGGCCCCTCCAGGCAGAGGAGGGACAGCTGCACATGGGCTAGTGCCAGAGGGAGAGGGAGGCAGAGCATGGAGTCTGCTTTCCACCTTTGCTTCCAAGGAAGAGAAGTCATCATACACAGGACGTGCACTCAGAAACCAAGGGGGCTGCCTTGCCGCAGAAGGCATCTGTGACAAACAGGTACGAGGGAAGCTTCCCAGCTAGAACCTGCGTTTCCTGTTCTAATACCAAAGGAACAAGGAGCTGATCCTATTCCTAAATTCAAATAGCAAAAGTCCATTTCAAAAAGAAGGATTTTTTTTTTTTTTTTGAGACGGAGTCTTGCTCTGTCCCCCAGGCTGGAGTGCCATGGCGCCATTTCAGCTCACTGCAACCTCTGCCTCCCGGGTTCTAGTGCTTCTCCTGCCTCAGCCTCCTGAGTAGCTGGAATTACAGGCGCCCGCCACCACATCCAGCTAATTTTTGAATTTTTAGTAGGGATGGGGTTTCACAAACATGTTTTCAGGCTGGTGTTGAACTCCTGACCTCAGGTGATCCACCCACTCAGCCTCCCAAAGTGTTGGGATTACAGGTGCGAGCCACCATGCCCGGCTCAAAAAGAGGAATTTCATGTGACTAAATGCAGGAGTGAATTTTTAAGTCATAAATGGAAGTTAGAGTAAAATACAGTGTAATCTATTATCATGGAGAAAAAGGATAGACACATCGAGAAAAACAGAAAGCAAACATCACTTGCAGGGCCAACCAGCCAAATGTGGCTTCGGTGAACACCTTGGTATATTTCAGTGCCATTTAAAATCTACCCTAGGGATGTGGTCAGGTCAGGGGAGAGGGAGTCACCAGCGGTGGGGTTAGGGGACTTCTGGGGTGCTGGTAATGCTTTACTTCTTGGTGTGGGTGGTAGCTAAATGAGAGTGTTCTCTGGTGAAAATGTACTGAGCTATCCTTTTATGATCAGGTATTCTTCTGTGCATACTGACATATACATGAATAAAAGGTTAAAAAAAGGTGCTAGGTGCTTTACTTTTAAATACTACAGCTGTAATCATTACTCATTCATTATAACCTAAGTATTACATCTCATACAAATCTCTACTATATACAAATACCTAGTTGTACCTACAGTACATAATTTCACCTAGTAAATGAAAATCTTACATGTTTTCCGTATTTGCTGCATTTTCACAGTTGTAATATTTGAATAAATGTAGAATCAATTAATTTATTTATTATTGACAACTGCAGTTGCTAACGAATCTTTTTTTTTTTTTTTTTTTTTTTGAGACAGAATCTCACTCTGTTGCCCAGGCTGGAGTGCAGTGGCCAATCTCGGCTCACTGCGACCCCCGCATTCCGGGTTCAAGCAATTCTCATGCCTCAGCCTCCCAAGTAGCTAGGATGACAGGTGCCCCCCCACCACCCCGGCTAATTTTTGTATTTTTAGTAGACATGGGGTTTTGCCATGTTGGCTAGGCTGGTCTTGAAGTCCTGACCTCAGGTGATCCACCCACCTCAGCCTCCCAAAGTGCTGGGATTACAGGCGTGAGCCAGCATGCCTGGCCGTTTTCTTTTTTCTTTTTCTTTTTTTTTTTTGAGACAGAGTCTTGCTGTGACAACCAGGCTGGGGTGCAAGGGCACCATCACAGCTCGATACAGCCTCGAATTCCTGGCCTCAAGCCCACCTTAGCCTCCCGAGTAGCTGGGACTACACGTGCATACCACCACACCTGGCTAATTTTTAAAATTTTTTGCAGAAACAGGATTTTGCTATGTTGTCCAGGCTGGTCTAGAACTCCAGGCATCAAGTAATCTTCCCACCTTGGCCTCCCAAAGTGCTGGGATTATAGGCGTGAGTCCCCACGTCCGGTCTTTTCCTGTCTCTTTGATTTTCTCTCCCTTCCTCTCAAACCTGTCCATCTTCTCTTTGTGGTACTAGTTATTATTTGTAAGCCTGGAAAGTTATCTCAGTTTTAGAGGCTTGAAAACTATTGAATTTTACTTTTTCTAGATTTTATATTATTTAATTTTTATTTCCGACTCTTCGATTTATTTAGAATTTATTCTGATGTTTACAGTAAAGCAAGGTTCAAACATTTAGTATTTTGAATTTCAAGTGAGTTATTTTAAAATATTTTACAAAATAACCTTTCTTTGATTTGCAAGATTTCCTTTGTTGCATGCGAAAGTCTTACATAAAATTACGATGACTTTAATGTCTTATTAAAATAATAAAACAAATTTTATTTTCCCCATTAGACATTATAACTATGATATATTTCAACAAGGAGACACTTTCTAGTTTCTGTTATAAGAATTGCACATATTGTTCATTTTATTCAAGATCCCACTGTTTTCAGGAAGCTTAGAAATGGAGGGGGTAATATAGTCACTCTCGTTTATTCAGACAGAGGCACAATATTAAAAGCTTACCTGAAATTCTGTACTGCGTCAAGGGGCGAAGTTAATACAGAACTGAAATTAAAATGCAGAAAAATGTTATTATAAAGAGCAAAGAAGGCGTTCTACAAGACAACCTGAGGAGTCTGAACAAACTACGTTCCTGTTTTAGACGCGATTGTGACATCGACATAAAGCCACCTGCTTCTACCTCTTCCTTCACGCCTGTGTCTCCCAATGCTGGGGGCAGTTCCCTGGGTAAAGCTGAGTTTATGTCTTTGTTTACCATCCAGCATCCTCTCTATCCTTGTGAGGCTTAGCAACCGTGATGGGATTAGGGGCTCTGAGGGTCTCACGTGGATGGAGGAGTTCTGGGCCGAGGGGAACTTCAACCACCATCCCTACCCCAGATCTGCTACTTGAACTCTGGGCGCAAGGGCGGCAGAGGGGTCCCCCATCACTGTGGCTCTCCAGCTCCAGGTGGAAAAATCCTGCGGCCACAACTAAAGGCCACTGTGAATGCCCGACGAGGGACCTGTGATGGATTTAAAAGGTAACAAGCAGCTTGCTGGATTTCATACTCTCGAGAAAGAGCTTATCGTGACCATCGTTCTAGATGGTCACACCTTCAGAAAAATCCAAGTCTGCTTTATTTTGCTTAATCTATTTGTTAAAGTTTCAAGTACTGAATGACAGTCCTATTTCACATTCCCTTTTTGATCTTAATTTGCAGGGAATTTAAATGTCTTCCATATTGTGATCCTTGAGTAAACCGAGGACGGATGCTCACGCTGCCCATGGCTGGACTGCTTAACCAAAGGTACCCATGCCTACTCCATCTGATACTGACAACATTGCGGCAACTGGAATCATTTTGTGCTTTTGAATTTATTCAAGCAGAGGTCCTTGGCGACAGTAATGCCACTCCAAGGGGGCATTTTGGAAATGCCAGGGGTCCCTCTGGTTCTCTTAATAACTCAGGGAGCCAGAATGTTAAATCTCCTGCAAGGACAAGGAAGAAATATCCCATGTGACTTCAAAATATTCTGTGCACCTAAACCCTCTGTAATTGCAAACAGGCGGTTCTTCAATACACACTAATAGTGAAACATTTTTATAAGCAGTTATAGAAAAAGCCCAGTATTTGGGAGAAGTTTATTACATGAATGGAAGCTTAATGGGTTTAAGATATCACGAAATATTTGAATAAACTGTCTACTGCTTACATCTGCTATCCAAGGTATTACTGTATTTCCAACAACATATTTAGTTGAAAAGGCTTAAAATACCCTGAAACCAGTTGCAAGTGTGCAATAGGCAATTTGGGACTTATTTTTTATTTTTATTTTTGGAGACAAGAGTCTCGCTGTGTCACCCAGGCTGGAGTGCAGTGGCATGATCTCGGTTCACTGCAACCTCCACCTCCCAGGGTCAAGCAATTCTCCTGCCTCAGCCTCCCGAGTAGCTGGGATTACAGGTGCACAATGCCACACCTGGCTAATTTTTTATATTTTTCGTAGAGACAGGGTTTCACCATGTTGCCCAGGCTAGTCTTGAACTCCTGAGCTCAGACAATCCACATGCTTCAGCCTCCCAAAAGTGCTACGATTATATGTGTGAGCACCGTGCCTGGCTGGGACTTATTTTTAAGAAATCAATATATACAGAGGATTTCAAAATAAAAGACCTATGTTCAATGACTGATCATTAATCCTATGTCTCATGACATCATATGGGGAATCGTTTTGACCTATTTATTATTTTTTGTTTGTTTTTGATATGTAGTCTCACTCTTGTCTCCCAGGCTGGAGTGCAGTGGTGCAATCTCAGCTCACTGCAACCTCCGCCTCCTGGGTTCAACCAGTTCTCCTACCTTAGCCTCCCAAGTAGCTAGGATTACAGGTGCTTGCCACCATGCCCGACTAATTTTTGTATTTTTAGTAGAGACGGGGTTTCACCATGTTGGCCAGGCTGGTCTTGAACTCCTGAGCTCAGATGATCTGCCTGCCTCCGCCTCCCAAAGTGCTGGGATTACAGGCGTGAGCCACTGCGCCCAGCCTGACATAATATTTAGAAATGAGGCCCAGGTGACTCGCCAGATCATCCTACATCTTCACTCCTCCTTCCAGGCTGTGACCCGTCCTGGTTCACGAACCCTACCCTACTCAAGGAAAGTCAGCACCAGCTTCCTCTCCACCTTCATGTCCACCTGTACCTCCGCCCTTTCATGGCCTCGACCATCTTCTATGAAATCCTTCAGGCCCCACTTTCTTAGATTTCATCCCATTCATCAGAAGTCACCTCACGCCTGCAATGGCGGCATTATGTTTTCCAGGACGTCTACATTCAAACATCCAGAGTGCTGTTCTAAATGACACTCTTTTTCTTTCTTTTGCGTATTATTCTAAGGGCATCTCGTTAGCTCTTTGACATGATATGTGCTGAAAGCTACTTTGGGTCATGATGGGAAACATCTCTATCTAGACGTGAGAAGCAATGTGCAAATGCAGTCAGGCCCTAAGCGACCTCAGGAAAGGTGGCCACGCACCCTGCTGCCCGCATGCAGTGCCGGCCGCGTACCTGTCTGGGCACAGGGAGACGTAGAGCAGGAGCAGCGGCCCGGCCCCCACAACGGTGGCGAGAGAGGACCTCATCCAGGAGCTGAGCTGGCAGAAGTTACAGTAGTGCACGACGGCAATCAGCGCGGCAGAGCCTGTGAACACTGGGAACTGCAAGAGGGGAAGGGTTAGGACAGCCGCCCAGGGCCCCCCAACCACCACCAGTATACCTGGGCCGCCAAAACATTCACCACTAATCCATGTTTCCTTCTTTTTTTTTTTTTTTTTGAGACAGAGTCTCGCTCTGTCGCCCAGGCTGGAGTGCAGCAGTGCGATCTCAGCTCATTGCAAACTCTGCCTCCCGGGTTCAAGTGATTCCCCTGCCTCAGCCTCCTGAGTAGCTGGGATGACAGGCTCCTGACACCACGCCTGGCTAATTTTTGTAGTTTTAGTAGAGACGGGGTTTCACCATCTCTGGCCAGGCTGGTCTCGAACTCCTGACCTCAGGTGATCCACCTGCCTCGGCCTCCCAAAGTGTCTAGGATTACAGGCGTGAGCCACTGTGCCCGGCCTAATCCATGTTTCTGTGTAATCTAAAAATATCACCAATACCATCTGATTGCTTACTATCCCCAGTCAGTCTTACTTTTGCTAGTGGGCAGTGTCAAGGACAGATCAAGCCTGTAGGTTCACTAGCCAGCATGAGGCTCCCTGTTCACACGGTATCACGCGCCTCTGCGGGCGTGGGAAACGCCACGTGTCTCCGTGGAAAGGGAAGGGAGGCCCCCTTGTTCGAGAACCACTGTGTGATCAGCTTCCTTCAAAAAGCTTTTCCTCGGGGCCCAATGAGATGTGATGTGGGGCTAAAGTGCCAAACACCATCAGCCCGCCCGGAAGCCCATGCACCAGAAGCATCATCTCCCACGGCCGCGCTGGTTCCCTCTCCACGGAGTTTAGCAAAGGTCCCTTCCCGACCAGCAGCAGCTGATCCGGGCACGAGTCAATTCTGTCTGCCAGGTATGCTCCTCACACGGTTAGGAAACGTGGGGCAGACGCTTGTTTGTAAAGTGTAAAGGAAAATGACTCATTTGGAACTTGATGAAGAACAAGGCACATTGGCAGGGACTTGTGCCCACTGGGGACTCCCCAGCCCGGCCATTGCCAGGGCGTGAGCATCTGGGCAGCCTGGTGTTAAGTCGACTCAGGATAGCAAAAGAGTTCATGCCTCTTCGAGGGTTTATTTTTATTTTATTTTGTTTTTAATTTTATTTTTATTTTGTTTTGAGATGGAGTCTCACTCTTTCGCCCAGGCTGGAATGCAGTGGTGCGATCTCTGCTCACTGCAAGCTCCGCCTTGTGGGTTCAGGTCATTCTCCTGCCTCAGCCTCCCAAGTGGCTGGGACTACAGGCGCCCACCACCACGCCTGGCTAATTTTTTGTATTTTCAGTAGAGACGGGGTTTCACCGTGTTAGCCAGGATGGTCTCAATCTCCTGACCTGCTGATCCACCCGCCTCGGCCTCCCAAAGTGCTGGGATTACAGGCGTGAGCCACTGTGCCCGGCCCCATTTTATTTTATTTTGTGACAGAGTCTCGCTCTGTCACCCAGGCTGTAGTGCGGTGGTGCAATCTCAGCTCACTGCAACCTCCGCCTCCCGGGTTCAAGAGATTCTCCGGCCTCAGCCTCCCGAGTAGCTGGGATTAAAAGTGATCCGCCCGCCTTGGCCTCCCAAAGTGCTGGGATTATAGGTGTGAGCCACCGTGCCCAGCCAAAGGGTTTATTTTATTTATTTTTTTTTTTTGAGACGGAGTCTCGCTCTGTCGCCCAGGCTGGAGTGCAGTGGCGCGATCTCGGCTCACTGCAAGCTCCGCCTCCCGGGTTCACGCCATTCTCCTGCCTCAGCCTCCCGAGTAGCTGGGACTACAGGCGTCCACAACCGCGCCCAGCTAATTTTTTGTATTTTTAGTAGAGACGGGGTTTCACCGTGGTCTCGATCTCCTGACCTTGTGATCCGCCCGCCTCGGCCTCCCAAAGTGCTGGGATTACAGGCGCGAGCCACCGCGCCCGGCCACCAAAGGGTTTATTTTTAAATTGCTATCCCAAGTGAGTTAAAGAGAGAGATTAGGGAGTCCAGGAGAACGTGGAAATAAAACAGCTGAGCCTTTACTTACGTGTATGTTCGTCTCAAATTCGGAGGTGACATGGGAGTAGACGGCCAGTGCAGGAAGCGACACCAGGATGGCCCCGATGCAGTGACGCGGTAGCCAGCCGGCGATCCACTCCAGCAGGCGCTTGGTGCAGGCCATGACGTCCTCCAGGAAGAACACCATCCTGCGAGAGGGACAGGGGTTAGCAGGAGTGATGGGGCCTGGGGTGGGTCATGGGCCAGGAGACAAACGCAAGGCTGCAGCCAGCACTGCCCTCCGCTCTCTCCCATGCTGCCCCTGGGATGGGCATGGAAGCAGGTGTGGGGTGGGGGGTCTGTCTCCCTCACTTTTGGTAGAAGGCAAGGAAGCCGGGCTCAGCTCATTGTACCCGACTCTAGGGTCACATGTTGTGTTCTGATAAAATATGCTTGTGAAAAGCACACGCTTCGCTCGTCTCAGAGAGCACGTGAGAGTATTACAGGCCCCAAGGAGAGTCTCCTGGCGGTCACCACGCTGCCGTCACCTGCTCCCATCAGCTTCTGAGGCAGGAGGTCTTGATGGGGGCAGCTCTGGAGGCACCCCGGAATTCTGAGGAGCCCCTGCAGTTGTCGCAGCAGGAGAGGTGGTCCTGGCATCCAGTGGGAAGGCGCCAGGGACAGAGGCGTCCTGCATGTGGGCAGGTGCTACCCAGGGAGGTTCTGCCCTGCACCCCACACAGCAGTCACGCCCCTGGGCACCCACAAAGGCGGAAGGCTGCCGACAGCATCTTAGCCCAGAGCCTGTGTCCCATCTACAAACAGAGAGTGCTCTGCGGTGACGCTGACACACTGGATTTCCCAGAGGGCAGCTCCTGTGAAAACTGAGTGGCGGTCATCTCTGCTCTGTTTGGGGCATCACCAAGGCCTGTTCCGTGTTTCAGAAAATCACATCACAGGCCGAACCCAGCTCGTGGCGCCTGGACCACTAAACCCGCACACGCGTGCTGTCTGCATCTGGGCTGTCACGTTCATCACGCGTGTGTGCGGCTTCAGGACTCTCCAGGCAGCGGGGCCCTGTCATTCGTGAGGTCCAGCACCACGTATTTTGTGTGAAAAGACTTCGTCGTTCTGAGCAGAGCGACGGTATGCACTGACTTCTTCCGCAGCTGTGTGTCTCCGCGGGCCCCGTTTCAGGAGGGTGATGTTGACACAATAAAAAGTTCTGTATAAAGCAGCAGCGGAGCGTGTGGGCCAAGAACCACTGTGAGGAGGAGGAACAGGTCTTGGCTGAGCCCAGGGACCCCTGGGCCAATGGAGGGGGGCACATGGGGAGACGAGGAGAGGGTGTGGGGTCCTCGTGGGGAGACAGTCCTTCTCTCAAGGTTGCTGCCAGGGAGCCGGGGACGGGCCTGCTGTCCCTGCCTCAGGAGAGGATGGACGGGGGCCGCTGTTGAAGAGCCTCTGGCACAAAGCCCCCCCGCCCCGCCCGGCGGCCCGGCCTTCGGGCCTGAACACCTACCATGCCTCTACCTCTTGGCTGCGTGGTGTGGCCAGGAGAGGAAACGCTCACCCTCCAGCCATTCCCCACACGGACGCAGGCACAGTCTCACCCTTTTAGGGTACTGGACAGCCCTGGTTTCCTGATATTTACAGGATAATGAAGGCTTTGGAATATTTCCAAGAATAACCACAAATATGCAGAATACAGAGGCCCCAGGAGGGGGGACAGAGGGAACCGAGTTCCCAGTCAGGAGTAGGAAAGATGCGAGGTGGTGGGGGGCCTTCATGCTGGTCCCTGAGACTGCAGGGATCTGAAAACGAGACCTGCCATCCTCACGCCTGCCGGGGCAGAGTAGAGAGGGAGACGCAGGAAGCCTCCTGGAGGCGGTAGGCGGGGCCCGGGCCAGTCACTGAGAAGGCGCCTGGCTTTCCTCCTGTACAGGAAAGGGATGGGGCGCCCGTACGCCCCACAGCGCAGGCTCCCGTCAAGCTGGGGTCAAAAACACGGCCCTCAGAGGGGCCAGAGAAGCCTTTCAGGGTCTGGGCCTCTCCCAGGCTTGACGATTCCTGGTAAATGGAACTAAATCCCACCAGAGGCCTGTTTAGGGGTGCAGCAGCCACCACCTTCACCAGAAGCTTGGGGAGTGTGTCCCTGCACACCTCACCCCCGCCCTCGGCAGTCTAGACCGGGGTTGGCCTCCATGCTTTAGAATTGGGTCTGAAGGAGTAGGGAATAATGGCTAAAGGGTGAAAGTAAAAAGGCGTGGAGACAATGCTGGCCTCAGAGCCCTCCAGACGCTACAACCACCCATATTAGAGGAAAACCTGGTGGTGGGCCAGGGAGGGCAGACCTGGGGGAGTGACTGCCCACCGGGACGGGTTTCTTTTTGGGGTGATGGAGGTGCCCGATAGTTACATAGTAGTGATATTCATACAATTCTTCAAATTTACTAGAAATCACTGAGTTTTGCCCACTTGAATGACTTTATTGTATGTAAATCATGTCACAATAAAGCTGATCCTTTTTTCTTTTTTGAGATAGAGTCACGTAGGCTGGAGTGCAATGGTGTGATCTCGGCTCACTGCAACCTCCACCTCCTGGGTTCAAGTGATTCTCCTGCCTTAGCCTCCAGAGTAGCTGGAATTACAGGCACCCACCACCAAGACCGGCTTTCTTTTTTTTGTATTTTTAGTAAAGACAGGGTTTCGCCATGTTGGCCAGACTGGTCTCGAACTCCCAGCCTCAGGTGATCCACCTGCCTCAGCCTCCCAAAGTGCTGGGATTACAGGTGTGAGCCACCACACCCGGCCTAAAGCTGATCTTTTTAAAGAGGAAAAACAAACCAACCAGGGGCCTGAGGATGTCTGGTTTGGGTTCTTGGGAAGCAGGCCCTTGGAAGGGCTTTCGGACGACGGCTCCTTTGGGAGGGGTCCCCAGAAGCACAGGCGGGCACTGAGGCAGGACGGGAGGTTGTGCTAGGAAGAGGGCTGCTCGCTGTGGGCAATGGGTCGTGAGCCCACAGAGTTCTGGGAAACACTGAGCATGTGCCGCAGAGAGCATGACACACGGCGAAAGGGTCCTGGGTACAGCACAGGTGGGAGGGAGGAGGCAGGAATCCCGGCCTGCCCACCTCAGATGGGAGAAGCCAGCATTCCGGAACTTCGGGCCAGACTCAAAGCCATTCGTCTCTGCCTTGGGATGTTGGATAAGGGCAGCAGACGCTCAAGGTCAGGGCTGCCTCCCCATGTCTGTTTGAAGCCCAGCTCCTGGGCACAGTTGCTAGTGGGACTCTGCTAGGCTGGCAGCCGTCCTGTTGAGGGTGACAGGACCACGAAAGGGGCTTGTGGTGCCCAGGATGGGGACCACGCAGGGCCACCTGCCTGCTCAGGAATACTGAGACGCTGCAAGCCCCCTCAGGGAGCCGGGCTGGTCCTAAGGGCCCGGCTTCCCCAAGACGCAGCTGTGGTCTGTTCGGAGCCTCTGTCCCCTTTAAAGTGAGCTTTTTATTATTGGGCTGTATGAGTTCTTTATCCATTCTACATGTTAGACCTTGTCCGAGGCCTGATCTGCAAATGTTCCCTCCCATTCTGCGGGTTCTTTCGCTTTCCTGATGTTCTTTGCGGCACAACGGCTTAACTTTTGATGAAGTTGAGCTTGTCTCTTTCTCCTGCTGGCGTCACACCCAAGAGACCACCGCCTGAGGCAAGCACGCGGAGATGCTGCTATGGGTCTATGTTTGGCTCCTGCACTCTGAAGAGGCACCTGCTGACTCAGCCCCACCTATCATCTGCCCCGACTCATGTATTTTCCTTTCCTTCCTCCAGATCATTTCCTATCTTCTCACCTTCTCCTCTGCAGTCTCTCACCCTGGAGATCCGGGGATGAGCTGCGGGGTGCGGGGCTGCGGGGCACTGCCCCCTCCAGTGAGGTGGCCCCCCCGCATCTGGACCAATGTGAGGGAGGGAGGATGCCAGGGCACAGGGCCGGGGGAGGACACGGGGGCCCATCTCCAGAAATCAGCCAGCAGGGACAGCTGGCTGGAGACCAGTCCAACTGCTCAGCCATAAGCCATAGAGCCAGAAGAGGGAGCTAACGGCTCAGAGCTGGAGACCCGGCCCACGCGGCGCTTACCTGATGGACACTGCGAGGGACAGCACCTCCAGCAGCAGGGCCGCGCTGAAGACAGCCAGGGCGGCGGGTGGGGGAGGCGTGGTGGCCGCCTCGTACTTCAGGAAGCAGGTGATGGACAGCGTCAGAAACACTATGGTCGACAGAAACACATCCAGGAGGGAGCTGAAGGTGGGACTAGCAAACGTCTTCACAGGGGAGTTCTTTACGACCTGTTTGGAGCAGGAGTGGAGCAGAATGACTGGCTGGCCCCGGGCGGCCAGGAGCACAGTTCGGATGGAGAAACAGGCAACACATGCTGAGCACTGCTGCTCTGGACCAGGCACGGGGTGGGAAGGCTCTCGGAGGACTGTCTCCCTCTACTACCCCATTTAACACTGGGGAGTCCAAGGCACAGAGAAATTAAACTTGTCCAGGGGGCCGGGCACGGGTTCACGCCTATAATCCAAACACTTTGGGAGGCTGAGGCAGGAGGGTCGTTGGAGCCCAGAAGTTCAACGCCAGCCTGAGTAACACAGTGAGACCCCATCTCTACAAAAAAGTTTAAAATTAGCCAGGCATGGCAGCGCGTGACTGTGGTCCCAGCTACTCGGGAGGCTGAGGCAGGAGGATTGTGTGAGCCCAGGAGTTTGAGGCTGCAGTGAGCTATAATCATGCCACTGCACTCCAGCCTGGGCAACAGAGAGAGACCCCGTCTACCAAAAATAAACTAATTAGCCGGGCCTAGTGGTTCGTGCCTGTAGTCCCAGGTACTTGGGGGGCTGAGGTGGGAAGATCGCTTGAGCCCAGGAGTTTGAAGCTGCAGTGAACTATGATCACACCACTGCAGAATGATACCCTGTTTCCAAAAAACAAACAAACAAACAAACAAAAACCCTGCCAGGGTCACAGAGCAACTGATTATGACCCAGCACATTCTCACAGACACGTTACATATTTAGCTGAAAGATGAGTGACTGACTGGCGCAGGTGAGGCCTCTGCATCTGTAAGGCAGTTGCACGACAGCAATGTGCAGGGAGCTCTGCCGCCTGGCGGAGCCCTAGGTTCAGCAGGTGCAAAAGTGGGGCTTCAGGGCAGAACTGGCTGAGGGGGATTTAAGCGGCACATCGTCACCTGGGAACCTACGGGGCCTGGCTCTGTGCTTGGGGCTGGGGCCCACGCAAAATGATGCCCTTGGGCAGCTCACAGCGGAAGGTGGGAGGGACAGGGATAGGAAACACAGGCAGGTGTGCCAAGTACACTAGAGAGGCCTGCACCAGTGTTCGGCAGTTGAGGGGGAGAAATAATGATGCTGACATGTCCAAGAGGTGCACCAGGCCCAGGCCCTGCAGGGCTCTGAGGGGGTGCGATCTCCACTGATGCTCACAACACCCCACAGGCAGGAAACACCACCCATCTGGGTGTACAGATTGGGAGGCCAAGGCCAGGGGCTACCCCGAGGGCACACAGTGAACGAGGAGCCAGGCCAGGACTCGGCGTGGACCGGTTGACTCCTGAGTGTGCCCCTAACCTAGAGGAAGGAGCAGGACCCAAAGGCAGAGGCTGTGGTTGGGAAAGGGAGGGATGCAGAAAGTTCAGCTCCTTTCCATTTGGCCTTGCAACCTTCTGGCAACCCAAGAGGCCATGGGTGTCCACTCAGCATCCCAGCCAGGCTCGGGGCTGGGGGCAGGGGCTGGAGGCGCAGGGAGCGGAGAGGTCTCATGGCAGCCCTGGGTGCAGTGTGCGCTCCGCGGGACAGACCAGCTCCGGGTGTCCTGACCACACCCAGGAACTAGGCGGGAAGGGAGAAGGGGGAGTCTGGACGGTGGGAGCAAGGCTGCCAGTCAGCCCTGATGCCAGGCTGGACCCCGCCAGGGCAACCTGGGGGCGGGGTTTGGTTCCAAATTCCCTCCAAAGAACCTAGAGGCTCTGTAGGTGTCCATGTGCCCCGGAAGGGCAAGTCCGGTCCCAACCCTGGAATCCCTTCAGAAGGTGTGGGAATTTCTTTTTTTTTTCGGAGGCAGGGGGGACAGAGTCTCACTGTCGCCAGGCTGGAGTGCAGTGACGCGATCTCGGCTCACTGCAACCTCCGCCTCCCGGATTCAAGCAATTCTTCTGCCTCAGCCTCTGGAGTAGCTGGAACTACAGGCACGCGATACTACGCCCGGCTAATTTTTGCACTATTAGTAGAGATGGAGTTTCACCAAGTTGGCCAGAATGGTCTCTATCTCTTTTTTTTTTTTTTTTTTTTTTGAGACGGAGTCTTGCTCTGTTGCCCGGGCTGGAGTGCAGTGGCCGGATCTCAGCTCACTGCAAGCTCCGCCTCCCGGGTTCACGCCATTCTCCTGCCTCAGCCTCCCTAGTAGCTGGGACTACAGGTGCCCGCCACCTCGCCCGGCTAGTTTTTTGTATTTTTTAGTAGAGACGGGGTTTCACCGCATTAGCTAGGATGGTCTCGACCTCCTGACCTCGTGATCTGCCCATCTTGGCCTCCCAAAGTGCTGGGATTACAGGCTTGAGCCACCGCGCCCGGCCTGGTGTCTATCTCTTGACCTCATGATCTGCCTGCCTCGGCCTCCCAGAGTGCTGGGATTACAGGTGTGAGCCACCTCACCTGGCCAGGTGTGGGAATTTCAGGGGTGACACTGCCCATGCCCACCCGCCTTGGCAGAGGCACACGCACGTCCCCTTTCTCTGGGGCTCCATCTAGTGCCCATCAGGGGTCCTAGTTAGGGCCGGGTGCATGCATGTCCCCCGAGACCTCACTGCCTTGCCCACATGTGAGGCCAGAAGGTTTCCACACAGGCTGCTGTCCTTCCAAGAGCCCACACCTCCCACCTTCCAAGCCAAGGGCTCGCGTGCAGGGCCTTTCTCTCTTGGGGCTACCATGTCCTCTGTAGAACTGCCCCATCCATGGACGCTGGCAGAGGCCCCGCTCCTCCCTCTACCTCCCTTGTGGTCTCTCCTGCCTGCCCTGCTGCTTCCCAGAGACACCTGTCCCGGCCCCAGCCTTTCCCTCTGGGCCACCTCCGGCCCTGATGCCAGAGGCTCCCCGGGCCCACCTGCCCTACCCCTGTGCATCCTGGCAGTGTCGCCTGTCCCAGTCCCACTGAGAATGATGCTCCCCCACATCATGACACTCTTTCGCCCTCTCTCCCCGTGGGCTCCAAACCCAGGGACAGTGCCAGTGGCTCTGCCCTGCTCACTGCCCACATCCCGGGGCCTCCGGGTGTGGCCGTCCCACCATCCTCAGAGCGCAGGCTCTACGGCGGGGCTGCCAGGGCTCAAGTCACTCCGCCATGACTAGCTGTGATACCCACCCAGCCATGCCTCAGTCTCTATCCAAAACCAGGCACAAACCAGTACTCGCACCTTGTGGGCAGTGGGATGTTAGGCTAGGAACGCACCCATGTGGAGCCCTCAGCACGATGAGTCCCCACACGCAGGCCAGCTGGGAGGCTCCCTTGTCCCGGTGTCTGTCCTTTCCTACCCACCGGGACCCTGTGGCCGCCCGCCCTGAGTTTCGGTAACAGCCTCCCACCTGTCATGTGGCCTCCTGTCCTGTCCACACTCTTATCACCCTCCAAAACTCAGCTGATACATGCTTTTCTTTTTTCTTTCTTTCTTTTTTTTTTTTTTTTTGAGACAGAGTTTCGCTATTCTTGCCCAGGCTGGAGTGCAACAGTGCAATGGTGTGGTCTCGGCTCACCGCAACCTCCGCCTCCCGGGTTCAAGTGATTCTGTCTCAGTTTCCCAAGTAGCTGGGATCACAGGCACCCACCACCATATCCAGCTAAGTTTTGTGTTTTCAGTAGAGACGGGGTTTCACCATGTTGGCCAGGCTGGTCTCAAACTCCTGACCTCAGGCAATCCGCCCACCTCAGCCTCCCAAAGGGCTGGGATTACAGGCGTGAGCCACCGCACCCGGCCATGTTTTTTTTCCTTTTGTTGGAAGAGACAGGGTCTCACTGTATTGCTCAGGCTGGTCTGCCTCCTGGCCTCAAGTGATCCTCCCGCCTCAGCTCCCTGAGTAATTGGGATTACAGGTGTGAGCTGTGTGATCTTAAAACACAACCTGTTCCAGATCCTTCAACAGCTCCCCGTGGCCTTTGCCATAAAGTCCACGGTGTGGGAGCCATAAACTAGCCCCTGCCACCTCCTGCCACTCCCGCCCTGGACGCACCTGCAACTCCCTGGACGCACAGGGCTCTTTGGTATCTCTAACGTTTGTGGGTGCTTGCCCCGCTCTCCAGAATGTTCCCTCATTCCTATATTCCATTAATTCCTAGTCTCCCCACCGAGGCAAGCTCAGGAGCACCCCCTCTTGGAGCCCCCAGCCTGGGCTTGGTGCCTCGCCGTGCGCTGGGAGGGCATTCGCAGACCTCCAGCTTCGGATGTTGTTTCTAATTCCTGTTCCCTATCAGGCCACAACTTTCCCCCTTCCCCAGCACCAAGAACAGTCCCTGGCAGAGCAGAGGCTGAGCGTACATTTGGTGCCTTTAGGAAGGGATGGCAGAGGTGTCTGCTGTCTGGGAGGCTCACCAGTGCAGGGCGAGAAGCGGCCCAGACGCCTGGCTTGGCAGCCAGATCGCTCGTGTCCAACCCCGGCTATGGGACCATGGCCACCTGTTCAGCCTTTCTCAGCCTCAGCTTTCTCTTTGGTAAAATGAGGATAATCATCAGCTTCCCTACAGCATTGCCATGAGGATTAAATGAGATGATATTGTGCCTTACAGGCCACCAACCAGCCAACTTGCAAGTCCACTCCGGGAGCTGTGTCTGGGACATTAACGGATATTCACTGTCCCTTGGAGGCTGACGGAAGGGGGCACCTCCCACCCCACGAGGCATAAACTGGCTCTACCGGGCTCACCAGGGTCTTTCTAGAGCCCAGGCCAGGACATCACAGAGTTTAATGAAGACCTGCTGGAGGAACCAAGGGAATTAGAGTGAGAAATCCCTTTTGCTCTGGGTGGGGAGGGCACCCACTCTTGAGTTGGGAACACTCAGAGGTTAGGTTTGGGGCCAGAGGAGAGAATGCAGTCAGGAAGCTGCCAGGATTCAAACCAGGCTCCAGATTCTTATATTATTCCTTCCAGCAAGTCCCTACAGAGCACCGTGAGCGCTGGGACTGTGCTGGAGGCTGTGAGAGAGGCTGGAGGAGAGGGACTGGGGTCCTACCTCACAGAGCTGAGCATCTAGGGAGGGAGGAACACGAACCCAGAACCACGCAAGATTCCAAAATGGAGCACACACGGAGAAGGAAGTGTATGAAGGGAAGTACAATCCAGTCTGGGGTCAGGGAGAGCTTCTTGGAGGAAGTGGGATTGGGCGATGGGCTGAGAGGTCAAGGACAAGGGGTTAAGGTGGTGGGGGCGGCGGAGGAAACGTGGAGCCGGAGTTAGAGAGAGAAGTGAAGGTCTCCTGGGTCCTTCTCAGGGAAAGAAAGCAGGGAGGGCAACAGGTAGAAAAGAGCCTCACCCAAGACTCCAGGACAGGTTGGGGGGACCCCCTTTCCAGGGCAGGCGGGGGTGCCCTTCCAGGGTAGGTGGGGATCCCCTTTCCAGGGCAGGTGGGGGGGCCCCTTCTAGGGCAGGTGGGGGCCCCCTTTCCAGGGCAGGTTAGGGGATCCCTTCCAGGGCAGGTGTGGGGGGCTCCCTTTCAGGAGAGGTGGGGGCGGTCCCTTCCAAGACTGGGGATAGCCACAGGGTCCTGGAGACGCCACCGCAGAGGAAAGGGTCTACTAATGGCGAGGCTGCGCTTTAAGACAAAGGGCTAAAGAAAGGTTTTTTTCCTCCTTTGCAGAGACATTTCACGTACAGTTGCCACTCAGGATTTACAGAGTGTGGGAAATGAATGTTAGCCTTCACGTTCCCATCCCTTGCTAAAGCACAAAACTAACAGTGAATGCCCCCGTGAGAACAGCAGACACATTCCTCAGTAAAAGCACAAGGAGAAACGAGCACACCTCTTCTTGATAGCTGGTCCTGTAGGATCGCTCCAGCTCCTGATCCAGGAAGTTCAGGCTGAACTGGTTAATGGGCGGCTTAAAAAAATAATCTTTCATCAGGCTGGAAGACACAACAAATGCAGTCGATCAATGCCCAGCACCATCACCGTACCGACGTTTTCAGATCACAATTAGCGACCAAAACGCTGCTCATTAGGTCACTACAACAGCTGCGTCTCAAAGCGTCCGCAGACCAGACGCCGCTCAGCTGCCCCTTGTTCAAACAGATCTCTGGGAAGTCCTCTGTGCCTCTAAGCATAATCATATTTTGTGGTCCGCCTCCATTAAGGAATGACCATCCACCATGATTATGACACACATCATCGGAACCTTGGTTTTTTGGGGGTTTTTTTGAGGCAGGGTCTCACTCCGTTGCCCAGGCTGGAGTGCAGTGGCACGGCAATCTCGGTTCCCTGCGACCTCTGCCTCTCAGCTTCAAGCGATTCTCCTGCCTCAGGCTCCCGAGTAGCTGGGATTACAGGCGCCTGCCACCACGCCCGGCTAATTTTTGTATTTTTTAGTCGACGCAGGGTTTCACCAGGTTGGTCAGGCTGGTCTCGAACTCCTGGGCTTAAGAGATCTCCCTGTCTTGGCCTCCCAAAGTGCTGGGGTGACAGGCATGAGCCGCTGAGGCTTGTTTTTGAAAACACATTCCTCATGTCCAGGATTCGGAGATGAGGGCAGCTTTTCTGTTCTGTGAAACAGTCTTTGGTGAAGAACACGCAGATCACTGTGCTGAGAGTACTTACGCGGATTTGGAGGCTTCACATGAAACCATAATTCAGAACCGGCGGTCCTGTCATTCAGAGCACTGACAGTAATTGCCACCGTAAAAGCTAACAGGTTGTTATCACAAAATTGTGTTTATAGTTAGCGTAATTTTGGTGCTATTGTCACATATGCAGATTGCATGTGAAACCTGCAAAATGATAAAGCTCAGTGATTTTAATAGCAGGGAAATCAAACCCGTTTTCCATGACTCTTTCGTTCATTTATGAATTGCCAGCAAATAGTAATATCCTTTCTATAGGGCAGAAAATTACTAGAAACTAAGGAAATATTAACATGATTTCAGAAAGCAAATATAGCTGTGTTAGCCTCTCTCCCTCATACAGTGACTATCAGAAGTAAATTAGATGAGGCTGGGCGTGTGGGCGCATCCTTGTAATCCCCAGCCCTTTGTGAGGCCGAGGCGGGCGGATCATCTGAGGTCAGGAGCTCGAGACCAGCCTCACCAATGTGGTGAAACCCCATTTCTACTAAAAACACAAAAATTAGCCGGGCATGGTGGCAGGTGCCTGTAATTCCAGCTACTCGGGCGGCTGAGGCAGGAGAATCGCTTGAACCTGAGAGACGGAGGGTGCAGTGAGTCGAAACGGCGCCACTGCACTCCAGCCTGGGCAACACAGCAAGACTACATCTCAAAAAAAGAGAAAGAAAAAATGAAGTAAATCAGGTGAAATACGTCCAGTGCCTCACGTGCACCCAACACAAAGTAGAGCTCATCACGTGTGCCCCTTCCTCTCCTTGCAGCGCAGCGGACACTCTCCTTTCTGTGACACGTATCCAGTAACTTCCTACATCCTCAGACTCAGAAGAGAAATAATTCTGTCCCAGGACATTGACCCTCTCTCCTCCCGACTCAGGGACTGTGGACTGAGAAGAGCCACCACACAGCTGCAGAGGATGTACACAAGGCCACATTTTAGCAGACAAGTGGCAGAAGTGACCCTGCGATAAGCTGTGCTGCTCCATTTATTTATTTATTATTTATTTTTTGAGACAGAGTCTCGCTCTGTTGTCCAGGCTGGAGCACAGTGGGGGGATCTTGGCTCACTGCAGCCTCTGCCTCCCAGGTTCCAGCGATTCTCCTACCTCAGTCTCCCAAGTAGCTGGGATTACAGGCACCTGCCACCATGCCCAGCTAATTTTTGTATTTGCAGTTGAGACGGGGGTTTCACCATATTGGCCAGGCTGGTCTTGAACTCCTGACTTCAGGTGATCTACCTGCCTCGGCCTCCCAAAATGCTGGGATTACAGGCGTGAGCCACCACGCCCGGCTGAAAATCACCCTTTGAGGCATCATAGTGAAGACTGAGGCAAGAATCATCCGTGAATGCTAAATCTAGGGAATTCTGATGGGGAATGAAATATTTACAAGATCTTCAAGTATCTTCCCACAGATTGCTTATTAGTCATAAGAGGAAGATAATAACCCTAGATCGGAGAACCTGGCACCACCTTGCCTAATTAATCAAAATTAGTATCACTAATGAGGAACACACAGGCACCGCGTGTCCCTGGAAAGGACACCCTGAGAAGGACACGGCATCCCTTCTGCAGTCTCTGCCTGGCCAGAGGGACAGCCTGAATCTAACCAACCCAACCTCAGGAATATTTGATAAAAGGACTGGGCCTGTGTATTTCAAAATGTAAACATTAGGCTGGGCACAGGTTCACACCTGTAATCCCAGCACTTTGGGAGGCCAAGGCGGGCAGATCACCTGAGGCCAAGAGTTCGAGACCTGCCTGGCCAACATGTTAAAAATCCACCCACTGCACTCCACCCTGGGCGACATAGCGAGACTCTGTCTCAAAAAAAAAAAAAAAAAAAAAAAAAAAAAAAATCCACCTCTACTAAAAACACAAAAATTAGCTAGGCATGGTTGTGTGCACCTGTAGTCCCAGCTACCTGAGAGGCTGATGCAGGAGAATCACTTCAACTCGGGAGGCAGAGGTTGCAGTGAACTGAGATTGAGCCACTGCACTACAGCCTGGGCAACACAGCAAGACCTAGTCTTTAAAAAAAAAAAAAAAAAAAGCCAGGTGTGGTGGCTCACGCCTGTAATCCCAGCTCTCTGGGAGGCTGGGGTAGGTGAATCACCTAGGTCAGGAGTTGGAGACCAGCCTGGCCCACGGGTGAAATTCCATCTCTATACTAAAAATACAAAAATTAGCCAGGCGTGGTGGTGGGTGCCAGTAATCCCAGCTACTCGGGAGGCTGAGGCAGGAGAATCACTTGAACCTGGGAGGTGGAGGCTTCAGTGAGCTAAGATCGCGCCACTGCACTCCAGCATGAGCGACAGAGTGAGACTCCGTCTTAAAAAAAAAAAAAAAATAAGAAAGAAAAGAAAAAGGCAGAGAGGCTTCTGCCCGCAACCTTTGCTTTTTCCCAGATGGCCCCAATCGTACCTGTCTTCTTTGATAACGTCCACAAAGTGGGCGTCCGTTTTCTCCCGGATGTTCTTGAACCTCAGCGGAAGGAGAGCCGACTGGTCCAGGCTCACCCCTGCCCACCTTCCCTTCTCCTGCAAGATCTCACACAGAGAGGTCTGACTGTTGGTGAGCTTCTCCTCTTGGGGAGGGCTCAGAAGCCCGTTCTGAGTTTTGGGATTAGGTCCTCCAGAAGCCTGCCTCGAGACAAACAGGACGCAGACACGGGAAGTGAAGTGGCACTGGGCACTGGGCACGCACGCCGGTCCCACCCTGACCTCTGCTGCGGGGCCCCACTGCACTGGGCGTGGGACCTTCTGCCCTGCAAGGGCCCCCCGCTGCCCTGTGCCTGCAGACCTGCTCCAATCCCAGCCCTGACTACCCGTCTGCTCTTCCCTGTTACCCAACAGCGCCCAGTGGTAATGCTGGGTGTTCAGGCCGCCAGGAAAGTGAGACATGGGAAGAGTTGATGAAGAGGTGGAGGGGAAGGGAGGAAAGTGAGGAGCCCAGGCCCCCAGAGTCTGCTTAGGCCAGCACCAGGGTTCCGGGGACAGGGTGCATGGGTTGGTGGGCTGGGAGAAGTATGACAAGGGGTCCAGGGCTGTCAGGGCACAGGGAAGGTGGATGGAAATAGGAGTTTGTGTTCGGGGTGTCCACCGTGGCTGTGGGAAGACACGGGGTGATGTGTACCCACAATCCTTTGGCAGATGGAGGATGAGAGCCTGCGCCCCAGGGGAGCCCCCTGCATGAGCCCCCGACAGGCTCTCATGGGTGGGCTCAGTCCTGGCCCTGGTGTCCAAGTCTGGTTTTCCTGGCAGCCTTCCTGCCGCCTGCCCTAACTCCCACCCTCTCTCTTCACCCAGCCTTTCTCGCTGTGAAGACCCCCTCTTGTCTCCGCCCGTCTATATCCTATCATAAATTGAGTCCAGCTTCCAGTGCCACAAATTTCCCCCGAAACACTCGAATCCACGCGTTTTAAACCCTTATTGGCCTTTAAAGGAGTCCCGCCCAGCTCCGCCCCTGAGCGCTGGATTCCACGTGGGTTCCTGCGGACCCTCCCTCGAGCTCCCTGCCGGTCTCTTCAACACCCAGAGGACCCGTGGGTGCGGAGTGGTGTTACCCAAGAGGAGTTACTCTCAGAACTAAGAAGCCGACAAGACAGGAATGTCACCTTGGGTGGATGCGCCAGGAGAGGAACTGACAGGAACAACAGCCATGAGCTTGTTACCTTGGTGCTGTTTTTATGCTCGTCTTGGCAGCCGTTTTGAGGTGCTCCTCCCTCGGCGCCGGCTTCAGATTTGGGAGCAAATGTGATTCCGCATGAAGGGCAGGTCTAGAGGAAAAACATAGACTGTGGGGACACACCCAGAAACCACGACTGCCCCCCTGAATTCAGGCAGGCCCCGCTGTTGCAATCTGCCGTCACGCAGCATGGTGGTGAGCAAGGGGAAGGCGCACAGAACCACTCGGGGAAGAGCTGAAAGCCACCTGTGACAATGGAAACACACAGAAACCCGTGCACGAACGCAGCGTGACCCGAAACGTGGAACCGGGAATGTTCACTGACCGGACAATGGATCAACAAACTGTGGTCTATTCGAACGATAGGCTGTTAGCCACGAAAAAGATGGCAACACTGACGCCTGCCGCAGCACGGTGAGGGAGGCCAGACACAGCACACATATTACGTGATCCCGTCTACGTGAAATATTCAGAAAAGGTAAATCCTTAGAGGGAGAAGGCAGATTCATGGTGACCAGGCAGGATGGGAGCAGGAAGGGGGAGTGGCTGCTAAGGGGTGTGGGGTTTGCTACGGTTCAAATGTTTGTGTCTCCTCAAAAGTCAGATGCTGAAATCCTAATTCCCAAGGGGATGGCATTGGAGGGGCAAAGCCTTGGGAGGTAATTAGGTCATGGGGGACAAGCCTTCAAAATGGGATTAGTGCCCTCATAAAAGAGGCCCCAGAGAAATCCCTCGTCCCTCCCGCCCTGGGAGAAGGCACCATCTGGGAAACAGGAACGGGTCCTCACTGGACACTGAATCTTCTGGGACCTTGATCTCGGACTTCCCAGCCTCCAGAACTGTGAGAAATATATTTCTGTTGTTTAAAAGCCACCTGGTTTGTGGTATTTCAACAGGGTTTCTCTTTGGGATGATAAAAATGTTCTAAAATTGACCATGGTGATGGTTGTACAACCTTTTGCTAAATATACTAAAAACCACTGAACTGTACACTTTAAAAAGATTTATTTTTTAACTTTTTTTGAGATGGAGTTTCACTCTTGTTGCCCAGGCTGGAGTACAGTGGCACGATCTTGGCTCACTGCAACCTCCGCCTCCTGGGTTCAAGTGATTCTCCTGCCTCAGCCTCCCAAGTAGTTGGGATTACAGGCACCCGCCACCACACCTGGCTAATTTTTTTGTGTTTTTAGTAGAAATGCGGTTTTGCCATGTTGGCCAGGCTGGTCTTGAGCTCCTGACCTCAGGTGATCCACCCATCTTGGCCTCCCAAAGTGCTGGGATTACAGGCACGAGCCACCACGCCTAGCCAAAAAGATCCATGTTATAGTATGTGAATTATATCTCAACAAAGCTGTTATTAAGTAAATAAAGTGGTCACCAACTATGCTAGGACACAAATCCAAGGTTCTTAAGCTCCGTGTGATGGTGAGCTAGTCTCATAAGATGGGCTGAATAATCAGAGGTACATGATTTCCAGATCTAGGAGTAATTAAAAGTTTATAGGAATTAATGGACCTAGAAAAGAGAAGGCAAGATTTAATACAGGTACACTAAAAAGAACAAAGCCTTTATTTCTCACAAACTAGGATTCAAACCCTAGTCAAGTACTTACTAGCTAGGAGACTCTGTTCAAATCACTTTACCTCAGTTCCCTCATGTATAAAACAAGAGTGAAGGTATGTTGCTAAGAATTAAATTAAATTAAATTAAATTGGCCGGGTGTGGTGGCTCACATCTGTAATCCCAGCACTTTGGGAGGCTGGAGTGGGAGGATGGCTTGAGTGCAGGAATTTGAGGCCAGCCTGGGCAACATGGCAAAACCCTGCCTCAACAAAAAGTATAAAAATGAGCCTGGCCTGGTGGCGTGTGCCTGTAGTCCCAGTTACTTGTGGGGCTGAGATGGGAGAGCTGTTTGAGCCTGGGAGGTCAAGGCTGCAGTGAGCTTTGATGGCGCCACTGCACTCCAGCCTGGGGCAAGAGACAAAAACCCTGTCTTAAAAATAATAATAATAATTAAATAAGTATATATATAGCCTAGCACAGTTCCTGGCATACAGTATACCCTTAATAAACTCATTATTATTATTAATGTGACCCAGTAACCTAGGAACTGTCTAAGAAAGCAACTAACAGCTTCCAATGAAGAAGACAACTGTGGCAAGAAAGATTTTTTTTTTTTAGGACTCAAAAGCAATTTCCTTGCAGTAAGAACTGTAAAACATTGAAATAAATTATGGGAGGCCAGATATTATTTTGGAAATTTAAAATAAGTGTCACTACCTAAGGGCAAAGATATGACCCAGGTTGTATTTTAAGTTAAACTGCAGGCCTGTACTATATTAAATAAAAGAAACAAAGATTCTACAGGGTTGTATAGTTTGGGAATCTGATGTAACACACAAGCTAAATTTGAACATTTGTATGAATTCAAAAAATGAAAATATACATGCCAAAACAGCTAGCGAAATCATTAACTAACATATCTGAACAAATAATGGCATCCACATAACATTTGCTTATAGCTCTTTAAAAACTGACATCATCAACAGAGGTCAAATGTTCTAGTTGTCAATAACATACAGTGAGTCTATCTGAAAGCATCTCTTGGTATTGACTGGCAGAGTTAAACTTCCAAACATTTTGCTGGCGTGCTGGCTCACACCTGTAATCCCAGAACTTTGGGAGGTCGAGGCGGGAGGATCGCTTGAGGACAGGAGTTCAAGACCAGCCTGGGCAACATAGGGAGACCTTGTCTCTATCAAAAATAAAACAAATTAGCTGAGCGTGATGGCAAGTGCCTGTGGCCCTAGTTACTTGGGAGGCTGAGGCAGGAGGATTGCTTGAGCCCAGGAAGTCAAGGCTGCAGTGAACTGTGACTGTGCCACTGCACTCCAGCGTGGGTGACAGAGCAAACCCAGTCTCAAAATATATATATATAAAAATATATGTGTGTGTGTATGTGTGTGTATATATGTGAGTGTGTGTATATATGTGTGTATATATATGTGTGGGTGCATATATATGTGTGTGGGTGTATGTGTGATGTGTGTGTATATTTGTGTAGGTGTATATATATGTGTGTGGGTGTATGTGTGTATATGTGTGTGTGTGTATATGTGTGTGTATATGTGTGTGTGTATATATGTGTGTGTATATGTGTGTGTGTATATATATATACATACTTGCCAATGAGACCACTGATCTTATTAAATGAAAAAAAAATCTAATACCAAGAGAAAAATAAAGTAGGCATGCCTGATACCATGCATAACAGATGCCTGAGAGAACTCTCTGGTGTGGCTAAGGTGGGGTGCTTGGTGCTTGGTGCTTGGTGCTTGGTGCTTGATGGGGCACAACAGCCATTTCAGGGGCTAACTGGTAGACCAGGAAAGGAAGCCAGAGGTGTGAAAGCATTTGCCCCACTTGGCTCAGCCAAAGCCTGAAGTGTAAGTGAGTGCTTGGTAAACGCTGGCAGTGAATATGAAAACTTCTGTTAACTATGCTGTCTCGTCATAAAGAGTTCATCTGGTAATTCAGTGTCCTTGATTACAGACAGAACAGCCATTGGTATCATTCTTCTGTAGCCATTTAGTCACAGGAATCTCCTGGCATCAGTCTGTTTCAGGTATTTTTCTTGCCTCAAGTTCATCTGCTGTGCGTTTCTCTCTTTTTTTTTGAGACTGAGTCTCCCTCTATCACCCAGGCTGGAGTGCAGCGGGGCGATCTCGGCTCACTACAACCTCCACCTCTCGGGTTCAAGCAGTTCTGCTGCCTCAGCCTCCTGAGTAGCTGGGATTACAGGCACCCACCAACACGCCTGGCTAATTTTTGTATTTTCAGTACAGATGGGGTTTCACCACATTGGTCAGGCTGGTCTCGAACTCCTGGCCTCAAGTGCTCTGCCTGCCTCAGCCTCCCAAAGTGCTGGGATTACAGGTATTAGCCACCGTGCCCGGCCAACCCTGCTGTGCTTTAAGACGAGGCCACCTGCTTCTTCAGTGCCCCCTACAGCACACTGGCTTTCCTGGCTTTATGAGATTTTCTATGCATTTAAAGCCATGAATATGCCACCGTGACAGTCAAACCAACTTGGCACCAGAGGGCACACTGAGGACAGCGGGGGCTCCATGCCCTCTGCAAGGACTTCCCTTGGAGGGGCCGGAAGGCCGGTGGAGCCCGGGAGTGCCCAATGGGATGAGGTTGCTCTCTGGGGAGCCTGGGGCAGTGGTCTCTACAGGTGGGGAACTCAGTGCTTTGCTTACAATCCCCTTGAACAGAGGCCGAGGCCTGCACCCAGCGGTGATAAGAAGTTCTGATACAGAAGTGAGGTCCTGCAGAGCTGCCCACAAACGGCAGAAGAGGTTGTGCTTGCAGAAGGAAAAGGCTGCGTGGGTCACTTGGCCAGCTGTAGACACCCAGGCTCCGGCCTCCTGAGGGCTGGGATGGTGCTCACTGCCTATTCCATTCCCAACAGGTTTGTCCAGGAAGTGGGGGTATGGGAGGTGGGGGGAGAGCCAGGTGCAGACTCCAGGCCACGCTGTGTGGCGTGGCCCCACGGACCTGTGTCACCCGGACCCAGCAGCCATCATTTTACTGCACTTTGAAAATTCGGATTTTGGCTGGGCGTGGTGGCTCATTCCTGTAATCCTAGCCCTTTGGGAGGCTGAAGCGGGTGGATCACCTGAGGTCAGGAGTTCAAGACCAGCCTGGTCGACATGGCAAAACCCTGTCTCTACTAAAAATACAAAAATTAGCTGGGCGTGGTGGCACATGCCTGTAATCCCAGCTACTGGGGAGACTGAGGCAGGAGAGTCACTTGGACCCAGGAGGCGGAGGTTGCAGTGAGCCCAGATCGTGCCATTGCACTCCAGCCTGGGCAACAGAGCAAGACTCCAGCTCAAAAAAAAAAGTGGATTTCTGTTGTTCTGTTTCTTCCTCAGCTACTTTCCTTTTGGGGGATAAATTTTCTAGATAAAATCTTTAAAACAAATGAAACAAAAGAAATCTTAGAGCTGGGTGTGATGGCTTGCTTGAGCCCAGGAGTTTGAGATCAACCTGGGCAATGTAGCAATACCCCATCTCTACAAAAGCTATTTAAAAATTTTAAAAATTAGCTAGGCATAGTGGTGTGTGCCTATAGTCCCAGCTACTCAGGAGGCTGAGGTGGGAGGGTCGCTTGAGCCCAGGAGGGAGAGGCTGCAGTGAGCTATGGTTGTGCCACTCCACTGCAAACTGGGTCACAGAGCAAGACCCTGTCTCTTTAAAAAAAAAAAAAAAAAAGAGGCCGAGGGTGGTGTCTCACACCTGTAATCCCAGCACTCTGGAAGGCCAAGGTGGGTGGATCATGAGGTCAGGAGATTGAGACCATCCTGGTTAACATAGTGAAACCCCGTCTCTACTAAAATATAAAAAATTAGCGAGGCGTGGTGGTGTGCGCCTGTAGTTTTAGCTACTGGGGAAGCTGAGGCAGGGGAATCGCTTGAACCCGGGAGGTAGAGGTTGCCGTGAGCCGAGATCACGCCGCTGCACTCCAGCCTGGGCAACAAGAGCAAAACTCCGTCTCAAAAAAAAAAAAAAAAAAAAAAAAAAAAGGAAGAAAAAAGAGACAGACATCCATCTACCCAATGGAGAGATTCTCACATCTCAACATTCCCTTCTGAGCAGTAGTTAGAGGTCCCTTCTGTACCAGGAGGGTCCTACCATGCAACGGTGGGTGGGTTTGTTTCCCTCCCCCAACCTCCTACCTCCCACCCCCCACAGCAATTTTCCTTGAGCAATTCGCTAGCTTCATTTTAATCTGGATTAAGACATTTCACGAACTGTTTTTTTGCCAAACACGGATGCCTCTGTGAAACGTTTCCCAGCTGGCTAAACATCGTCTCCCCCTGCACAGCTGCAGGCCTCTCCACCCCTGCTGAGCCCTCCCTGGGAAGGGTATTTCTGACTCCAGGAAGCTCCAGGCATGGAAGCACCTCACTGCCTGGGGAGACAACCCTAGCGGCTGGCTCACAGGGAGCCACACGGGCAGGCACGTTAGAGAAAAAGCAGCGTCATAACGACAGCAGCTACCATGACTTAGGAATGTCTATGTGCCAAGGTCCTACCCAGGAACCAGTCGCGCCCCTATTCACGCGGTATCTGCAGTCTCGACTGTGCGATCTTGTCCTCTGCAGCCACACTGCGAGGCAGCAATGATCGCTCTGCGGACGGCCACAGACCCCAGGGCCCTGGACCCGGACCACCGTTGTACGGCTCTGGCCCCCTTTCCTGGCACAAGGAGGACCCAGCAATAATCCTGGCACCTTGCTCTCCTGGGCCTTGTTCCCCCAGAGTGACCTGAGCAGCTATGCCTGTCCTCTTGGTTCTTTCGAGCAGCACCCTGGGCCCTTGGGCACCAAGGGAAGTCTCAAGACTTCTAAGGTCCTCCCAGCAGCGCGCTTGGCGGGCCAAGGAGTTTGCTGGCTGTTGCCTGGGTAACCTGAGATTCCCTGGAGAACGCCCAAGAGCAAACTCTGCATTTTCCCGGATTATCTTTGCTCCTTCCCCCATGTGGACGTGGGCTTTGGAGGGAAGAGTGTAGCCATTTCTCTAACACACTTGGGCACATTTGCATTTGTTTTTAACACATTTCAGGACGTGCACCCTACATTCCGGTCAAAATATATGGCACGAAGCTATAAAACCGTTTTTTCTTCAAGGTTATTTCTCATCACAAGATAAATCATTTCTCAGCCAACAGCTGTCCCTTTTCAAAACTGTCAAGGGAGGGAGTGGGGAAACCTCTTTTCTCAGAAATGAGGAGGATACACCACTAGAAGAGCCCTGGCTTTGCCTGCTTCGTCTTCTCAACAGGACTGTTTTGCAAGATGTCATGTTATCAGAAACATCCTTTGCTCCCAAACTCAAAATGATGTTGAACATGGCGAACAGGAATAGTCATGGCATTGCACCCACAATAACCACAAATACAGTTTCCTGAGGTGTTCTTTGAAACTCCTTGTATCTACTTAGCCCTCGTAAGCACCCACGATGCAGGTACTAAGATCGGTTCCATTTTACAGATGAGGACATTGAGACAGAGCAGGCACCGGCCCAGAACCACATGGTACGGCTGGAACCGCATAAAGCGGGTGGTGAGCCCAGGCAGCAGAGCTCCCGGCCCCGGAAATCTCCAGGTGAACGGGGCAGCCCATCAGTGCGGCAGAGCCACCGGGCACACTCTATGTCCCTGGCATTGCTGTTTAAGCTAACAGGTTAGGTACAGGCATACGTACTTCAAAATAGAGCATTTCTGCTAACGAAACATTGGGGTAAGATAGAAGTAGAATATTAGAAGAAAAGATAAGCAGTAATTATCACAGAAAAAGAAATTTTTTTACATCCCCAAAGCGGTAAGAACAGACAGCAGATGGCCTGAGAATACCAGACAACGCACCACACGAACACACACGTGTAAAACTCACACACACGATCTCAGAACCACACGGGGCGGAGCCCTAAAGGACCACTAGGCTCAATAACCAGGCTGGTGATGACGACCCGAGTCAAAAATAGATGAAAATATACTCAGCAGACCGTCAGGCAGGAAGACTGTTACCAGCTGTGGAAACAGTCCTCCATGAAGTCAAAATAAGAAAATATTTGGCATTTGGGGAAACTTCATGGAAGTGCAATATTTCACTCTCGGGCGATGCCAGTTCAGTGATTCCGCACATACATTTCCATCCCTCTCTCTACACACATATATAATTTCTTACTTGGAAATAATTTTAGACTTGCAGAGAGTGGGAAAGACAGTTCAAGGAGTCTGCGTATATCCTTCGTACAGACCCGCAGTACGGTTATCAAGACCGAAGCAACTCACGCTGGAGCGATACTGTTAGCTAAGCTGCAGGCTTTATTTACATCTGCAGGATGTCCCCGGTTTCCCTGATGTCCCTTTGCTGTTCGGGGTCTCCTCTAGGTCCCGTGTTGCATTTAGTCCTCACGCCTCCTGCTCACCCCCAGCATATGGGGGTTCCCCTATCTTTCCCTGTGTCTCCTGGCCCTGCTGTGTCTGAAGTCCCGGCCAGGTATTTTGTCAAATGTCCGGATCTGGACCTGCCTGGTGCTTTCTCAGAGCAGACTGAGGTTTGGGGTTTGCGGAAAGAATGCCGCAGAGGTGACATGCCCTTCTCAGGACACCACACTGGGGTACAGGATGGCCATGTGTCGTCCTAGCAGGGAGGCTCACCTGGATCATTTGGTGAAGGTGGCGTCTGCCTGGTTTGTCCACTGTGAAGTTCCTATTCCTCCCCCACCCCACCTTTCTTTTTTGAGACGAGGTCTCATTCTAGTGCCCAGGCTAGAGTGCAATGGTGCGCTCTTGGCTCATTGCAGCCTCTGCCTCCCAGGCTCAAGAGATCCTCCCACCTCAGCCTCCCAGGTAGCTAGGACTACAGGTGGATACCAACATGCCTGGCTAATTTTTACAGTTTTTGTAGAGATGGGTTTTTTTTTTTCAATTGTTTTGTTTTTTGAGATGGAATCTCACTCTGTCGCCCAGGCTAGAGAGCAGTGATATGATCTCAGATCACTGCAACCTCCGTCTCCAGGTTCAAGAGATTCTGCTGCCTCAGTCTCCCAAGTAGCTGGGATTACAGGTGCACGCCACCACGCCTGGCTAATTTTTTTATTTTTAGTAGACATGGGGTTTCACCACGTTGGCCAGGCTGGTCTCAAACTCCTGACCTCAGGTGATCCGTCTACCTTGGCCTCCCAAAGTGCTGGGATTACAGGCGTGACCACCTCACCTGACACAGACTACCCTTTGGTTTTACAACAGCTTTATTAAGATGTAATTCGTACAGCATATAATGCACCCATTTAAAGTATACAACTCCAGGGTTTTTAGCATATTCACAGGGATGTGCAAGCATCACCACTATCAATTCAGACTACCGCTTATAATAAATACCTATTTAATTTCTAAGCTGTATATATTTATATATGTATGTGTCTATAAAATCATTTTTTCAATTTCTGTAATGAATGAAAAGCCCCTTCCTTCCTCAAATCAGGCTGGCTGAGCCTATTCATAATGACTTGACACACAGAAAACAAGTAGATGAAAGAAGTGATCATTTATTGAGGATCATTTTCAAAATTCACTGTCACAAAAGGATGGTTCCTGAGGTGAGTGGCCTCAAAGGGGAAGGAGAAAGCTTTTGAAAGCAAGACAGGTCCTCCCTGAATCATCCCCATATGGGTAAATATACATCATTAGCTTTGTTACTGACTGGTCCATGTAGAAACACCCAGTGGCCAAGCAGCCTGGGGTTCTGAATAATAGATGAAGGTAAACTCAGGAAGACCAGCCACGCAGGTGCACTCCCGGGGAGGCCTTTCAGAGATGAACCAAGATGCTTTCACAGCTCGAATGGTTCACTGATCAGAACTAATGTGATAAAAGTAATTCAATTTTGGGTTTTCTTTTCTTCTCAAGACGGAGTCTCACTCTATTGCCCAGGCTGAAGTGCAGTGGCATGGTCTCGGCTCACTGCAACCTTCACCTCCTAGGTTCAAGGGATCCTCCTGCCTCAGCCTCCTGAGTAGCTAGGACTACAGGCATATGTCACCACACCTGGCTAATTTTTGTATTTTTAGTAGAGATGGGGTTTTACCATGTTGGCCAGGCTGGTCTTGAATTCCTGACCTCAGGTGATCTGTCTGCCTCGGCCTCCCAAACTGCTGGGATTACAGGCATGAGCCACGGAGCCCAGCTGGGTTTTCTTTTTCTTCATGAAGATGTTGGAAAAGCTGTTTTTATTGACATATGGCATCTAGATCCACTCACCACCCACAGGGTTCATGAGAAAATGGAAAGCAAACGCCCGCTGGAGTGCTGACGTCACATTCAACAGGCCAAGGCACACATGCTCCCGTGTCATACCAGTGACTTGGTTATGGCCGAGAGCATCCAACCCACAGCAATGGTCAGCCACAATCACTGAGAATCTCCCTCGAGTCGGAACCGCGGAGAAGATGGGACCTTCCCCAGTGAGTCAGTGACCTCTTGCAGGCAAGCCAGGACCATCTCTCGGCCTCTCCCAGCCCTCCATGGCTCTGTCTATGGTCACTGTCCCTGCTCTATGTGGAGTGAAGGAGTGTCCAGTGCGAGCAGGGCTTCTCCTCAGCCCTAGCGTCTGCAGGCGCCACTCCAGCTAATTTCCCAGCAAGCCCGAGAGGTCCCTTCCTCATCACCACTGCACTGACGAGGAAAACTCTTGCTTAGAGGAATTAAGTGTGTGTTTTCTCTTCCTTTTTTTCTTTTCCCTTTCTTTTTTTTTTGAGACAGCATCTGGTTCTGTCACCCCAGTTGGAGTGTGGTGGCACCATCATATAGCTTACTGCAGCCTCAAACTCCCGGGCTCAAGCGATCCTCCCGCCTCAGCCATCTGAGTGGCTAGGACTACAGGCGTGAGCCACGGCACCTGGCTGCAATTTCTTCACAGTGGCAAAGCCAAGGCTTTGAGAAGGGTCTTGTTTCAAATTGCGGCCCTTCCCGCCATGCTCCGCCTCCCCTCTGTAACGCTGACAGTAGCGTCCTCACCTCTAATGCTCACTCCTTGGTTTCCTTCTTGACCCCTCCTTCCTTCACTTGGGCAGCATCTGTCCCCCCACATTATGCAATATCAGGGCCCTTCGGGTGAGGATCCCTCACTGTTGGTCACTTCAAGAATCCAAGGGGCCAGGCGCAGTGGCTCACGCCTGTAATCCCAGCACTTTGGGAGGCAGGCGGATCACAAGGTCAGGAGATTGAGACCATCCTGGCTAACACGGTGAAACCCTGTCTCTACTAAAAATACAAAAAATTAGCCGGGCGTGGTGGCAGGCGCCTGTAGTCCCAGCTACTCCGGAGGTTGAGGCGGGAGAATGGCGTGAACCCGGGAGGCAGAGCTTGCAGTGAGCAGAGATTGCGCCATTGCACTCCAGCCTAGGTGACAGAGCGAGACTCCGTCTCAAAAAAAAAAAAAAAAAAGAACCCAAGGCTAGGCACAGTGGTTCATGCCTGTAATCCCAGCATTTTAAAAGGCCAATGCAGGAAGATGGTATGACCCCCGGAGTTTGCAACCATCCCGGGCAATATAGCAAAATAAATTTAAAAATTAGCTAGGCATGGTGGCACATGCCTGTGGCCCTAGCTACTCAGGAGGTTGACTTGGGAGGATCACTTGAGTCCAGGAGTCTGAGCTGCAGTGAGCTAAGATCATGCCACTGGTACTTTAGCCTGGGCAACAGAGCGAGACCCCATCTCTTAAACAAACAAACAAAAAGAAGCCGACAGTTGGGTGTAGAAAGGGTTCCCTTGGAGCTATGACTTCAGGACCAAAGTTCTGGCTTTTGACATCACTACCATTTCCTGGTAGGTCGTTACAGTACACAGCTTATGTCACATTAGGTAAGAATTTTCCAGCTATGACCTGGGAGATGACTTAAGGTCACACAGGACACACATTCATGGGGGCTGCCCTGGTTCTACACAGTTCTGCTTGGGCTTCTGACTTCAGTCCTTCGCCTGGCTCTGCAGAGCTGCATCGCTCTGTGTGTTTAATTAAAGAATTAAAAACTTAAGCCAAAAAGAAACTGTTAATTACTACATGCCAGGCACCATGCTCGACACTTGGGAAATATTTAAGTTATTTAACACACAGTCTCTGAATGCAAAGAGCTCACAGGAAGGCGCATAGGAAACAAAGATTTAAGATCGTGTATGTTACAGCCAAATGGGACAGACTGAAGGGACTGAGAATTTGGAGACGAGGGAACAGCGTTATTGGCTGGGAAGGCACAGGAAAGCGTGGTGGAGCTGAACAGTGAACGCAGCCAGGAGTTCAGAGGGAAAGCGAAGCCATGCGTATCGCAAGTGAGCGGCAGCAGGAACAGGACACAGGCGAAAATCTACGCGTGTTCCTTCAGGGAACGCTTCCTGAACACCTTTTCTCTAATGTATTGGTCCTTGGCATGAAACTCCTTTCACTACATGAGCATTTCCCCAAAAGGTGAGACCACATGAGCCCTGCAAGGTGCAGCTTGAAGAAAACAACTGTGCTCAAAGAGGCCTGAGAGTGCGGCATACACCGCGTCCTCCTCCGAAGGCCTAGATACTATCTACTAGCGTAGCGAAGGCTCTGAGAAGTCCTGCAGTAAAGAAACCCTTTCTGTGTTGAATATCCGGAGGTTCCCGAATTTACTTTACCAGTGAGTGACACCCCTCCTCCTTTTTTTTGAGACAGGGCAAGGTCTCACTCTGTGGCCCAGGCTAGAGTGCAGCAGTACAATCACTACTCCCTGCAGCCTTAAATTCCTGGGCTCAAGTGATCCTCTTGGCTCAGCCTCCCGAGTAGGTGGGATGGCAGGCACATGCCACCAAGCCCAGTTAATTTAAAAAAATTTTTTTGTAGAGATGATATCTTGCTACGATGACCAAGCTGTTCTCAATATCCTAGCCTCAGCCATTCCTCCCACCTCGGCCACCCAAAGTGCCAGGATTACAGGCGTGAGCCACCCTGCCTGGCCTTCTGTCAACCTGAGATAGATTACAGGATTCTCAGAAACGTTCAACGATATTTGGAAAATCTCCACATGCCAAGGAGATATGCTAAATGGTTTTTGCTCATTCCGATCAAAACAAATATATAGATGAGTACAAAGCAGTGTTGCATCGCCATGGCTAAACTCGTGGTCACTAAACCTGTGAGCGTGTGATATGGGGAACTCTGCAACCGCATCCCCTAATGGACAGAAACACACATATGTGGACGCTAAAATGGCAAACACAACAAATTATTTATTTTTGGCTTGGGCTGTCTTTCACTACTTCAATAGAGCTCAGTGTGCAGGCTGGAGGAAACCATTTTTCCCCAAATAGCAAAACCATTCCCGACTCCTCCCCACGCCAGCCCCTCCCTGCCCGGGTCCGCTGTCTAGGAGCCCAGAGCTCCATTTTCTGACTCCTGCAAAACGTCAGCCCAGGCGAGACGGCTGTCTCTAAAGTTTGCAGGCATCCAGGGAATCTCAGATACATGAGCTTTACGCGTGTGCCAAGAATACGGGGAAGAGAGGGTCCAACACCACTGTCCCGGTGGTTTTCACTCAGGGATGACTCTGCACCCCCAGGGGACACTGGGCCATGTCCGGAGACATTATTGGTTGGCACAGTTGGGGAGTAGGGTACGGGTGGGTATGCTGGCATCTGGCAGGTGGAGGCTAGGGATGCTGCCAGCCATCTGACACGGCACAGGACAGCCCCACCACACAGGACTACCTGGTCCAAAATGCCAGCGGTGCCAAGGTGAGAAGCCCTGCGTTACACTAACAAAGCACCCAACCAACATGATACACGAGCGGGATTGACAGAACCCGGGTGTCATCGTTACAGGTAACTGGGCGACAGGCACTATGTATCCTGACCCAGTAAATAATCTGGATACCCCAGCTGACTGCCACATGACAAAGGCTGTTCATCGTAAACACCAACAGCAGCTTTCAAGCCTGTGAATGAACGTGGAGAGGCAGGGACACACTGGGTGAAGCCGTAACCACTGGCCGCCATCCTCACGCATACCCCACTGTGTTATCTGACAACACAAAGCAGCGCAGGGGAGCTGTTGTGATTCTCTCTCTCTCTCATTTTAAGAATGGAGATAAGAGATGTGTAAACTATAAAAATAAACAGAAGGTACCAGTGGGGAAACTAAATCAAACGTGAAAGCGGAGGAACAGCTCATAAACTGAAATGATTTCACACACCCAAGGTCGACCGCGCCAGTTCCTTGGTAATTTATGATGACAGGTCAGTCCAGAAACAGGCACTTCTAGGCGGCTACCAGGAAATCCCGGTTCCAATAATGAAATACTACAATGTTCTCGGCAGCCTGTCCTCTCAGTGAGCTGTGTCCTAGGATTTACCCACACCAACATCATTTCAAATAATCATAAAATAGTGGATTTCAAGAGATGTAGAAGTATTTGAGAAAGTGGTCTCTGAAATCAGATTATCAACTAGCTCTCCACCCAAGGTGCCAAGGAGAGCCACCTTTACTGTCATTTATCACTAGCTTCTAGAAATCCCAAAACACCACAGGTCCCAGGAGGAGAAAATAACTAATAATTCAAATGAGAAGCATCCTTATGCAATGGAAAGGAAATGGAGGTGCGTAGTATGTCAAAAAGCAAGGATATTAAAAATACAAAATGCTACTAACTTTAGACTAAATATTAAAATCGTGAAAACCACATAGAAGGTTATTCCACGTTGTCTGCCTCAGACCTGGAGGCTGTTTATTATTTCACGTGCTCTACTGCAGAATTAATAGAAAGTTTTAGAAGTAGGAAAAAAAAAAAAAAAACTAACCTTAAGGTTATCAAAGGTTTTGACAGTCTGCGCCAAGTCACTGACATTCCCTGATGACGCTGTCCCCTGTCCCCTAGGGCCTGAGGACACCTGTGAGCCGTCAATGATCTCAAAGCCAGAAAGCAAGGCCTCTGCACAGCTGCAGCGAGACTCCTTGGCTCTCTGACCCGATATCAGGTAAGTCTTCAAACCTATGATGGATAAAAGTTACAGTCAGCACAGATTGAAAGCACCGTCTGTTGAAACGCAGCTCCGTCTTGCTCTCTGGGGACGACTCACTCCTGGAAAGTTGAGAGTAAAGTGAAAATGTGAACAGGTCATAGTTTACGACGGACGTCCACGATCTCTCTGGAGAGATGCGGCCTCAGGGAGACCGTGGGCCCCCGAGACACTTGTTACCCACATTACGTTTTCTTGGAGTAACGGCTGCGTGTTTCATGTTTTACCTTCAGGGTTAAAATAAGCATTAAAAACTTCCTCCATAAAAGGGTCCCAGGACCTCCCTGTGAAGGCAGCAAAGCAGATTGGTTGACCCTAGACCCTGCTTGGGTTTATTTCTCTCTGTAAACACCAGTCCGGTGAGTACCTTCACAACGGTCAGTGTAGACGTCATGGCAGCCTTCGGCACTGACCATCTTACCTGTGTCAGAGATTGCAAAACTACCCCGAAAAACGAGACCCTACCATGCACCAACAGGCCATTAAAACCTCCCCTGACTCAGAGCCGTTGAGCATCTATTTCCTGTTGGATTCAAACACTCACCCCAGGAACATTCAGCTTTTGTTAAGCTGAGGTCCACATGCATATTATTCTCTCACAAAATCCCCTCTACAGAAACAAAAAAAAAGGTGGTCAAAAGGACACTTGACATATATCTTTACAATTCTCCTTGGAGGCTGAACTAACACCTGGACCCACGCCGCACCGGAAGGAGCTGTGAACAGGCGGGTGGATCCTGCCCCGGGAATCTGCTGAGAAGATGGCAAAGGAGCAGCTTTTCCGGGAAGAGCCCAAGGAATTTTTGAAAAAGAAGCAAACTTTATTTAAACAAATCCATCCTTTGTCTTCACTGGAATTTAACCAGATGGCAAATGTATCGGAAGGAGGGACAATGTAATTTAACATTTAAATAACATTTATTTCAGGCCTGGTGTATGCCAGGCACTGAGAATAAAATCATGAACAAAGCAGGGTCCCTTCTTTTTTTCTTTAATTGAGATGGAGTCTCACTCTGTTGCCCAGGCTGGAGTGCAACGGTGCGATCTCGGTTCACTGCATCCTCCACCTCCTGGGTTCAAGCAATTCTCCTGCCTCAGCCTCCTGAGCAGCGGGGATTACAGGTGTGCACCACCATGCCTGGCTAATTTATATATTTTTAGTAGAGATGGGGTTTCTCCATGTCGGCCAGACTGGTCTAGAACTCCTGACCTCAAGTGATCTGCCCACCTTGGCCTGCCAAAGATTACAGGTACGAGCCACTGCACCCGGTTGTAGGGACCCTTCTTGAAGGGCTGAAGCTCCAGCTTCAGGTTGTGAAGGGTGTGGCACGGAAATATTCCATCAAGAGGCAACGTGTCTACGACACTGATCGACTCTGGCTTCTTACACTGGGTACATATTTGGTCAGTGCTTTAAAATTCATTCATTAGAAACCCAGGGACTACTTCATCAACGGTCCCGAATGATTTTATAAGTATGGCCCCATCTCATCATTTCACCTCCCCCTCTACTTGTCAAAATACTACATGGCTTATCTTTTTAAGTCAAGTGTTCTGAGAATTTGCCAAGAGTCCTGGACACATGTAAAGACATCCTAGAGCGTAACCAGGTCATAGCTGAGAACCAAAAGACTTAGATATTTTCAGATGCCAACTGGCCCCAAGAAACCCTTCATGGTTTATTTTTCCTTTAGAGATAGGGTCTTGCTCTGTTGCCCAGGCTGGAGAGCAGTGGTGCAACCATGGCTCCCTACAGCCTCCACCTCCTATAGCCTCAGCCTCCTGAGTAGCTGGGACTACAGACGTGTGCCACTATGCCTAGCTATTTCTTTCTTTCTTCTTTTTTTTTTTTTTGAGATGGGGTCTCACTGTATTGGCCAGGCTGGTCTCGAACTCCTAGGCTCAAGTGATCCGCCCACTTTGGCCTCCCAAAGTGCTGGGATTACAGGTGTGAGCCACCGCAGCTGGTCAATGGAAATCTTTTACTCTTACTTAGGTCCTGAACTTTTGTGCATTTTTTTTCTCCAACAAAAACCCACATCCCAATTTATATACAGGATCAACCACGGCTGTAACATGTATGCACCAAAATGGAAACATGAACTGGAATATGATGTAGCAGTGAAGGCATCTTTACACCAATTTCTCAGACCTGTCCCAGGCAACACTGGACCAACTCTGCCATTTCACTTTGCCAGAGTTAAAAAATGCAACCGGGCCAGGCGCGGTGGCTCAAGCCTGTAATCCCAGCACTTTGGGAGGCCGAGACGGGCGGATCACGAGATCAGGAGATCGAGACCATCCTGGCTAACACGGTGAAACCCCGTCTCTACTAAAAAATACAAAAAACTAGCCGGGCAAGGTGGCAGGTGCCTGTAGTCCCAGCTACTCAGGAGGCTCAGTCAGGAGAATGGCGTGAACCAGGGAGGCGGAGCTTGCAGTGAGCTGAGATCCGGCCACTGCACTCCAGCCTGAGCGACAGAGCAAGACTCCGTCTCAAAAAAAAAAAAAAAAAAAAAAAAAAATGCAAACAATGGGGACACAAGAGAAGACAATGAGCTGCCAGGGCTTATTCCCGCCTTCATCAAAGAAGTACACGTGAGAACTTCTGTCCCGGGGCTGCTCTAAGGGTCTCCTTCCCGTGACTCCTGAGTGTGGCCCACAAGTCACCAGGTGGCAGGGTGGTGACAGGAGCCACTGACAGCCAGTGTGACTGTGGATGGCCACTCTGGAGACCGTAGTCCCCACACACTGAGAGAGGAAGGCCATTTTTTTGGTGGGAGGGAGGAAAAGTTGCAGCTGAAGGGTGAGGTTTTCCACTATGTCTGTGGCTGGCCCTGCAACGTGCTGGCGGCTCAGGGTGCCCCTGCCTGAGGCTATGGCTCCCGGTGCACAAGGGCTGCCCTGGGAGCATGAACTGGGCTGCCCCTCAAACCCAGGAAGGGGCCCTCGCCCAGGTAACTGCGTACCTGCTCCCTGTGTGGCTCCAGAACTGCAAGAGAAAGTCAAGACAGCCTCTCCTGGAAGTGCGTGGGAACTGAAGTGGAGAGAGGCTGGGCAGGGAGGCCTGAAGAGCTGCAGCACGATGGGACAGCCGGCACATTCACAGCGCTCGGCACAGCAGTCCACAGGGCGCACGCAGCAGGGAGCACCCCGCAGTAGCATGGAGCAGCAGCGGCCACCTCTGCTCACAAGCTGGGCACGTGCCTCATGCACATCTCCAACGTCTGCTGTTGCTTGTTTGAACTGGGGTTACTGAGTCACTTTAATTCATCAAACATTTATTAAGCACTTCCTGTTTACTAAACACTGATAGGTACAGGGACGATGTGTGACTATTTTGGCCAAGATCGTGACCCGTGTGGAGCCCATCACCTGAAGAGGGGCCAAAAGGACAAGCAGGTGTGACTCTGGTCAGGCACACCAAGTCCCAGGACGAGGAAGGACGGCTGCTCCAGGAAGCACAGGACGGGGCATGTCAGGAAGCCTCGAGAAGGAAGGGGCTGTGGCTCGAATGTGTCCTCTCCAAATTTCAGGCGTTGTGGAGTGACAGTCTTAAGGAAGCAGGGCTTTAAGAGGTGACGAGGCCAGGAGGGCTCCTCCCCTGCAATGGGATCAAGCACCTGCATAAAGGGGCTTGCTGCAAGGGGTTCTCTCGCTTGCCCTCCCGTTTCTTCTCCCTTCCAGAAGATGCAGCCCTCCCCAGACACCTGAACCTGCTGGTGCCTTGATCTTGGACTTCCCAGCCTCCAGAAGCATGAGGACATAAATTCTCGTGCTGTATCGATTACCCAGCCTGTGCTGTTCTGTTACTGCTTCCCAAGCAGAGGGAGACAGACGGATCAGCGCCCTCCACACGGAGAACTGAAAGACGTGGGGAGGTCAGCCTGGCAACAGCAAACCGGGCAAGGGGCAGGGGTGGCTGACGCCAGGCAGGGGGGTTACTAGAACAGGTCATGAAAGGTCCTCTACAGAGGGGGACTGCAGCAGGCACAGCTAAAGGATGGCTTTTAACTCAGTGTGGCTGGAACAGAGAATGTGTGTGGGGAATGGCCAGGGCTGAGCCGCAGCACCTGTGCAGGGCACTGTATGGGCCGTCCCGGGAAGCCTCCATCCTGGGGTTACCGGCGGCAGGGGGGCGGAAGCAGGAGGAAGAGCCACATAGGAGGCATGAGACATAGGACAAGCCAGGGAGCCGGTGGAAATGCCAGCCACAGCGGGTGGGAAGTTGGGAGGCACGGGAGTCAGGAAATAACGGTGGAAACGGGAAACTTACTCCCCGCAAACTGGCAGCAAGAGGCAAGGCTCCGATTACAAGCAATCAAGCGTGATGGGCGGAGACCTGGCTGCTGGAGGGGGCCTCGGAGTCAGGTCCAGGTCTGCCCCCTAATCCCGTGACCTAAGTGAGCTGCTTCATCTCTGCCTCTCATTTTCCTCATCTCTAAGGTGAGGACAGGAGCACGGCTTACCCCACGGCTCACATGTGAGGCTTAGATGACCAACACGCACACAGCCTCTACAACTGCCCGGCATGCAGCAAGCACTAGACATTAGCTGTGATTATCGACACGGTGTTTGATCTGCGTCTCACTGGAATCTTTTTCATGCACCTTCTATGTACAAAAGCATTTGCAAAACTGTTAAATCAATAATTGCTCCTGACTTGAGTTTTTCTTCAGGAAGCACTGAATGACCAACCTGTAGTGATAACACGATCCTACTAGTGTGACAAAGGCCAAACACACCTCCAAGTCCACAACGAGCAAAACCGGGAAATACGTTATCTTTTCATTTAGGCTTCCATATGGAAAGCTTAAGTTAAAGTGAAACCTTTTGCCAGAACCAGAAGGTTATCATCATAACAGCTAAGGCAGAACGCAGCTGCCTGATCAGAAACGGCTGAGAAATATATCAGGACAGGTTACTGAGTTCAAGCCCAGCCAAAGTCTTAAGTCAGGAGAATCTGCAGCAACATGATTTAATGAATAACCACACACATGGAGCCTGGGGTCCAAGTTCATTAGAATGGCTCTTTTACAGCAGAAGGTCCAAAAAAAAAAAAAAAAAAAAAAGGCAGCTAAATGATTTAAGTATAGTGTAAACAGGAGAATAATTAATATGATTTCTTATGTTCTTTCCTGGTTATCCATTGATTTTAAACCTCAACAACAGTGATGCCTTTTATCAGCTTAATTTTACAAAGGATGCAGAGAGAGGCGGGCATTTCCTAATGGGTTCCTGTGTGACGGGGGAACCTGCCTATGGCTGCGTGCGTGGAGGAGGTTAACACAGTTAACGTTCTTAAGTATTCTTAAGTATAGTGTCACTTCTCTGAAAACTAAAACTGCGCTTTGCACATAGTGGTGATCAGGTTTGGTGACCTGAGCATAGGAAGAGTCACTGACAAAGCCCATTATGGAAAAGAAAGACAATTCTGGCCTCATTTGTCCTGGTCTCTTTCTGTGGGATTCTTGCCTTGGACTGAGATACCCTCAGCCACCAAGAATCAAGGACATGACTGCCAACTCAACAGAAAGAGAAAAACAGCTGGGCACGGGGGTCACAGCTGTGACCCCAGCACTTTAGGAGGCTGAGGCAGGAGGATCACTTGAGCCCAGGAGTTTGGGACCAGCCTGGACAACATGGTGAAATTCCGTCTCTATAAAAAATTTAAGCATCAGCTGGGTGTGGTGGCACCTGTGGTCCCAGCTACCCAGGAGGCTAAGACGGGAGGATCACTTGAGCCCAGGAGGTCGACGCTGCAGTGAGCTGTGACTGCACCACTACACACCAGCCTGGGCAAGACAGCAAGACCCTATCTCAAAAAAAGAAAAAGAAAAAAAAGAAAAGAAAAACAAGCTGGGTGTGGCAGCACACGCTGTAAATCCCAGCTACTTCAGAGGCTGAGGCAGGAGAATTGCTTAAACTTGGGAGGCGGAGGTTGCAGTGAGCTGAGATCACGCCATGTACTCCAGCCTGGGCAACAAGAATGAAACTCCATCTCAAAAAAAAAAAAAAAAAAGAAAAAGAAAAAGAAGAAAAACAAGAAGGAGAAGAATAATCAGGAAGGAAAGAATGTTTTAAGACATGACTTTGGGAGCCAGCCACATAGCATAACAAACACCTAGAAGCTTACGTCACTTATGACTTAAAACAATAAACAGAAGAGACGCAATCAGCTTGGGCTGGTTCAGAAACATTCCAGAAACGTCTTTCATTTTGCATCGCATTCTTCCTCATGACTAGGTCAGAAATGACCAAGCAGCATGAGAATTATTTAAACTAAACTGTAACCAGCCAATAAGAAAAATAAAGTTAAAAAATGCTTTTAATCTATCAAATAGCCAAAGCCTATGGAGTTATAGATATATTTTATAATTATCTATTCTTTCTGCGTAAGAAGAACAAAAGTTTTGGTACAAAAGAGAGAATATTTTTCACGTGTTTATGTTAAAATGATCTCCGGAGGGGTGTAAGTCCTTCCTACTCATATGTACAATAAATAATCATAAGGACTGATTTATTCTGGTTGTCCTAATATTTGATGATAAATCACAAGGTCTTACTACAAATCGCTGCTGGCGAAACTTAACCTCTTCTTAACAAATGAAGTCCCAGGCCAGGCATGGTGGTTCACGCCTGTAATCCCAGCACTTTGGGAGGCCGAGACGGGAGGATCACTTGAGCTCAGGAGTTTGAGACCAGCCCGGCCAACATGGCGAAATCCCGTCTCTACTAAAAGTACAAAAATTAACTGGGCACGGTGGCGCACGCCTGTAATCCCAGCTACTCAGGAGGTTGAGGCAGGAGAATTGCTTGAACCCAGGAGGCGGAGCTTGCAGTCAGCCGAGATCATGCCATTACACTCCAGCCTTGGCGACAAAGTGAGACTTCGTCTCAAAAAAAAAAAAAAAAAGAAGTTCCAAATAATAAAATATGAGATGGATTTATGGAAGAAAGTGAAAGAAACAAAGGCTGTTCACTCTGCCTGTTTAACTTGATCTTCTGCCTAACCAAAAAAAATGTTTTTGTTTTTTTGAGATAGAGTCTCGCTCTATTGCCCAGGCCAGAGTGCAGTGGCACAACCTCAGCTCACTGCAACCTCTGCCTCCCGGGTTCAAGCGATTCTCCTGCCTCAGCCTCCGGAGTAGCTAGAATTACAGGTGTGTGCCACCATGCCTGGCTAATTTTTCTGTTTTTAGTACAGACGGGGTTTTGCCAAGCTGGACAGGCTGGTCTTGAACTCCTGACCTCAAGTGATCCGCCTGCCTCTGTCTCCCAAAGTGCTGGGATTAAAGGCGTGAGCCACCACACCCAGCCAGAAAACAAAATTTTAGTGTGTGCACGCATACTCTCTCTCTCTCCTGCTTCCCCACCCCTGCTTCTAAACAGGTACCTTCTATACCCAGCTTCCCTGTCTCTCCCAGTAATGGCTAAACAGCTGCCATCACAGCCAAATGGGAATGACAGGCACCCCCCTGAATGACCACATTCCCCTGTTCTGGCTTCTGTTTTTTGGAGACGGAGTCTCGCTCTGTCGCCCAAGCCGGAGTGCAGTGGCTCACTCGGCTCACTGCAAGCTCCGCCTCCTGTGTTCACGCCATTCTCCTGCCTCGGCCTCCCAAGTGGCTGGGACTACAGGCGCCCGCCGCCACGCCTGGCTAATTTTTTTTTGTATTTTTAGTAGAGACGGGATTTCACCATGTTAGCCAGGACGGTCTCGATCTCCTGACCTCATGATCCGCCTGCCTCGGCCTCCCAAAGTGCTGGGATTACAGGCGTGAGCCACCGCGCCCGGCCTGGCTTCTTATCTTCTGTATTCTGCGTTAATAAATATCCCACTGCTACATTCCAGAATGCTGACACAGGGAGAGTCCCGGAGTCACACACTTCAGAGACCCTCGCCTCCCACCTCTAAGAGGCCTCTTGAATTAGGGTTTACCAGCACAAGCCTTCACAAAGACTGCAGAACGAGCCTCAGAGACGACACCCAGCACATCCGGCACGTCTGTGAACAGCCCACCAGGTGCTATCTCTGTCATCCACTGGCTCATTTGCTCATTCACGCACCCAGAAAACTAAATGCTTACTGAGTACTTACCGAAGATTAGGATCTGGGCTAAGGGTTGAAAGAAATAAATAGGTTAAAAAAGAAAAAAAGCAACCTAGGTGACTTTCACTTCAGTGCTTGACCTTAGTTCCCTTGTCTAGATCATGGAAATGCTAGTTGGTGTGGTGGCTCACGCTCGTAATCCCAGAACTTTGGGAGGCCGAGGTGGGTGGATCACTTGAGGTCAGGAGTTCAAGATCAGCCTGGCCAACATAGCAAAACCCTGTCTCTACTAAAAATACAAAAATTAACCAGGTGTGGCGGCAGGCGCCTGTAGTCGCAGCTACTCAGGAGGCTGAGGCAGGAAAATCTCTCGAACCCGGGAGGCAGAGGTTGCAGATAGCCGAGATCACGCCACTGCACTCTGGCCTGGGTAATAGAGTGAGACCCCGTCTCAAAAAAATAAAAATAAAAATAAAAATAAAAAAGAAAAGGAAACTACTATGATGTGATGGTCATACCACAGCACAGGGCTGTTGTGAGGATTAAATGAGTTCATTCATGTAAATAGGGACATGCGAAAAAGGGAAAGACGGTGCTTGTCCTGGGAACAGCCGTGAATGTGAGGACAGTGAGTGAGTGACGATCTGGACCCACAAGAAGAGAGAGACACACACATTCAAGTTCAAGTGTCCATGGGTGTTCAGAAGCAACAAACAGCACTTCAACAATGAGTTGCCGACAACAAAATGGAAAAGAAGGTCTGCAATAACTATTAAGAATGCTGTCATGGAGCCGAGTTTAAACAATGGGAAGAGGCTATGAAACAGGAGAGCTGGGGAAAGATATCAGAACTGAAACCGACCACCAGCTGATCAGTTTCTATCTGTGAAGTGACAGCACCAAATGCACCAGATGCCACAGACGGGAGGGAGGGGGATGAGTCACATCTGCAGAGGGAGGGGGTTGGGTCATATCTGCAGCAGGGACGGGGCGGGGGGCGGGGGGTCCCAGACCGCACTCGTGTCCCTAGAGAGCTGACAGCTCATCCGAAGGTTTCTAAGAGGATGCTGATTCAAGTACAGAATGTAGATGATGAGAAATAACAGAAAGAAGAGAAATGAAAAACTAAATTTAAAATCGGAGACTAGGTAGCCGCTAAATACTTGAAAACAAAAAAAAAAAGGAATGCATTGACAATGGAAAGAAAGCTGTATGATGTTTAGTGAAAGAAACCAGTCCCAAAAGGCCACACACCATGTGATCCCATTTATATGAAATGTCTAGCATGGGGAGATCTGTAGACACAGAAAGCAGATGAGTGGCTGCCATGGGTTTAGGAGAGGGTATGACTGCTAAACAGATGCACGGTTACTTTTTGGGGTGATGAAAATGTAAAATTAGGTTGTGGTGATGGTTGCACAACACCATGAATACACTAAAAACCACCGAATTGTACACCCGAGAGGGTGAATTGCATTGTATGTGAATTATACTTCAATAAAGCTGTTTTTTGAAAAAGAAAAGGAAGCTCGGTGTGGTCGTGCATTTCTGTGGTCTCAGCTACTTGGGAGGCTGAGGCAGGAGGATGGCTTGAGCCCAGGAAGTGGAGGCTACAGCGAGCTCTGACTGCGCCACTACGCTCCAGCCTAGGTGACAGGGTGAGACTCTGTCTCAAATATAATAATACAATAAAATAAACTAAATACAGCAATGTGAACATCAACAAGGTGCAATAATTCTGAGATTTAGAGAAGAAATAAAATAAAGCTGGGAAGAAACACACCCTCCCCAAGAATAGAAGATAGAGTGAGCCATAGCAGGTAAATGAAAAATATGAAAGGCTTAGAAATAGATAACGTGAGCCAGGTATGGTGGCTCACACCTGTAATCCCAGCACTTTGGGAGGCTGAGGCTGGGGAGATCGCTTGAGGTGAGGAGCTCGAGACCAGCCTGGCCAACATGGTTAAACCTTGTCTCTACTGAAAATACAAAAATTAGCCGGGCATGGTGGTGCATGCCTGTAATCCCAGTTACTCGGGAAGCTGAGGCAGGAGGATCATTTGAACCCAGGAGGTAGAGGTTGCAGTGAGCCAAGATCGCGCCATTGCACTCCAGCCTGGGCAGCAGAGTGAAACTCCTCAAAAAAAAAAAAAAAAAAAAAAAAAAAAAAATTAGATAATGTGGTAGAGCTAGGGCAGAAAAACATGTAAGTCAAGAATAAGGCCAAATAACCTTGAAGAACTAAAAATTCAACGTGGCAGGAGTTCAGAAGTCTGGGAGAGATTAAATAAAACAAAACAAAAGAAAATTTGGCCTTCATGAAATAGCTCCAAGAATTATTCAATTTGCAGCTCTCACTATTGTAGTCCAACCTAAAAATGCTGGGCCAACACCCACATTGTCTTCTTCAAGCACACACACTTCTCCTGCCGCAGGTGTGGCCCGCACAGCACACCCACACGCCGGACGCTTGGCCACAGAAACACAGAAGGGGCCATTGTCCTTGCCTGGAACACAGATGGACCTTCTCATCCAGGAGGGCATTTACTTGCAAAGGCATTTTCTTCTGACCCACAGGTGGTTATTCTTCCACTGACACCTCCTGTGGGCATCGTCAGCTGGAAGAAAGGCCACCGAGGCCATGAAGCCACCTCGCCCATAAACATTGTATCATGCAAAGGAAAAAACAAGATGCTGAATATTCTTTTTTTTTTTTTTTTTTTGAGACGGAGTCTCGCTCTGTTGCCCAGGCTGGAGGGCAGTGGCATCATCTCAGCTCATTGCAACCTGTGCCTCCTGGGTTCAAGCGATTCTCCTGCCTCAGCCTCCCGAGTAGCTGAGATTACAGGCACCTGCCACCATGCCTGGCTAATTTTTGCATTTTTAGTAGAGGCGGGGTTTCACCACGTTGGCCAGGCTGGTCTTGAACTTCTAACCTCAAGTGATCTGCCCGCCTCGGCCTCCCAAAGTGTTGGGATTACAGGCATGAGCCACCGCACCCGGTCGATGCTGAACATTCGTGACTAACCTTCCGTGGGAGCAGTCATGCCACTGCCTTCACCACCTGTTGCTTCCTGGAAATGTTGATCAAGCTCTTGGCTCTCTCCCAGATAATATTTGCAGCACAGGCACATGCTTGCTGTGAATTTCCACACTTGTCAGATCACCCGGTTTTCAACTTGTTTTCCAGTTTTCTCTCTTTTGAAGAGTATTTTGCACACTGGCTGGGGCAGAGGCTGACAGTTTCCCAGACTGTTTTCTTGTTTACAGAGCACATGCAGACTTGCTCAAGTCATCTAACAGAGAAACCCAAAAACCTCCATTTTCCTCCCGAGATATCTGTGCTGTCTCCAATTCCACTTCAGCAGTGCTAGTGGCTGAAATCCTATGGACTATGTATTTTGGACTTTCTTTTTCTGACCTTTTCTGGAAGAATCAAACTTGTATTTGTATTTGTGTGTGTGTGTGTGTGTGTGGTTTTGTTTTTTTAAGAGACAAGGTCTTTCTCTGTTACCCAGGCTGCAGTGCGGTGGCGCAATCACGGCTCACTGCGGCCTCCACCTCCTGGGCTCAAGCGATCCTCCCACCTCAGCTTCCCAAGTAGCTGGGATGACAGGTGTACACCACCAAGCCCACCTTTTTAAAAAAAAAATTTGTTTTGTAGAGATGGAGTCTCACTATGTTGCCCAGGCTGGGCTTGAACTCCTGGCCTGAAGTGATCCTCTGGTCTCAGCCTCCCAAAGTGCTGGAATTACAGGCATGAGCCACTGTGCCCAGACTCAGGTATTTTTTAATAACCTCAAGGTGTTGCTGCACATTCCACAAGTTGAGAGCAGGACCACTCTGCCACCCAGGGATGTCCCAGGCTGGGCGATTTGTTCTCCCACTGCACACTGGGCAACTGTCATTTATGCCTTAAGAAAATCCCATTCAAGTTGTGGACTCAATGCACAATCAAAACTGAAAGCAAAACCGAGGGCGCAAGTAGTGAGTGCCCGAGGACGGGACAAAGGCTGGGTCCCGGGCCATCACCACATGGAGAGCTTCACAAAACAGTGCTTTATAAAACAGTGCCCTGGAGCTTCAGTCAGCAGCCCCCACTCCCAAAAGGGGTGAGGAGTCTTCAGAAACTTGCCTGTCTTATGCCAGAAAGCTGAGCTCTGCACAGACCCTGGAAAAACCACTGTTGTCAAAGGAGAGAGAGAAGTGGGCAGAAAGCCCAGGAAGGAGGGTTCCAGACTAGTGGAGGTACTGGCCTCAAACAAGACAGCTGGGCACTGAGAGAAGAAGGGATATATGCCAGGCATGGTAGCTCGCGCCTGTAATCTCAGCACTTTGGGAGGCAAAGGTAGACAGATCACTTGAGGTCAAGAGTTTGAGACCAGTTTGGCCAACATGGTGAAACCCTGTCTCTACTAAAAATACAAAAATTAACCGGGCGTGGTGGCAGGCACCTGTAATCCCAGCTACTCGGGAGGCCGAGGCACGAGAATCTCTTGAACCCAGGATGCGAAGGTTGCAGTGAGCCAAGATCGCGTCACCGCACTCCAGCCTGGGCCACAGAGCAAGACTCCATCTCAAAAAAAAAAAAAAAAAAAAGAACTAAAAGAACGAACTTTCTATGAACTTCCTGTGATGATGGGCATGTCCTGTAGCCGTCCAGTTCTGTGGCCTCCAGCCACGTCTGGCTACTGACCACTCGAAATGTAGTTAGTATGCATAAGGAACTAATTTTTTAATGATTTCAATTATAATTTAAATCTTAAACAGCTACATGAGGCTGGCAGCTACGTATTAAGCAGCAATGATCTACCTCCTTCCTCACTGGTGAAAGGATTGAACTAGAAACAGAAAGCTCTTTTTTACCTTTATTAAATAAAGGCGAAGTTGTAAGAACTACTAAAAGAAAATGGGCGGGATAAAAGTAAAACTAAATATGAAACCAGTAAGTATTCACTGTTATTTATTATAGATGACATTTAGACCCAAATATAAGAGGGAGAGTGCCCTGTATATTAATAGCAGGAAGAGCCAATTAGAAAGTGGAATAGGCCAGGCGTGGTGGCTCATGTCTATAATCCCAGCACTTTGAGAGGCCGAGGCGGGTGGATCACTTGAGGCCAGGAGTTCGAGACCAGCCTGGCCAACAAGGTGAAACCCCCTCTCTCCTAAAAAATATACAAAAAAATTAGCCAGGCTAGGTGGCACATGTCTGTAGTCCCAGCTGCTCAGGAGGCTGAGGCAGGAGAATCGCTTGAACGCAGGAGGTGGAGGTTGCAGAGAGCCAAGATCGTACCACTGCACTCCAGCCTGGGTAACAGAACAAGACTCTGTCTCAAAAAAAAAAAAAAAAAAGCAAGTGGAATAGAAACAGTTACTCTATCAAACAAAATAGTAGATAATCTTTAAGAATAAAGAAACAAAAGAGCTTGGAAATATTTGAGTATTTTCCAAAAAAACCCTATAAGTGGGATAAGATATTGGTTCACAACTCTAATTTAGAGCCTACAGAAACACATTAGCTTGACCTTGCTTGGCATACATTATTTCTAAAAAATGTTTTAAATGTGAATATTTAGAAGATACACCGTATTTTCTGCTTTTTATATACTTTACATTTTACTATGTGAGTTTAAAAAGCAGTTGGTAAAACACGCACCCAAGCTGTCTGATCTTTCACACCATTAAAAGCAACACATGTATTAAACACCCCACTGCACAACGGGCGTGCCATGGGTGCTCTCTGACTGCATGGGGCTTGAATGTTTAACTAGGCTCGAAGCCACAGTGCTAACAGGATCTGGCAGAGACCGACAAGGCCACGCCGGCAGCAGGTGTTTCAGGAAAGGTATGACTCTACCGTCCCTTGCGCTGAAGCCTTAGCCTCAGGCAAAAACCAGGTAGAATCTAACTCAGGTCACTTTGGCCAATCTCCACTTTCTACCAGCCTCTCCAGGACCCTACTGCCTTGCGAGGGCCCCTACCCACCTGCCAACCTAATCCCCTCACCATCCACCAGCACCAAGGCTGCGTGAGCACACTGTAGATACACAAGCTCCATCCCAACTCAGAGCTAGGAGAGCATCAGAGGCCAGACTCCTGCCCACTGCTTCCGGGCTCCACCAGCAGCCTCATGCAGCCACCTCCTGCAGCTGACTCATCTGCATACTGAGACTTCCTGACACAAATGGAGGTGACAATATTCGTTCCCCCCATCATATCCCAGAAATTCCCTTATGGCCGACAACCATTCTGAGTTTCTACAGCGCCTTACAGGAGGGCAATTCCAGGCTGAAGTGGCGGGTCCCCGCACCAGACTCCACTTCATCAGAACACTTCTGTTAGTCTTTGAAACGCATGAAATTCCCTTTAGGATCCGTAATAACGCCTTCTGGAAACTGGATGGCAAGCCACTCACCCTCAACCTGCAGACCCGGTGACTCTTTACCTTTCTGTGACATATTAATTTGCAATGTCTTCTTTTCCATCATGAAATAAAATTAAATTCATGGACAATACAACCTTTAATCACTGAGACCATAAAGGACACCTACAGCGGCTAACTAGCCTTCCCTCAGCCACCTTTGCACCCAGCCTAAGGGCAGGGTGGCATCGGAGCCTCCATGCTTCAAAGATGGCCACCAGGGCCCATCCCCCTTTCCATGCTTCTCCCTGCCCAGAGGGAATCAGCCTGAGGACAGGTTAAAGACTAAATACAACCAGGCGTGGGGGCTCATGCTTGTAATTCCAGCACTTTGGGAGGCCAAGGTGGGAGGATCACTTGAGGCCAGGAGTTTGAGACCAGCCTGGCCAACATGGTGAAACCCCGTCTCTACCAAAAACACAAAAATTAGCCAGGCCTGGTGGCGCACGCTGTAATCACAGTTCCTCTGGAGGCTGAGGCAGGAGAATAGCTTGAACCCAGGAGGTGGAGGTTGCAGTGAACCCAGATCACGCCACTGCACTCCAGCCTGGGCCACAGAGTGAGACTCTGTCTCAAAACAAACAAACAAAAAAAGACTGCCACAATTCTGTATATGTATGTATTTATTATATACATGTATGTATAAGGTACATATTTATATGTGTATATCTGTGCATATGTGTATATGTGTATATCTGCAGCAAGTTTTTTAAAAAGGAGAAAACAGGCCAGATCCGGTGGCTCGTGCCTGTAATCCCAGCAATTTGGGAGGCTGAGGCAGGAGCACTGCTTGAGCCCAGGAACTCAAAGCCTCAGTGAGCTGTGACTGCACCACTGCACTCCAGCCTGGGTGTCAGAGTAAGACCCTGTCTCTAAAATATACATAAATAAATAAAAATTAAACGGAGAAAATTTCTTAATAACTTGTATCCTATTCATTCTTTCAACACATAATAAGCTCCTGAAATCCGTTAAGAATGAGATTAGACCTATTCTAAATCCTACTAACACCTTACATTGACTCTCTTACTAATCTCAGTACTGTAGTACCTGGGGGAAGGCCCAACACCGTGGACACTCGGAAACGTCAAGAATTGAATCACGTCTCTACAACGATGGTCCATCCACAAACAGCACAGAGAACAAGGAAGGGCAGAACAAAGTACTGAAACCTCTGTCATTTCTCTGGAGAGTGAATTACACAGATCAACGTTCTTCACATAATAAGAAACAAGAAGTGGTTTGTTTATGGGTTCCATGGGAGTACCCACTGCACGCCAGGCTAGACGCTGGGGATAAAACTGTGAACACGGCATCCATCATCATCTCACTCAGCGGTAGGAACCTGCAGCAGGGAGAATCCACAAGCAAGGACCCAAGTCACCAGCTCTGATTAAGAGCCAGGAAGAAAGCAAAAGCTTCCTGCCATAGAGAATACCCAACACGTGGTTTGGACAGAGAGTCAGGGACGTCCTAGCTGAAGAAATGAGACTGAAGTGGAGACATCACAGTGAGACAGAGGCCATCGTGGTGGTGTAGGTCTCGGGAAGGCACGTGGGATGCAGGGATCGGCAGGGAAAGGACAATCCCAGCATGCTCACCTGGCTGAAAGGTGGCAACTGCCCCCGATGCAGACTGAAGGAAGAAAGTGGGGCATGAGATGAGGTGGACCAGGTCCTGGGAGCCATTAAGAGGTGTCTGCCTGGCCAGGTGTAGTGGTTCACACCTGTAATCCCAGCAGTTTGGGAGGCCAAGGTAGGTGGATCACTTGAGGTCAGGAGTTTGAGAACAGCCTGGCTAACATGGTGAAACCCCATCTCTACTAAAAATACAAAAATTGGCCAGGCAGAGTGCGTACCTGTGATCCTAGCTACTCGGGAGGCTGAGGCACAAGAATCGCTTGAACCCAGGAGGTGGAGGCTGCAGTGAGCCGAGATTACACTACTGCACTCCAGCCTGGAGGACAGTGGGAGACTGTCTCAAAACGACAAGAGGCATCTAACTTTACATGCTAGGCACACAGAAGAGCTCTGCAGTGTTTTAAGTAAGAGAGCACACAATTCGATTCTTTCTTATTTTGCATTTAAATTTAACTTTTTTTTTTCTTTTGAGACGGAGTCTTGCTCTGTTGCCCAGGCTGGAGTGCAATGGCATGATGTTGGCTCATTGCAACCTCCGCCTCCCGGGTTCAAGCGATTCTCCTGCCTCAGTCTCCTGAGTAGCTGGGATTACAGGCGCCAACCACCATGCCTGGCTAATTTTTGTATTTTTAGTAGAGACGGGGTTTCACCATGTTGGTCAGGCTGGTCTCAAAGTCCTGACCTTGTGATCCGCCTGCCTCGGCCTCCCAAAGTGCTGGGATTACAGGTGTGAGCCACCGCACCCGTCCAATATTTTTAACTTTTTAATTCTAACTAATGATAGCCACACAGAAAAGTTACATATACGGTACAGGGAGTTCTCATATATCCCTCGCTCCACTTCTTCTCCTAATGTGAATGGCTTATTGTACGACATTAAGCACAGCTCCATAATCAAGAACAGGAAATTAACATTGGTACAATGTTATTAACTAGACGATGAACTTGATTTGAGTTTCACCAATTTTTCACCTGATTTATGTTCCAGGATTTATGTTCCCGCTGTGGGTGGTGAACGGCTCTGGAGGAGTCAGGATTAGAACTGGGGGCTCATTCCTAGCCTGTTGCTGTGGTCCAGGGAAACGCTGGAGTGGCCTTAAGTCAGGTTCATGATTCAAGATCTAGGCAGAGCCGACAGGATGTGAACAAAGGGAACAAGGACACTTCCCGAGTTCCTGGGTTCTGCCTTCAGTACGGGGATGGATGAGTGAGACCAGAAGAGGTGTAAGTTTAGGGGGCAAAATCAGGAGCTCAGTTCTGGACCTCTCAAGCTGAAGACGCCAGTGACACGCTCAAGTGACGGGGACAAGGAGGAGGCTACACCATGAGATCAGAAGGGAGGCTCAGGGCCAGAGATCCGCTGTCCATAATATTACCATGGAGAAGATGGCAGGCTGGGGAGGCCTGGGAAGCAGCCTTGGAGCTGCAGTGGTTTGAACGGCCAGGGAGGTAGGCCAGCAGGGCTCTGAGGAGGGACAAAGCGGTGGGGAGGGGGGCCGGGTGCAGTGGCTCATGCCTGTAATCCCAGCACTTTGGGAGGCCAAGGCTGGTGAATCACCTGAGGTCAGGAGTTTGAGACCAGCCTGGCTAACACGGTGAAACCCCCGTCTCTGTTTAATAAAAAAAAATACAAAAATTAGCCAGGCATGCTGGCATGCGCCTGTAATCCCAGCTACTCAAGAGACTGAAGCAGGAGAATCACTTGAACCCAGGAGGTGGAGGTTGCAGTGAGCGGAGACAGTGCCACTGCACTCCAGCCTGGGCGACAGAGCAAGACTCTGTCTCAAAAAAAAAAAAAAAAAAAGAATTGATCACTGCAAATGCTGCAGACAAAAGATGAGGCCACTAGGAAAGCCAGCCTGGGTTTGGCCACACGAAGACTGTCAGTGACCACACCAGGGAGAGGTGCATTTGGGCAGCAAAGGGCACGGGCCAGGTTGGGCGGGTTGGCGTGCGAGCGTGAGCAAGGTGGAGAAGGCACACATGGTCAGTCCTTTGCAGAAGTCTGGCATGAGCCCTGGCGAGGAAATGGCCTGGGGGGTGTGGCAGAACAGAGGTGCTGCACCATGTCCTGCACCGACCAGGAGGGTCCAGTGGAAGGCGGCTGCAGAGAAGGCGGAACCCGTAGTTCCAGAAGGTTTGGGGCACGACCAGCAGAGGCCAACTTCTATTGTGAAGAAGAAACAGACTCCCAGACTTTCAGGGAAGGGGGTGTGTTTGATCTGGTGGCAGTGCAGACAGCAAAGTAGGACCCTTGAGTGTGGCTATGCCTGAGAGGATGTCGGGTGGTGTGAGAGTCAGGCTGGTGTAGATTCACTCATGAGAAAGTATCTAAAATCTTCCAGATGACAGTGCTACCAGCTGGACAGCTGACAGTTGGTGCTGGCTCTTTCAAAACAGTGCTCCAAAGGCAAAGAAATAGCAAAGGTAAAAGTAAGGCACTTAACTATTTGTTGGGTGAATATAGAAATGAATGAATGAATGCATGGATGAGCAGATGCATCAAGAAGTTAATTCAAAAATTAAAGCCCATAATGAAAGTAAAGTAGAGGCCGGGCGCGGTGGCTCACGCCTGTAATCCCAGCACTTTGGGAGGTCAAGGCAGGTGGATCACCCAAGGTCAGGAGTTTGAGACCAGCCTGGCCAACATGGTGAAACCCTGTCTATACTAAAAATACAAAAATTAGCTGGGCGTGGTGGTGTGCACCTGTAGTCCCAGCTACTTGGGAGGCTGAGGCAGGAGAATTACTTGAACCGGGGAGGCGGACATTGCAGTGAGCCAACATCATGCCATTGCATTCCAGCCTGGGCCAACAACAGCAAGACTCCATCTCAAAAAAAAAAAAAAAAAAAAAAAAAAAATTAATCATGCAATGACCATATGGCCAGAAACCCCAGTCCTGGATATTTACCCTAGAGAAATCAAACCTTATGTTTACAAAAAATGCTGTATACAGATGTTTGTAGCGGCACTATTCATAATTGCCAAAACCTGGAAACCAATCTAATATCCTTCCCAGGACGAATGGATAAACACACTGTGGTCCCTCCCCACAACGGGGCGCTATTCAGCATCACAAGGAATGAACTAGAGACCCACGCAGCACCCAGGACGAATCTCAATAGCTCCAGACTAAGTGGAAGAAACCAGTCTTCAAAGGGTACATGCTGTGTCGTTCCATTTTAATGACAGGCTCCCAAAAGCAAAACTACAGGGAATGGATAGTTGTCACTGGCTCGGCAGGGGCCTGGAGGCAGGGAACCTAAGGCTGATTCACCCTGACTTTTTAGAACTGAATCAAAACGAAAACCACACCCAGGTAACAAAAGGATCAGAGGCTCCTCCCTTTGCACCTTGTGGCAGATGAAAAATGTAAAGTACCTCTGATTGGTTCCCTCCTGCAAGAAACCAGACTGGTCCCAGGCCAGGCCTTCAGATGTAACTTTGCAACTTCACTTCAGCCTCTGATTGGTCGCCTCCTGCAACCAATCAGACTGGCCACAGGCCACTCCTTCACTTACATAGGGTGTAACCAGGTAACAAATGGGAAACCTCTATAGGGTATTTAAGCTCCAGAAAATTCTCTAATCAGCTGCTTGCTCCTGCTCCAGCCCGCTCCCACTCTGTGGAGTGTACTTTCATTTCAGTAAATCTGTGCTTCCCTTGCTTCATTTTCTCGTTGCTTTGTTTGTGCATTTTGTCCAATTCTTTGTGCAAAATGCCAAGAACCCGGCCAAGAACCCAGACAACTTGTAGTCAAGACCCTCTGCTGGTAACACCTGTAAAGGGTGTATTAGTCTGTTTTCACGCTGCAATAAAGACTTTATAATTATCCGAGACTGGGTAATTATGAAGGAAAGAGGTTTAACTGACTCGCAGTTCCCCATGGCTAGAGAGGCATCACAATTATGGCAGAGGGCAAGGAGGAGTAAGTCACACCCTCCATGACGGCAGGGAAGAGAGAGAGCATGTGCAGGGGAACTCCTTTTTATAAAACCATCAGATCGGCCGGGCGCGGTGGCTCAAGCCTGTAATCCCAGCACTTTGGGAGGCCAAGACGGGCGGATCACAAGGTCAGGAGATTGAGACCATCCTGGCTAACACGGTGAAACCTCGTCTCTACTAAAAAATACAAAAAACCTAGCCGGGCGAGGTGGCGGGCGCCTGTAGTCCCAGCGACTCGGGAGGCTGAGGCAGGAGAATGGCGTGAACCCGGGAGGCGGAGCTTGCAGTGAGCTGAGATCCGGCCACTGCACTCCAGCCTAGGTGTCAGAGCGAGACTCCGTCTCAAAAAAAAAAAAAAAAAAAAAAAAAAAACCATCAGATCAACTGGGCCCGGTGGCTCACGCCTGTAATCCCAGCACTGTGGGAGGCCGAGGTGGGCGTATCACCTGAGCTCAAGAGTTCGAGACCAGCCTGGCCAACACGGTGAAACCCCATCTCTACTAATAATACAAAAATTAGCTGGGTGTGGTGGTCCATGCTTGTAATCCCAGCTACTCGGGAGGCTGAGGCAGGAGAATCGCTTGAACCCAGGAGGCGGAGGTTGCGGTGAGCCAAGATTGTGCCATTGAACTCCAGCCTGGGTGACAAGAGCAAAACTCTGTTTCCAAAAAAAAAAAAAAAAAAAACAACCATCAGATCTCGAGAGACTTATTCACTATCCGGAGAAAAGCATGGGAATGACCTGCCCCCATGATTCAATTACCAATCACTGGGTCCTTCTCACAACATGTGGGAATTGTGGGAGTCACAATTCAAGATGAGATTTGGGTGGGGACACAGCCAATCCATACTAAAAGATCAACACCAGGGGGTGATGAAACTGTTCTGTATCCTGATTGTACTGGTGGCTACAAAACCTATCCATGTGTTATGACCCTTAGAACCGTATAGCAAGAGAAAAAAGTCAATTTACAAATGATAATTAGCAAAATAAAATTATATGTTACCATACGATCTTGCAAGTCCAATCCAAGCCTCTACTCACGAGAAATGGAAACAACTAAGACTTGCATGCAACATTCAGAGCAGCTCTGTTTATCACAGACAAGACGTGGGAATAATCCACGTGTCCAGCAGCTGGTGAATGGATGGACACACTGTGGTATATCCACACCACCGAATCTAACTCAATAAAAAGGACCTAAATAGTTGATCCGTGCTACAATACAGAAGAACCTCAAAAACAATATGCTAAGTGAGAAGTCAGCTACAAAAGACCACAATAGTGCATAATTCCAATTATATGAAATGTCTAGAAAAAGCAAATCTATAGAGACAGAAAGTTGATTCATGGTTTGGGGCTGGGAGCAGGTACTGCCTGAAACCAGGTATGATGGACCTCATGGGATGATGGAAATGTTCTAAAACCAGATGATACCCTAAATTTTCTAAAAATAAAATTGTATACTTTTCAGAGCTGAGTTTCATAGTGTGCAAATGATACTTTAATAAAAGCTTTTAATAAAAAGTGCTCAATTCGCTATCTACTTTTTTCTTTTTTTCTTTTTTTTTTTCCTTTGAGACAGAGTCTTCCTCTGTCGCCCAGGCTGGAGTGCCGTGGTGTGATCTCAGCTCACTGCAACCTCTGCCTCCCAGATTCACGCAATTCTCCTGCCTCAGCCTCCTGAGTAGTTGGGATTACAGGCACCTGCCACTGCACATGGCTAATTTTTGTATTTTTAGTAGAGACGGGGTTTTACCATCTTAGTCAGGCTGGTCTCGAACTCCTCACCTCATGATCCACCCGCCTCAGCCTCCCCAAGTGCTGGGATTACAGACATGAGCCACTGCACCTGGCCTAGCTAAAGTAAAACGTTTTTAAAGTAAAACTTGATCCCTACCTCATAGTGTACACAAAAAATACCAGTTCACATTTCACGTGGATTACAGATATAAATCTGAAAAGCAAAACAATAGAATATCTAGGAAATAATATTATAGCTTCATGACCTCAGAAGTAGAGAAATAGAACGGAAAAAAAGCCCTCGCCTAACAAAGGAAAAAGTGGATCAACTTTATGGTAGGCTGAACTATTTGCCAGTTGCCAATATTTAACCATTTTGATCCTCAAAAATGGCAATTTCATAGTAAAAAGGCAAGACTAGAGTGGTAGAAGGTATTTGCCTCCCATATAACTGACAGAGGGCTGGCAGCCTGAATATAAAGAACTCCTCAAAATCAGTAAGAGGCTAGGTCCCGGGGGCTCACACTTGTAATCCCAGCACTTTAGGAGGCCAAGGTTGGTGGATCACCTGAGGTCAGGAGTTCAAGAGCAGCCTGGCCAACATGGTAAAACCCTGTCTCTAGTAAAAATACAAAAATTAGCCAGGCGTGGTGGCATGCACCTGTAATCCCAGCTACTTGGGAGACTGAGGCAAGAGAATCTGTTGAACCCAGGAGGCAGAGGTTGCAATGAGCTGAGATCGCGCCACTGCACTCCAGCCTGGGTGACAGTGAAACTCTGTCTCAAAAAACAAAAACAAAAACAAAAACAAACAAAACCCAACAATAAGAAAACAAAACCAGACCACTTAGAAAAATGTGTAAGAAAGCTGAACAGGCGGCTGGGCGCGGTGGCTCACGCCTGTAATCCCAGCACTTTGGGAGGCCGAGACGGGTGGATCATGAGGTCAGGAGATCGAGACCATCCTGGCTAACACGGTGAAACCCCGTCTCTACTAAAAATACAAAAAAATAGCCGGGCGTGGTGGCGGGTACCTGTAGTCCCAGCTACTTGGGAGGCTGAGGCAGGAGAACGACGTGAACCCGGGAGGCAGAGCTTGCAGTGAGCCGAGATCACACCACTGCACTCCAGCCTGGGTGACAGAGTGAGACTCCGTCTCAAAAAAAAAAAAAAAAAAAAAGAAAGCTGAACAGGCACTTCACTGAAGAGTCAACCCAGGTGGCCAGCAGACACAGGAAAAGACACTCATCCAGGGAAAGGCAAATCAAACACAGAATCACAAATGAAAATGACCAAAAGAAACCGCTCCCACCCACGAGAGTGGCTGAAATTCAACAGACTGACAAGCACTGGTGAGGATGCAGAGCCACAGGAACTCTCATGCCCTGCTGAGGGGCGTATACATTGGCATTGCCATTTGTAAAACACGTTGGTATTACCGATGGAAGGTGAAGACACTCATACTCTATGACTCAATAATTCCCCTTCTAGACACTGATTTCCGCCAAAGAAACGCATGCAAGTGTGCACCAGGATACAGCATGTAAATATCTACAGGGACTACTGTAAAAGCCAAAGGCCGGAAACCACCCACATGTCCGTCAAGAAAAAAAAAAAAAAAAAAGAGGATGGATGGATGGATACATTGTGATGTGACAGAGAAGGCACAACAGCAGTGACGATGAAGGAACCCCAGCATAAGCAACAGGCAACAGGAATGAAGCTCGCAAACTTAACACTGAGTGACAGAGGCAGCCACAAAAGAATACCTACTAGCCGGACGCGGTGGCTCAATCCCAGCACTTTGGGAGGCTGAGCCGGGCGGATCACCTGAGATCACGAGTTCGAGACCAGCCCGGCCAACATGGTGAAACCCCGTCTCTACTAAAAATACAAAAAATCAGCCAGGCATGGTGGTGGGTGCCTGTAGTCCCAGCTCCTCAGGAGACTGAGGCAGGGGAATCTCTTGAACCTGGGAGGCGGAGGTTGCAGTGAGCCGAGGTCAGCATCGCACGCCAGTCTGGGCAACAAGAGCGAAACTCTGTCTCAAAAACAAAACAAAACAAAACAAAACAGAATACACACTGCAGGTTCCATCTGTATGAAATTCAAACACAGGCAAATGCAGTTTATGGTGCCGGCAGTCAGGACAGAGTTACCTTTAGGAGGAGGAAGTGGGTAGCGCTGGGAGGACACAAGGAAGGCTTCTGGGATGTTCTATGTCATCTGGGTGCTGGTTTAGTGGGTGTATTTCTTTTGTGATAATTCTTCAAACTGTACGCTTATAACTCCTGCATTTTTATGTATGCATATTACACTTCAATGCAAAATTTATTTTAAAAAACAGGAAATAAAACTCTTCAAAAGGCCGGGCGTGGTGGCTCAAGCCTGTAATCCCAGCACTTTGGGAGGCCGAGACGGGCAGATCAAGAGGTCAGTTGATCGAGACCATCCTGGCTAACACGGTGAAACCCCGTCTCTACTAAAAAAATACAAAAACCTAGCCAGGCGAGGTGGCGGGCGCCTGTAGTCCCAGCTACTAGGGAGGCTGAGGCAGGAGAATGGCGTGAACCCGGGAGGCGGAGCTTGCAGTGAGCTGAGATCCGGCCACTGCACTCCAGCCTGGGTGACAGAGCGAGACTCCGTCTCAAAAAAAAAAAAAAAAAAACTCTTCAAAAATGCCAGCAGCAGTAAAGAAAAAAAAATGTGGGGAACCGTTCTAGATCTAGATCTTCAGTGTCCTCTTTCGAGGAAAAGATCATCCCTGACTGGACCCTGGATGAACATCATAAAAGCTCTAAAGGATACGGTTAGACGCTGGGGAAATTTGAACATGAACTATATATTTTACAAGAGGATTTTGTCAATGTTAAATTTCTTGAGTAGGATACTTTGTTTTGTCTGTACAGGAGAATGTCCTTGTTCTTAGGAGATACATGCTGAAGAATTTAAGGGTGCAGGGCCACAATGCCTGCAATTTAGTCAGTAACGGTTCAATGGCTCAGCAAAGAAAAAAGAGGACAAATATAGACAGATACACACACATGCACATATGCACATACATATGTGTGTACTGTATTATATCCCGTTCAGGGTTCTTGCACAAATGTCTGTATAATTATATACATACATGCACCGAGAGAGCCAAAGAAATTTGGCAAAATGTTAACCACGGGTCAATCAGGTGAAGTGGGATATTAGTGTTCATTATACTATTATTTCAACTTTTCTGTAGGTTTGAAATTTATCAGAATTAAAAGTTGGGAAGGCCAGGCACAGTGGCTCATATCTGGAATCTCAGCACTTTGGGAGGCCGAGGCGGGTGAATTGTTTGAGCCCAGGAGTTTGAGACCAGCCTGGGTAATGTGGCGAAACCACTGGATAATACAAAAATTAACCAGGTATGGTGGTGCACACCTGCAGTTCCAGATCCTCAGGAGGCAGAGGTGGGAGGATCACCTGAGCCTGGGAGGTCGAGGCATCAGTGAGGCATCATCGTGCCACTGCACTGCAGCCTGGGTGACACAGTGAGACCCTGTCTCAATAAATAAATAAAATTAATTAATTAAAATAAAAAGTCGGAGAAAAACGCAAAAGCAAGCCAAAAAACAGGCAAGCCAAACACCCCACACCAAGTGTTGAAGGAATCACAGTTGGATAAGAAAACCAAGAAGAAGTCCAGGCACAGTGGCTCACACCTGTAATCCCAGCATTTTGGGAGGCTGAGCCGGGCGGATCACAGGGTCAGGAGTTCAAGACCAGCCTGGCCAACATGGTGAAACCCCATCTCTACTAAAAATACAAAAATTAGCTGGGTGTGGTGGCCCGCGCCAGTAGTTCCAGCTACTCGGGAGGCTGAGGCAATAGAATTGCTTGAACTCAGGAGGTGGAGGTTATAGTGAGCAGAGATGGTGCCACTGCACTCCAGCCTGGGCAGCAGAGCAAGACTCTGTCTAAAAAAAAGAAAGAAAGAAAAGAAAACAAAAGAAAAGAAAGAAAAAGAAAGAAAGAAAACCAAGAACAGCAGAGACGGGACCACCAGGAATGGCAAGACCTGGCCCTCTGCGGCAGGTGGAAGGCAGGACGGCTGCTGGGTGGCTGGCTGTGTTCTCCTGCAACCTGCCTGGTAGATATGCAAAGGTGGTCACCTTATAATAAAAAGATTATACATTTATTTTATGGGGTCTTCCATCTATATTGTACAGTTTTTGTTTTTTTTTTTTTGAGATGGAGTTTTGCTTTTGTTGCCCAGGCCAGAGTGCAATGGCGAGGTCTTGGCTCACTGCAACCTCTGCCTCCCTGCTTCAAGCGATTCTCATGCCTCAGCCTCCCATGTAGCTGGGATTACAGGTGCCCACCACCAGGTCCGGCTAATTTTTTGTATTTTTAGTAGAGTCGAGGTTTCACCATGTTGGCCAGGCTGGTCTTGAACTCCTGACCTGAAGTGATCCACCTGCCTCGGCCTCCCAAAGTGCTTGAATTACAGGCACGAGCCACCGTGCCCAGCCTGTATCATACGCTTTTTAAAAAAGAGACTTTACAGAAAAACAGACTGAGCAAGTAGAGCTGCATGCCAGTGCATGAGCAACAAGTTATGATCGGACACTGGAGGAAGAAAGAGGAAGCAGTCGGCCACGCAGCTCCGCTCTGCCAAGGTCTGCTGCCGTCCCTCACCCGCCCCACTACGTGGCAACCCAATCACAACAATGCCACCGTCCCCTAGCTGCTAAATGCTCTCGCCATTTGGTTGCTATTCAAACACACCTAACTTAGACTTCAGACTAATGTCCTGGAGGTGTTGCAAGATGGCCATGCTTTATGAGTAAGTTTGTCTTCCAGGGTGAAAATTATGATTTTCCCATAAATCACATATAAGCACTTAGCAAAACATATTTAAAACTCTCATAAGTTTTGGTCCTAAATTCTTTTCTCTTGCTATTACTACAAAAATGCCAGAGACAAAAAATATATTATGTATGACAGCTTGGAATCTAATTCCAAATGAGTTGCTTCCATAGATTCACTTACTGCAGAACTAAATATGCAAGATTCCAAATGGAGGCCAAATTCTGTCCACACATGAGACGGAGGAACCCTCAGGAGTCTCCCCTTGAAGTAATTTTTTTTTTTTTTTTTTTTGAGACAGAGTCTTGCTCTGTCGCCAGGCTGGAGTGCAGTGGCACGATCTCAGCTCACTGCAACCTCCACCTCCCAGGTTCAAGCAATTCCCCTGCCTCAGCCTCCTGGGACTACAGACGCACATCCCAATGCCCGGCTAATTTTTTGTATTTTAGTAGAGATAGCGTTTCACTGTAGTGGCCAGGATGAGGCTGCTCTCGATCTCCTGACCTTGTGATCTGCCTGCCTCGGCCTCCCAAAGTGCTGGGATTACAGCCTTGACAAGCTGACAACAGTATCTATGTTCTTTTTCAGCTTGTGGACTCCATGCCAAAATGCCTGGTTTCAGATCCCAATTCCTCTACCTGTGCACAATTACTTAACCTCTTTGTGCCTCAGTTTCTGAGTCTGACAGATTCCGGCAACATCAGCGACTTCACAGCGTTGTTGAGGATTAAATGAGTAAATACTCTAAACGGCTCAGATCTGTGCCTGGCACATATTAGCACCGACGCTGGCCTGATTAAAAATTGTATTATTATTTGCTTAACAGTTGCCTGAAGACACAGAAAAGCCGTCTGCCACATATGCAGATGAGGGGAACCACCAAAGATTTGGTGGGTTTCAGAAGAGGTACAGGCCTGACAGCTGCCACGTGCCAACAAGGTGAGCCTGCAAATCAGAGACCACGGGCATGAGCCACAGTGCATGTGGCTGCTGTGTCACCTCTGCCTTCTCAGTCTTATACAAATGGTCTCTTGTGGCTCAAGTTACATACAGAGCTCCAACTTAGCCAAGGTGATGCAATAGGAATTCACTACACTCGCCCTTTGTCAACTTGGTGTCCATATCTACTCCTCTTTTCACCGCACTTAGCTTCCAAATCAAGTAAACAGCAACTAGGCTTCCATGTCGTTTAATGCTACTAAATCCTCTTACAACCAAAGCCACGCTAACCCTCTCCCTAGAAGAGGAGCCAAAGTCCTTTTCTTGAGACAAGGTCTCATTCTGTCACTCAGGCTGGAGTGCAATGGTACGATTTCGGCTCACTGCAACCTCCGCCTCCCAGGTTCAAAAGTTTCTCCTGCCTCAGCCTCCCAAGTAGCTGGGATTATAGGCACCTGCCACCACACCCAGTTAATTTTTGTATTTTTAGTAGAGATGGGGTTTCACCATGTTGACCAGGCTGGTCTCAAACTCCTGACCTCAAGTGATCCGCCGACCTCAGCCTCCCAAAGCACTGGGATTACAGGTGTGAGCCGCCGCACCTGGCCCAAAGTCCTTTTACATTCTATCTGAGTGGTTACCCGTTGGCACCCTGTGGAATGAAGGAGGAGACTGAAGTGATGACATAAGGCTGGGAGCTGACAGACCGCTGAAGTGTAACTATGAAGGCAGGCTGTGGACCCTGCCGGCTGGAAGCAAGACCCTCTGGTCATATTTACCACCAGGTAGAGAAGGAGAAGACATTCGCCGCATACCAGGTGCCAGGAAACACGTTAATTTGTTCCAGCAACAGAAACGCATCTGGCACAGCAGCTGTGACTGGAGTCACCGCCCAGTTAAGTTTATGACAACCCGCTGTCATTCTCTAAGATCCATCTGTCTTCTAGACGAGCCAAACATGGGTTAAACGGAGATGTGACAGGATCACCACCCTTGCATCTTTCAAGTCCCCGATGGTGGCACTCATCTCTGCCATCCTTCCAGGCATGTGATCATTGCTTTGGGTTGACTAATTTGGTAGATAGAGGCAGTTCTGGTAGCTTCTACTTGGCCTTTGCTACCATAACAGTCCTTACTCCAGGGAATCAGTGTCAGAATTCTGCTACTTGCTAAGTAGACGTATATTTAATTATGCATTCCAGAACTGCAGAAAGAACCACAAGATAGCTATTATAACTTAATAATGACTTAATATATAATACGCAGTGATATGTGGGTAACAAACATTATATGAGTCATTACTCTGAAATGGATTAAAGTTAATATAAGCGTAATTGACATACTGAGTGATTATGGGTGCCCACTCAAAAGTCAACCATACTCAATTATACACAAAAACACAAAACGCACGTGCACACATGCTCAGATTGCCTCGCAAAGCCTATATGCATGGGAAGCCAATGACACACATGAGGAAAGACGGGAACACAGAGCTGCTTCTTGGTTTCAGGGAATCCTCACTTCTTTCTTCCTTCTCAGGGAAATTTCACTTCGTTTCATGCTCAACCTCCAGCCTCCCAGGCCTTGGCCTTACAGATTCCAAGGGGGCCAGGCGTGGTGGCTCACGCCTGTAATCCCAGCACTTTGGGAGGCTGAGGCAGGCTGATTACCTGAGGTCGGGAGTTTTGAGACCAGCCTGATCAACATGGAAAAACCCCATCTCTACTAAAAATACAAAATTAGCCAGGCGTGGTGGCGCATGCCTGTAATCCCAGCTACTTGGGAGGCTGAGGGTGGAGAATCGCTTGAACATGAGAGGCGGAGGTTGCGGTGAGCCGAAATCGTGCCATTGCACTCCAGCCTGGGCAAATGAGTAAAACTCTGTCTCACAAAAAAAAAAAGAAAAAAGATTCCAAGGGGCCCCAGCCCCACTGTCTTCACCAAAGACAAGTCAGCTCCTTAGAACCCATGATGTCAGAGCTGTGATCTCCCAGCACAATGGAGAAGCTCCTTGCATCTTCATATCTCCTAGTAGGCTGATCTCATCCAACAACAGCCACAGCATCTCGAAACAACCCAGGAGCTGCTGTTTCCCACGATCATGTGGTCAACCCTGGTCCTTCAAACTTCTTTTAGAACTCACATACATACCACACCCCGTTCTGAGTTTTGAGCAGAATGCTTTTTCTTTGAAAGTCTTTATTCAATGCCCCCTTTTCATTGATACAAACTTGGAGGGTAGATGAGAAATTTTATGGCACGTATATAATGCATAGTGATGAAGTCAGGGCATTCAGGGTGTCCATCACTCAAATACAATACATTTTGGTTTTGGTCTTTTTTTTTTTTTTTTAGACAATCTCGCTCTGTCACCCAGGATGGAGTGCAGTGGTGTAATCTTGGTGCACTGCAACCTCCGCCTCCCAGGTTCAAGCAATTCTCCTGCCTCAGCCTCCAGAGTAGCTGGGATTACAGGCACCCACCACCCACCTAATTTTTGTATTTTTAGTAGAGACAGGGTTTCGCCATGTTGGCCAAGCTGGTCTCGAATTCCTGACCTCAAGTGATCCGCCCACCTCGGCCTCCCAAAGTGTTGGGATTACAGGCGTGAGCCACCGCGCCTGGCCGCAATACATTTTTTGTTAGGTTAGAATATATATATATATTAGAATTATTAGAATAATATTACTCTGCTCTCAAGCCTTGAACTTATTCTTTCTACCTTACTGCATGCTTGTACCCTTTAACCGACTTCTCTTGACCCTTCCCCTCCCCGCCACTCACCCTTCCCAGCCTGTTATCCATCTTTCCACTCTACCTCCATGTGATCAAACCTTTTAGCTTCCACATATAAAAACATGCAATATTTGTCTTTTGTGTCTGGCTTCTCTCAGTTAACGACTTTCAAGCTGGGCATGGTGGTTCATGCCTGTAACTCCAGAACTTCAGGAGGCCAAAGTGGGAGGACTGCTTGAGCCCCAGGAGTTCAAGACCAGCCTGGGCAACATAGTGAGACCCCATCTCTACAAAAAATAAACAAAATTAGACAGGTGTGGTGGCAGATGCCTGTGGTTCCAACTACTCGGGTAGCTGAGGTGGGAGGATCACTTGAGCCCAGGAGGTCAAGGCGCAGTGAGCTGTGATTATGCCACTGCACTCTAACCTGGGCAACAGAGCAAGAATCTGTCTCTAAAAAATAAAAATAATAAAAATAATCGTAATAATAATGACCTTCCGTTCCATCCACGTTATTATAAATAACAGGGTTTTGTTCTCCCTGATGGCTGGACAGTATTCCGCTGCATATACATATACCACATTTTCTTTACCCATCCATTTGATGATGGATGCGATGACTCCATGTCTTTGCTATTGTGACCAGTGCTATGATGAACACACGAGTGCAGGCATCCCTTTGATAGATCGATTTCTGTTCCTCTGGGAAGATATCTAGTAGTGGGATTAATAGTAGCTATTGTGCCCAGTAAGGCCCCACTTCTTAATATTATTCTAATATAATTCTAATAGCCACTCTGACTGGCGTAAGGTGGTATCTCATTCTGGTTTTGATTTGCATTTCTCTGTGATGAGTGATGTGGAGCATTTTTTATGGTAATGCTTTTGACTGACTGTGCCACGTTTACAACTGTCTTTGACCAGAGACCTGTACCACAGAGTACTACACAGGATTAAGGAGGAGCATCAGAAGGCAGTGGAACAGATGTGAGGCCGATCAGCTGGTACTAGAAAAGAGACAATCCATTTAAGGCTTTTACTCATTTTTGAAACCTATGTGCTATGGTCTAAATGTCCCCCAAAATTGACGTGTTTAAACTTCATCACTAAGGGATAGTATTAAGTGGGGTCTTACGGCACAGTGGCTCACACCTGTAATCCCAACACTTTGGGAGGGTGAGGTGGAAGAATCACTTGAGTCTAGGAATCCAAGACCAGCCTAGGCAACATAGCGAAGACCCCATCTCTACAAAAAAAAAAAATTGTTTTTAATTAGCCAGACGTGGTGGCACACACTTGTGGTCTCAGCTACACAGGAGCTGAGGTGGGAGGATTGCTTGAGCCCAGCAGGTTCAGGCTGCAGTGAGCCGTGATTGCACCCCTGCACTCCAGCGTGGGCGACAGAGTAAGATTCTGGCTCAAAAAAGAAAAAAAAAAAAAAAAAAGGCAGCGGGGTCTTCAAGAGGTGATGAAGTCATGAGTACTCCACCTTTTCTTTTTTTTGTTTGTTTGTTTTGAGATGGAGTCTCGCTGTGTCGCCCAGGCTGGAGTGCAGTGGCGCGATCTCGGCTCACTGCAAGCTCTTCCTCCTGGGTTCACGCCATTCTCCCGCCTCAGCCTCCTGAGTAGCTGGGACTACAGGCGCGCACCACCACGCCCGGCTAATTTTTCTGTATTTTTAGTAGAGACAGGGTTTCACCGTGTTAGCCAGGATGGTCTCGATCTCCTGACCTCGTGATCCGCCCGCCTCGGCTTCCCAAAGTGCTGGGATTACAGGCTTGAGCCACCGTGCCCAGCAGTACTCCACCTTTTCAAATGGGATGAAGGCCCTAATACGAGAGGCCTTAGGGGTGAGCAACCTCATGAAAGGCCTGAGGGAATGAGTCTGTAGCCTTTGCACATGACAATGTGAGGACATGGCACCAGACACCCAATGCCACGGCCTCGATCCTGGACTTCTCAGCCTCCAGAACTGCCTCTAGAACTTTAAGAAATAAATTTCTATTGTTTGGAAATCACCCAGTTGCAGGTATTTTGTTGCAGCAGCAAAACCGACTGAGACACCGTGTCACTGTACAGTCTTTGCAGTCAGCATGGCTTCAGCTGAGCAAAGAGGGACAGAAGAGTTGGGTCTCATCCTCACGACCCTCTTTCTCTCCTCTCTTCTCTCGGGCTCATCACTCCCCAGCCATCCACACCAGAAGCCTCCAGGTCACTTTCTTCTCCTTGCTCTCCCTCACCATCAAGCCCTGCCAAGTCTCCCTGTGGAATCCACCACCTTCTCTCCACTCCCACTGCCTGAACCCTTAATGTCTCCTGAGCCCTGGAAAGAGCTTCCAAACCATTCTCCAGGCTTCCAGTTTCTCCTCTTCCAATTCATCCTCTATTATATTATAACCCATAAGTCTTGCCCTGCAACTCGTAATACTTGCCCTTTTATAAAAATAATAGCAACAATATCTCCTACAACTAAGATTTAGAGAACACGGATTGTGTGTCAAACACTGTTCTAAGCACCTTACACGCATTACAAACTCCTGCTAACAGAACAGAGCAGAGACTCCAACCTGGCACGCAAAGTCTTTCACTACCAGGCCCCAAGCTCCTTTCCACCCCCATCTCCCATGTCCTCCGTCTTTGCCGCTTCCCCATGTACTTCCAGTGCTGTTTCTCAAACACCTACCCCTCTCCGCATTACACGCCCTCGTGCTGTTTCTTTGCCGTTTTACGTGTTCTGCTACTGTTTGAATTCTTGTCTTTTTAAGTGTTCCGATGACACTTTAAAAATGCTTTAAATGCAGGATTGCAGGCCGGGTACAGTGGCTCATGTCTGTAATCCCAGCACTTTGGGAGGCTGAGGCGAGCAGATGACCTGAGGTCAGGAGTTCAAGGTCAGCCTGACCAATAAGATGAAACCCCATCTCTACTAAAAATACAAAAATTAGCCGGGCATGGTGGCATGCACCTGTAATCTCAACTACTTGGGAGGCTGAGACAGGAGAATCACTTGAACCTGGGAGGCAGAAGTTGCAGTGAGCCGAGATTGCACCATTTCATTCCTGCCTGGGCAACAAGAGCGAAACTCTGTCTCAAAAAAAAAAAAAAAAAAAAGGCAGGCTTGCACCCTTGAAAATTAAAATTTTACTTTAACTGAAAGGAACAACTGAGGTCAGGTGCAGGAACTCAGGCCTGTAATCCCAGCACTCTGGGAGGTTGACGCAGGTGGATCGCTTAAGCCCAGGTGTTCAAGACCAGCCTGGGGTAACATAGTGAGACCCCATCTCTACAAAAAATGCAAAAATTAGCTGGGCATGGTGGTGCATGCCTGTAGTCCCAGCTACTCGGGAGGCTGAAGTGGGAGGATCACCTGAGCCCAGGAGGTGGGGGCTGCAGTGACCCATGATTGTGCCACTGCACTCCAGGCTGGGTGGCAGAGCAAAACCCTGTCGCAAATTTAAAAGAAAAGCAAAAAGAAAAGAAAACCATTCAGCTTAACATGCCTTTTCATATAAATAACTCCAATGATGGCTTTCATCTAGGCTAAAATTTTGGTTTCTGTGAACAAATCATTTTGTTAATAATTCAGTGGACATTTATGCTCCAAGATAGACAGAGCCCCTAAATCTGCAAGTGCATGAAAAGTCCAGGTGTAGGCACATTACACTACACAATTATCTCAGACTAGGGTGGTTTGCTGTGGTGAGATTGGGTTTTCTTTCTTTCCTTTTAAATTTGTACTTAATCAAAAAAGCTTCTTTTAAGACACTTGGTGAGGTGGCCAAGCACTATCATATTTCCTCGTTTCTTCTCCTTCTTTACTTAACAAAGAACTGCTCATTAAAATGACATCTTCTTTTTTTTTTTTTTTTTTTTTTTTTTTTGAGATAGAGTCTTGCTCTGTCGCCCAAGCTAGACTGCAGTGACGCAATCTCGGCTTGCTGCAATCTCCGCCACCTGGGTTCATGCAATCCTCCTACTTCGGCCTCCCAAGAAGCTGGGAATACAGGCAGCCACCGCCACACCTAGTTAATTTTTGTATTTTTAGTAGAGATGAGGTTTCGCCATGTTGGCCAGCTTGGTCTCGAACTCCTGACCTCAGGTGATGCGTCCACCTTGGACTCCCAAAGTGCTGGGATTACAGGAGTGAGCCATGGTGCCTGGCCCAATGACATCTTTTTAAACTCACATCTAAGGAGGGTCTACTGAGTATACAATATTGATTCCAGGTTAAATAAAGTATCTATATGAGTCTTTTCACCTGTTGATTGAACTGTCTTTAATAATCACACTTGTGTAGTACTTTTCTTTTTTTTTTTTTCTTTTTTTTTTTTATTTTTTGAGACGGAGTCTCGCTCTGTCGCCCAGGCTGGAGTGCAGTGGCCGGATCTCAGCTCACTGCAAGCTCCGCCTCCCGGGTTCACGCCATTCTCCTGCCTCAGCCTCCTGAGTAGCTGGGACTACAGGCGCCCGCCACCTTGCCCGGCTAGTTTTTTGTATTTTTTAGTAGAGACGGGGTTTCACCGTGTTAGCCAGGATGGTCTCGATCTCCTGACCTCGTGATCCGCCCGTCTCGGCCTCCCAAAGTGCTGGGATTACAGGCGTGAGCCACCGCGCCCGGCCTTGTGTAGTACTTTTCATTTCTGTTACCTCATTAGATTTTCCAACGACACAGTGACAATTCTGCTTCCAGTAGACATGGGAGGGTGGAAACAGCAGGGACACTACTTAGCTGTAGTGGTCAGTTTTAAGTTGAAGGTAAATATCCCTTCAAAATTTCAGGATGGAAAAGACTACAAGAAATAAGGCAGAGAATCAAAGCTCAGGGAGGAAAATCATATAGGGGGCATTAAGGACCAACAGGGTCATAAGACTTCCCAAGAAATGGCATGTTCTAGAAATAGAGCAAGGAAGCCACCCCACACTCATCCTTCTCTGAATTTCTAGTCTCGTTTTTTCCTTCTAAGGAGCTAGACTTGGGCCGGGCGTGGTGGCTCACACCTGTAATCCCAGCACTATGGGAGGCCAAGGCGGGTGGATCACCTGAGGTCAGGAGTTTGAGACCAGCCTGGCCAACATGGTGAAACCTCCATCTCTACTAAAAATACAAAATGTAGCTGGGTATAGCGGCTCAAGCCTGTCATCCCAGCTACTTGGGAGGCTGAGGCAGGAGGACCACCTGAGCCGAGGAGGCAGAGGTTCAGTGAGCCGAGATCACTGGGCGATCGAGCAAGGCTGACAGAGCAAGGCCCCGTCTTAAAACCAAAAAAACAAAAGCTAGGCTTTTTCTAAACTTTTAAATCTACTGCTGAATTCAAAGAAGACTTGATTGCAGTAGCATAGAACTCTGGAATTACAAATAAAGTACTAACAAATTCCATCTTTATATACTACTACTTTAAGGCTACACTAATACTAAAAAAAGAAAACAAGCAAAGAAAAAGTTGATGATTCACGAGTTTAAACAATTTTTTGTTTTTATTTATCTGTTTTTTTTTTTTTTTGAGACAAGGTTTCACTGTGTTGCACATGCTTGAGTACAGTGGCATAATCATAGCTCACTGCAGCCTACATCACCTGGGCCCAAGCCATCTTCCTGCCTCGGCCTGCCAAGTAGCTGGGACCTCAGGGATGTGTCACTGTGCCCAGGTAAGTTTTTTTTTTTTTTTTTGAAATCGAGTCTTGCTCTGTCGCCCAGGCTGAAGTATAGTGGCATGATCTCGAGTCGCTGCAACCTCCGCCTCCTGGTTTCAAACAATTCTCCTGCCTCAGCCTCCTGAGTAGCTGGGACTACAGGTGCCCACCACCACGCCCAGCTGATTTTTGTATTTTTAGTAGAGACAGGGTTTCTCCATGCTGGCCAGGCTGGTCTCAAACTCCTGACCTGTGATCCATCCACCTTGGCCTCCCAAAGTGCTTGGATTACAGGCGTGAGCCATGGTGCCTGGCTGACCTGGCTAAGTTTTTTAATTTTTTGTAGAGACAGGGTTTCCCTAGGTTGCCCAGGCTGGTCTCAAACTCTTGGGCTTAAGCAATTCTCCTGCTTGGCCTCCCAAAGTGCCGGGATTACAGGTGTGAACCACCATGCCTGGCCTTGACTTCATTTCTAAAAAGAGAGGAAAAATATATGACTCCTTCCCCGCCCCACTGTTATTTGATTAAATTATTTACAAAACGAATTCTTAGGATATTTTGCATTTTCATTTCCTTCTGAAAAATCAATTTTTACACCATGACCTTAATCTGGCTAATTCTGGTAAAATAGGATTTAATTTTAGTAAGTTCCCAGAGGACCTGCATTCAATTCAATTGTTGGTTGAACTGTATTTCCTAGTGACTAGGATTCATAAATATTAATTATCGGAAAGAGTGGAAATGAACATATAGTTATTTTTAGTGTATACAGTGATAACAACAACAAAAAATCCTGGAAAACGGAGCTAGACCAGCGCTGAGATGAAAATCCAACAGCCACCTGGCGAACTCTGTGTTCCAAGAGGTTTTTATTTACAGTGTAGGATGTGACTTTACCTATAAAATACATGCTTTTTCAAGGCTTTCTGGGTGCCACTCCACTTGGACGATTCCGGCTGTGGTCTGCTAACTTATCAACTGTCCGATTTTGGCAAGTTCCTAAACTTCTCTGTGCCTCGTTTCTCCCCTTTGTAAAACAGGACTAAAAATATTAAAACTCTTCCCTGTGGGGTTGCTTTCAAAATCATATAATGTGTTACATGTAAACATAAAGCATTATAATAAGACAGAGGAATACACCACTGGAACAAAATCAGAAGCAGTTCCCTCGTTTTCTCATAACATGGAGTCTGGCTGGGTCTGGTGACTCCTGCCTGTAATCCCAGCACTTTGGGAGGCCGAAGCAGGAGGATCACTTGAGGTCAGGAGTTTGAGACCAGCTTGGCCAACATGGTGAAACCCTGTCTCTACTAAAAATACAAAAATTAGCCGGGCGTGGTGGCGCATACCTGTAATCTCAGCTGCTTGGGAGGCTGAGGCAGGAGAATCACTTGAATCTGGGAGGCAGAGATTGCAGTGAGCCGAGATTGCGCCACTGCACTCCAGCCTGGGCAACAGAGCAAGACTACATCTCAAAAACAATAATAATAATAAATAATAATGTGAAGTCTTTTTTTCTTTGCCTAGAATTTTCTGTGCGTTGTAGGAATGAGTACATTCAGAATTCATTCCAAAGTTCATTAAGAAAAGTACAGTTAAGCTTTGGTAAAATCGTCTGCCAAAATTTAAAAAAAAGAAGAGAGAGAAGGAGAAGAAAAGTACATTAAAAAATAACATCACTAAGAACTCTGTAACCTTGAGCAGGACACTTAAGTGCCACGGACCTCAGTTTCTTCCTTTTTTGTTGTTTTTTAATTTTTGTTTTCTAGGTAGACACTGAATGCTAGTTTCTTCCTTTTTAAAAAAATGAAATAGCTTAACTAGAACCATCTAAACTACAAAGAATCTTTTTAAAATTCTAGGCCAGGCACGGTGGCTCATGCCTGTAATCCCAGCACTTTGGGAGGCCTAGGTGGACAGATCACCTGAGATCAGGAGTTCGACACCAGTCTGGCCAACATGGTGAAACCCCATCTCTACTAAAAATATAAAAATTAGCTGGGCGTGGTGGCGTGCGCCTGTAATCCCAGCTACTCGGGAAGCTGAGGCAGGAGAATCGCTTGAACCCAGGAGGCGGAGGTTGCACTGGGTCGAGATTGCACCACTGCACTCCAGTCTGAGCGACAGAGTGAGACTCCATCTAAAAAAAAAAAAAAAAAAATTCTAAAACACTGGGATTTATGAAGTAAATAATAAAATTCTATGACAGGACAGAGCCATTTTCGTCCAGGCTATTTACCAAATGCAGCAAAGGAAATAAAAAAAAAAGGGTTCCCAAATAATAAAACACATTTTGGAGATCTGGACTTCTCTGTTATAAACCTATGGAATCAGATCATTTAAAATCTAGTTAACAGAGAAAACTTGGTTTAATAGTAACAAACATACTTCCTTTAACCACAAGCCACTTTAATGTATATCAGTTTTATCTTTGGAGCTTCATAAATCCCAACAGAGAAGGCTGATCTATTTTAACAGAAACATAGCAAGAGAGTGTCACTTCTCAACCATTATACATTTAAATAATGTCTGTAGATGGAGAGCCTGCATCTAAATCCCAGCAATGTTTCAGGACCTAGCTCTGAGGCCACATCAGCACTCCAGGCAGGCAGACGGACTCTCCACTCCGCCTCTTTTGCCCCCAGAAAATATATCTTTCCCCAGACCAACAATCCACTTCCTGGCCTCACGTCGACTGGCTCCCCACTCCCGCACGTGACTGTCAATTCTTTGCGAGATGAGGCTGTGCTGGCTGGGTATGGCTCATGAGACAAGCATGCAAGAAATATTTATTAATGTAAACTTCTATGAATTTGTATCATCTGAGTTTATGGGAATAAGGATAAACCACAAAAGCATTGTAAGTGAGGCTTTGAACAAAGTCCTGAATGGAAGAGTCTAGTACCATTTTTAGAGCTTTTATTTTTTCTTTTTTAAATTCCTTTTACTATCATTCCCAGCCTTGGTAGACACTTGACAAATATTTGAGGGGAAGCTAAGGATAAAAAGATGAAAACAAAGTGACTGCAATGAAAAAATTAAAGCCCAGGTAAGAATAAACAGTTTAATCTCTGTTTAGTTAGGAAGGAGCCAAATGCAGCTGGGCACGGTGGTTCACGCCTGTAATCCCAGCACTTTCAGAGGCCAAGGCGGGCAGATCACAAGGTCAGGAGTGACAGACCAGCCTAACGTGGTGAAACCCGGTCTCCACCAAAAATACAAAAATTAGCCGGGTACGGTGGCATGTACTTCTACTTCCAGCCACTCAGGAGGCTGAGGTAGGAGAATCACTTGAATCCAGGAAGCTAAGGTTACAGTGAGCCAAGATCGCACCACTGCACTCCAGCCTGGGCGACAGAGCAGGCTGTCTTTAAAAAAAATCAATAAAAATAAATAAAAAAATAAAGAAGGAGCCAAATAATTTTGCCTCCCAATTTTCTTGATCCATGCAAGAGGGGAAGATGGTCTCCGGTAGTAACTAGCTTTGAAAATCCTTGTGGATTTTTTGAGACAGGGTCTCACTCTGTTGCCCAGGCTGGAGTACAGTGGTGCAATCTTGGCTCACTGCAGCCTCGACCTCCTGGGCTCAAGTGATCCTCCCACCTCAGCCTCCCGAGTAGCTGGGACTACAGACATGCAGCACCATGCTTTTTTTTTTTTTTTTTTTTGAGACATGAGGTTTCATCCTGTTGCCCTGGCTGGTCTTGAACTCCTAGGCTAAAGCGATCCTCCCATCTCAGCCTCCCCAGTAGTTGGAACACAGGTGCATACCACCACACCTGGCTAAACTTTTTTTCATACTTTTTGTAGAGATGGGGGTCTTCCTATGTTTCCCAGGCTGGCCTCGAAATCCTGGGCTCAAGTGATGCTCCTGCTTCAGCCTCCCAAAGTGCTGGGATCACAGGCGTGAGCCACAGCACCGGGTCTGAATTTGTGATTCATGTTAATGATGAACCTGGGCTGAGCCTTAAGTATCTGTCTGGGGTTGCAGAAGCAATCAGCACAGCGCCCAGCACTGAACCACAGCAGAGAGTACCCAGCACTGAACCACAGCACAGAGCGCCCAGCCCAGAACCGCAGCACAGAGCACCCAGCACTGAACCGCAGCACAGAGCACCCAACACTGAACCACAGCACAGAGCGCCCAGCCCAGAACCGCAGCACAGAGCGCCCAGCCCAGAACCGCAGCACAGAGCACCCAGCACTGAACCGCAGCACAGAGCGCGCAGCACAGAGCGCCCAGCCCAGAACCGCAGCACAGAGCGCCCAGCGCAGAACCGCAGCACAGAGCGCCCAGCCCAGAACCGCAGCACAGAGCACCCAGCACTGAACCGCAGCACAGAGCGCCCCGCGCTGAACCGCAGCACACAGCGCCCAGCGCTGAACCTCAGCACAGAGCGCCCAGCGCTGAACCGCAGCATGCAGTGCCCAGCACAGAACCTCAGCACAAAGCGCCCAGCGCTGAACCGCAGCATGCAGTGCCCAGCACAGAGCGCCCAGCGCAGAACCGCAGCACAGAGCGCCCAGCACTGAACCGCAGCACACAGCGCCCAGCGCTGAACGGCAGCAAGCAGCGCCCAGCACTGAACCGAAGCAGAGTACCCATCACTGAACCACAGCACAGTGCCCAGCACTGAACCATAGCACAGAGTGCCCAGCACTGAACCACAGCAGAGTACCCAGCACTGAACCACAGCACACTGCCCAGCACTGAACCATAGCACAGAGTACCCAGCATTGAATCTCAACATGTGGTGCCCAGCACTGAACCACAGCAGAGTACCCAGCACTGAACCACAGCACAGTGCCCAGCAATGAACCACAGCACAGAGTACCCAGCACTGAACAGCAACACATGGTGCCCAGCACTGAACCGCAGCACGCAGTGCCCAGCACTGTACCACAGCACATGTGCCCTCCCCCCATGGCCCCGAACTTATATTCATCAACATATGTCATGCAGATGCATGAACGAGCAGAGCCACAATTCTCACATGAGCTTTGTAAATACGGAAAAACTGCATGGGCCAGCACACGTTGCTTGTGTGTGTGTTTCCTAAGCACTGATGACATAAATGCAGAACCAACAACATTTCCACTCATCCAAAGGGAATCGTGAGTTCTCAATGAGCGGGCTGGGAGTCACTTAGAAGTCATTTCCAAAGCACCGTGAAACTTGTCTACTTCATGAAAAAGTACTGAGGCTGTTTTACAGCCCTTTAACTTAAATCTAGTAATTGTGCCTATCAGAGTTCTGAAGAAAATAAGACTCTTAATAATCTAGGCTACTAGTTCATGCAGATCATCTTAAACCAAGATTTTCCACAGACCTCACATATCGAGGTGTTATGGTCCTTTTCTAAAATGAAAGAGCTTCGCTAGATCCCAGAAGTTCGAGACCAGCCTTGGCAACATAAATGAGACCCCAACTCAACAAAACAACAACAAATTTTTTTTTTAAATTATCCAAGTGTGGTGGCATGCACCTGCAGTCCCAGCGACTCGGGAGGCTGAGGTAGGAGGACTGACTGAGCTCTGGAGGTCAAGGCTACAGTAAGCTATGAGTGTACCACTGGACTCCAACCTGGTCAACAGAGCAAGACCCAATCTGAAAAAACATAAACAAAAACAAAAACACGAAAACATATTCCACAAAAAAGATCTGCATATAAGGACTGTATATAAGATCGTTTTCTAGACAGACATTGGATGCTAATTTCTTCCTTTTTAAAAAAATGAAATAGCTTAACTATAACCATTGAAACTACAAAGTATCTTTTTAAAATTCTAAAATATTAGGATTTATAAAGTAAATAAAATTCTATGATAGGATGGAGCCATTTTCATCCAGGATGTTTGGAAACCCTTCTCCTTTTTTCTGAGACTCTGTCAAAGAAAGAAGGAAAAGAGAGAAAGGAAGAGAGAAAAAGAACTAGTTTAACAAAAATCATCTAAACTACAAAGTATCTTAATTCTAAAATATTAGAATTTATAAAGTAAATAAAATTCTGTGATGTGGTTTCTCTAGTTAATGGCCGGGGGACTTATATAACTGTTACAAAGACATTATTTAAAAATCTTCTGTTCTCTTTTGGGGGCAATTGGATTGACAATCGCAACTCCTTTGTAACCAATGGGCTTCTCTGTGAGCTGTTAGACACACAACGGTATTCCTTCAAGACGGAAAATGAAACGGCATGGACACCACTCATGACAGCCTTCAAAGTTCTGTCTGCTTGACCAATCAGGTCCTTTGGTTGAAATCCATGACCAATGAGGTCCTCTGGTTGAAATCCATGACCAATCAGGTCCTCTGGTTGAAATCCATGACCAATGAGGTCCTCTGGTTGAAATCCATGACCAATCAGGTCCTTGGTTGACATCCATGACCAATCAGGTCCTTTGGTTAAAACCCATGACCAATCAGGTCCTTTAGTTGAGATCCATGACCAATCAGGTCCTTTGGTTGAAATCCATGACCAATCAGGTCCTTGGTTGAAATCCACCACCAATCAGGTCCTTTGGTTGAAGTCTTTTGCTGTAACATCAGCCAGATTATCACAGCCCTCCCTGTCCTTGTCCCTCTCCAGCTACAGAGGCGCCCAACACACAATTAAAAATACATGGAATTTTGGACATCTTTCCTTCTTTGCTTCTGATACCGTACACACGTGGGTTCAAGTCCTTGCAGAGGGCACAGTTATCCTCCATAGTGAGGATGGGCATTCCCTAATGATTAGTTTTTCTAGTGGGGCAGACTACAGGAAGCACGTTTCTTTTTAAAAAATACACTGAAATGCTGCTGTGGTTCGATTGTGTGTCCAAAACTCATGCTGAAACTGAACCTCCAGTGTGGCAGTATTGAGAGGTGGGGCCTCTAAGAGGTGATGCCCGGCAGGTGGGTTAATGGATGAATGAGTTAACAGATGAATGGCTTCTCATGGGAGTGGGACTGGTAGCTTTATGAGAGGAGGAAGAGAGACCTGAGTGAGCAGTCAGCCCCCTTGCCATGTGATGCCCTGAACCTTCTCGGGACCCTGCAGAGTCTTTATACATTTCCCGGTTTCAGGTATTCTGTTATAAGCAACAGGAAGCAAACTGAGACAACGCAGAGCCAGTTCCCGGGCGCAGATGGAAGCAGAGTGCCAGCGCCAAGCTTCAGCGGCATGTGGAGGTCAGGGAACTTGGACGGGATCTTGCTCTTGGGTCCGTACTGGCCCGGATGGTGGGTGGGCCATGCAGAGACAGGTGGGCTGCTGCGGGACAGAGGGACAGAGGTGGGAGACGGCTCCCTGGTGACTTAAGAGACTTTACTTACAGAGTCTGAAAATCGCAGAACAAGTTCCAAGAACGCAAGAGAAAAGACCTTTTTTTGGGGGGTGATGTCTCATCCCCTCCCGAGTGTGTTGATTTTGTTTTTTCTTCTTCTCCTTTTTCTTCTTTTTTTTTTGAGACGGAGTTTCACTCCGTTGCCCAGGCTGGAGTGCAGTGGTGTGATCTCGACTCACTGCAACTTCTGCCTCCCGGGTTCAAGCGATTCTCCTGTCTCAGCCTCCTGAGTAGCTAGGATTACAGGCACAGGCGTGCGCCACCACATCCAGCTAATTTTTGTATTTTGTATTTTGTATTTTTGTAATGGTGAAACATGGTTTCACCATGTTGGCCCAGGATGGTCCCAAACTCCTGACCTCAGCTGATCCACCCGCCTCGGCCTCCCAAAGGGCTGGGATTACAGGCGGGAGCCACCGCATCCGGCCAGAGTGGGTTGTTTTCTCATTGCAGACAGTCCCTAACTTGCCCTGAACCCTCCCTGACCCAGGTAGCCACGAAGCCTCTGGCGACTGAAGCTTGGGAGTGAGCCCTGGCGGTTCTGGCTGACGCTCCGCCCTGACCCACTTGGGGCTTGTGTGATGTCCCCTTCGGCCTGACAAGAGGACCCAGTTCTCCTCTGTGCTCCTCCTGAACAAAACAGGTCCCAGTCTGGGAAGGCCGCCAAAGAGAGATCTTTTCACTGGTTTCTGTTCCCTGTCATTTTTGGGGGAGGGCGGGCTGGGGAACACAAACACCCAATAATTGGAAATTGTCAGACATACAAAACAGAAAGGTAATGAGTCATAAATCCTATTTTAAGGTTATATTTGCACTGCCATTTGAAAATGAGAAAACACTAATAACATTAAAATGAAGTCTTTGTTAAAAGAAAAGTAACCACGCATTGTTCAAATTTCCATTTGTTCTTTGTTTGACAATGAAAAATCATCCTAAATTAGTTCCATACACTTACTGTGAAACACAACAGTTTATTCCTGGGTCACATTCTGCCCCTTCTGCGGTTTATGTAACTCCTCTTTGTTCCGCCAATGGCAGTACAATGGCAAACAAAATAAAACGGAGTTTATTATGAAAATGGAGCCATTAAAGCTACCTAAGAATAACACAGCCCTACAACTCCGGCACTTGCGAGGGACACGGGTGAGATGAAAGGGACGTCAGCACCCCTGCGAGAATCACACAGACGGGCCCCTCGGTGCACCCGGAGAGGGAGGCCACAGTGGCAAATAATAGGGAACACAGCCATGCCCCACTCCCTTCTTTCCCAAGAGTTGCCATTTCTGCCCTTGCTGGATAAGCTCCGTGTCTCACGCACAGTGAGCGTCCGATAGATGCTGGCTTGGACAGGCGATGCAGAGTATTCCCATCGGCGGCACTCTAGTGAGGCTGCTCAAGTCCCTCCTCCCAATCCAGAGGGTCCCACCTAGGCAAGGCCCATGGTCACTTCCCAGGAGAAGAGCCAGTAATGTCCCCATCAAGCAAAACCCCTGGTCTCCAGCTCACAATTCAAAACCCAAGCAAATAAAGGAAAAGCTCCTGGGACCGTCAGGACTCGCAACGACCGAGGGTCGGTCATGCTATCAGGAAATCGTATTCCTGGCTCAGAAAGGTTTTAAATACAGGGAAGCGGAGGGCTGGGGCAGCAAAGGATACTACTAAGAGCAAGTGACTCACAGGACTCACCTGGAAGGCATTACACACTCGAATTTCTAAAACAGTGGCCGCCAAGCTCACCCAGAAGATGAGGTCCCACTGGTCCCTGAGTCTGCTCCAAACAGCCACGCAAGGCGTGGGCACCCTCTCCCCTGCCTTCCACTGCTCTGTGGAACCTCACCTGGGACCACAGAGAAGAGGGTCCAGGGAAATGCCACTGAAGGCTTCATCTCTGCAGTGGAGAGAAAGTCGGAAGGGGCGGCACCCACTCCTAGCTGCCCACAGATGACCACGAACAGACACCCACCACCGACACCGGCACAATCCCCCGACACGTTCTCAGACCAGACCAAGACCCCAGCTGAGCCCAAGGATGCTGGCTAATCAAATAGTAAACACCTTAAATTATCCTTAAAAAGTCACTGGAATGTCAACTTCAATCTCTTTAGTCTACTCTCTAAGATACTTCTGAGCCAAAACCAGGTGAGAAGATTTTTCTTCTGGCTACAAGGCAGAACAATAAAAGTGACCCTCTGAGTCAAAAACAGCTCATGAAACTCACCTCCCGCCTCCAATGCAGCCCTGCCGCATCCTGCATGTCCACAGTCCCTTTACCAACAACTAGCTGATGCTTCAAAACGTCAGTCTTTCAGATTAACCCAGAAATATCGATAAGGGAGGCTTTTTTCTTAGCTTATGTTGGATATGTTTTTCTGTTTAGGCTACTGCTATAAAGAACTATCCACAAGCCTGGGCAACAAGTTAAGACCCTGTTTCTACAAAAAATACAAAAATTAGCCGCATATGATGGTGTACACCTGTAGTCCCAGCTACTCAGGAAGCCAGGGTGGGAGGATCGCTTGAACCCTGGAGTTCGAGGCTGCAGTAAGCCATGATCACACCACTATACTCCAGCCTGGGTGACAGAGTGAGACTGTGTCTCAAAAAAAAAAAAAAAAAAAAAAAAAAAAAGAACTATCCCGAGAGTCTACTGCTGGGGGCCGAAGTGGGGTTGGGGACCCTTGGCTGCCATGTTCCTGGGCCGGGAACATGGACTGGATGGCCTGCATGTCAGAAGACTGGTTACATACAAGGGGACCAGTCAATAAATAAAAATAGTTAATATAGTAAGAGCTATCTGTTACTGTTATTGTTACAAAACAGGGGCACAGCCGAGGAAAAAGGAGAAAGCTAAAACAAACCATGTGACTCAGATGGTATCATGGTTTCTGTATTAGATGAATGGATAGATAGATACTAGAGGGACAGATGGATAGACAGAACTATAAATGTATGTGTGCCTGTCTGTGTGTATGTACAAACATGTGTACATGTAGGGAAGTACATGCATATGTTTAATTTCCTAGCTACACCAGGCGTGGTGGCTCAGGCCTGTAATCCCAGCACTCTGGGAGGCTGAGGCAGGCAGATCACCTGAGGTCAGGAGTTTGAGACCCAGCCTGACCAACATGGTGAAACCCTATCTCTACTAAAAATACAAGATTAGCCAGATGTAGTGGTGCATGCCTGTAATCCCAGGTGCTTGGGAGGGTAAGGCAGGAGGACTGCTTGAACCCAGGAGGCGGAGATTGTGGTGAGCCAAGTTCATGCCACTGCATGCCAGCCTTGGCAACAATAGCAAAACTCCATCTCAAAAAAAAAAAAATTCCTAACTATGCTGCTTGAGAAGCCCTTGTAGCCGTAATAGCCCAGTAGTGTGAACACACCTAATGCTTAGATCCTGGTTTCTACCACTTTCTACTAAAAGGAACCAGGGCTTATTGGAGAAATGGTTGATTCCAGGGCTGGAGCAAGTTCCAGATGAGCCTAGAACCAGTAACTAAAGATGCGGCTGGACGCAGTGGCTCACGCCTGTCATCCTAGCACTTTGGAAGAGGGCGAGGCGGGCAAATCATCTGAGGTTAGGAGTTGGAGATCAGCCTGGCCAACATGGTGAAACCCCATCTCTCCTAAATATACAAAAATTAGCTGGGTGTGGTGGTGCGCGCCTGTAACCCCAGCTACGTGGGAGGCTAAGGCAGGAGAACTGATTGAACCCAGGAGGTGGAGGTTGCAGTGAGCCGAGATCACACCACTGCACTCCAGCCTGGGCAACAGAGTGAGACTCCATCTCAAAAGAAAAAAAAAAGAAGAAGTAGTAAAGATGTGCTCAAAGAATGACATGAACATATCAAAAGGACACAGGGGCCGGATCGGAGGCGCTCCTGTTGGCCAAATCAGGGACAATCTGGGTATCGAAGCAAATGATGATGGTAATGAATTATAACCCAATGGGTAAAATAGGAGTCTGTGAGTGTATTGACAGGAAGGAGGGAAAGACAGCAGGCAAGCTCCAGCTTGCAGTGGCATGCCAACTAATAAATGCAAAAGAAACAATGCAACTAGAAACATCACCATTTGGCAAAACTCATACTGATCCCCTCAGGCAAGAATCATCCAAGGATGCCAAAACAAATGGGCGAAAGCTTCATGAGAAACAGGATATCTTCCGAGTCCCCAAAAAGTCTCCCCACCAAAAACAGTACTTTTTCACCGATAATTACAAAATACCAATTAACTAATTTTACAGTGGAGAAACCCGGTAGACACCACCTCAACCAAATGAGAAGAGTTAACTCCTCTAGAAATGGGACTGATCAGACCTGTGTGTGTTCCAGTCGTGACATCCCTGTGACATCCCTGCAGGGACTCTCCTGCCAGGAACCTACAGCCTGATTCTAAGCACAAAGGAATATGAGACCAGCCCAAACCAAGGGACACTCTACAAAGTAACTGGCCTGTTCTCTTCAAAAATGTCAAGGTCCCGAAAGACAGATGAAGGAACGGCCCCAGATTGAAGGAGACTTGAGAGCCATTGACACAGACCGTGCCCGTGGTCCTGAGCGGGCTCCAGGGCCTCTGAATTTGGTGGCATGGTGTGCCAGTGCCCATGTCCTGATTTGGACAGGTCGGTGCAGGCTATACGGGAGGGCGTCCTTGTTTTTAGGAAACTCACACAGAGGAATCTAGGGGCACTCTGCAGTCTATTCTCAAATTATTCCGGAAAAAAGGGATGTGTGTATAAGGAGGAACAGACACACATGTCAGAATGTTAATTCAGGGAATCTGGGTGAAGAGCATTTGGGAACTCTTTATATTGTTTGGGAGCTCCTCTGTAAATCTGGACTTAGTTCAAAATTAGAATATGATGCCACCAAAACCCCCTCTATCGCTCACTCAGCATTCCTAGGTATCAACTAGTGTGGAATTCCGTTGTTTGAATCACTAGATAGCAATGAAGTGTGTAACTCTGTTGTCTGAAGCCACCTGGTTTGAGGTACTTTGGTACAGTAGCCCTAGGAAATGAATATGCTACTCAAAGAATATTGAATGTGGCTTTTTCTACAATACTAAAATCTCACTCACCATGTTAACTTAGTAAGGTAAACTGCTGGGACGGGGTCCCGTTTCAGCCGAACGCATCTGACAATGTCTGAAGTCACACACTGCAATAATCACAAGTTTCTTCTTGACATGAGCAGCTCTTCAAGTGTACGAGGAACAATGGATTCTTTGTCAGGGACTCACAAGAGTCACATGCTGTTATTCTTTTTTTCCTTAAGAGACAAACTGATTTTTTAATCACTGAGAGCCTACTACATGAATGGCATAGTTTTAAAATGTCTTGACATGTCACACGTAAATGACAATAAAAGTTTCTTGGAAGAGGGGCTAAGATATGGGACGAACGTGATTTATTTAACGGGCATGCGCTTCCGGCCACGAATCACACGTACGTACGTCCACACGGTTATCCATAACTACCATTTCAACTGAGCCGCGTGAGACTGTAAAACGCAGTCATTACGAAAGCAGCACGGGAAACATCCCAGATTAACAGCGGAGAGAGCAGATGCGTTTGGAGTAGAATCCTGGAGATAGTTAAGTTACTCGGCGCTTTCACAGTCGTTGTTTTTTCAAATTCACTCGCTGAGACATAAAATAATATTGATCTTTGAAAAGGGCTCTCGACGGAAACAGCAGTTGGCAGCCTCCCCAGAGCACTTGCCCTTCCTCTGGAGCGCTTCACGTGCGAGCCCGCCGTCTATTTATAACAGTTGGGCACTCGTCGCCACAATGGCTGATTGTGTGGTCCAGCTGCCTGTGTCTATCAAGAAGGGCAGGAGTGGACAGCCTGCACTTTGATGTTTCCCTTTTTTGGAGACTGAAAATAACATTTTAAAAAAACTGCCAACGGGCAAGGTCACGAAATATTTTTGGATGGCACGGGGACCGGCTGCAAAGCTGTGGTTCACATCAGATGCGGAGGCCTGGGACGCTGCCAGTGAGCCCCATTGCACAATATCCTGCTCATGCCAACTTCAAAAGTTATTTGCCTCGGAGAGCTCCCAGACGACTCTTTCTCGGTAATAAAACACAGCATTTTATAAATTTGCAAGGGTCTTCCGGATAGGGCATTACCCACAGGAGCAAGGATTTCCCTGGCCACTCTGGTTACAATTGCAACCAGCAGCCCTGGGCCTCTTACCGCCCTCGCCCCGCCCCGCCCCACATCCCTCACCCCCACTCCACGAACCCCTGCCCTTCCCTGATGAGCTCTCAAGCACTTACCAGCGACACGCTACATATTATTCTAATGCATGTGTCCACTTCTTGACTCACCCATTCTATTACAGATGGCTCACGAAAGCAGGATTAGCGTCTGTTTTGTTCACTGATGCAACCACAGAGCCGAGAATAGTGCCTGGCTCACAATATTTACTGAGTGCATACTTGTGGAATTAATTAATTTAAATAGCAGAGACAATGGGATCAGGAAACACATGGAAATACCGATGACCAGTATTAGATGTCAGGGTTCTGTCGCCCTTCCCCCCACTCCCGACGAAGATCCCAGCTTTGTTTACATATTTGTGGTGCACAAAAATAGAAATGGACTAAACAAAATTCTCGATTTTCCCAAAGTGTGGTGGAATGCAGAAACCAAGACCTTGCAGAGCTCGGTTCTGAAATGATTTTCACTCAAATGATCTTCCTGAAACTCTTCAGATTACTCTCTGCCCATTTCACAAACCTTCTTGCTGGAGGTATTAGACACGGGAAGCACCTGTGCTAATCAACAAGTATGGCTCTGATAAATGAATATTTTTTCTTTTTTTTTTTCTTTTTTTTTTTGAGACGGAGTCTAGCTCTGTCACCCAGGCTGGAGTGCAGTGGCGCAATCTTGGCTCACTGCAACCTCCACCTCCCAAGTTCAAACAATTCTCCTGTCTCAGCCTCCTCAGTAGCTGGGATTACAGGTGCCTGCCAACATGCCCAGCTAACTTTTGTATTTTTAGTAGAGATGGGGTTTAACTGTGTTAGCCAGGACAGTCTAAATCTCCTGACCTCGTGATCCACCTGCCTCGACCTCCTAAAGTGCTGAGATTACAGGCGTGAGCCACCATGCCCGGCCTAAATGGATATTTTGAAAATCATCAAGTTATACAAAAGAATCCCACATGCTGTACAACAACACTAGAGATTTTAGGGGTTTTGTGGGTTTTACATAAGTAGATCATGAAACCCTGACTCTAATTATTATGTAAATGAAATTCAACAATACACTTATAACTCAAAAACTCTGGAAGGTCAGAAAGAGGCAGAGAACAGGGCCCCCATGGAAGGGGAGGTGCACAAGGCAGAGAGAGGCAGGGGAGGCGCAAGTACAGGTCCCAGCACGGTGGTAGCCAACAGCAGAGCCGTTCTTCCACACCAGGAAGGGCCCCCGGGCCTCAGGAAGCTGGCTCTATTCAGCAGAATTCACAAGTGAAGAAGGCTTTTTAGATGTCTTTTGGGACCAGGCACAGTGGCTGACACCCGTAATCCCAGTACTTTGGGAGGCTGAGGCGAGCAGATTACTTGAGGTCAGGAGTTCAAGACCAACCTGGCCAACATGGTGAAACCCCGTCTCTACTAAACATGCAAAAAATTAGCCAGGCATAGTGGTGCGCACCTATAATCCCAGCTACTTGGGAGGCTGAGGCAGGAGAATTGCTTGAAGCCAGGAGGTGGAGGTTGCAGTGAGCCAAGATCGGGCCATTGTACTCCTGCCTGGGTGACAGAGCAAGAGTGTCTCAAAAAAACAAAACAAAACAAAACAAAAAGATGTATTTGGGGAACAATTCGCTAGCAAAACAAAGGTGCTGCTTCTAAGTATGAGGAATTCCTTATCAAAGATGCCTGAGCCTGCAAGACAGCTCCTACAAGTACACGCGCCGCAACGACTGGGTGACTGCACATCTCTGGCAAGTGGTTTTGAAGCCACTTCCTTAGCTCCCATAGACAGGCAGTGCTGGAAACACACATGCAGGGAGCTCCCAGCCAGTGTTGTGCGATACGGAACCCGAAAGCTGCAACCAAGGAGCCGGTCAGGTTCACCTGCAAGTTCATTTCTCCCCGCAAGGAGGCTGTCTTCAGAAAACTCTGTGACATCAGGATTCTTCAATAATCTCTTCAACATCAGATCTCAACACATTTATAGAAAATCTCCAGGCCCAGCAGTTTTCCTACCTGTGCAAAAATGCTGTGGCTTCAAAGTAATGTTTTGTTTTGTTTTGTTTTGTTTTTGAGACGGAGTCTTGCTCTCTCGTCCAGGCTGGAGTGCAATGGTGCAATCTCAGCTCACTGCGACCTCCGCTCCCGGGCTCCAGCAATTCTCTTGTCTCAGCCTCCCAAGCAGCTGGGACTATAGACGTGCGCCACCACGCTCAGGTAATTTTTGTATTTTTAGTAGAGATTGTGTTTCACCACGTTGGCCAGGCTGGTCTCTAACTCCTGACCTCAAGTGATCCACCTGCCTCGGCCTCCCAAAGTGCTGGGATTACAGGTGTGAGCCACCACACCCAGCCAAAGTAAATTTAAAAGGGGCTTTCATTCTCCCAGGAGTCAGAATCAGTCCTCATTGGAAGAAGCAGAATTCTAACCTGAAAACTGATCTCCTGGGAACACTGGAAAGCAGTGTGTGATCTGCGGGGGCAGAAATGACTGACACCCAAATTCCTCTCTGCATCACGGGCACTCAGCAGCATGCCTAGTGCATAGTAGGACTTCAGCAAATATGTGCTGTTGTTATCATGTGGCATGACGATGGAGGTGCGGAGGTTTACCTGTGTGTTTTTATTATCTCCGGTTGACACGGTGGCCACACCCAGGTTGCCTGTTCTCAAGCTGTGTCATGACAGTGACCATCACCCACGTCGGGCCCCGGGTGATGTGAGTGCAAAGTGCTCAAGCTCTCCTTCGGGTGCCAGGCCTGCCATGACACATGGCGAGTCCCAGCAGAGGTCAGACCAACAACTCGGTTCTTTTGGGTAACCTGTACTAATGAACCCCACCCCCGGCCACACGCAAATCTTACTCTTCCGTTATTTCATGTCTATGAAGGGTTTTGGCAGGAAAACAAAAACAAAAACAAAAAAACCTCCTTTTAAAAAAATCTACAATTGTTTAGGTTTTTGTTTAAAGAGACAGGGTCTGGTTCTGTTGCCTAGGCTGGCGTGCTGTGGTGCAATCTCAGCTCACTGCAGCCTCCAACCCCTGGCCTCAAGCAATTCTCCTGCCTCAGCTTCCTGAGTAGCTGGGACTATCCATCATTTTTTAAATAACAGCTTTATTGAGATATAAATCACTTACCATACAATTCACCCATTTCCAGGGTACAATTCAGTGGTGCCTGGCATATTCACACAGAACCAACCTAGAACACTTTCATCACCCCAGAAAGAAACGCCGCACCCAGCTGCAGTGACTCCATCATCCTGGCTTATCTCGTGTGTCTGCCAGCCACGGTTCTGTCTCTTTCCTTCCCAACACCAGCCTCTCTTTTCACCCACTATCTCCCCGCCAGCCCTGCTCCCTGCATTCTGTAGGAAATGCTTGGCTCCTACGTGGTTGAACGAATACCAAAGCTTCTGTGAGCACGCCAGAGGCCCCCTCAAAGCTCTCTCCTCTGTCTGAAATGTTACTCTGAAGGAGTGATTTCTTGTTCGTTCTGAATAAGGATGACGACACCAGGAAGCGGAGGCCTGGGGAGCATTTATGGCGTGTTCTCGATGTGTGAGCACCATGGCCAGCACGTTCCACACAGTGCCCTGCTAAACCCTGAACACAACCCAGTGCTGCAAGGGTTGCTCCCGGCCTCACTTCAGAGATGAGAAAACCAAGGCCCAGGGAACCCAAGGTCACAAAGGACTGTAAGAAGGAGAGTTGAGTAATCCCAGCACTTTGGGAGGCCGAGGTGGGCAGATCGCTTCAGGTCAGGAGTTCGAGACCAGCCTGGCCAACATAGTGAAATACCATCTCTACTAAAAATACAAAAATTAGCCGGACGTGGTGGTAGGCACCTGTAATCCCAGCTACTTGGGAGGCCGAGGCAGAAGAATCGCTTGAACCCAGGAGGTGGAGGCTGCAGTGAGCTGAGATCGCGCCACTGCATTCCAGCCTGGGTGACAGAGTGAGACTGTCAAAAAAAAAGGAGAGTTGAAGCTGGGCACAGTAGCTTATGCCTGTAATCCCAACACTTTGGGAGGCCAAGGTAAGCAGATCACTTGAGGTCAGGGGTTCAAAACCACCCTGGCCAACATGGTGAAACCCTGTCTCTACTAAAAATACAAAAAATTAGCCAGGCGTGGTAGCATGCGCCTGTAGTATCAGCTACTCGGGAAGCTGAGGCAGGAGAATGGCATGAACCTGGGAGGTAGAGGTTGCAGTGAGCTAAGATCGCCCCACTGCACTCCAGCCTGGGTGACAGAGAAACTCTTGTCTCCAAGGAAAAAAAAAAGGAGAATTGAAAGTTGAACTCCAAGCAATGTGACAGCAGAGCTCAGGCCTGGAACCCCATGCTACACTGAGTCTTGTTGAGAGAACGCTTCAAGACGTAATCATGCCTACAATGACGTCACAGGGGAAGTGACTGATCCGCTACCTTCCTGGAGAACCTGGGAAGGTATGTGTGATCAGGAGGATAAAAAGCCAGGGAACGAGAAAACTGCAGAGAGGAGACCCAGCAGGCACGATGCTGAGAAAGGTGCAGCAGAACTGGGTTCACTGAGGATCTAAAACTCCCCCCGTCTTAGAATTCTGTCCTCATCTCCTGATTGCTAATTAACTTTATCTCCTTGAATCAAGAGAGCTAAAGGAAGTCTCTAAATTAGAAACCTTTGTGGTAAGGTGTAAAGGAATTTTGGTAAGAGGATATAATCAAAAATATGATGATTAAAGAAAGACCTTAGCCTGGAAAACAATTCACTAACTTATTAACAGTGGCTATCTTTAAGGGATGGGATTAGTAAAGATTTTCATTTCCATTTGCATTTCTATATTGCCAAATTTTACAACAAGCTTATAGTACTTAGAAAGTTGGAAGAAAAACCGGCTGGGGACGATGGCTCACGTCTGTAATCCCAGCACTCTGGGAGGCTGAGGCGGGCAGATCACCTGAGGTCAGGAGTTCGAGACCAGCCTGGCCAACATGGTGAAAACCCATCCCTACTAAAAAATACAAAAATCAGTTGGGCATGGTGGCAGGTGCCTATAATCCCAGCTACCTGGGAGGCTGAGGCAGGAGAACTGCTAGAACCTGGAAGGTGGAGGCTGCAGTAAGCCGAGATCATGCCACTGCACTCCAGCCTGGGCAACAAAGCGAGACTCCATCTCAAAAAAAAAAAGAAAGAAAGAAAGTTAGAAGAAAAAAACAAAAAGATGACCTGGGGAGAGGGGCAGAACTTCTGGAATAATGAAGTGAGAAGCTTGGCAAAACGTCTCCTCAAAAAGTAACAATAAAATTAGACAAGTCTGTCAAAACAACCACTACAGGGGTGGAAATCAACCAAAGACGTACAAAAAATTGAAAAATGTTTATTCAAGAAAAAATACGCCGCTGGGCATGGTGGTTCCCACCTGCAATCGTAGCACTTCGGGAGGCCGAGGCCAGGGGATTGCTTGAGGCTGGGAGTTCGAGACCAGCCTGGGCAACATATCAAGACCCCGCCTTGACAAAAAACAAAAAGTCAGCCTGGCATGGTGGTGCACACCTGTAGTCTCAGCCACTCAGGAGGCTCCTTTTTTAAAAAGGAGGAAAATATCTTGAGCCTGGGAGTTTGAGGCTACAGTGAGCTATGACTGTGCCACTGCATGCCAGCTTGAGTGACAGAGCAAGGCCTCATCTCAAGAATTAAAAAATAAAATGAAGAAGAAAAATGACCAAACCTTGAGTTAGAGCAGTGGTGTTCTGCGATGCTTTGGCCTGAGGGGCTCCTCTCTTTCCCCTTAGTTCACCCGTGCTGGTACATCTACCAGGCTGGGACAAGCTGTGAAAATTGGTGGCTCCACTGCTGGAGGGGTTGACTTGATATGGAGGAGAGCACATGCCCAAAGGCACTGACATAAACCACAGTGATTTCCTGTAAACAACAGGAAATGTACAGAAGGTCAACATCTCAGCCACTCTGAGCCTGCAATACTGGTTGTGGCAGCCTACAGATCAGCAGACCAGCCAAAAACCTAGCCAGAAGATACAGAGAATAAGGGAGCTATCGTGGGCAGTGGTAAAGCCCCACACATTCTTCATGCTCTGGAAGGCTGCACACAGGCAGGAAAGACCGAAGAGGGTCCTAGTTATCCACTCATCCCTGGCTAAAGTGAGGCCTACGCCATGCACAAAGGAGGCCAGAAAAGGCCTGGCAAAAAGGAAAAACCAAGGCAGACTCGTATAATATATGTCTGAATTCTGAACATGTCCCTAAACCCACACACATATCCACTGCAAATTGTGAGGAGCGTTAGTAGCTCAAGGTGTTTCAGCACACCTCTGAACAATCACTGCCTGACCACTAAGTGATGCTGACCTAGGGGTAACCCCCGCAAAGCCAGGCTTAAACACATTTTAAAAATAAGAAAAAAAAATGAGCAGGATCATCAGCAGCTGCTACAGAAACAGACTTCATAGAATTAGTCCAGGAAAGTCACAAACAAAAAGAAACAAACAACAAACCTGCATTTTGCCAAAGGTGATCATAATCCAGAGGTGCTACAATGTATTAACTAAAATACAGAGTTTAAAAAAATAAAATACAAGACATGCAAAGAAACATAAAGTGTTGTGAATTATACTCAGGCAAGAGTCATAACTGGAAACTCTAAAGAGGCCCAGATATTGGACTTAACAAAGATTTCAAAGTTATAAGAAACTGCTATAAGAATGGAACTGAAGGAATTCATGTTTAAAGAATTAAAGGAAAGTATGATAACAATGACTCATCAAATAGAGAATACTAGTAAAGAGACAGAAATTATAAAAAGAAAATAAACAGAAATTCTAGAGTTCAAAAGTATAATAACTGTAATGAAAAGTTCACTAGAGCGGCTATGACATGGGAGAAGAAAGAATCAGTGATCTTAAAATTATCCAATCTGAAGAAGAAATAAAAAAGCATAAAGAAAAATAAAAAGAACCTCAGAAACACATGGGATACCATCAAGCATACCAACATACATATAAAGGAAGTCTCAAAAGAAGCAGCAGCAAAAGGAAACAGAAAAAATTTTTTGAAAAACTAACGGCCTAAACTTCTCAAATTTGATTTTAAAAAATTAATCTTCACATCTAACAAACTCAAAGTAAGCTCAAAATACACTAACTCAATAAACTGAGCCACCATGACACATCATAGCCAAACTGCTGAAAGCCAAAAACAAAGAGAAAATCTTGACTGCATCAAGACGAAATGGTTCTTCATGTAAAGGAGCACTACCATAAGATTAACAGCTGACTTCACGTTAGAAACAGAGACCAGAAAACAGTAAAATGACATATTCAAAGCACTGAAAGAAAAACTTCCAATCAAGAAGTCCATATCCATCAAAACTATACCCCAAAACTAAAAAGTAGAAATAAAGATATTCCTTTCATCTAAAAGACAGAAAATATGTTACTGGCAGACCCTGCTTACAAGAAATACTAAAGGAAGACCCTTCAAGATGAAAGAAAAAAAAAACACGAGATTATATCCTGAATCCACATGAAGAAATAAAGAATGCTAGTAATACTAATTACATAAGCAAATATATACCAGATTTATAAATATTCTCTTTTTTACACTTAGCTGATTTAAAAGACAAGTACATACAACAGTAACTGCAGACTTTTACTACTGGGCTTATAACATATGAAGATATAATATATATGACATATTACCACAAAAGAGATAGATAGACATAGACATTTAATGGAACAAAGTTTCTATATTTTATTGAAAATGAATTAGCATTAATCTAAAGTAGACTGTGGGCTGGGCATGGTGGCTCATGCCTGTAATCCCAGCACTTTGGGAGGCTAAGATGGGAGGATCACTTGAATTCAAGAGTTTGAAACCAGCCTGGACAACATGGCAAAACTCCATCTCTACTTTTTAAAAACTATATATAGATATTTAAAAAGTAGACTGTGATGAGAAGCATATTGCAATCCTTAGAGTAACCACTAAAAATATACAAAGAAGTATTAAAAACCTCACCAAACATATGAAAACAGAACACTAGAAAATATCTATTTAACACAAAAGAAAATAGTAAGGAGAAATAGAACAAAAAGATATGAGACAGAAAACATAGCAAAATGTTAGATGTAATCCAAGCATATCAATAATTACATTAAATGTAAATGGATTAAACACTCCAATAAAAGGTGAAGACTGTCAGACTAAATTTTTTAGAAGTCCCAACCATGTGCTGTCTGCAAGAGATGCAGATGGAGAAAAAGGTACTAAGCAAACAAAACCATAAGAAATTTGCTTTGCAGTAGCTATAATAATATCAGAGAAAGTATGGGAGGCTGTGGCAGGAGGATTGCTTGAGTACAGGAATTCAAGGTTACAGTAAGCTATGATTGTGCCACTGTACGCCAGCCTGGGTGACAGAGTGATACCCTGTCTCAAAACAAACAAACAAACAAAAACACAAAAAGTCCCACAGACTAAAACTGTAAGACAAAAAAGTTATGAGAGAAAAAGAAGAAATTTTGTAACAATGAAAGGGTCAATTCATGAGGAATATATAAAAATATAAACATATATGCACTTAATAACAGAGCGAAAATACAATAAAGCAAACACTGACTGAACTGAAGGGAGAAATAGACAATTCACAATAATGTTTGGAGACTTCAATATTCCACTCTCAATAACTGACATAACAGTTAAACAGAAAATCAGTACTTTGAACAGCATCGTCAACCAACTTGACCTAACTAACATCTGTAGACCATGTCAAGCAACAACAAATAGAATATATATTCTTTTCAAGTGTACATACCGCATTGTTTAGAATGAATCATGGACTAGGTCATAGCATAAGTGTCAATAAATTTAAAAGAATTAAAATCATATAAAGCATGTTCTCTACCAAAATGGAATTTTAAAAAATCAAGATCAGAAAGAAATTTGTGGACTCCTCAACTACTTAGAAATTAGAAAACATATCTAAATAATTCAAAAGTCAAAGAAGAAATCACAAGGGAAGTTTAAAAATACTTCAAACTGCAGGAAAAGAAAAACACAGCAGATCAAAATTTATGGATGCAGCTATATGAGAAGTACTTAGGGAGAAATGTATAATGTTAAAAGCCTGTATCAGAAAAAAAGAAAAGTCTCAAGTTAATAACCTGAGCATCAGCAGGGCACAGTGGCTCACACCTGTCATCTCAACACTTTGGAAGGCCAGGGTGGGACGACTGCTAGAGTACAGGACTTCAAGAAGAGCCTGGGTATATAGTAAGACCCTGTGTCTACAAAAAATAAAAATAAAAATTAGCTGGCCCAATGGTACACACCTGTAGTCTCGGCTACTTGGGGGCTGAGGTGAGAGAATCTCTTAAGCCTAGAAGGTGGAAGCTGCAGTGAGCCAGTATTGTGCCACTGCATTCCAGCCTGGGCCACAGGGCGAGATCCCTCGGCCCACATCACTTCCCTACAGGCTGATCCTTGCCACTGAATCAGTCCACATGAATCAGTCCACTCCTGATTCATGGCTGGTGAATAGGTGAGGGAGGAAAATGGAGAGAGCGAATACACAGTGTGACAGAGGAAGGAGAAGTGAAAGGTCATGAGCATTCGCTGCAGCCAAGCCTGTAGTATGTCCATCACCAGGCTTCAATTTATAGCAGCTCCCCAACCGCGTGTGTCAATCTCTAACTGGCCCACGTGCCAGACCTGAAGCTGCTATTGGAAAGTACCCCTCTCTCGTCATGTCATCCGCACAGTAATTCACTTAGCTCTGAACTGAGTACAAATGAGGGATGCTCTAAGATCAAAGTACCAGGGTCTTTAAAATTATCTTCACTCTCCCCCCACCCTGCCCCAAACACCTGCATGCTCCTTTCACTTTCAGTTCCAAAGTGCACCCTCCTAACGCCGACCGAAAGGGAAAGTAAGTCCTGTTTTCGTTTCCTTTCAAATATCTGATGCTTTCCAATTTTATTCCTATTTTCCCTAATGGAATATTACTACTTGGAAAGCATCATTCATCTCCTCTCGAGATCTCACAGCAACACCATGTTGCCAGAAGGGCAGGTGTGAAATCTGAAACAATGGCAGAAGTCTAATGTCACATGTCAACGTACAGCCTCCCATCGAGGCCCATGACTTTATTTTTATTTATTTATGTATTTATTTTTTGAGATGGAGTCTCACTCTGTTGCCCAGGCTGGAGTGCAATAGCACGATCTCAGCTCACCACCACCTCAGCCTCCCGCGTTTAAGCGATTCTCCTGCCTCAGCCTCCCGAGTAGCTGGGATTACAGGTGTGTGCCACCACACCTGGCTAATTTTTGCATTTTTAGTAGAGGTAGCGTTTCTCCATGTTGGTCAGGCTGGTCTGGAACTCCTGACCTCAGGTGATCTGCCCGCCTCGGCCTCCCAAAGTGCTGGGATTACAGGTGCCCGCCACCACACCCAGCTCAGTTTTGTATTTTTAGTAGTGACTGGATTGCTCCATGTTGGACGGGCTAGTATCGAACTCCTGACCTCAGGTGAACCACCCGCCTTGACCTCCCAAAGTGCTGGGATTACGGGCGTGAGCCACTGCGCCCAGCCTAAGGCCCATGAGTTTAACAAGCGGGATGTTGTGTTCCACCTCCTGCTGCTGCCTCTTAAGGAACAGGGGCACTTCCTCACCACAGAGAAGGGGACCTTTCTCCATTCTAGGAGTGGGTATGAACTTGCCTGAATAATCTGTGATGGGCAATGGGAACGTTCCATCTACATCTCATTATGAAAATCCCCAAAAGCCCCACAAAACCATACAATCGTGAAGTGTTAAGAAGTCTTGGCCGGGCGCGGTGGCTCAAGCCTGTAATCCCAGCACTTTGGGAGGCCGAGACGGGCGGATCACTAGGTCAGGAGATCGAGACCATCCTGGCTAACACGGTGAAACCCCGTCTCTACTAAAAAATACAAAAAAAAAAAAAAACTAGCCGGGCGAGGTGGCGGGCGCCTGTAGTCCCAGCTACTCAGGAGGCTGAGACAGGAGAATGGCCCGAACCCGGGAGGCGGAGCTTGCAGTGAGCTGAGATCCGGCCAGTGCACTCCAGCCTGGGCGACAGAGCGAGACTCCGTCTCAAAAAAAAAAAAAAAAAAAAAAAAGAAGTCTTAAATAGTTCTAATATATAATTCCCCATAAATCTTTTGTCTGTAAAAAAACTCTTGTTTTTTTCATTTTGATATGCCACTTCAAAGCCTTTCCCACTCTTTGAGTATATTTACTTTTCTCTCTCCTCTCCCTAGTGACCGATCAGCGATTTTACCTTTATTTATTTACTTAGAGCTGGGGGGTCTCACTCTGCTGCCCAGGCTGGAGTGCAGTGGCATGATCAGGGCTCACTGCAGGCTCCACCTCCCAGGTTCAAACAATCCTCCTACCTCAGCCTCCAGAGTAGCTTGGACCAAAGGTGCAAGACACCACATCCAGCTAATTTTTTTTATTATTTGTAGAAATGAGGTCTCACTGTTGCCCAGGCTGGTCTCAAATGCCTGGGCTCAAGTGATCCTCCTGCCTCAGCCTCCCAAAGTGCTGGGATTATAAGTGCAAGCCACAGCTCCCGGCCAACAATTTCACTTTTTAAAGACATGGGTCATATTGTCCAATAACATTTACATGAGATCCAGGAAAAAAAAAAAAAAGTGAATATTATTCTTTAGAATGATAAATAATTCATATCAAAAAATTAGCTTTAAAAGATTCCCACTTGTAGGAGCTATTAGAATTTCAAAACTGCCCAGTTAAACATAACCTGGTCCAGCCCAACATTTTCATTTACATATAATTCAAAGAAAAGATTTACTTTTCCGTAAATTTCAAATGTTCTTCAGATGAAGGAAACATTCATTATTACATCAAAGCAAGTGCAACTTCACTATGGCATTTCCTGATCTTTTAGACAATTAGGCTGCAAGTGCTCATCTGGGACAGATTCAGAGAAAATTGCAGCTGATGCCCAGCTCTAGGAAAGAGTTTTAAGAACGGAAATAACTTAAAACAAAAATTAGAATCACAGAATGGGGGGAGATGAGAAAAAATTCATCCTAAATTAGAAATAAGAACTCCTGCCCAAAGTGCAGGGTTTTAAAAAAATGGAACTGTTAAACAGATCGAAATAATATTCAGAAACAACACCAGCTCACAAGGGTAGTAAAATACGAATTCTTAAAATCGTTCAACAGATTGAAATAATATTTGTCAACAACACCAGCTCACAAGGATAGTAAAATACTATCATTTTACTCTATTTATTATATAGTAAAATTATTAAAATCCTGCTCCTTGTGCTATGCCTGTTTCTGAGTTGGCTGAACAAGTTCCTTCCCTTCCCCAGGCTTCTAACAGTGAACATGATCTGGCAGCATTACACACACCACAACTCCACTCCAGACCAAGAGGGGTCTGGGTCAAACCCAGGACTTCTGGCTCCAATTAGGAGAGTTACCGAATTAAGACGGTTCTGCCTCAACTGAGTCACCCTCCAGGGACGGCTGAGTCCATTTCAAGGGTAAGTAATGGGGTAGCTGTACCCACCCTAGAGAGATGTATTTTATGGTCTGTCCTAAACAGAACTGGACCCCCAGAGAAGTTCCGAGATCAACACAGCCTGCAGTTGACCCTGGGGAGTGGCTCAATTCAGGGCCTTTGCTGACCAAGAGGATGGATCTCCCTCCCCGGGAGGTGGGCTGCAACCTCCCAAACACTCTGCCACTGTAGCTAATGTGTGCAAACATTTACTTTGTGAATTTGTATCTTAGTAGCTTCCCTAAGTCAGCAAAATCCAATCTCTGAATCTTTCTGTGGTGACTGAACTAAGTCTATGTTGCATTTTTGGCGAAAAACTGCAACATAGAATTTAATTAATTCTTTAATTAAATGGGTTAAGGGAAAAAAACGCAGCAATAATTTTTTTTTCCTCTTTCACTTTTGGGATTTGAGGTCTTCAAACAAGTTTTTCTAACTGTAGGGAAAACAAAGTCTTTTAATAATTATCATTAATGATTTATAATTTAACCAGTTTAGGAAATAAAAAAATGCACAGGACATGATACTCTCACACCCAGACAAGTTCATATTCCACCTGCACCCCTTATACAGCCAAGGTTGATTTTGCATCTCTTTTCCTCACTTAAGTGAGGAAAAACATACATTTTTGCCAACTAGGATAACTCATATAATGGTTTTTTAAAAATCTTGTTTTTCTGATAAAAAAATTATACTTGTAAAAAAAAAAAGAAACAACGAAACAAAACATATTAGTACAAGTTGCTCTAATGCCACTGTAGAGGACACTCACTATATATAAATTTGTATATATCCTTCAACACATGTATTATTATCTCTCTAGACCCACGTTATCAAACACACTGTTTTATGGAAAATGAGATCATGTTTTACATATGGTACAGTTGCCTGCTTTTTTCAATTAACAATTCACGATGGCTCTTCTGCGCATATGGGTACACACAGATCTACCTCATTCTTACAAATGGTTACAAGTATTCCACCATAAGGACAGACCATAATTTTCACTTGATAGATGTTCAAGTGATTTCTAATTTTCTGCTATTACAAGAAAGACAGTAACCAAGATTCTCATAAATACATTTTTGCACTTAGGCAAATATCACCATAGGGTAAATCCCTAAAAGTGAGAGGACCTGGTGAAACGGTATGACATGTGAAACTCTGAAGATACACGAAATGTCCTCCAGAAAGATTTCTGCAATTCGTAGTCCCACCAACAGTGTTTCAGAGCGCCTGGGTTCCCTTTCCTCACACCACCAACAACTAGAACCAGTTTTTTCATCTTTATGAATCAAAGAGATTTTTCAAATTTGTATTCTTATTTCAATATGCTGCTGCTGTAATTCATTATTATTATTAGTGGGATAGTACATTTAGCCCACCACACACTAGCTGCATGACCTAGGGAACTAATTTAATATTTCTGTGCCTTGGTTCCTTGGTTGTAAAATGGAGATAATGAAACTAATGTCTACTTCTCGGGGGAGCCGTGAAGACGTAATAAGAGAAGGCATCTCGGACACTTCGTGCCGAGTCTGACACAGAGTGGGGCTTCAACAAAGGTCGGAAGAACAACGAATAAAGAGAATATATCCTATGAACAATGAATAAATGGAATATATTCTATCAGGTTGACTTGCCAGAGTTATCTCACTGATCACCTATTGGCAGGAATTTGGCTGCTGTTCAGTTTTTGCTATTCTCAATCATATTCGTATCATTGAGTAAACTGTTCTCTTGTATCTACAGGACCATCTTCTAAGGCTCATCTTCCAGGATTCGGACAGCATTATAGTTCTCACTTCTGTTCTTTAGAAGAAGTGAACCAGCAACGATAGGCCACCCATCAAGTTTTAGAAAATTTTCTCTGCCTTAAAAAGTATATAATGCAGCTGAGCGTGGTGGCTCACACTTGTCATCCCAGCACTTTGGGAGGCTGAGGCAGGTGGATCACTTGAGGGCAGGAGTTAGCAACAAGTCTGGCCAAGATGGTGAAACCCTGTCTCTACTAAAAGTACAAAAAAATTAGCCAGGCGTGGTGGCACATGCCTGTAATCCCAGCCACTCAGGAGGGTGAGTCACAAGAATTGTTTGAATCCAGGAGGCAAAGGTTGCAGTGAGTTGAGATTGCGCCACTGCACTCCAGCCTGGGCAACCGAGTGAGCCTCTGTCTCAAAAAAATTGTGTGTGTGTGTGTGTGTGTGTGTGTGTGTGTACTTTTAAGGCACTCTCTTTTGTACTTTTAAAACTACTAGTAAGGACATACATTTCCATCTCACTCACTGTTTGTCGTATAGAAAATAAGCTTTATCGTTACCATTTTCACGCATATATTTTTCTCCAAATTATGACCTGGAAAAAAAACTTGCAGCTAGTAACTGGAAAACTGGGTAACATATATTTATAAAAGACAAACACACATGTATTTCTTATACCTGGCTTTTCTCTATCAGTAAAGAAAAGGACGTGGACTAAAGTTTCAAATAACATTATGTGATCAATCTCACATAATTACTGAACTCAACAAAATTTTTGAAAAATAACCAAGTAGAAGTTATTTTTAGAAACCTGGAATGTCATTCCACCTAACAAAAATTAAAACTGGCTGCGCCTGGTGGCTCACACCTGTAATTCCAGTGCTTTCAAAGGCCAAGGCAGGAGGATCGCTTGAGTTCAGGAGGTCAAGTCCAGCCTGGGCAACACAGAGAGATCCTTTCTCTTTAAAAAGAAAAAAAGCCAAGTGCAGTGGCTCACACCTGTAATCCTATCACTTTGGGAGGCCAAGGCAGGAGGATTACTTGACCCCAGGAGTTCAAGACCAGCCTGAGCAACATAGTAAGACCCCATCGACACACAAAAATACATAAAAATTAGCTGGGTGTTGTGATGCATGCCTATAGTTCTAGCTACTCAATAGTCTGAGATGGGAGGATTACTTTGAGCCCAGAAGGTCAAGGCTGCAGTGAGCCACGATCAGACCACTGCACTCCAGCCTGGGCAACAGAGAGAGGCTCTGCCTCAAAAAACAAAATAATATTAATAAAAACCAAGATCAACAATATAACCACAACTTTTCTTGACCCATGAAAGAGGTGGGGTTACAAAGTAACCAAGTAGTGGTCAGGCGTCTTGGCTCACACCTGTAATCCCAGCACTTTGGGAGGCCCAGGTGGTGGATGACTTGAGGCCAGGAGTTCGAGGCCAGCCTGGTTGATATGGTAAAATCCCATCTCTACTAAAAATACAAAAATTAGCCAGCCATGGTGATCCATGTCTGTAATCCCGGCTACTCGGGAGGCTGAGGCAGGAGAATCCATCGAACTTGAGAGGTGGAAGTTGCAGTGAGCCAAGATGGTGCTACTGCACTCCAGCCTGGGCAACAAGAGCGAAACTCTGTCTCTAAATAAATAAATCAATCGAAAAAGTTGAAAACAGATCAGTGTCTGGTCTTGAGGCTTTCAAGAAGTCAAATTCCTTATAAAGGTTCCTACAAAGTAAACTTAAAAAGGGCCCGTATGGCAGATCACGATTCTTGCTACATTTGATGCAAATCATCAGGCCAAGTATAAAGCAACTAAAATTTGTTTTGCAAATAAATTGGTCTTACCATCATATATATAATGTATCCTTGGTAGAAATGGGGAAACTAGAGAAAGAACAATTTAGATTCTAGCCTTAACCATTGCTTTTGAGTTTTTATTATCTGCCTACAATTTGGGCTAATCCTGAATTATTTCCTGGCTGCAACAAGTCTCTAAAGAAGAACTGAGTTTTAATTTTCATCATGATGCATTTTCGTTGGCTCCCTTAACAGAACACATTCTTTTTTCACTCTTGTTCTGGCACACAAGTTCTGGGTTTTGTTTGTTGTTTGTTTGTTTGAGATGGAGTCTCACTGTCATCCAGGCTGGAGTGCAGTGGTGCAATCTTGGCTCACTGCAACCTCCACCTCCTGGGTTCAAGCGGTTCTCATGCCTTAACCTCCTGAGTAGCTGGGATTCTCTTTCTATTGTAATCTCTGTGTGCACAGTATTCTAAGATTCAAGTGATTGATGTTCTGTATCTCACATTGTGTTGCCTATTCTGAGAGAACCAAAGCCACGGCATTCTGAGAACTGAAGGTGATTCAACAGCCCGTGAATCTCCCTCGTTTGGAATCCCACTGGGCCCGATCTGTTTTCCAGGACCAAGGCACTGCTGCTAAAGCTATACAGTGTCAAGCACCCTCCTTAAAGGCTCAGGGACCATCAAGGAAGAAGAGGGCATGTGAGATTACAACAGCTGGATTACAGGAGTGGACTGTGGAGGCTGAAGTAGCTCCGTCTTGGATACTACTCCGACATGCTGGCTTCTGATTAACCCCAGTTCCGGGAAGCCCTCTAAGATTTCCAGTTGATGCACTGTTCCTTGTGTAAGACCAAGTTCTTACCATAAATCCTAACCTTAGGTCAAACAGCTTTGAGGTTATTGTACTCACACTGACCTACACATCCCGCTGAATCACCCCTTCCCTACGGTGTACAAGCCCTGGGGCCGGGGAATAATGGTGCAGGGATCCACTGTCTCGTCTTGCTGCAGCCCCAGTTCACAGACTAATGAACAGAAGCCTGAGAACAGACATAGCTTCTGTTCATAAGCCCCTATTAAATATTTCTAAGAAAAAGAAAATGCTTGAAGAAGAAAGAATAGAAGGAAATATTTGAAGAGATAATGGCCAATAATTTTTTAAACATAACAAAAGACATCAAAGCACAGATCCAAGAAGTTTAGAAGACTCCAAAAAAGAGAAATACCAAAACTGCATCATGTCCAAACTGTCGAACACTAAAAATAAAGAGAAAATCTTAAAAGCTGCCAGGGTGAGAGTGGGAACTGGGAAACATATTACATTCAGAGGAACAAAGAGAAGAATTATAGCAGACTTCTCATCAAAACAACACAAGCCAGAAGACAGCGGTGTGGTATCTTTAAAGTACTAAAGAATAAGTTGCAAAAAAATTTTTTCAACACAAACTTCTATATCCTAAAAAAAAAAAAAAACAGAAACAAACAAACAAACAAAAGCCCAACTCTTAAAAATGAGTGTCTCTTGGATCTGCTTGGAAATTTTTTCTTAACTTTTTTTTTTTAAGAAAGGGTCTCACTCTATTGCCCAGGCTGGAATGCGGTGACGTGATCTCGGCTCTCTGCAACCTCCACCTCCTGGGTTCAAGCAATTCTCCTGCCTCGGCCTCCCAAGTAGCAGGAACTATAGGCATGCGCCACCATGCCCGGCTAATTTTTGGTAGAGATGGGGTTTCGCCTTGTCGGCCAGGCAGGTCTCCAACTCCTGGCCTCAAGTGATCAACTCGCCTCACCCTCCCAAAGTGCTGGAATTACAAGTGTGAGTCACCGCGCCCGGCCCTCTTTAAAAACACTTTTTTTTTTTTTTTTTTTTGAGACAGAAGTCTCACTCAGTTGCCCAGACTGGAGTGCAATGACGCGATCTCAGCTCACTACAACCTCTGCCTCCCGGGTTCAAGTGATTCTCCTGCCTCAGCCTCCCGAGTAGCTGGGATTACAGGCACCCGCCACCACACCCAGCTAATTTTTGTATTTTTAGTAGAGACGGGGGTTTGCCATGTTGGCCAGGCTGGTCTTGAACTCCTGACTGCAGGTGATCCACCTACCTTGGCTTCCCAAAGTGCTGGGATTATAGGCGTGAGCCATTGTGCCAGGCCTAAAAACATTTTTTAATGGGAGAGAAATAAAAACTTTTTCAGGGCCGGGCGCGGTGGCTCAAGCCTGTAATCCCAGCACTTTGGGAGGCCGAGACGGGCGGATCACAAGGTCAGGAGATCGAGACCATCCTCGCTAACACGGTGAAACCCCGTCTCTACTAAAAAATGCAAAAAAACTAGCCGGGCGGGTTGGCGGGCGCCTGTAGTCCCAGCTACTCGGGAGGCTGAGGCAGGAGAATGGCGTAAACCTGGGAGGCGGAGCTTGCAGTGAGCTGAGATCCGGCCACTGCACCCCAGCCTGGGCGACAGAGCAAGACTCCGTCTCAAAAAAAAAAAAAAAAAACCAAACAAACAAAAAAAAAACTTTTTCAGACAGAGAAAGGCTGAGATCATTTATTCCTAGAAGACCTATAGCATAAAAAATGTTAAGGGAAGTTTTTCAGTCAGAAGATGATATGAGACAGAAATCTATAGATCTACACAAAGAAACGAAGAGTTCCTGAAGTGCCCTAAAAAGAAGAAAGATTTTCAAATCTTTCATTGTTCTAAAACTACACTGTCTATATGGCAGCCACTTAAATTTAAATTATTTAAATTAAACTAGTTTATTTAAAATTCAGTTGTTTTCTGGTACTCAATGTTCACACATAGATAGTGGCTACCATATTGTATAGTCTAGATACAAACCATTTCCATCATTGCAGGAAGTTTAATCGAACAACATTTTTCTAAAAGGTAATTTCCTGTAAAAATAACAACAACATATTATGGGTTTATAATATATATAAAACACATTTTTATGACACTATGAGCATCATAAATGTTTACAAGGTTCTTATAGAACCTTGTAGTAACTTATAGTTATGAAGAATTCTTACAAGCTTCTTATATAACAAATGGTATAATATTTGGAGGCAGACTGATAAAAAATGTACATTGTAAATTTCAGGCAATCACTTAAAATAAGTGAGAAAAAAGATATAAGAAAAAAATCGATAGAAGAGATAAAAATAGAATCATGACAAAAAATCTGGCTGGGCACAGTGGCTCATGCCTGTAATCCCAGCACTTTGGGAGATTGAGGTGGGAGGAGCACTTGAGGCCAGGAGTTCAAGACCAGGCTAGGCAACATAGTGTGGTTCTGTCTCTACAAAAAAAAAAAAATTAAACTAAAAAAACAATTAGCCAGGCATGGTGGTGTATGCCTATAATCCCAGCTACTTGGGCAACAGTGGCGGGTGGGTCATTTGAACCCAGGAGGTCAAGGCTTCAGTGAGCTATGATCACGCCACTGTACCCGGGTCCGGATGACAGGGCAACACCCTGTGGCAAGAAAAAAAAAAGAAAAAAGAAAAAGAAAACACACTAGCAAACTGTCTACTAAGTGTAAGGTTTTTTTTTTTTTTTTTTTTTTTGAGGCGGAGTCTTCACTCTGTCGCCCAGGCTGGAGTGCAATGGCACCATCTCGGCTCACTGCAAGCTCCGCCTCCCGGGTTTGCGCCATTCTCCTGCCTCAGCCTCCCGAGTAGCTGGGACTACAGGCGCCTGCCACCGCGCCCGGCTAATTTTTTGTATTTTAGTAGAGATGGGGTTTCACCGTGTTAGCCAGGATGGTCTCGATCTACTGACCTCGTGATCCGCCCGCCTCGGCCTCCCAAAGTGCAGGGATTACAGGCGTGAGCCACCGTGCCCGGCCAAGTGTAAGGTTAAAAAGTGATTGAGGGGAAAAAAAAGAAGTTCAGTATTTCTTTACACAGAAAATTCAAAAGGTTATTCTGAATCTAACAAAGATTTAAGTAAAATTGTTATACTTTTAACTACTACTTTATGGCCAGGTATAGTGGCTCACACCTGTAATCCCTTTGAGAGGCTGAGGCAGGAGGATCACTTGAGCCCAGGAGTTCAAGACCAGCCTGGGCAACGTGGTGAGACCCTGTCTCCACGAAAAAATAGAAAAATTAGCCAGCTATGGTGGTGCATGCCTGTAGTCCCAGCAACTCAGGAGACTGAAGTGGGAGGATCACTTCAGCCCAGGAAGCTGAGGCTACAGTGAGGTGTGATCATGCCACTCCACTCCAGCCTGGGTGACAAGGTGAGACCTGTATGTGTATATATACACACACACATATACATATATGTGGAGTGCAGTGGCACCATCTCGGCTCACTGCAACCTCCACCTCCTGAGTTCAAGTGATTCTCCTGTCTCAGCCTCCCAAGTAGCTGGGATTACAGGCACATGCCACCTCGCCCAGATAACTTTTGTATTTTTAGTAGAGACGGGGTTTCGCCATGTTGGCCAGGCTGGTCTTGAACTCCTTACCTCTGCTGATCCGTCCGCATCAGCCTCCCAAAGTGCTGGGATTACAGGCATGAGCCACCGTGCCTGGTCAGTGCCTAATTTTAATCTCTTACTTTAACCACTGAGTTAATTTTTTTTTTTTTTTTTTTTTGAGACGGAGTCTTGCTCTGTCGCCCAGGCTGGAGTGCAGTGGCACAATCTCGGCTCACTGCAACCTCCACCTCCCGGGTTCACGCCATTCTCCTGCCTCAGCCTCCCAAGTAGCTGGGACTACAGGCGCTCGCCACCACGCCCGGCTAATTTTTTGTATTCTTCATTAGAGACGGGGTTTCAGTGTGTTAGCCAGGATCTAGATCTCCTGACCTAGTGATCCACCAGCCTCAGCCTCCCAAAGTGCTGGGATTACAGGCGTGAGCCACCGTGCCCGGCCAACCACTGAGTTAATTTTTTAAATCTCAGAGGAACATTAATTTACTGCAGAAGAGGTGAGGGAAAACTGGATGTACTGGCGAGAAATTTACTTGGTCCCATGTGTGCAATCTGTCAACATGTAAATACTGAGCGTCTGCTAAGCACCATACACCAGGGACACAAAAATGTTGCAAAATGTGTCCTGGATAGCTCAGTGAAGGGAAGACACAATTCCAAAGACCCATTAAGGCGAAAGGAGCTAAACAGAGACCTGGCAAGGAATGGCGGCTGGGGCGGGAGGGGGCGGGGGGGAGGAGTCAGAAAAAACTTTCCAAAGGAAATGTTACTGGATCTTGTAAGGTGGGCAGGGGTCCAACCTGCAGATACCCGGCTACTGAGAGCATCTGCCTTATCTGGGAAAAATGCAGGCAGGGTTTTTTGGAGAAACGGATGAATTTTAAGTCTGGAAGAGTTCATAGGGGTTCTATTATCCTGAAACACATCGGTGTTATTTCTTTAAGTGACAGATACCTAGTTAATGAGGAGAAAAGAAAGGCACAAAAGCACAAAGTGATGACAGAGCAAATGCAAAATACAGCTGGGTGGGGTAGCACATGCCTGCGGTCCCAGCTACTTGGGAGGCTGAGGTGGGAGGACCACTTGAGCCCAGGAGTTCGTATCCGGCCCAGACATCGATAATTAAGAATCAGCCTCCTGGCTGGGTGCAGTGGCTCACACCTGTAATCCCAGCACTTTGGGAGGCCGAGGCGGGCAGATCACCTGAGGTCAGGAGTCCGAGACCAGCCTGGCCAACATGGCAAAACGCCGTATCTACCTAAAAATACAAAAATCAGCCGAGTATGGTGGCGGGTGCCTGTAATCCCAGCTGCTCAGGGGGCTGCGGCAGAAGAATCACCTGAACCCGGGAGGTGGGGTTGCAATGAGCCGAGACTGCGTCACTGCACTCCAGCCTGGGTGACAAGAACGAGACTTCATCTCAAAAAAAAAAAAAAAAAGAATCAGACTCCTTTCTGTACATGCTTTCCACAGCTAGCGTGCAGACTCACTGGACTATGGGGTGTAAGATGAGGACAATTGTAAGCCCTATGCAGGGAAGTTATAGTTTTGTTCAAAACTCACTCGCAATTGGGAACAGCTTGAGACTGTGCCGGCATGGAACAGCACAGCCTCGTCGCCCCCCGAGGACAGTTCCTGTGACATCTGGAGAGACGAGCACATTCAGGAGGCCCAGGAGGGTTTTCAGGTGGTCTTTTTGGCTGTAGAGAGATCAAACACCCTTCCCCAAGGTCCTTTAGGAGTAAATGGCCAATTTAGCAACAACGAGCACTCAAGAAGCACACCAGCATTTTCTTTATTATGATTATTCCCTGCACATTACATCATGCTTTCTTTTCTTACAGAGGGAAAACACCCACACACACGCACACAGGTATGTACACACACACACACACACACACACATACACATCAAATGTTACTGTAACTCCTAAGCAGAGAACAGGCATATATTTGGCCTTTACGTTTCAGTCCAATTTTTTAAAATGAGATGTAAAAACTGAAAAGGAGGGGATTTAAAATTTATATGATTTTCTGCCAAGAAAAATCTAAGGCTCTCTGATTTTTAAAAATCAGACACAGGCCAGGCACGGTGACTCACACCTGTAATCCCAGTACTTTGGGAGGCTGAGGTGGGTGGATCACTCGATGTCAGGAGTTTGAGACCAGCCTGGCCAGCATGGCAAAATGCCATCTCTACTAAAAATATGAAAGAAATTAGCCAGGCATGGTGGCGCATACCTGTAATCCTAGGTACTTGGGAGCCTTAGGCAGGAGAAATGCTTGAACCCAGGAGGCAGAGGTGGCAGTGAGCCAAGATGGTGCCACTGCACTCCAGCCTGGGCAATAAAGTGAGACTCTGTCTCAGGGAAAACAAAAAACAAACAAAAAAAAACCAGAATAAGCATTCAATTAAGTGGCCAGTTACAAAGAAACAACACTTTCAGCTTCATGGTTTCCTATAAAGTTAAACACACTCATCACACAACCCAGTCACTCCACTCCTATGCATTTAACCAAAAGAAATAAAAATACACATGCACAAAAGACTTGTGAATGTTCACAGCAACTCTATTCATAATAGCCAAAAACTGGAAACAACTCAAATATTCATCAACGGATATACTGAATTTTTTAACTTGTGGTATGCCCAGTCCAGGCACAATGGTTCATGCTTGTTATCCCAGCACTTTGGGAGGCCAAGGTGGGAGGAGAGCTTGAACCCAGAAGTTCGAGACCAGACTGGGCAATATAATGAGACCCCCATCTCTACCAAATACTTAAAAATTAGTTGGGTGTGGTGGTGTACCATGAAGCCATCTCCACCTCCCACTGTCACCATCCTCAGAACCAGGAGCGGCTCCGTGGCTCCCTGGCTCCAGAGGAGCTGGTCACACAGGAGACCCTCTGTCACTCCTGCAGAACAGCTAACGCTTTGCAGAGCTCCAGATGTAAGTTTAAGAAATACATTTGTTATAAGGTTTCTTAACAAGACACATCAGTGAAATCTAAGACTCTTAACAGGTGACTGTTAAAGGAATAAACCTCTTCCACACGTTAAAACCACATCCCAGCTACTTGGGAGGCTGAGGTGGGAAGATCACCTAAGCCCAGGAGATCGAAGCTGCAGTGAGATCACGCCACTGCACTCCAGCCTGCCCAGAGTGAGACCCTGCCTCAAGAAAGAAAAAAAAAGAAAAGAAAAACATAAAAATATTAGAAGAAAATACAGGTTAATATTTTACATAGTCCTCAGGTGGGGAAGGCTTTTCTAACCATGTTACCAAAGGTAGAAATCATAAACAATGATGGATAGATAAGACCAACATAAAGATTTTAAATTTCCACATATCAAGAAGTATCACAATTGAAAGACAAATGAGAAAATGGGAGACATTTTACAACATATATGGAAGACGAAGATTAAAGATACTTACATAAATAAAGAACTTTCACAAATCAATAAGGAAAAGACAAGCAATTTACAGGCAACTCATAAAGAAATACAAAAGGGCAACACACATATGAAAAAGGGATTTGGCCCCGCTACTAATTATTGTGGACAAAGACAACGGCAAATACGGATATTCGTCACACTGTTATAACTGACAATATTATATTTCATCGAGTCTAAGATGTTAATGATATAAGATGTTTCATTACTTTTTGTCCTATTAAAAAATAACACGAAGTGCTGCCAGTTAAACTATGACATACCATTAAATTATAAAATGCATTCTGATTTGAGGGATGGCTGGATTATCAACAGCGTGGTATTGTGATATACAATGATTCAAAATTGGAAACAATCTACATTTCCAACAAGAGATATTTCCTGAATAAATTATAGTACATCCCCAGAATAAAATATTAGTCATTTAAAATGACGACACAGATGTATATACAGCCTTGGCCAGGCACGGTGGCTCATGCCTGTAATCCCAGCACTTTGGGAGGCTGAGGTGGGTGGATCACCTGAGGTCAGGAGTTGGAGACCATCCTGGCCCACATGGTGAAACCCCGTCTCTACTAAAAATACAAAAATTAGCTGGGTGTGGTGGTGGACGCCTGTAGTCCCAGCTACTGGGGAGTCTGAGGCAGGAGAATCTCTTGAACCCAGGAGGCAGAGGTTGCAGTGAGCCGAGATCACGCCCCTGTACTCCAGCCTAGGTGACAGAGCAAGACTCTGTCTCAAAAATAAACTAAAATAAAATAAAAAAATAAGATAAAATAAAATAAAATAAACAAAGATGTATATACAGATTTAAGTAGAAAGGTATTCATGATCCATTAGGTTAAAAAAAGGGGTTATAAGACAGTGTGTTTCATATGACACCATTATATCTATATATATTTATATGCACTGACATATATTTGATTTTGAATAAATATTTATATTTGATATATATTGTATATGTACTGAAAGAGTCTAAAAACCTCATGTTGAAACATTCAAAATGGCTATCTCTAGTTGGTAAATGTTTTTTAATCTTCTTTTTGCTTATCTGTCTTTTCTAAAACACCAAAAGCATGTTTTACTTTTATAATAAAAAATTAATAAAAATAAGATGGTCACTCCTTTGCCATCTGCCTAAACAGAGAGCTTCAAAAGTCACAAATTCCTTAAAGTTGCAATATTTACAAAGGAAAGAAAAATCTTCAAGCAATCTAAAAAGCTCAAACAGGAAATGATTAAACTATAGCATATTAATTCAAAGAAATTCTACTATATTATGTAGATGCATGGAAAAATCCCCAAGAAATAGCAAAAGAAAACTGAAACACAAAATGACTTGACATCAATTTTAACAAAGAAAAAAATTACCACCTGTACCTAAGAATTTAAAGAAGTTAACAGAGGTAATGTTTCTTTTCTTTACTTTTTCTGAGACAGTCTTGCTCTGTTGCCCAGGCTCTAGCGCAGTGGCTCAATCTCAGCTCACTGTAACCTCCACCTCCCAGGCTCAAGTGATTCTCCTGCCTTAGCCTCCCAAGTAGCTGAGACTACAGGCGTGTGTCACCACGCCCAACCAATTTTTGTGTCTATGTGTGTGTGTGTGTGTATATATATATATATATGTATATATGTATATATACACACACACACACACGCATATATACATATATATATAATTTTTTTTTTAATAGAGATGGGGTTTTGCCATGTTGGCCAGGCTAGTCTCAAACTCTTGGCCTCAAGAGTGATCCTCCCGCCTCAGCCTCCCAAAGTGCTGGGATTACAGGCATGACCCACCGTTCCCAGCCCAACAGAAGTAATTTTTATAATAGGCTTCAGAGAATTATGTGTTTTGACCTTTTCATTAATGTCTTATATAAAATTAGTTTGATAGGAAGAATAAAAAATATATACACCTTCAGAACCATGACAGCGTTCTCCAGGCCTCTACCAGAAACATTTTTTTTTTTTTTGTAAAATATCAATTTTACACTCCAAAAAACATTCCACACGGCAACCAAAGTCCCATAGAGAGCACTTTTTCCCCCTTGCCTCTTCTTTAAGTCCCTAATTCAAAATTTTGGTTTTAAATAACCTGCTCAAGAAACAAAAGAAAATCTCACATAGAAATGCCTTCACTACAGGGAAATGGAGCAAGAAATTGCCCTTGTCTCTGTGAGTGCTTTTCTCTGTTTTCTGGTTAAGGAAAACATTTCCAAGTTCATAAAAACAAGGAACTAAAATTAGAGAGATGAGAACTGAACCTTGACTCGAGGTAGGGAAAACACTATTTTTAAACTGAGAAATATTTCTAGGTCTGTGCTTTATGAGAAAGGAAGACGGGCGTGCTCATGTGTGTGGATGGCATGGCCTGGGGAGGGACAGGGCAGGAGAAAACCATCTCCTGCAGGGGGGCATTCCCTGCACCCCACACACATCTGCTCTCGTGGAATACAAACTGGAACTAATCAGTAGCCAGCACTTGGGAAATCCAGTCACTTAACAGCAGGGAGGAGGTTGCACGTTGCTCACACCAGACCATGAAGCCATCTCCGTCTCCTGCTGTCACCATCCTCAGAACCAGGAGCGGCTCCGTGGCTCCCTGACTCCAGAGGAGCTGGCCACACAGGAGACCCTCTGTCATTCCTGCAGAACAGCTAACGCTTTGCAGAGCTCCAGATGTAAGTTTAAGAAATACGTTTGTTATAAGGTTTCTTAACAAGACATATCAGTGAAATCTAAGACTCTTAACAGGTGACTATTAAAGGAATAAATCTCTTCCACACATTAAAACCACATTCATCTTGACAGTCATAGCCCGGCTCGAAAGCCTTCAAGAGTGCTTTTACCTCCCACCACATCAAATCTAGATTTCTTCCTTTCATCCTGACACCCACACCTTCAACACCACAGCACATGCGGGGAGCCCAGGGTGCGGCAGGGGAGGAGGGCGCTGTGTCTGCAGGGGCGTGTGGGTAAGAGCGAGAGAGGGTGCGACAGTGGGGGTGGGGGGAGGGTGCTGTGCTGCGGGGGCGTGCGGGTAAGAGCAAGAGAGGGGATGGCGGGGCAGTCTTGGAGAGGGGAGGGGTGCGGAGGGGCACTGCCTTGTGAGGTCACTGGTGGGGATGTGGGTTCCAAGCAGCAAGAAGAAGGGATTGAGGCCAAGCTGGAGAACTGAAGGCAATTCACGCACAGGCAGAGTTGGTTAAATGATCCAATTTCACAAGTTTCTCCTAGAACAAGCACCTACATTTTCATTTTTTAAATGCTGCATGAAGGTTGGGCAGTGGCTCACACCTGTAATCCCAGCACTTTGGGAGGCTGAGGCAAGAGTATCACTTGACGTCAGGAGTTCAAGACCAGCCTGGGCAACACAGCGAGACCCTGTCCTTATAAAAAAAAATTTTTTTTTAATTAGCCAGGCATGGTGGTACGCGCCTGTATTCCAAGCTACTCAAGAGGTTAAGGCAGGAGGATGGCTAGAGCCCAGGAGATCAACAGTGAGCCACTATTGCCACTGCCCACCAGCCTGGGCAACAGAACAGGACCCTGTCTCAAAAGAAAAAAAAAAAACAAACAAAATTCTACATTTTAACTAAAGTCACAGCCACTAATGCACTGCATCCCTAAGAATCATTTTCTTTCTTCATGTCCTCCCTGTTCCCACACACCTATCTTCCTTACTAGCAGAAGCCTGATTCTGCTTGGGGGATCTCCTTTCTACCTGCTTAGGAAGGAGATGCACACACGCGCACACACGCACACACACATGCACACACACGCACACCCATGCATGCACACACACGCATGCGTGCACACACACATGCATGCACACACACATACATGCGCGCACACACATGCATGCACACACACATGCATGCACACACACATGCATGCGCGCACACACATGCATGTGCGCACACACATGCACGCACACACATGCATGCACACACACGCATGCACACACGCACACACACACACACATGCACACACACGCACACCCATGCACACACACACACATGCGCACACACACATGCATGTGCACACACATATGCATGCACACACACACATGCATGCGCACACACACACATACATGCACACACACACATGCACGCACACACATGCATGCGCACACACACACATGCATGCACACACACACACACATGCATGCGCGCACACAGCCCACCCGCAGTAAATAGATGAAGCAGGGTATGTACACCCCAATGGGGCTTCCCTCCCCTCTCCAGTGACTGAGGAGGATGTGGCACATGGCCCCGCCTTGGCCAAAGGCAGCTGAGAGATGTCTACTTGGGGACGTCTGGGAAGTTTCCGTGCTAGTAAAATAAGACATGCAGGATTGGAAAAGGCCTTCTTCTTTACTAGATGTCACTGTGTCATTCGGCATGGCTGCCGCCACCTTGTGCCACAAGGGAAGACATCTCCCACATGGCAAGGACAGCAGAGAGCAAAGATGAAAAGCACGTGGGGTCCTGGAAATGTCATCAAACCTCTGAATTAATCAACCCCGGAACTGCCATACTTCTTGTTACGTGAGATAGTAAATTCATTTTTTTGTTTGTTTGTTTCAGGTAATTTTAGTTAGGTGTTCACTAACTCACAACAAAAACCATCTTAACCAATACAACGTGCTTATTTTATCAAAACGTAAAGTCTTTTTTTTAGAAAAATCACCAATACATAAGTTTTCTGTTTGTGTTTGATACAAAAGTGTCTTTCCAGTAGTGTGGCTATAATCAAAAAGACAAACAGCAACAACTGTGTGTGGGGACGTGGGAAATCAGGGCCCATGCACACTCTGGTGGGAAGAGAAAATGGCACAGCCACTTTGGAACACACTCTGGACGTTCCTCAAAAAGTTAAACATAGAGTTACCATAGGACCCAGCAATTCCACTCCAAGGTACATACCCAAGAGAAATGAAAACATATGTCCACAGGAAAACGTGTCTGCCAACATTCATAGAAACACTATTCATCACAGTCAAAAAGTGAAACTACCCAAATGTCCATCAACTGAGGAACTGATAATGAACAAAGATAAACCAAATGCAATGGAATAGTATTCAGCCATGAAAAGGAACAAAGCGAGAATACACACTACGCCATGGGTGGATCCGGAAAACATGAGGCTCAGTGAGAGAAGCCAGTCATGAAGGACCACATATGATGTGATTCCCATTTTGCTGAAATGTCCAGAACAGGCAAATGCATAGAGACAGAAGGTAGCTTAGGGGCTATCAGGGGCTGGGAACACTGGGGGTGGGAGCTCAGGGGTGCCGGGCTTCTCTGTCGAGTGAAGAAACCATCCCCAAATTGTCTGTGGTGATGGATGTCAAAGTATAGGAACTGTACACTTAAACTGCTGAATTGTGTGGCATGTGAATTATATCTCAATAAAGCATTTTTTTTTTTTTTTTTTTTTTTTTTTTGTGACACAGGGTCTCCCTCTGTCACCCAGGCTGGAGTTCAGTGGTGCAATCTTGGCTCACAGCAACCTCCATCTCCTGGGTTCAAGTGATTCTCCTGCCTTAGCCTCCCAAGTAGCTGGGACTACAGGCACCCACCACCACGCCAGGCTAATTTTTATATTTTTGGTAGAGACAGGGTTTTACCACGTTGGCCAGGCTGGTCTCGAACTCCTGACCTCAAGTGATCCGCCTGCCTCAGCCTCCCAAAGTGCTGGGATTACAGGTGTTAGCCACCAGGCCCAGCCTCAATAAAACATTTTTTAAAAAATGAAATGTTGGCTGGGTATGGTGGCTCCCACCTGTAATCTTGATACTTTGGGAGGCCAAGGTGGGGTTATTGTTTGAGGTCAGGGGTTTGAAACCAGACTGGGCAACACAGTGAGACCCCATATCTACAAAAAATGCAGAAAGTTTAAAAATTAGATGGTGCACACCTGTAGCTCCAGCTACTCCAGAGGCTGAAGTGGGAGGATCACTTGAGCCTCGGTGGTCGAGGCTGCAGTGAGCCATGATTGCACCACTCCACTCCAGCCTGGATGACAGAGTGAGACTGTCTCAAAAACAAAAACAAACAAACAAACAAACAGGAAATGTTGTGACAGAATTAGTGGCAATCTCTGTGTTTCTATTACAACATAGCCAAACTGAGCTGCGTGCTGGTTATCAGAAAACCACCAAGGGACGACCCACATTCCTGTGACTTCTTAAGTAACTACTTAACTTGGGCATTTCTAATACTCACATCAACTTCAACTCCCGGCTTTCTAACTGGTTTAGCTACAGGCCAAATAAAGCACACATTTTTACAAGTCTTCAGACGCCTGTCTCTTCATTTACCCATTGGTGCCTTAGGTATAAACAGGGCTGAGTGGTGGCACTGGCTGGCAACACCCAGAGGATGAAAGAGAGGACACTGGAGGCTGGATGCAGTGGCTCATACCTGTAATCCCAGCACTTTGGGAGGTTAAGGTAAGCAGATCACTTGAGGTCGGGAGTTCGAGACCGGCCTGGCCAACACGGCGAAACTCCGTCTCCACTAAAAATACAAAAATTAGCTGGGTGCGGTGGCGCACACCTGTAGCCCCAGCTACTCGGGAGGCTGAGGTGGGAGAATCACTTGAGCCTGGGATGCGGAGACTGCCATGAGCCGCAATCGCATCCCTGCACTCCAGCCTGGGTGACAGAGCAAGACTCTGTCTCAGAAATGAAGAAGAGAGAGAAGGCACCCGGTTCCAAAAGAGAGCAGCAGAAAGTGCGTGCACCCAGCACCCCTCCATAAATGTGTGTGGAATGAACGTGTGTGTGAACACTATCAACTGAGGCGGTATAGAAACAGCAACTCCCGGTCAGAGCAGGGAGGAACTCATCTAAAGCAGAGGCTCCCAAGAGCTGCAGCAGAGGGTCGACAAGGGAGGGGAGGTCTGCATTGCCTCCGAGCAGTGCTTCTTGAAATGGGATCCCCCTGCAGCTGCCTCAGGATCACCTGGGAACTCGCAGGAATGCACATTCTTGCCCCACCCTGGACCCGCGGAGCCAGACTCTCGGGGGTGGGGCCCAGACGTCTGCGTGTTGACTCAGATGACGTTGATACAGGCTCGAGGGTGAGCTACTCTTCCGGGGACAACCAGTGTGGTCCTTCCACCCATGCATGTCCAGGGATGACCAGTGGGTGCTGGTGTTCAGGGTGGTGTCCGGACATCCATTCATTTATTCCGTAATTTAAAAACACACACACACACTCGCTGAGTATCTACTGTATCCTAAAAAAAATGAGAAAGACTCCACTAATGCGTAGGGCGTCATCCAGCCCAGGTCAGGGTACTCAAAGGTAGGCAGACGGCCGCACGGAGAGCACCAAGGGGTAGAGGGATGCTGCTTGGGGGTGGGGAAGGTGACGACGCAGTGAAAACAGGGAGGACGAGGAGAAAAAAATCAAGTGCTGCCAGACCCTGGCACAAAGCGGGGAGGTCACGTGTATCGAGGGGGAGGAGGGCGACACAGAAGGAGAAGAGACAGGGAAATTGCCTCTCCAGTTCCTTCCACAGAGGGTCTATTGCAAGCAAGTGGAAAATCAGCCACGTGGCAGGAGTGGCAGCCTGAGCCCTGAGATCAGAGAGCCTACCCCATGTGACGCACGTCAGCCACACATCACGCAGGCCTGTGACGAAGGACAAGCGCACGCTCCGCTCCGATGACACGTGCAGCTGGCACCGACCCAGGAGGGATCATGGACGTGAGGAGACTGAGTCAGTGTCCAAAGAGGGCCCATCAGCCCGGAGAAAGTTGACACAAAACCATGAAATGTAATCTACTTAGGGGACGGACGGCTCACTCTCAGCACCAGTGCAAAATGGAGATTTTATCCATTAATACTTCGGTAAGTATCTCAAAAACATTGGACTGTTTTTTATTTTTATTGATTTTTTTAAGACAGGGTCTCATTCTGTCACCCAGGCTGAAGTGCAATGGCATGATCTCAGCTCACTGAAACCTCTGCCTCCTGGGTTAAAGCGATCCTCCCGCCTCAGCCTCCCTAGTAGCTGGGATTACAGGCATGCGCCATCATGCCCAGCTAATTTTTGTATTTTTAGTAGAGATAGGGTTTCACCATGTTCCCAGGCTGGTCTCAAACCCCTGACCTCAGGTGATCCTCCCACCTAGGCCTCCCAGAGTGCTGGGATTATAGGCGTGAGCCACCACACCCAGCCCTCCAAAGCTTCTTCATTCTCCCCTAATCAAGGCGCTGCTCCTTCTTCAAATCCTGTCATCCCAGGAGCTCGCCTGAACCCTATTCCATTCTGATACTGCACCCTACATCCCAACAAGGTATGTCTTTTACCTGCATTCTATCAACGTAAAATCCATTCTGGCTTTCTTGGTGAGCCTTTCTACATTTACCTGCATCCCTCAGGAAGCGGGGAGTTTCCTCGTTTATGGTGAGGTTTTGTTTTGCATGGAGCTTTGTTTGTTCTGTGACATCTCCTTCTTTAAGAACAAGGAAGGCCGGGTGCGGTGGCTCACATCTGTCATCCCAGCACTTTGGGAGGCTGAGGTGGGCAGACCAGCCTGGCCAACAGGGCAAAACGCTGTCTCTACTAAAAATACAAAAAATTAGCCAGGGATGGTGGCACATGACTGTAATCCCAGCTTCTTGGGAGGCTGAGACATGAGAATTGCTTGAACCCAAGAGGTGGAGGCTGTAGTGAGCTATGATCGCGTCACTGCACTCCAGCCTGGGCAACAGAGTGAGATTCCGTCTCAAAAAAAAAAAAAAAGAACAACAGCTAACAGCTTGGCAGAGTTTACTCTGCACAGTTCAGAGAGGGCACTGACTCTGGCAGGCATAAGCACTCAGTCCCTCGTGGGATGTGCTGAATAAAATCAGATCCTTTGCTCGGATACTACAGTCCTGAAGCAATCCTGTTACTATTTATTTTCTTTCTTTGTCTTTCTTTCTTTTTTCCTTCCTTCTTTGCTTTCTTCTTTTCTTTCTGTTTCTCTCTCTCTCCCCCTTTCTCCCTTTCTTTCCTTTCTTTCTTCCTTTCTTTCTTTCTTTTGTTTCTTTTTTTGTATTTTTTGTGTGACACAGTGTCACTCTGTTACCCAGGCTGGTGTGCAGCAGTGTGAGCTCGAGAGATGCTCCCGCCTCAACCTCCCCAGTAGCTGAGACTATAGGCGTGTGCCACCATGCCCGGCTAACTTGTTACTATTAATTAGGCCTCCCAGATACCTTGATCTCATGGAGGAAGTACCTTGGGAAGTAGATATTAATATTCCAGCCACTGGAAAAGTACATCATATTCCCCAAAGTAACTTAATACACTGGCACCTGCTTTATACATCGGTCTCATGGTTAGCATGAATCACGACTCCTAAACTCACACAATTCTGAAGACTGATGGAAATGAAGATTCTGGTTTGTTTTTGATTTAGATAGGGTCTTGCTGTGCTGCCCCGGCTGGAGTGCAGTGGCACAATCTCAGTTCACTGCAGCCTCAACTTGCCAGGCTCAAGCGACCCTCCCACCTCAGCCTCCTCAGAGTAGCTGGGACTACAGGCACGTGCCACCATTTCCATCTAGTTTTTGCATTTTGTAGAGACAGGATTTCACCATGTGACCCAGGCTGGTCTCGAACTCCTGAGCTCAAGCCATCTGCCCACCTTGGCCTCCCAAAGTGCTGGGATGACAGGCATGGGATTCCAACCCAAGATTCTTTTTTTTTTTTGAGACGGAGTCTCGCTGTCTCCCAGGCTGGAGTGCACTGGCACAATCTCGGCTCACTACAAGCTCCGCCTCCTAGGTTCATGCCACTCTCCTGCCTCAGCCTCCCGAGTAACTGGTACTACAGGCGCCCACCAGCACACCCGGCTAATTTTTTTTGTATTTTTAGTAGAGATGGGGTTTCACTGTGCTAGCCAGGATGGTCTCAATCTCCTGACCTCTTGATCCACCCGCCTCGGCCTCCCAAAGTGCTGGGATTACAGGCGTGAGCCACTGCACCTGGCCCAAACCAAGATTCTTAATCTTAAAATTATGAACAAGATCCTGAAGCTCAGTCATCACCTGAGTATCTCTGTCCCTCCTAAGAGGCTGCAACAGCACTGTCCACCTCACCCCTCTCTGCTCCACAATCTACAAAATCTCTATGTCCAATCTTATCTTGCCAATCTACAACTGTCTTGCACTACAATATACTCTAATTGTTAATGTTGGTCTGGTAGGTTCGCTTTTTCTTTTTCTTTTTTTTTTTTTTTTTTTTGAGACGGAGTCTCGCTTTGTCGCCCAGGCTAGAGTGCGGTGGTGCGATCTCGGCTCACTGCAAGCTCCGCCTCCCGGGTTCACGCCATTCTCCTGCCTCAGCCTCCCGAGTAGCTGGGACTACAGGCGCCCGCCACCGCGCCCGGCTAATTTTTTGTATTTTTAGTAGAGACGGGGTTTCACCGTGTTAGCCAGGATGGTCTCGATCTCCTGACCTCGTGATCCGCCCACCTCGGCCTCCCAAAGTGCTGGGATTACAGGCGTGAGCCACCGCGCCTGGCCCAGGTTCGCTTTTCAAAACAGCTTTATAGAGAGAGAATTCATATACCGTGTAATTCTCTCGTTTATAGTTTATAATTCAGTGAGGTTTCACACATAGAGTCGTGCAACCATCACCACAGCCCATTTGAGAACATTTTCATCACCCCAGAAGGAAACCCCATGCCCATCGGCAGTCACCTCCCATTTCCCTTCAGTTCCCCAGCCCTGGCCATCACTAATCTACTCTCTGTGCCAGTAATTCTAGAGTTCCTAGAAATTGAATCATATAAAACGTGGCATTTTGGGTTTTTGTTTTGTTTTGTTTCGAAACAGAGTCTTGCTCTGTCACCCAGACTGAAGTGCAGTGGCGCAATCTCAGGTCACTGCAACCGCCACCTCCTGGGCGCAGGTGTTCCTCCCACCTCAGCCTCCTGAGTAGCTGGGACCACAGGTGCAAGACACCATGCTTGGCTAATTTTGTTTTTTTGTGTGTTTTTTTTTTTTTTCAGTAGAGACGGGATTTTGACATGTTGCCCAGGCTGGTCTCGAATGCCTGGGCTCAAGCGATCCAAAAGCAGCCTTTGTGGTCTGGCTTTTTTCACTCGGCATGTTTTCAGTATTCGTCCATGTTGTCACATGTAACTTCATTCCTTTTTAAGGCTGAATCGTACGCTATCCTATGGAGGCGTTACGTGTTGTTGATATGTTGTTTGTTTTGTTTATGTGTTCATCAGCAGACAGGCATTTGGGCTGTTTCCACTTTTTGGCAATTGTGGATAATGCTGCTATGGGCACTCCTGTAAGTTCTGTGTGGATGTGTGTTTTCACCTCTCAGGCACAAACCCAGGAGTGGCATTGCTGGGCCCTACAGTAGCTCCAAGCTTAACCTTTTGGGTACCTGCCAGACTGTCTTTTGTAGCAAGTGTACCATTTCATGTTCCCACTAGCCGTGAAGGGGGAAGTCTGGGAGGTTCCCGAGACAAGGCCCATGGTTTCTTCATGCTCATGTCTTCAGCCTCCCGCAGGTACTCCAAAACTTTTCAACCGGTGCATGCGTGCCAAGCTTGCTTTCCAACAGAGAGCAAACCAAGCCCAGCTGCAGAGGACTAGGCCACTTTCCGGAACAGTCCTCTCCCTGGTGGGATCCTTTTGTTCCCTGGAAAAGCCAACCCCCCTTATCCTGGGTAGTTTTACCTACCCACAGGCTTGAATTACATCCTAACAAACAGTAAACCACACTTGCTGGGACTCCGCAGCCCGAGGGCTGCCTAACAGCTTGGCAGGCATCCCCGGCAGCCACTGGGACCCAGCTGCCCCACAGGCCATTCCAAGCTCCCCCCACAAGGGCACATTTCAGGTGAACTCATACAAAGGCGTGCGGAGCGACACCCTGACTTGGAGGGGACTCCAACCGACGTCAGCCCTGGAGCACACCCCCCACATCCTATGGACACTTTCAAGCCCCACAACTTAGCAAACGCAGCTAGAGGCCTCGAACCTCACCCACTTACTCAAGGACAGACCTTGCCCCTTCCTTTGCCTTTAAGGACAAACAGATTTTTTTTCTGCTTAGAAACTCAATGTTTTCCTCTTCTATCCTAAACACTACTGATGTTCGGTAACGCAGACATGTTTACATGCTATTTCTTGTTTTAACAACATGAAAACAAAATAAAAATGAACTATGAACTGATGACCGTGTTTGGGAGTTGAGCTTTTTCGGTGGCCAGTGCTGCTTTTAAAAACGTTCTATATTAAGGAAGTGCTGTGGGAACACTGCTGGCCGTGGAAACCGTCCCACCTCCCTGTGCTCCAAAGCCAGCCAGCAGGCAAAGTCCTGGCAGGGCACGAGAGGCTCAGGGATCACTCGACCCCACGGAAACCAGAGGGGAAGCCTAATGTTACCACGCTGTATTTAGACGGTGTGGATTCATTTGAACACGAAAGTTCCTACAGTTGTTTGGGATTTTTTTTTTTTTGGTCAATATTTAAATAGTACTTTTTTTTCAAGCTTGCCCTAGATACCAACTGTTTATCTAACACACAATTCCAATGTCACCGAGCCTCAGGCCAGTTTGAAGGGAACAGCCAAAACTCATGCGTTCACATAAAGAGTCTCTAGACTCTTCTATCTACATTATAATTTTTATCCTAATCACAAAACTATTCTGAAGGGTAGTGAACAAAGTAATTATTGCAATCAAGAAAACATAATGGCCAGCCACATCTATTACCAACTTGACCTAAGCTTTCGGATGTTTTCCAAAACATCCGACTGCTGTAGGTAACTTTTTACAGGGTCTTCATACAAGTTCCTATTTTATTTTATTTCATTTTATTATTTTTTGAGACCGAGTCTCACTCTGTCACCCAGGCTAGAGTGCGGTGGCATGACCTTGGCTCACGGCAACCTCTGCCTTCCAGGTTCAAGCGATTCTCTTGCCTCAGCCTCCCAAGTAGCTGGGATCATAGGCGCCCGCCACCATGCACAGCTGATTTTTCTATTTTTAGTAGAGACGGAGTTTCACCCTATTGGCCAGGCTGGTCTCGAACTCCTGACCTCAAGTGATGCTCCTGCCTCCCAAAGTGTTGGGATTACAGGCGTGAGCCACTGTGCCCAGCCCAAGTTCCTCATTTTAAAAGTGGCAGAGGTTTGTCAAAAAGTTAACAGAGTGACCGTGTGACCCAGAAACTCCATGCCCAGGTCTGTGCCCCAAAGAACTGAGAAAACAGACACTCAAACAAAAACGCGAACACGACTGCTCCCAGCAGCACCGTTCACAATAGCCAAAAGGCAGAAACAGCCCCAGTGTCCATCAGTGGATGATGGAAAAACAAAATGTGGTCTAGCCATACAATGGAATGTGATGCACCCGTCATCAAAAGGAGGTACTACTCCATGCCACAACATGAATGAACCTTGAAAATACGCTGAGTGGAAGAATCCACATACCCCATGATTCCAAGTATATGAAACGTCCAGACTAGGTACATCCTGCAGATGGAAAGCGCAGCACAGCGGCTGCCAGGTGCTAGGGTTTGGGAACTGGCAAGTGGCTGCTTAGTGGGTGTAGGGTTTCCTTCTGGGGGTGATGAAAGCGCTTCGGAATTAGACCCAGGGGATGGGTTGCACAACACTGTGAATGTCCGATATGCCACTGAACTGCTCACCTTAAAAATCATTAAGTTATGTGAATTTAGCCTCAATTAAAAATAAATCAGGTTGGGTACCGTGGCTCGCGCCTGTAATCCCAGCAGTCTGGTAGGCCGAGGCGGGTGGACCATCTGCGATTGGGAGTACAAGGCCAGCCTGGCCAACATGGTGAAACCCTGTCTCTACTAAAAATACAAAAAATTAGCCAGGTGTGGTGGCAGGCGCCTGTAATTACCAGTAGTCGGGAGGCTGAGGCACGACAATTGCTTGAATCCAGGAGGCAGAGGTTGCAGTGAGCCGAGATCATACCACTGCATTCTGGTCTAGGTGACAGAGCAAGACCCTGTCTCAAAAAACAAACAAACAAAAGAACCAAGTAGGAAGAAATGTGGCCAGTTGCTCCTGGGCAGTGTTGTAGAGAACACACACAACTTCTACAGCGACTCCTACCAGACGTTTCCTGGGAAAGTAAACAAAGTGCTTTCCTGAACTTCAGGTAAATTTTCATAAAAATCAATACTTTCCTAATTTAACATTCACATTTTAGCTTATCATATAACTAGTTATAGACTTGTCCATTAATTCTAATTGACGTTCAATTATACAATCTAATCTCTAATTCCCATTTTCCATTTCCAGTACATAAGCACAAGAAATGTCCTTTTGGTCTTGTGGAAAACATGCCCTATTTAATAAGACACAAATTTGATTCAAATTTCTCTTTCTCCTCCTCCCCCTTAATAATACACTAAAAATAACTGTAATAACATCTTACTCACCCTGAATGCATGTACCTAGCAACCTCACTTACTCAGACTATAGCTGACAACCAAAAACCTGCACAAAGGCGGAATCCTTAGCCCTTTCCATCAAACGATATCTGCAGGCTGAAGGAGCTTAATTACTTGTTGGTCTGGTTTTTTAATGTAACAAAGTAAAAACCAGGAGCAAATGTGTTACAAGAAAGCACACTAACAGCTACATACATTGATAGCAAAAGAAGCCCAAAAAATTATTTTTAAAAACATAAGAACTGGAAAAACAGAACGATCTCAGTTTTTTTTAAAAAGCAAAGATTCCTATTTTTATAGGGAAATTGCTATATTAGTAAAAGCCAAATAACAAGCAACAAAAATAACTGAGTCATCAAGAAAATTACATCTTATTTGGCATAGTCCATTTTTATGAAAGTGTTTTATCTATTTCAGAAACATAAAATCAAACGTTTGAATTGGTTAAAACAGAAAATTATCTGATTGACTAAAAGAGAAAATCCTCTACTCTTCAGAAAATTCAACTATCCAGAAAGTGCTATCACTGACATTTATATCTAACAACATGGCAAATGAGGTTGGCTTCATAGTCAACCATTTGCTACCCCTGAAGCTCTCTATTAAGGATCTGGCTGATCAGAAAACTTAGTATTTAATCAACCTAGAGCAGGCCTAGAAAAGAGGCTACTGTTTAAAAAAATAAAACTGGTTATATAAAACATTTACGTCAAATTACAATTCAGTATTAAATCTTCTGGAATCACGCCTTTCAGGAAAACGTCGGGACACTAGTGAAAATGAAACGGCTAAATCTCAAAGTATATTATTAAGTCATAAAAGACTTTTTTATCGTTCAACATTTTTTTTTTTTTGTCTCTACATAAAAAAAGTATTTTTTGTCCCTACAAAAGATACAAAAATTAGTCAGTCACGGTGGCAGGCGCCTGTAGTCCCAGCTACTCGGGAGGCTGAAGCTGGAGAATGGCTTGAGCCCAGGAGGCGGAGGCTGCAATGAGCTGAGATCGGGCCACTGCACTCCAGCCTGGGCGACAGAGCCAGACCCTGTTTCAAAATAATTAATTAATTAATTGTTTAAAAAAATCAAAGATTGGCTTAAAATGATTACTAAGCTAACAACGTTGTTGCTATTCCTTGTTCAGGAACGCTCCACCATACACAGTGGTGCTAAATGCAACAGAAGCCTCAGTGCGAACTGCAACACCTCCCAGGAGTCTATGGAATCGGAAACTTAATAGCTACTAAATAAAGTAACATCATGACTGCAGCTATGAAAGCAAACATTTCCATTTGAACTTCAAGTGGCAGAAGGGACAAAGTTGATCTCTCAGACTCATCAGCCCTGAAAGTGTTCCTAATCACAGTTTCTTTCGGGAGCCAGAAAGAACACAGCGTTAATTATGTTAATCCAGCTGAGACATTCACTGTGAAATGTGTGTGAGAGAAACGTCCTTTGAAGTTTCTCATTTGCATGGTAGTTCTGAAAGTTTTTAACCTCCTGCAATTCCTGGCACACGAGTCAGTCACTCACTTGTCCTCAGGAAGCACAGGACGGCAGCAGGTTCGGAATCACACTTTCTCTATGTGATTTCAAAACTCGGGTCTTTGTCCAGGTGAGATTCTGACTCGGGGCAGAGGGCAAAGGTATCCAATGACAACCCCGTCCTTCAAAACCAAGTCCTGTTTTCCCATCAGCCGTGCAAATCACAGCAAATGTCATGTGGCTTTCCAGGAGCCTCTTTGCTGTTTGCTGAAGAAGGGTAAGAAAACCATGGAGGATTAAAATCACCACATTCAAATTACTATAAAGAAAAGGAGGCCAGGCACTGTGGCTCATGCCTGTAATCCTAGCACTTTGGGAGGCCAAAGTGGGACGATCGCTTGAGGCCAGGCAACATAGCAAGACTCCATCTCTACTAAGACAAAAAATAAAAGAAGAAGAAAGAACAGGAAAAATGCAGACAAGCCAGAAAATAAAATTGAGGAGATTAATACAATATAATAATCAGATACTGCAGATCACACCCGGAACACCACCTCACCCAGGCAAAGGAGGAAAAGCTTTCATGTGTGCTCATCATTTGAGCAAAAAGGAAGAAAACACACACAGAAACTCAGGAGATCCAGAGGAGACACTCCAAACAAAGAAAATGGAAATGACAGGGATCCAAATGATCCACATCGGGGATTTTAAGAGGGAAAGTATGCTTCTGAATGAAAAAAAATAAAGAAAATCATTCAAAACTTTTTATAAATCTTTGACAAAATCCAAGTTTCCTTTCAACATCGGTGACATTTAATTTTTTTTTTTTTTTTTTTTTTTTTTTTTTTTTTTTTTTTTGAGACCGTCTCTGTCACTCAGGCTGCAGTACAATGGCGCGATCTCAGCTCACGGCAACCTCTGCCTCCCAGGTTCAAGTGATTCTCCTGTCTCAGCCTCTGAGTAACTGAGATTACAGGTGTCTGCCACCGTGCCCGGCTAATTTTTGTATTTTTAGTAGAGACAGGGTTTCGCCATGTTGGCCAGGCTAGTCTCGAACTCCTGACCTCAGATGACCCGCCTGCCTCTGCCTCCAAAGTGCTGGGATGACAGGCATGAGCCACCATGCCCAGCCCTCTAATTTCTAATTACAAGATCTAAGGTAGACACTTTCCAGATGCATTAATGTGGGGGACAACTAGAGGACTAACACGTCTCCTTGCACCTCAACATAGGGCCAGTAGACCCAGAAGCTCACCGTCAAGAGCAACAAGAGCAAGCAAGTCCTTCGTCAATGGAATCATCGGTAAGAAGACCGTCAGTCCAGGATTCGCTCAGTCCTACCAGTGAAAAACTTGCCAACGCAGTGAAATTCATTTTACTGGCAACCAACCTTCCAATCTCTCTCTAAACTAATGTTCACATGGAAACTGAAGTACATTTTAAAAATCATAATTATTCACTTCACATTTTCTCCAAGCCATTTCAAAAGTGTTTCTCAGACTTTCAAAATCAAACGGGGTTCCCAGGCCAGGTGCCGTGGGTCACACCTGTAATCCCAGCACTTTTGGAGGCCAAGGCAGTTAGATTGCTTGAGCTCCGGAGCTCAAGACCAGCCTGGGCAACATGATGAAATCCCATCTCTACAAAATACACAAAAATTAGATGGACATGATGTTGCATGCCTATAGTCCCAGCTACTCGAGAGGCTGAGGCACAAGAATCACTTGAACCCAGGAGGCGGAGGTTGCAGTGAGCTGAGATCGCACCATTGCACTCTACCCTGGGTGACAGAGCAAGACTCTGTCTCCAAACAAAACAAAACAGCAACCAAACAAAAAAATATCAAATGGGGTTCCTCTAGCGATACCCGGCTTTATTCAGGAAACGTGATCCTCAGGAAACCATGTGTAAATTATACTTCTAGAACTCAATCTTACGTATTTATATTTAAAGGAAGTAAAGAATCTTTTACGAAGTTACGAATGTCACACACGCCCTGCAATTTAGTGGTTCTATAGATCAGAGCTTCCCTATGCTAAATTTGTCTAAATGCGGGTTCGTAGTTTAAACAAGTGGACAAAGAAAACACCACTCTTCATATTAAGAACGAGCACTCTGTCCCAATCCTGTGAGAATCTCAGCTATTCTTAGACAATGGTGGAGATTTTAAGCATATCTAGCTCAAACTTTATATTTTACCAATACGAAAAAAACAGAACCAGAGAGGTTAAATTATTTGCCCAAAAGTGCTCGTTAGTGGAGGAAATGTATTAACACCAAAAGCTAATTTACAAAAACAAATTAAATAAGATCATGCTATAAAAGTGCTTCCCTTTCAGAAACCACCCTCACCACACCCAGTTTTTAGGCAGCTCATTTACACACACAAAAATCACATTAATGAACATCAGAAGCAGTGGCCTTTTCTCATGGGAAAAAGAACTAATTTATGAGGTTCCAGAATGCAATGCAATCCACACTTTAAATAATAACACAATAGGGTAAAACTAACTGAATCGACATGCAGTAAACCCTTTCACTCAAAATGTCATAGCCTGAATGGTATATTGCATTTAATATCCATACACAAGGAAATGAATCACACGCATGTGGGGTTTCTTCCTTTCTCCAGGCTAGAGCGTTAGAAAATGTAGTTAATATTTCCCAAACAACTCAAACACGAACGTAACCGATTCAAAAGCTGCTTCTTCCCCTCTTTGGAAGGGGAAAAAAAAACAGATTTTAATAGCATTATATAAAAATCCTGGAAATTATGCACAAAGACGACCCTGGAGCTTTGCCAGAAAAAGGTATGCTGGTTTTCCATGTGTATAAATGGTAATCAAATAAGAATTACCAGGAGCTACAATATTAAAGATAAATATACTTCTTGAAATCTCCATCTTAACAAAGCTTAAAAATAATTGCCAGAACTAAGCCGTTCAACCCCACATTTCCCGGACCTTCCCTAAGCACTCAGTCCTCTGTGTTTCCGCCCTACGCCCCACGCCCTCAATGCAGCACCTCGGAGCCCACAGTCCCATGCTGTCCACACTCAGGCGCCCCTGGGCCCATTCACGTTCCCAGGCACCGTGCACTGGTCAGCTCTCTCCGCCACCACCTTTACTAGAGCCTCTCAAGACCTTCCCTGAGTGTCTATTTAAATGAACCACTCAGTCATTCCAGCAAAGTGGTTATTGCCTTTCCTCTACTTTCTGGCTTGTTCCGTGTAGATGTTTGGGGTGTGGTTTCACACCTAACAGGGTACTCACATGTGGAGTTATAGTTTGTTTGTTTTTATTTATTTATTTATTTATTTATTTTTTTTTTTTTTTGAGACGGAGTCTCGCTCTGTCACCCAGGCTGGAGTGCAGTGGCCGGATCTCAGCTCACTGCAAGCTCCGCCTCCCGGGTTCACGCCATTCTCCTGCCTCAGCCTCCCGAGTAGCTGGGATTACAGGCACCTGCCACCACGCCCAGCTAGTTTTTTGTATTTTTTAGTAGAGACGGGGTTTCACCGTGTTAGCCAGGATGGTCTCGATTTCCTGACCTCGTGATTCGCCCGTCTCGGCCTCCCTAAGTGCTGGGATTACAGGCTTGAGCCACCGCGCCCGGCCTGTTTGTTTTTTTTTAAGACAGAACATCGCGGGGGCCGGGCGCGGTGGCTCAAGCCTGTAATCCCAGCACGTTGGGAGGCCGAGACGGGCGAATCACGAGGTCAGGAAATCGAGACCATCCTGGCTAACACGGTGAAACCCCGTCTCTACTAAAAAATACAAAAAACTAGCTGGGCGTGGTGGCAGGTGCCTGTAATCCCAGCTACTCGGGAGGCGGAGCTTGCAGTAACCTGAGATCCGGCCATTGCACTCCAGCCTGGGCGACAGAGCGAGACTCCGTCTCAAAAAAAAAAAAAAAAAAAAAAAGACAGAACATCGCTCTGTCACCAGGCTGGAGTGCAGGGGCGCAGTCTCAGCAACCTCCATCTCCCAGGCTCAAGCGATTCTCTCACCTCAGCTTCCCGAGTAACTGGGATTACAGGTGCCCACCACCATGCCCAGCTAATTTTTGTATTTTTAGTAGAGATGGGGTTTCTCCATGTTGGCCAGGCTGTTCTTGAATTCCTGACCTCAGGTGATCTGCCTGCCTTGGCCTCCCAAAGTACTGGGATTACAGGCGTGAGCCACCGTGCCCGGCTTATATTTATTTATTTATTCATTCATTTATCAGCAAATATGATCACACATGGCTCTATTCCCACTGCTAGGAACACAGCAGGAAATAAAACATGGAAAATTCCTGCTCTTAAGATGCATTCCAGTGGCGTAGAAACAGATTATAAACAAAATTAAGTCAAATACATATGATGCAAGATGGAAAAGAGAGTGGCTGGCCCATCGTTCCAGGAGGCACTGTCGAAAGCAAGGCTCCTACTAAGGAATTCCTGGAGTTGGGCCTTCTGGAATGTTCCACAGCTGTCCTGAGGGATGAGGTTTGCTGGACTAGGGGAGGACTCCTCAGTCTGCAAACAGGTCATCTACAGTTTGGTTTGGGATTTCTTTTTACTGTTTCTTTTGGGTTTTATTTTATTTTATTTTATTTTATTTTATTTTATTTTGGAGACAGAGTCTCACTCTGTCACCCAGGCTGGAGTGCAGCGGTGCAGTCTCAGCAACCTCTGCCTCCCGGGTTCAAGCAATTCTCCTGTCTCACTTTCCCGAGTAACTGGGACTACAGGCACCCGCCACCACGCCCAGCTAATTTTTGTACTTTTAGTAGAGACGGGGTTTCACCATGTTGGCTAGGCTGGTCTTGAACTCCCGACCTCAGGTGATCCACCAGCCTCAGCCTCCCCAACTGCTGGGATTACAGGCATGAGCCACTGTGTACGGCCTATAATATTCATTCATTTGTTCAACCAGTATTATCAGGCATGTATTATATGCCTGGCTATATTCCCAACACTAGGAACACAGCAGGAAGTAAAACATGGAAAATTCCTGCTCTTAAGATGCATTCCAGTGGCGTGGAAACAGATTATAAACAAAGTAAGTCAAAGACATATGATGCAAGATGGAAAAGACAGTGGCTGGACCATTGTTCCAGGAGGCACTGTTGAGAGCAAGGCTCCTACTAAGGGAATTCCTGGAGTTGGGCCTTCTAGAACATTCCACAGCTGTCCTGGAGGATGGAGTTTACTGCAGGACTCCTCAATCTTCAAACAGGTCATCTACATTTTGGTTTGGGATATTTTTTTTTATTGGTTTGTTTTGTTTTGTTTTGTTTTGTTTTTGGAGACAGAGCTCTCACTCTGTTGCCCAGGCTGGAGTGCAGTGATGCGATCTCGGCTCTCTGCAACCTCTGCCTCCCAGGTTGAAACAATTCTCCTGCCTCAGCTTCCCAAGTAGTTGTGACTACAGGCGCGTGCCACCACACCCGGCTAATTTTTATATTTTTAGTAGAGAAGAGGTTTCACCATGTTGGCCAGGCTGGTCTCAAACTCCTGACCTCAAGTGATTTGCCCGCCTCGGCTTCCCAAAGTGCTGGGATTACAGACGTGAGCCACCACACCCGGCCTTTTTATTGTTTTTTATCACGATTTACCTACAGTCACAGGCACCTGCCCCTCAACAGGCATCAGTGGGAAGATACAGAAAGAAATTCTACGTTGCTCTCAATTGTAGGAATGCAAATTAACGCTTCCAAGGAACTCGAAGATGCACGAACCGTTTCTTGGGTGGCATTATTTCCTCATAGAAACATGCACATTCTATTCATTTTCTTTTCAAAAAAGATGAGGGTAAACTTTAGTTCAGTCTCTCTGAATAAACATATCAGACAAACAGAATTAATGAGATTTTAATACCTGTAATTTATCAACTCTTTAAAAATGTTACTAAATGGGCATGAAGGTTATCAAAGACAACCGCGGTTGCATGAAGAGGACTCAGCAGCCAACTTAAAGGGGCTCCCATGGGCCCCAAATGGGACAATTTGAGCATCAAAAATAATATATCTGTAATGGAATGAAATACACCAAACAAGTTAAAATTCAAGAGTTTAGAGTGATTCTTGAAAAAAAAAATCACTTCTGGGGGATGTTAGGAAACCAACTCAGCTGGGTGCCTTGGCTCACGCCTGTAATCCCAGCACTTTGGGAGGCAAGTGCTGGGATTACAAGCACGGGAGGCCAAGGCAGGAGGATGGCTTGAGCCCAGGAGTTTGAGACCAGCCTAGGCAACATGGCAAGACCCTGTCTCTACCAAAAATTTTTAAAAATCAGCTGGGAGTGATGGTGCACATCTGTAGTCTCATCTACTGGGGAGGCTGAGGCAGGAGGAGCACTTGACCCTGGGAGGTTGATATGGTTTAGCTCCGTGTCCCCACCCAAATCTCATCTTGAATTGTAATTCCCACGTGTCGAGAGAGGGGCCTGGTGGGAGGGGATTGGATCATGGGGTGGTTCTCCCGATCCTGTTCTCCTGATACTGAGGGAGTTCTCACAAGATCCAATGGTTTAAAAGTGGCAGTTTGCCCTGCATATGCTCGCTCTCTCACTCTCTCTCCCGACACCATGTAAGATGTGCCTTGCTTCCCCTTCATCTTCTGTCATGATTGTAAGTTTCCTGATGCCTCCATAGCCATGCAGAACTGTGCCAATTAAACCTGCCTTCTTTATAAATTATCCCATCTCAGGTAGCATCTTTTTTGTTTGTTTCTGAGATGGAGTCTCACTCTGTTGCCCAGGCTGGAGGTACAGTGGCGCCATCTTGACTCACTGTAACCTCCACCTCCTAGGTTCTAGGGATTCTCCTGCCTCAGCCTTCCAAGTAGCTGGGATTAGAGGTGTATGCCACCACGCCTGGCTAATTTTCTGTATTTTTAGTAGACACGGGGTTTTGCCATGTTGGACAAGCTGGTCTCGAACTCCTGAGCTCAAGTGATCCGCCCGCCTCAGCCTCCGAAAGTGCTGGGATTACAGGCATGAGCCACTGCACCTGGCCTCAGGTAGCATCTTTATAGCAGTGTGAAAATGGTCTGATACACGTGGAGGCTACAGTGAGCTGAGATTGCGCCACTGCACTCCAGCCTGGGCAACGGAGTGAGATCCTGTCTCAAAAAAAGAAAAAGAAAAAAGCAAACTCAGTCTGTAAATGGTATAGAAAGGGAAAGAACCAAGCAAATAAAAGCATCTAAACATACACGGCTCCCAGGATCCTAGGATTTCACCATGGCTGAGACAGCAGTGTACCTGAGAGCACCTTGTAAATGGAGAGAGCTAAAGACAGGTATAGATGTTTTGGTTGTTGCTGCCACTGCTAAGAAAATTATTCCTACTTTCAGTAATACTAGCTCTTCTCTACTGAGAGGTACTATGTGCCAAGAACTTTTCTAAGAGCTTGTATTTTCTCATTTAATCCTCGCAGCAATTCTGTGAGATGGGTACTAGTGTTTTCTAACACAGCCTTTGGGTTTAAATACTGGCTCCACCATTTAGTATCCCTTTCTGGCTGTGTGATCATCACAAGTTATCTAACCTCTCTGTGCTTTAGTCCTCTCATCTATAAAATGGAGATCATCTCAGCCGTATCTGTAATACAATCAAGAAGTCTAGCACAATATTTGTTCAGGTGAATTTATTCATTTTTATTTATTTATTTATTTATTTTTGAGACTGAGTCTCGCTCTGTCACCCAGGCTGAGTATAGTGGTGCAATCACAGCTCACTACAGCCTCGACCTCCCGGGCTAAAACGATCCTCCCACTTCAGCCTTCCAAGTAGCTTGGAATACAGGCATATGCCATCATGCATGGCTAATTGTTTATTGTTTTTAGAGACAGGGTCTCGCTATGTTGCCTAGACTGGTCTCCAGCTCCTGGACTCAAGTGATCCTCCTACCCTGGCCTTCCAAAGTACTGGGATTACAGACGTGAGCCACTGCACCTGGCCTGTACAGATTATTTGATCACTGTCTACTTCCCTTTCTAGGCGTTATGCCCCAAGAGGGCAGGGGCCACCCCTCTATCTCCAGAACCTAGTCCTGGCCTTGCCAATGGTAAGAACCCATTCAATATTTAATGAATAAATAAATGAGTTTACAGTAGGATACAGTACAGTTGAAAAAACCGCTCTAGTTCAAACCACAGCCAATAACTCGAGTTGCAAAGCTGAAGATTTGCTCATAATTCCTCAACCATCGAGGGGCCCATCATCTTAAGAACTCTGGGGACCTGAAGCAGCCTAGGAACAAGACTGCTGAACCCCCGAGGGTTTTCAGTAAAGCAGCATCCAAGTTCAGCAGCTAGAGTTTAACCAGGGCGAGCTATCAGCGTTTTGTATTTTGGACACTTGCCCTTTTTAGTACGAGAAACTGACACAATCACAGTCCCTAGTGTGTTCTTGGTTTCGGTACTGAATTATACAAGATGTGCGCCGGATTGAGCGCAGGAAGAAAGAAACACCCTTTAGTGCAATACAAAATGTGACTCAGCCAGCGGGGAGGGCGAGTTATTGACGGAATGGCTGTCCGCCATCAATCACTATGCAAATAAGCGCTTGTCTTGAATTATCTCAGCTGATTCTCCCAACAACCCTCTGACACAGACACCATCATTCCTATAAATTGCAGAGCCTCTAGGAAGCTTCCCAGAGTTAGGAAACCATATAACCAAGAATTAAGCCCGAATGTATCAGAAATCAAAATCCAAGCACCTAACCGAAGGGTGAGCCCTTCCAAACAAAATTCACAGGAACAAAGTTGATGGTCGTTTCTTTCTTTCTTTGTTTTTGAGATGGAGTTTCGCTTTTGTTGCCCATGCTGGAGCACAGTGGCATGATCTCAGCTCACTGCAACCTCCGCCTTCTGGATTCAAGCAATTCTCCTACCTCAGCCTCCCAAGTAGATGGGACTACAGGCATGTGCCACCACACCTGGCTAATTTTGTGTTTTTAGTAGAGACAGGGTTTCTCCATGTTAGTCAGGCTGGTCTCGAACTCCCGACCTCAGGTGATCTGCCCGCCTCGGCCTCCCAAAGTGCTGGGATTACAGGCGTGAGTCACTGCGCCCAACCGTTGTTTTGTTTTTTGAGACAGAGTCTCGCTCTGTTGCCCAGGCTGGAGTGCAGTGGCACCATCTCAGCTCACTGCAGCCTCTGCCTCTCAAGTTTAAGTGATTCTCCTGCCTCAGCTCTCCTGAATAGCTGGGTGCCCACCACCACGCCTGGCTCATTTTAGTATTTTTAGGAGAGACGGAGCTTCACCATGTTGGCCAGGCTGGTCTCCAACTCTTGATCTCAGGTGATCCACCCACCTCGGCCCCCCAAAGTGCTTGAATTACAGGCATGAGCCGTGGCCAGTTCACAGTTGATGGTCTTTATCACACACCTTGAACATGAGCAACAAAGACTTACCAGCATCACAAAGGATTTTTAAGGATTTTGTAAGAAAACGTCAATGTATGAACTAAGGTCACTTGCTATTTCCACAAGAAACATGTAATGTGTGTCACGACTCCAGCTGGCACTGTTCCACATGCATGAGAACGCATGTTTGGGTGGCACATACAAAACCCTCAGTCTTCCCGTATTGCAGCCCAGCTAGGGAAGCAGTTCTCAAAGTGTGGTCCGCAGATCCTCAGAGGTCCTTGAGGCCTTTGCAAGGCATCTGCGGAGTCTCAACTATTTGCACAATGACACTAAGACAGCATTTGCCTTCTTCGGTGTTGACATCTGCAGTGGCAGTGCAGAAGCAGCCATGGGTGGAACTCCTAGTGCCTGAGCACATCCCGAGGCAGGGGGACCAAACCGCGCTAGCCCTCAGCATGTCCTTCACCACCCCACACTTACGAAAGGAAAGGCAGACAGCTTCGCTTAAGAATGTCCCTGATGGGCCGGGCGCAGTGGCTCATGCCTGTAATCCCAGCACTTTGGGAGGCCGAGGTGGGCAGATCACCTGAGGTCAGGAATTCAAGACCAGCCTGGCCAATATGGTGAAACCCTGACTCTACTATAAGTAAAAAAAATTAGCCAGGTGTGGTGGCACACACCTGTAAATTCCAGCTACGTGGGAGGCTGAGGCATGAGAATCACGTGAACCCAGGAGGCGGAGGTTGCAGTGAGCCAAGATCGCACCACTGCACTCCAGCCCGGGTGACAGAGCGAGACTCTGTCTCAAAAAAAGAAAAAAAAGAAAAAAAAAAGAAAGAATGTCCCTGATGAAGCTGTCAACATGAACGACTGTGTTAAATCGCAAGCTTGAGTAGGTGTCTTTTGAATAGTCTGAGTTGGATAAAATGAGAGGCACGCCTACGACGATGCTGCCCGTCAAAGCACAGTGGTCTTCGAGAAAAGCAGCTGTGCAGCTGTTCAGGCTGCAGGCTGAATTGGCCACCTTTTTGGTAGAACGTCACTTATACCTGACCTACAGACAAACTACGGTTGTTCAGACTTGAGTACGGGCAGACCATTCCTGGGGATATGGATGAGTCTGTCACTTCCAGGAAAACAACTGACAGTTTTTGCTGCCAAAGATACAAATTCCCATTTTCAAGTAGGGTTTTTGGAAAACTTACATCAGCCACTGTGATGAAGTCAACATCTTCAGACTATTAGAACTAACTGATGTCAACATGTGGAAGAGCTGCATCATTCAAAAGACCAGTATTTTCCAAATGACTAGTGCATGATACAATCACACCTGGGTAAAAACCCAACAGCGTTTAATATAATCGTGTACAAAAAAAAAGATAATAAAATTTCAGATTCCATATTACAACTAACCTTTAAGAAACTACCGCTCGAAATAAAACATCAGCAGGGTGTGGTGGTGCATGCCTGTAGTTCCAGCTACTTGGTAGGCCAAGGCAGGAGAATCACTTGAGCCCAGGAGGTCAAGGCTGCAGTGAGCTATGGCAGCACCAATGCACTCCAGCCTGGGTGACAGAGCAGGACCCCATCTCAGAAAAAGAAAAAGAAACTACTACTCACTTGTTGAATGTTTCTACAGAATCAAAGAAAAAAATCCAGAATTACACAAAAACGCTATGAAAATGCTCTCCCAACTACGTATCTCTATAAAACCAGATTTTCTACACATTGTCCAACATATTGCAACAAATTGAAGGCCAAAGCAGCTAAGAAAATTCAGCGAACACACTTAAAAGTGTTTAACATGGTACATTTCATCACTTAAAAAACTTCAGGCAGGGCGCGGTGGCTCAAGCCTGTAATCCCAGCACTTTGGGAGGCCGAGACGGGCAGATCATGAGGTCAGGAGATAGAGACCATTCTGGCTAACACGGTGAAACCCCGTCTCTACTAAAAAATACAAAAAACTAGCTGGGCGAGGTGGCGGGCGCCTGTAGTCCCAGCTACTCGGGAGGCTGAGGCAGGAGAATGGCGGGAACCCGGGAGGCGGAGCTTGCAGTGAGCTGAGATCTTGCCACTGTACTCCAGCCTGGGCAACAAGAGCAAAACTCCGTCTCAAAAAAAAAAAAAAAAAAAAAAAAAAAAAAAAAAACTTCAGCCATGGGTCAGGCGAGGTGGCTAAGATGGTGAAACCCCGTTTCTACTAAAAATACAAAAAATTAGCCAGGCATGGTGACGTGCACCTGTGATCCCAGCTACTTGAGAGGCTGAGGCAGGAGAATTGCTTGAACCCGGGAGGCAGAGGTTGCAATAAGCCGAGATTGTGCCATTGCACTCCAACGTGGGCAACAAGAGGGAAAAAAAATCCATCAAAAAAAAAAAAAAAAAACTTCAGCCATTTATTAATCCAGACACTAAAGAGATTTGCAAAAATGTGTGGCAGTGCCACCCTTCTCATCAAATTTTTTCATTTTAAAAAATATAGTTACTTTTATAAAAATGTTACTTATATTAACATGCAATGAGTGAAATGAATTCATTATTATTTTGAAATAAATTAAGAAAATATTTTTAAGCTTCTCAGTTTGTTTCCATTTCTAATACTGTAAATATCAATAGACAACCTATATAAATAACGTACATAAGCCTGGGCAACATAGGAAGACACAATCTCTACAAATAATTTTTAAAATTAGGCCAGGCGTGGTGGCTCACACCTGTAATTCTAGCACTTTGGGAGGCTGAGGTGAGTGGATCACTTGAGGCCAAGAGTTAGACACCAGCCTGGCCAACATGGTGAAACCCCATCTCTACTAAAAATACAAAAAAAAAAAAAATCGCCTGGGCATGGTGGTATGCATCTGTAATCCCAGCTACAGGGGAGGCTGAGACATGAGAATTGCTTGAACCTGGGAGGCAGAGGTTGCAGTGAGTTAAGATCACACCACTGCTCTCCAGCCTGGGCAAGAGTGAGACTCTGTCTCAAAAAAAAACCTAGTTGGGTGTGGCGGCATGCACCTATGGTCCCAGCTACTCGAGAGGCTGACAAGGGAGGATTATCTGAGTACAGGAGGTCGAGGCTGCAGTGAGCTGTGACTGTACCACTGCACTCCAGCCTGGGCGACACAGCAAGACCCTGTCTCAAAAAGAAAAGAAAAAAACCGGCCGGGCGCGGTGGCTCAAGCCTGTAATCCCAGCACTTTGGGAGGCCGAGACGGGCGGATCACAAGGTCAGGAGATCGAGACCATCCTGGCTAACACAGTGAAACCCCGTCTCTACTAAAAATACAAAAACTTAGCCGGGCGAGGTGGCAGGCGCCTGTAGTCCCAGCTACTCCGGAGGCTGAGGCAGGAGAATGGCGTAAACCCGGGAGGCGGGGCTTGCAGTGAGCTGAGATCCGGCCATTGCACTCCAGCCTGGGTGACAGAGCGAGACTCCGTCTCAAAAAAAAAAAAAAAAAGAAAAGAAAAGAAAAAAACCTACAGAAACAACAATTTCTACCGGGTTAGAGGAAGGCATATAAACTAGGTGCAGCTATCCCTGAGTGTCAGGGGCCCAGCATTTCACTCTGTTTCCCAGCTTCTGCCCTCTAGGTCACACTCCTGCCACCACTACTGCTACAACTCGTTCTGCCTCCACTGCCACCACCAGCCTCTAGCGGGTTCGATGTTCCCCCCTATCCCAGAACACTGAGCCTCCCCACTTAACTCTACAGAAAGGATGCCAGGAATTTTTTACAAGTGCAACGCTAGCAAAGGCTGGAGAAAATAAGACCAAAAACCTGATTTCTAAGAGCAGACAAGTTTTACAAGGGGCAGTCTTCTTTGCCTAAGTTGACTAAAATTTAGCCACAGGTTGGCTTGGCTGGTGTGGTTCACTGGGTACATCCACAAGACTACAAGAATATCACTGCTGTCTGTAGTCTTCCCAGGGGAGGACCACCCTACCCTTGGCCCTCACCCATGGGTGGGGGCTCCACCTCCACCCTCTGATGCAGCCCAGTCCCTTCCCTCCTGTTCCGCGGCAGCACCGGTGCCTGGCCACTTCCCTTGCCAGCTCCCTTCCTGTTTCACAAACTCTCATCTCTTCACAAAATTTCCTGGAGGGGTGCTAGTTCCTGTTGGAAAAGGTCTTGAGGTGTGTCACAGGCAAAGTACAAATGATATGCCCAGGGCCAGATGGATGACAGGCCCCTCAGCTCAGCCAGTCCAGAGTCAGGAGGGGACCTGCAGAATTCTAATGGTGAATGATCACACTCTTACAATATTGAAATTTCAGCAAACATGCCAATACGAAAATCACCAACCAAGAGAAAGACAAGACTTACGGCCCACGCAGGCTCGTGCACACTCTGTGCCCAGACATGGACAGATTAATGTGGGTTTGTTTTTTTCCAAGATTACTATTCCACAGCAAAGTACACAGGCAACACTGACCAATATGCAGAAACATAATTACTATCTAACCAAGCTGGCCAGCAGACAAAAATCTTGAAACTTCTTGACTTGCTCTAATTGTTCCTTCTCCATGTTTCCCTTCCTTAGACATTCTACCTGAAAAGACAGCCTTCCCTTCCTTCTTTATCCCGTCGGCAATGCAGCAAACCTTAACCTTCTCTCGCTTCACCAGAGGTTACTTCTACTCGAAAGCTTGTCTTCAGAATTAACAGCTCTGTCCTTATCACTGGAAGCCAGGTCTCAAAGAGCCTGAACAAATGGTCACTGGGGGTGGCTTGAGAGTCGACTCTATAGCTGTTTTCTGTCTCCCACCCCAGCTGTGGAGGGCAACTGTGTGCTTCATCTCATCTCTGCCATTTGCTATCTGAGACGCTGCATTTCCACGTGCACTAGAGATCCTGCTCAAGAATGCGGGTCAAGGCTGGCTCACGCCTATAATCCCAGCACTTTGGCAGGTTGAGGCGGGTGGATCACCTGAGGTCAGGAGTTCGAGACCAGCCTGGCCTACATGGTGAAACCCCATCTCTACTAAAAATACAAAAATTAGCTGGGCATGGTGGCACTTGCCTGTAATCCCAGCTACTCAGGAGGCTGAGGCAGGAGAACCACTTGAACCCCGGAGGCAGAGGTTGCAGTGAGCTGAGATCATGCCATGACACTCCAGCCTGAGCGACACAGCAAGACTCTGTCTCAAAAAAAAAAAAAGAATGCAGGTCAACGCAGAATTTCCAAGCAAGGAGACTGGGCTGTGCTCACGGGTTAGCATCCCAGTGGCAAGGGTTGCAGGCTCAGGTGGGGACAAGCTACCCAAGCTAACGAAGGAAGGAAGGGGAACACCTGAGCATGCAACTGAACCCCAAACCAACACCTAGCTAGGGTTCTGTCAGCTGGCAGGCCCGTGACCACGGTTCACAGGGCACCCAGATTTCCAGCATGAGACAGGTGTTTGCAGAGGCTAACGCATACAGAATGCCTCCGTCCACCGTCGGTCTGTCGGCCCACCAGACAGGGTCTAGATAGGAACTCCTTTAAGGCGAAGGTCTTGGTCACAGAAGTGGCCAACAGGTGACAATCTGCCCAAATGCACACCAGTGGTCTCTTCCCCCAGCTACTCCACAAGCATAAAGTTTGGCTGGGGAAAAAAGGCTTTTTTAATTTCTGCATCTGACAACGTGATTGCTACCCGGTATTCCCTGTTTCAGAGATATCACCATGGGTGTGGATGGGAGTGGCGGAGCATCTTCATTCTGTCTTCCTAATATTTACCGGGGAAAAGAAGATGCCTGTAGATATTTTCTAACGGTTTCACTTTCTGTCTTTGTGACCCTGTATCTATGACAAGAAAAGCCAACAGCTCAAGATAACACATCGCACCGTTTTTTGCTTGTGGCCCAAGGCAGAATACAACAGCCACGGTTCCCTCAGGCCTAGCAGTTTCACCCCAAATGCTGTGGAAGGTCCCTCACCTGAATCAGACCCTTTTTTTTTTTTTTTTTTTTTGCGATGAAGTCTCACCCTATCACCCAGGCTGGAGTGCAGTGGCGCTATCTCGGCTCACTGCAACCTCCGCCTCCCAGGTTCCAACGATTCTCCTGCCTCAGCTTCCCAAGTAGCTGGGACTACAGGCGCCTGTCACCATGCCCAGTCAATTATTGCATTTTCAGTAGAGACGGAGTTTCACCATGTTAGCCAGGCTGGTCTCGAACTCCTGACCTCGTGATCTGCCCACCTCGGCCTCCCAAAGGGCTGGGATTACAGGCATGAGCCACCACACCCCACCCATTTCTCCATATCTTTAATAACTGTGCTTCACTTCTTTTTTTTTTTTTTTTTTAAGACAGGGTCTCATTCTTGTCACCCAGGCTGGAGTGCAATGGTGCGATCTTAGCTCACTGCAACCTCCGCCTCCCAGGTTCAAACAATTCTCCTGTCTCAGTCTCCTGAGTAGCTGGGATTACCTGCCACCACACCTGGTAAATTTTTGTATTTTTAGTACAGATGGGGTTTCACCATATTGGCCAGGCTGGTCTCAAACTCCTGACCTCAGGTGATCTGCCTACCTCGGCCTCCCAAGGTGTTGGGATTACAGGCATGAGCCACCATGCCCGGCCCCTCACTTTTTAAGTTATTTCCAAAATCCTAGCAGTATGCTAAAAATTCCTGCAACCTTCTCCCAGTGCCTGGCCACCCTAGATAAGATTTCTCACACGTACACCCCATCTTCTACATCCCCTTCCTGCTTTACGTTTTTTCACAAAACACTTTTTCTATCTTATTTATGGTTTGACTCGCCTGTTGTCCCCTCTATTAGATCTCCCCTATTAGAAGGCCTGGTTTTTGTTTCTTAGAGACAGGGTCTCACTCTGTCGCCCAGGCTGGAATGCAGTGGTGCAATCACGGCTCTCTACAGCCTCGACCTCCTGGGCTCCAGCGATCCTCCTATATTACTGACTTAAAAATTCTTGTCCTCTATTACAAGAGCAGGAATCTGTTTTGTTTACAGCTGTATTGCCAGAACCCAGAATCGTGCCTGGCACAGAGTAAATGATTCGCTGAAAGAATAAGCAAGCCGGGGGTTCCGGGCCTCCTTCTGTAAGTCCATCCTGTATTCTCCATTCATACCATAGCAACTTCAAAGGCCCCTCACCCATTCCTGACTCCACATTGTCGCCAAGTCACTTCCAGAAACTTAAAATGCCACTTCCCATTCACATGGTTAAGCCCTTCCCCTCCTGCCAGTCGTCTGTTTAAATCTGGCTTGCAGTCTCATCAAGCTGGTCTTCCTAACGCCACTCACATCCCATCACCTCCATCACTGCTACTGTGACCTTGGATTGGGCCACCATCACCCCTACCTGGGATTTACTCAACACCTCATTAATCTCTTTCCAACCCACACTCATTAGCTCTGAAAGAGTGAACTTTCTAAAACTGCAAGTCAGATCGCCTAAGTCCCTGTTTAGTGGTTCCCTGACACCCACAGGATCAAATCCAAAGTCCTTCCCACGTTACCCGTGGCCTTCCTTGTCCTGACCAACGACTGACAATCGCCTGCCCCCACAGAGAAGCACAGGGCCCAGCCACGCCCACCTCTCTGCTCTGCCCCTTGCTCTTCTGTCCATCTGGAGAGCCATGGCCTGATCTCAGGACCCAGCTCCAGCAGGAGCCCTCTCTAAAGCGCTCCCCACTCCCGGACATACTCCACAACACTTTCAACTGTGACCTCATGGAGGGTGGGAACTATAAACGCAGGGGAGGCGAGACCCAAAGTGGGGCAGAGCCCAAGAGGGTTCTTGGCTTTGCCCAGGAAAGAATTCAAGAGTGAGCCGGTGGCAGGAAAGAAAACAGCTTTATTGAAGAGGCAGGCAGTGTTACAGCTCCGTGACTGCTCCTGCAGAGCTGGGCTCCCCCAAAGGCAGAAAGTAGCAGCTCAGGGCAGTTTTGCAATCATACTTATATCACTTTTTTTTTTTTTTTTTTTTTGAGACACAGCCTCGCCTAGGCTGTCGCCCAGGCTGAAGTGCAGTGGCCATGATGACAGCTCACTGCAACCTCCACCTCCTGGGTTCAAGCGATTCTTCTGCCTCAGCCTCCCGAGCACCTGGGATTACAGGCGCGCACCACCACACCTGGCTAATTTTTGTATTTTTAGTAGAGACGGGCTTTCACTATGTTGGCCACACTGGTCTCGAACTCATGACTACAGGTGATCCACACACCTTGGCCTCCCAAAGTGCTGGGGTTATAGGCGTGAGCCACTGCGCCTGGCCTTACTTTATACCTACTTTTAATTTCATGTAGAGTAAGGGGCGGCTTAGGCAGAAATTTCTAGGAAAAGGGTGGTAGCTTCTGAGTTGTCAGGTCATGGCCATGGAACGAGGCAGTAACTCCAGGTGTGGCCATGGTGACAGTAAACTAACATGGCACACTGGTGGGTGTACCTTGCAGAACGCTGCTTCGGCCCCATCCCTGTATTAGCTAGTCCCCAATTCGGTCTGGCATCTGTGCCCTACCTCTGGAGTCAAGTCCCACCCCCTACCTCACGATCACGGATCCTCCTCCACATCCACAGTGCCAGGTGCACAGTCGGTGCCGGGGCACAGCACAGATTTCAGAGTGAGGGAATGTGCAGAAATCATGAAACTACCCTTCTGCAAAGCCTGTTCAGATAAATTCGAATGAGAGGAGCTTCCTTCTGTGCTCCCAGGCTAGTTCTAGAAGCCCCTTTTCATTCTACGGATGCCCGCTCCTGCTGGGCCGCTACTGGGTGCTTTTTAACCCTGGGATCAGAAAAGGGGGTACGAGGGAAAGGATAATACCCAATACTGGGGTTTTTTTGTTTTTTGTTGTTGTTGTTTTTTAAGACAGAGTCTTGCTCTGTTGCCCAGGCCAGAGTGCAGTGGCACAGCCTCGGCTCACTACAACCTCCTCCTCCCGGGTTCAAACAATTCTCCTGCCTCAGCCTCCCATAATACCCAACATTGTCTAGAGAAAACATTTGCCACCAGCCTAAAGGCAGAGGCGAAAATCGATCTTACATGTAGATAAGCTTAACGATGTGGGTGAAAGGGTCTTCCACAAACTGTGCTATCATCTTAATTTAGCTTTGTAAGGACAGTTTCCAAAAGGGCCAGGAAGTTGTGTAGACATGCTCTATTCCTGGAGTCCTATCCACAAAGGTTTGCAAAATGAGCTCAAGAAAACAAAATCATGGTCTCAGGGAAACAGCTACAGGGAAGAATATCACATTTAAAAAATCAGCAGCTTGGCTAAGCCTTCTTTCTTCCCTACTCCCTACAGTAGTAAACCTTTTATAAATGTACAATGTACACAAATGTCAAGAAAAGTTAATTTACCAAATTTACACTATTTGAGGTTTAAAAACACATACACACACAAACCCACTCTAGCATTTTTTTGTTTTTGCCTCAGTGTCTGAGTCCCCTGATCTATAAACTTAAACTAAAACTACTCATAAATTCACAAAATAGGTATTCAATGACTTGGCAATTTCCAAATGATTACACCCTTTTCATTTTTGAAATTCAAGTAATACAGCATACAAAGTACAGCTTACAAAACTGTTCTCATTGTCCTGTGGGCCAACATATTTCATTTAATGTACTGCCGCCCAGCTCCACCGTCCCCCAGTCCCCCAGGACAGAGCTCCCAACACCTGGGCCCTAAAAATGCCAAGGTGTCAAGCAGGGGTTACACCCACAGCCCCATCCACTGACACCTTCAGGCTCAAGAGCAAGTGCCACTACCCTAAACAGAAAGAACTTGTCACGGCAGCATCTTTCAAGTGAACGGCAAAGTGTAGTTTCTGATCTCGTCAACATAGTCCTTAAAGCACTCTAGGTTAGGGGAATTCTTGGTGAAAATAGTTTTCGTCTACATCCATAAAATCTTCATCAGCAAAGTTAGTAAAATAAAGAAAAATCAGAAGAAAGATGATGTTCCCTTGCCAGATAACAAATACATAAAAGATACAGGAGCTCAGATCACAAGCCAGAGAAAGAGAATGCCAACTGGGAATATAGGATGATCTCACACCAACGACCTGTGCAGGCCCTACCTCAACCACTGGCCGTGTCTGACCGACATTACTACTTCTGCCATCTCTGACGGGAACTATTCACTACTTCTCCTTCCGAGGATTCCCTTTCCTGTGGCTGTTAACTGTGTAAGTATGCGGTGTGGGGAGGCCACAAAATACAATACAGCTTCACAAAAGCAGGCTTTAAAAAAATCAGCGTTATTTTCTCTACATACTTCCAAAATAGATGTTCCCCTCAATCCTGAAGATTTTGCTAAAACATAAGGGCTGTTTAAAAAGGAAGAAGGGGGGAAGAAATACAGCAGATTACTTAAAATCTTTCTTTCTCGTCTACTTATTTTAACATCATTTTCCAGATCTCAAAGACTTTTGTCCTGTATTAGAAAAAAGCAGCAGCCCAGTAAAAACATCAAGAATAGCAGTAGGGAGCTTGAAACCAGGGACCAGGCACCAGATCCAAACCTGAGAGGACGAGGGAGGAGAATACCAGCTCTTCTGTGGGTACGTCTCTCCCTTCCAGATCACCTGCCGGCTGCAGAAGCTCAATATTCTAAAATGCCTGGTTCTTCACTTAAGGCAAATACTGTGATAATAAAATATCCTTAAACAAATGACGGCTGAAAGCTGAAAATGCAAACTTTTTTAAAAAGACCTAGATAAAAGGCAGTGTGCACTCAGAGGTAAGTAACTCCGTCCAGTTCTCCAGAGTCCTGCAGGACTGCGCCGACTTCCTATCCCTATTTTGAGGACAAGCAAAGTGAGGCCCAGAGAGGAGAAAGGTTTTATTCTCCACGTTTTCGCAAAAAGGGCACAGAGAAACATTTGGATGGGACTTCGGGGTGACCAAATGAAATGCAAAGGCAATTTCCTTAAGTGCTGAAAAGTGCTAACGCTGAACGGCTCCATACTCTTACGTTCACCGGACGTACCCCCGTACTTCAGCCAACCAGTGGTTATGCTCGTTCAAAGTTCTCCTTCCTTCTACAGGTCGCATCTAGGTCACGTCTGTACAGCGTCCCTTTCTGCATTGTGAAGAGATCTGTGATATTTGACCCGCTGGAGGAAAAGTCACACTGACCCTCAGATCCCCCCATGGTAAGGCATTCTGAGATACCTGAGCTGCCTCTACACACTGAGGTTGAAAGTTTGTGTGTGTGTGTGTGTGTGTGTGTGTTTTTCTTTTTTAATACAATCAGTTTCAGGGAGGGGGGATACTGAGGTAAAGAAGTGCACATACCTTTCAACTGGTCAGCAACCACGCTGTGGCCCAGCCGTTCGATAACTTTCCCGTCTTCCATTTCGTACCGGTCATCTAAGTATTTTGCAGTGGCCTCAGAAATGTGAACTTTGCCGGCCACTCCCAGCTGCTCCATGAGATTGGCCAGGTTCACATCGTTGGACCACACATCAAATTTAAACCTCCTCATGCCCAGGATGCCACACAGGACGGTACCCGTGTGCACCCCGACTCGCATGTTCACCATCTCCTTCTTCTCCTGGCAGAACTGCTCGATGGCCTTGATCATGCCCAGGCCCATCTCGATGCAGCAGTAGGCATGGTCGGCCCGGGGCTCGGGACAGCCCGCCACGCAATAGTAACAGTCTCCCAGAGTGCTGATTTTCTCACACTTGGTTTCCTCACACAGGCGGTCGAAGCGACCGAACAGATCGTTCAGGAGACCCACCAGGGCGTGGGCGGACTTGTTGGCACTCATCTTGGTGAAGCCCACGATATCTGCAAATAAAATACTGACTTCTTCGATCTGCTGCATCTTGAAAGGGCGGAAGGCTATAGGCGCTTTTTGGATGGAAGACTTTTTCTTCCTGTTCTTGGGGCTCGAGGTGGCATGCCTCTTGACAGAATTCTCACTCTCCTCATCCCCCTGCTTCATTAAGTCATCGGCTATGATTCTTGGCATCACGGAATGAATCATCCTCTCTTTGAGGGCTTTTTCCACTTCCAGGTCCTTCCCGTGCATAATGGATTGCCCTACCTTGAGGAAGGTGCTCCTGGACCTCACCTGGGACATGATGAACAGGTGGACCCCGATGGCATGGATGCAGCCGTGGAGCAGCGCCCTGCTCAGCAGCTCCCAGTGCAGGGCCCCGGCTCCGCGCGAGGGGAAGCAGGCTTCATCCCGGAAATGGTAGCCAAAGGTCTCGAAAAGGACAGAGTAGGCCACCCCCAGACACAAGCTCAGGTACAAAGGTAAGTGCATGACGGTATAGAGCAAAAAGAGCACTTCGATGCACATGGAGAAGCTCCCCACTTGAGATAAGCAAGTATCTGTGGGCTGGGCTGTGGCCGTAAGGTTGGAGCTGTCGCCGCGTCCTGAGACAGGCGTCAAGACCTGGAACTGCGCAGCCAGGGTCAGGGCGAACACCAGCAGGGTGAGAGCCAGCGAGGTCCACGCGTAATGCCGGGCGTACAGCTTGGTGAAGGTAAACAGAAAGAAGCCCACACACACCACGAGGAAGCACAGCGCGGGGCCAACCATGACGATCAGTCTGGATCTCATGTGCACCGCAAAATAGATGCTCCACAGAAGGCAGGCGAAGCCGATGTAGAAGAGCGCATACCGGAACCGGCGCTGGGTCTGCGGGAAGCAGCGCTCCCGGCAGGCCTCCTCCAGGTTCACCGAGTCGAACTTGGGGTCCCACCAGCGGCTTGAGGCCCTCTCGAACAGCTGGGGCAGCTTCTTCTGCCTGCGCAGCCGGCCTCCGCCGCCCACTCGCCGGGGGACGCCCCCGGAATCCCCGGAGCTGCTGCAGCTGGAGGAGATGCTGTATTTGCAGTGCTTGGGATGGCTGTTGGAGGACAGCTGCTTGGGGTTGATCTTGACGCGCACGCTGTTGCTGTCCCCGCTGGAGTCGCAACTCACCTCGGTGCTGTGGTGATGCAGCAGCTGCTGGTGGGGCGGGGAAGCCATGTTGTCGAGTCCCGGGGCCTGCCCGGGCCGGGGTCACCAGTACCTGCCAGCAAAACCGGGAGAGTTAGCTGCGCTCCCACCTAGGCATGCACACCTGCAGGCCGGGGACCTGCTCCCGTCCTAGGTGGCGGCTCCAGCACGCGACTTGGACAGGCACCATCTGCTCCCCGAAACTGTGGATCCCGGCTCAGCCGTACCCCCACCGCCCCTACCTTCGAGGCGGACGAGAACCGCTTGGGACGGACCTAGAGCGCCCGGGGGTCCCCGCCGCGTGGCCGCCGTGGGTCCGGGACCGCTGTGCTCGCTCGCCTTCAGCGCCGCTCGCCCCGAGGGTGGCCTCCGCGCCGCGCGGCTTCTCCTCCTTGTGCGCTCGCCTCCTCCAGCTGCGGCTCCGGAGGGAAGTTCAGACCTTGAGCGCTCCCAGCCCCGCGAGCCGCCTGCGCACAAACAACTCCGCCGGCGGCGCGGAGCCCTCCATCCTGCAGGAGCCGCGCTCCGATGCGTCAAAGGCGGCGCGCGGCCGGCCCCGGCCCCGACCCGGAGCCGCGAGCTTCGGCGGGCGCCCCCGGCCCGCGCTCCCCGGCCGCCTCCCGCACTCCGGGCCGGCCCTGCCCGCGGCGGCGGGCGCCGGGGGTGGGGGCGCCCCGGGCTGCGAGTGCGCGGAGCCCGTCGGCGCGGCCCGTCTAGCGGGGCCTGCTTCCCCCCGAGCGCGCCGCCGCCCCCGCCGGGACCGCCGCTGTCCCGGGACCGAGCGCGTGGAACCACGGACGCGGGCCCCTCGCCGGGCGGCGGTGCAGACGCTGCCGCAGAGCCGGGCTCCTGCGACGCCAGCCGGGACGCCCGCCCGCCCGCGCCCACGCCGGGGGCAGCCTCCCAGAGCTAGAGATGCGGCCGCCGCCGCGCCCGCCGCCGTGTCCCCCGCGGCCGCTGCCTCATGTCGGAAGAGCCGCCGCCGCCACCACCTCCGGCCCCTGCCCCGCCCGCTGTCACTGACAGACGCGCGCCCGCGCCGCCCCTCGCCCCGCCGCAGCGCGCACGCGCGCCCCGCGCACGCCGCCGCCGCCTCCTGGCCCCGGACACGCGCACGGGCCGCGCGCCGCCCCGCCTTGGTGCGCGCGCTGGGCTCCGGGCTGCGGGGCGGGGCGGGGCGCGCACTCGGCTCCGCCCTCCGCCCCGGGCGGCGCCGCTCCTCGGCCGCGCGCTGCGTACACTGCGGGCGCTCCGGGCGCTGCGGGCCGGGTCTCTCTGGGCGCCCCAGAGACCACTCGCTGCCCGGGGTCCCGGGCTGCGGAGAGACCTGAAGGCGCGCGCCGTGGAAGGGAGCCGCTGGGCGCAACGTTTGGGAAATCAAAATGTTGCCTTCCCACTCGGCACGCCTTTGGGATAAATCGAAGTTTCCAACCGTTGGATTTCCCTCCCGGGAGGCTCCCTTTGCTCTGTAAGCAATGAATGCGGGCCCCGGGGCACTCGGCCTGCCCTAGACCTGCTCACGGGGCGACCTTCGCGGGCCAACCCTCCATAGCTGGGCCCACCGACGACCACGTTCCCCCGCCCCAGGGGGAGTTTCCCTTGCTGTCCTTAAGCCCTTCTCCCCCTCCTCATGAACTACTGCTTTTCCTTTTACACAAATGAGACTTTCAAAGGAGTTCGCATCCCATAACGGCAGTTCTGCATTGGCCTCCATAAACATTGCCACGTGTAAATAAAATTCTATTCTCCCTAGCATGCAGACCCCGACCCCTTCTCCCCACACTCCACAGTGCCTCCTGCCAGTCACGGGGCTCTCTTCCATCCCCTCCGTCGCCTCCCAGGCCCAGGGCCGGGGCCCACACCAGCCCTCACTGTTGAATTAGAAAATAAAAGTAAAATGTGGTCTGTCCATGCAATGGAATATTATTCGGCTACAAAAAGGAATGGAGCACCGATGCGTACTGCAGTGTGGAGGAACCCGGGAAACATTATGCTAGTAAAAGAAGCCAAACACAAAAGGTCACATATCGTATGATTCTATCCAGCTGAAATGTCTCGAATTGGCAAATCCGTAGAGGCAATACAGATTGGTGGTTGCTAGGTGCTAGGGGAGGAAGATAAGGAGCTTGGGGTTTCCTTTTAGGATGATGTAAAAGTTTAGAAATGATCCAACAGGATGAATCTACATAGTGCCCTTGAATCACACTTTAAAGTGAGTTTAAGGCGGGCGCGGTGGCTCACGCCTGTAATCCCAGCACTTTGGGAGGCCGAGGCGGGCGGATCACCCGAGATCGGGAGTTCGAGACCAGCCTGACCAACACAGAGAAACCCCGTCTCCACTAAAAATACAAAAATTAGCCGCACGTGGTGGCACGTGCCTGTAATCCCAGCTATTCGAGAGACTGCGGCAGGAGAATTGCTTGAACCCAGGAGGCGGAGGTTGTGGTGAGCCGAGATCACACCATTGCACTCCAGCCTGGGCAACAAGAGTGAAACTCTGTCTCAAAAAAATAAATAAATAACATAAAGTGGTTTAAATGGTAAATGTTATGTTGAGTGTATTTTACTACAACAAAGGAGGAAAAAACTAGAAGTAACATATTGCTGTGGTATTCCTGCAGAAGTGTGTAATCTCAATCTAATCACAAGAAAACACCAGACAAACCCCGACTGAGACCTGTTCTACGAAGTGATTAACCAGTACCCATCAAAAGTGTCTTTGGACACTTACGGGTCATGAAAGACAAAGACTGAGAAACTGTCACAAACTAGGAATCGTCCCTAAGGGGATAGATACAACAACTAAATGGAACATGGGATCCTGGTTGGGAACATGCAACAGGAAAGGACAGTGGCAGGAGAGCGGGCGAAATTCACCTAAGATCTGCAATTTAGTTAAAAGCATTGTGCTGTTGTTAATTTCCTGGTTCTGATCCTCTTACTATAGTTAGGTAAGATGTTAATATTAGGGGAAGCTGAGCCCGGCACAGTGGCTCACACCTGTAATCCCAGCACTTTGGGAAGCTGAGGCAGGCAGACCTTCTGAGGTTAGGAGTTCAAGACCAGCCTGGCCAGTATGGTGAAACCCCATCTCTACTACAAATACAGAAATTAGTTGGGCCTGGTGGCATGTGCCTGTAATCCCAGTTACTCAGGAGGGTAACTGGGAGGCTGAGGCACGAGAATCACTTGAATCCAGGAGATGGAGGTTGCAGTGAGCCAAGATAGTGCCACTACACTCCAGTCTGGGCGACAGAGCAAGACCCCATCTTGGGGGAAAAAAAAACATTAAGGGAAGCTGGATGTGGGATATAGGGAAACTCGCGAGTATTTTTGCAACTCTTCAAGTCTAAAACTATTTCAAAATAAGTTTATCTAAAAATTTAAAAAATAAACCTTTAATGAACATCAACTCTATGCCAGGCACTCTCACATATGAGGTTCAGAAACGCATGGTGCATCACAGGCATTTGCTTAGTAAATGGGATAATAATAGTGAACTATCATTGACAGAACATGTCATAAATGCCAGAAACTACTGGACATTTTCACCTGTGACACATTTGGTCATTGCCGCAACCCTCTGAGGTAGATACTATTGTCCCTTGTTTAAAGATGTGAAATGAAACCCAGGATTGAAGAGAAACGGATCCTAGGTTTCCTACTAAGGGTGATGAGTTCAGATTGAAAAGCGGATCTCAGACTTCTGAGGCCACGATGCCCTGCACGACCCTGGCACTACCCTCTGCAAGCCTCACGATGGCCCAGCACAGACTGTACCCGTCTCCTCCATCAGCCCAGCTGGATGGGAGGCCCTCAGAGCCTGAGCTCACAGCTTCCATCTCCCGCCGCTGGCTGCACTGCTGTGCTCCCCGCTTCCTGGTTCGCTGAAACCATGTGAAAGTCGCCTGTCTGCACTTTTCTTCTCCTCTCCAAATCATTTGTGGTGACTTGTGTGTTTGTAAATTGGTCATGTCGGATTTTTAGACACAAGTAATGATCATACTCACCTCCCTACTTCTCTGGATGCAATTCGGCCACTTTCCCTGCTGTTGAAACTGCTGTTGAAACCTATAAGCTGGCAAAGGCTCCCCAGTGTCCAGGTCAGAGTGTGTATCATGCCATCAGCCTCGGGGGACTGGGGATGTGGTGCCTGGCACTGTGTGTCAGGCCCTGGAGGTACAAGGATATGCCATCCTTATCTTCTTTTTTCTTTCTTTTTTCTTTCTTTTTTTTTTTTTTTTTTTTTTTGAGACGGAGTCTCGCTTTGTCACCCAGGCTAGAGTGCAATGGTACAATCTTGGCTCACTGCAACCTTTGCCTCCCGGGTTCAAGCAATTCTCCTGCCTCAGCCTCCAGTGTAGCTGGGACTACAGGCACCCGCCACCATGCCCGGCTAATTTTTTTATTTTTAGCAGAGACATAGTTTCACCATATTAATCAGGCTGGTCTCGAACTTCTGACCTCGTGATTCGCGTGCCTCTGCCTCCCAAAGTGCTGGGATTACAGGCGTGAGCCACCGGGCCAGCCGTCACCTGTCTCTTTAAGGGGCTTGGGAACGATGTCCAGGGGAGAGGTTGGGTTAAGAAGATGGGATCAGTTAGGTTGTCTGAAGGACTGGATGTGAAGGAGAGTTCTATAAAGGAGGTTAACCGTCTTCTCATAGTGCCAGGATCCAAAGGGAAGTCACCGGAGGGTTCTGGGTTCTCTCCTTGACCTCCCAGAAGCATAAAGGTACCTGATTCACAGAAGATATGGGGCAGATGCAACAGCTTTCTTCAAACGTCCAATCCAGGGTGCTGCCAAATCCACAGACATTTTCTTTTTTCCATCTGTGATGTGTACAGAACTCCCACCCGGACACAGCGGGAATCAGAATGTGTCCATGCAAACTCTGCAAAAGCTTGCAGAACGCCTTGCCGGCCTCCGTCTCTCCTCCTCACCCTCCCTCACATGCAAATTCACATGATGGGTGAGGACCTTGGCTCCAGGATATCAGAGGTCAGACTGGGTGGCAACCATGATAGGCTTTGAGATAAGCTGCCTAATGATTGAGCTGTAGCCATTCTCATCACACCGGCCCCTGAGGACTTGGCAGTGCCTACGTGATTTTCATTTGTCAGGTGGACAACAATCTTGGAGAACCATCTGCTAGAAGATGGGATTCCCTGCTATTGCCTGATCATGCATCCAAAGCTGCAGTTACAAGCTTTGAATCTTTTTCTCTTTCAACTGATGAGGGTGAGTTTGTAGGAATGTACCCACCTTTTTTTTTTTTTTTTCGAGATGGAGTCTCACTCTGTCGCCCAGACTAGAGTGTAGTAGCATGATCTCAGCTCACTGCAACCTCCATTTCCCAGGTTCAAACAATTGTCCTGCCTCAGCCTCCAAAGTAGCTGAGACTATGAGCGTATGCCACCATACACAGCTAATTTTTGTATTTTTAGTAGAGGAGGGGTTTCACCATGTTGGCCAGGCTGGTCTTGAACTCCTGACCTCAAGTGATCCTCCTGCCTCGGCCTCCCAAAGTGCTGGGATTACAGGCGTGAGCCACGTGCTTAGCCTGTACCCACATTTTTTCCCTACCATTGACTTCCTTGATCCTGGTGGCTGTTCACAAGTCTCCAGCAGCTGCCTTCATATTGACAAGAGGATCAGGTGTCTCAGCAAAGCAAAAGATCTTTTGGAGAAGATCACCAAAATACCTTGCAGGTGCCTCCATAACCAGGTGTATTCCGTCTAGCCACATTCATAGATTCTAAATCCAGCTGTGCCCAGTTCAGAGGCCAATACATATTCATTGAATGACTGCTTATGGGAGTTATATTAATATATATATATATTTTTTTTTAATGGGTTCAAGCAATTCTCCTGTCTTAGCCTCCGAGTAGCTGGAAATATAGGCATGCACCACCACACCCAGCTAATTTTTGTATTTTTAGTAGAGACAGGGTTTCACCATGTTGGCCAGGCTGGTCTCAAACTCCTGACTTCAAGTGATCCACCTGCTTCGGCCTCCCAAAGTGCTGGGATTACAGGCGTGAGCCGCCGCACCCAGCCGGCAATCACATTTTAAGGTAAGGAGGAGCCGATTGGTGGCCCCAACAAGATGAGCTTAGATGGGAGATTCAAAGTAAAGCATGGTGTCTGTCACTCAGCTTTGTCACCTGGCACAGCTCCTGCTGGAACTTCCGTCCCATCCTGTGTGGAACAATGGTGAGGAGCCCAGGATTGGGTGTAGGAAAAACTATGCAAGAGCTGTGAAGTGCGTTGAACAATGTCCCCTCAAAATTCATGTCCACCAGGATCCTCAGAATGTGACCTTATTTGGAAATGGGTTTTTGCACACATAATTAGTTAAGATACCGTTGTACTGGACTATATGGCCCTAAATCTGATGGCTGGCATCATTTTAAGAAGAGGAACCAGGCACTGTGGCTCATGCCTATCCTTAAGGCTTTGGGAGGCCAAGGCAGGAGGATCACTTGAGCCCAAGAGTTTGAGACCAACGCAGACAACAGAGTGAGCCCTGCATGGTTTTGTTTTGTTTTGTTTTGTTTTGTTTTGTTTGAGATGGGGCCTTGCTCTGTTGCCCAGGCTGGAGTGCAGTGGCATGATCTTGGTTCACTGCAACGTCCTCCTCCCAGGCTCAAGTGATCCCTCCACCTCAGCCTCCCAAGCAGCTGGGACCACAGGCATGCACTACCATGCCTGTGGTCCATTAGCCTGGCTAATTTTTGTATTTTTAGAGAGACGGCGTTTTGCCATGTCACCTAGGCTGGTCTCAAACTCCTGGACTAAAGCGAACCACCTGCCTTGGCCTCTCAGAGTGCTGGAATTACAGGTATGAGCCACCGCATCCAGCCCAAAAATGTTTTTTTTTTAATTAGCTGGGTGTGATGGCACGCACCTGTGGTCCCAGCTACTCAGAAGGTTCAGGTGGGAAGATCACTTAACCCAGGAGTTCAAGGGTGCAGTGAGTTGTGATTGCGCCACTGTATTCCAGCCTGGGTGCCCTGTCTCAAAATAAAAAATTAAACTGAAAGCCGGTGCAGTGGCTCACGCCTGTAATCTCAGCACTTTGGGAGGCTGAGGCAGGTGGATCATGAGGTCAGGAGATCGAGACCATCCTGGCTAACATGGTGAAACCCTGTCTCTACTACAAATACAAAAAAAATTAGCTGGGCGAGGTGGCGGGCGCCTGTAGTCCCAGCTACTCTGGAGGCTGAGGCAGGAGAATGGCGTGAACCTGGGAGGCGGAGCTTGCAGTGAGCTGAGATCGTGCCACTGCACTCCAGCCTGGGCGACAGAGTGAGACGGAGTCTCAAAAAAAAAAATTTAAAGATTAAAAAAAGAAAAAGAAGAGGAGAAGACACAGAGACAAGACGTGCAGGGAAGGAGAAGACAGATAAGACAGAAGACATATAAAGACAGAGGCAGAAGACATATAAAGACAGAGGCAGAGATAAGAGTGATGCAGCCACCAGCCAAGGAACCCCAAGTGGTCCTGGAAGCCTCCAGAGGCTGAAAGAGACAAGGCGGGATCCTGCCCTAGAACTTTCAGAAGAAACGTGGCTCTGCGGACACTTTGATTTCACACTTCTGGCCTCCAGAACTGTGAGAGAAAGAAATAAGAGAGATGGGGCCAGGCACAGTGGCTCACACGTGTAATCCCAGCACTTTGGGAGGCCAAGGCGGGTGGATCACCTGAAGTCAAGAGTCTGAGACCAGCCTGGCCAACATGGAGAAACCCCATCTCTACTAAAAATACAAAAATTTGCCAGGAGTGGTGGTGGGCACCTATAATCTCAGCTACTCAGGAGGCTGAGGCAGGAGAATCACTTGAGCCCGGGAGGCGGAGATTGCAGTGAACTGAGATTGTACCACTGCGCTCCAACCTGGGCAACAGAGCAAGACTCCGGCTCGGAAAAAAAAGAGCAATGGAATTTTCTTGTCTCTACAAGAAAATGAGAAGAACAGCCCGAGAAACCCAGCATCCAAATAATAGTTTCAGAAACAAGAGGGAACACAGAAGGGAGAAACTACTGAGGAACCATTCAAGAAATGTTTTCCTAAATGAAGGATGTGATTGAAAAGGACCAGCAAGTGGCCAACACAATGACTGGAAATAGACCCACACCAAGACACAGCGCGGTGCAACTTCAGAACTACAGAGAGCCATAGGGAGAAGCTCTGGAGAGAAAAAGCAGGTTTCAAACAGAGGGTGGAGAATGAGGATGCCACCTGGATGCAACCATCTGGGGATGGGGAAGGGGCGCAGACAGGCATGGAAATCTCCCAGGGTGATTCTCATAATCACGTGTTCTTTAGAATAATCAGGCCAGGTCATTTTGTAGGGGATCCCACCCCTGTGTCACCATCTGCTGGTATTTTTCCTTGGATTAATTAGTCAGATTTTCCAGAGAACACCCTTCCCGCCTGCTGCCACTCAGCGGAGAGGGGCAGAAGGCTGGAAGTCGTCTCAGCCTTCAGTATCAAAACCTTCGCTTAGCAAACCATCATTAGGGATAGCTTCAATCCTATTGGCGTGCTGCCGACCTTTGCCCTGAAGTTCTGTGGCCGTCACTTGCAGACGGGGCTGGATCTACCATGATGAACCTGAACGTCCTTGGAAGCATGCCTCTGTAGCCAGCACGGGAGAAACTTGCAGGCTTGTTAGGAAGATGTGTGTTTATTTTAGTCACAGGGTAGTACCAAAATATCATTAACATTACTCAAAAATAAGTTTACCGGTTGTGTGCAGTGGCTCATGACTGTAATCCCAGTACTCTGGGAGGCTGAGGAGGGCAGATCGTCTGAGGTCAGGAGTTCAAGACTAACCTGGCCAACATGATGAAACCCCATCTCTCCTAAAAATAACTAAAAATACAAAATTTAGCTGGGCGTGGTGGCACACACCTGTAATCCCAGCTACTTGGGAGGCTGAGGCAGGAGAATTACTTGAACTCAGGAGGCGAAGGCCGCAGTGAGCCGAGATCATGCCTCTGCACTCCAGGCTGGGTGACAAAGGGAGACCCCATCTCAAAAAAACATAAAATAAGTTTGTGAGCCAGACAGATATGATCGCAATGCCAATAGATAATAATGTTTTCTCAAACAGAAAAACTCCAGGAGAAGCCAGGCGCGGTGGCTCACGCCTGTAATCCCAACACTTTGGGAGGCCGAGGCAGGAGGACCGCTTGATCCCAGGAATTCCAGACCAGCCTGGGCAACATGATGAGATCCTGTCTCTACAAAAAATTCAAAAATCACCCGGTCATGGTGGCACATGCCTGCAGTCTCAGCTGCTCAGGAGGCTGAGGTGGGAAGATAGCTTGAGTCCGGAAGGTAGAGGCTACAGTGAGCTGTGATTGCATTGCTGCACTCCAGTCTGGGTGACAGAGTGAGACCTTGTTTCAAAGAATACAAATAAAATCAATAAATAATAAAAGTCTTACTGCTCTTGGTAGCCATAAGCTTACGGTTTTCTAGGTATCATGTTTTCATTTGGAACAGCACCCACATGCTCTCAGACGCAGCCATGAGCAGCTGTCCAGGAGGAGGGGACAGTGGGTCCGCATTCTGTATTGTCTCTGGTCCCTCCCCATCTCGGGGTGTTTAGGCGTGGGTCTGCTTTGGCGATGTGTAGTGTTGCTGAGAGACACACACACTGCTGGAATACATCACTGGGCGTCTATGCTGTGAATTCAGCCCCAAGGAGCGTGTGGTTAACGGACATTACTTCAACACTCTGAGTCAGTGTGAGAGACGCATTCTCTCTTCCCAGCATGCAGCGGGTTCCAGGGAGGAGGTGAGCAGGGGCAGGAGGTGGAAGCTGGATGGCTTCCCAGCTTCTTCAGGGCCAGGTCTTCATTAGTGTGGCTTCACTATCGCATTGGCAGTGCTTTCCCAGAATATCTGACACATGCATGCTCAAACGTAAGTACGGGAACGAATCCGTAAGGCAGGTGGGAGTTACTACCAACTTTCTGCAGGGGCACCATTTGACCCCTCTGCCCTTCGTAACCTAGGGCACGCATCATCTCATTTGGAGGGAACCTTAAGGCCATCACGGCTGGAAATGAAACTGAGAGTATCTCAGAGTAGCCTCAAGTCCAAGCCTCGTTCTACATCTCCAAAGGCCTAGGGGATTTGGGGCCTTGACGGGAAGAATCAAACCCCCTGCCTCACACCACCATGCCCAGGCGCTGAACGCTTCACTGTCGCTCGCTCTGGCTCAGTTCGTGGGAGCCGTGGAAGGAGAGGTATGGGACTCTGGGTTCCCACTGTGTTGAGACAATCTCTTCTTACTCCAAAGAGCTATTCAGACCAAAAAGAGTTAACTAGGGCTTACAAGGTCTGTAAGTTTTTTCTAGTCAATCTAATGCTTTTTTTTTCTTTCGAGACGCAGTCTTGCTCTGTTATCCAGGCTGGAGTGCAGTGGTATGATCTCGGCTCACTGCAACCTCTGCCTCCCAGGTTCATGCCATTCTCCTACCTCAGCCTCCCAAGTAGATGGGATTACAGGCGTGCGCCACCATGCCCGGCTAATTTTTGTGTTTTTTAGTAGAGATGGGGTTTCACCATGTTGCCCAGGCTGGTCTCGAACTCCTAACCTCAAGTGATCCACCCGCCTCGGCCTCCCAGAGTGCTGGGATTACAGGCATGAGCCACCGTGCCTGGCCAATCTAATACTTTTTGGGCCTTAATTCCCTGATAAAAACTGGAACTCTACTTTTAGGCTATGTCTAAAATACTTTAGAGACTATCAAAATAGCTTTGTATTGATATTGAAAAAAGAAAGTCTGAGTTCTAGGAATGACAGCTGAGTACCACAGAGTTCTTCCTAGACCCCATTCTCCACCCCAGCCCTTCAGGTAGATTAACCCAATTCAATGAAACAAATCCTGATTGTATGTCGGCTCACTGCAATGTGGGTGACAAAGCAATGTGGTAAATCGCTGAATACTACAGATAAATGTAAAACTAACCTGCTTTCCTATGTATAATATTGTTCAGCCTTAAAAAGGAATGGAATTCTGACATGCTACAACACGGATGAACCTGGAGGACATTATGCTGAGTGAAACGTGCCAGACACAAAAAGACAGATACTATACGATTCCTCTTATATGAGGCACTTAAAGTAGTCAAATTCACAGAGACAGGAAAGAAACTGCTGGTTGCCAGGGACCAGGGTGGAGGTAATGGGGAGTTATTTAACCGATAAAGAGTTTCAGGTTTGTAAGATGAAAACAGTTCTGGAGACAGATGGTGATAATCACTGCACAACAACATAAATATACTTAATGCTACTGAACTGTACACTTAAAAATGGTTATACACCCGGCTGGGTGCAGTGGCTCACGCCTGTAATCCCAGCCCTTTGGGAGGCCAAGGCGGGCAGATCACGAGGTCAGGAGATCAAGACCATCCTGGCTAACACGGTGAAACCCCGTCTCCACTAAAAATACAAAAATTTAGCCAGGCGTGGTAGTGGGCGCCTATAATCCCAGCTACTCAGGAGGCTGAAGCAGAAGAATGGCATGAACCCGAGAGGCAGAACTTGCAGTGAGCCAAGATCACGACACTACACTCCAGCCTGGGCAACAGAGCGAGACTCTGTCTCAAAAAAAAAAAAAAAAAAAAAGGTGCAGTGGCTCATGCCTGTAATCTCAACGCTTTGGGAAGCCAAAGCGGGGTGGGGGGATGGCGTTGAGGCCAGGAATTCAAGACCAACCTGGGCAACATGGTGATGAGACCCCATCTCTACAAAAAAAAAAAAATTTTTTTTTTTGAGGCAGTCTCACTCTGTTGCTCAGGCTGGATTGCAGTGGCACAATCTCGGCTCAGTGCAACCTCCACCTCCTGGGTTCAAACGATTTCTGGCTAATTTTTGTATTTTTAGTACAGACGGGGTTTCGCCATGTTGGCCAGGTTGGTCTTAAACTCTTGACCTCAAGTGATCTGCCTGCCTCGGCCTCCCAAAGTGCTAGGATTACAGGTATGAGCCACCACGCCTGGCTAAAAAGTTTTTTTAAAAATTAGCCGGGTGTGGTGGCATGCACCTGTGGTCCTGGCACCTCAGGAGGCTAAAGCAGGAGGATCACTTGAGCCTGGGAGTTTGAGGCTGCAGTGAGCCGTCATCACACCTCTGCACCCAAGTTGGGCGACAGAGTGAGACCCTGTCTCACAAAAAATGTTTTAATGGTTATGGTGATGTTAAGGGCAGAACTGTATCCTTCCAAATTCCAGATGACAAAGTCCCCAACCTGGTGCCTGAGAATGTGACTGCATTTGGAGATAAGGTCTTTGAAGAGGTGATTAAGTTAAAATGAGGTCATTAGGATGGGCCCTCATTCATTATGACTGGTATTCTTTTTTTTTTTTTTTTTTTCCAGATGGAGTCTCACTCTGTTGCCCAGCCTCCGCCTCTCAGGTTCAGGGGATTCTCCTGCCTCAGCCTCCCGAGTAGCTGGGATTACAGGCTCATCCCACCACGCCCGGCTAATTTTTGTGTTTTTAGTAGAGACGGGGCTTCATCATGTTGGCCAGGCTAGTCTCGAACCCCTGACCTCAGTTGGTCACCTGCCTCAGCCTCCCAAAGTGCTGGGATTACAGGCATGAACCACCGCGCCTGGCTTATGACTGGTATTCTTTTTTTTTTTTTTTTTTTTTTTTTGTGACAGAGTCTCGCTCTGCCACCCAGGCTGGAGTGCAGTGGCACAATCTCAGCTCACTGCAAGCTCTGCCTCCCGGGTTCAAGCGAGTCTCCTGCCTCAGCCTCCCAAGTAGCTGGGACTACAGGCATGCACCACCACGCCTGGCTAATTTTGTATTTTTCATAGAAACAGGGTTTTGCCATGTTGGCCAGGCTGATCTCCAACTCCTGACCTCAGGTGATTCACCCAACTCAGCCTCCCAAAGTGCTGGGATTACAGGCGTGAGTCACTGTGCCCAGCCTATGACTGGTATCCTTTTTTTTTTTTTTTTTTTTGAGACGAAGTCTTGCTCTGTCGCCCAGGCTGAAGTGCAGTGGCATGATCTCGGCTCACTGCAACCTCTGCCGCCCAGATTCACGCAGTTCTCCTGCCTCAGCCTCCCAAGTAGCTGGGATTACAGGCACGTGACACCAAACCTGGCTAATCTTTGTGTTTTTAGTAGAGATGGGGTTTCAGCATCTTGGCCAGGCTGGCCTTGAACTCCTGACCTCATGATCCACCCATATGACTGGTATTCTTATAAGAAGAGGAAACTAGGGACCAGGCACGGCAGCTCTAGCCTGTAATCCCAGCACTTTGGGAGGCAGAGGCAGGCAGATCACAAGGTCAGGAGTTTGAGACCAGCCTGGCCAACATGGTGAAACCCCGTCTCTACTAAAAATATAAAAATTAGCCAGGCGTAGTGGCGAATGCCAGTACCTGTGGTCCCAGCTACTGGGGAGGCTGAGGCAAGAAAATCACTTGCACCCAGGAGGTGGAGGTTGCAGTGAGCTGAGATCAAGCCACTGCCCTCCAGCCTGGCAACAGAGCAAGGCTCCGTCTCAAGGAAAAAAAAAAAGAGGAGGAAATTAGGACATACAGAGGCACAGAAGGAGGATGATGAGGAGACACAGGGAAAAGACAGCCATCTACGAGCAGAGGAGCGAGGCCTCAGAAGAAACCAACCCTATTCACACCATGCTGTCAGCCTTCTAGGCCCCAGAACTGTGAGAACGTACATTTCTGTTGTTTAAGCTGCCTCGTCAGCAATACTTACATATGGCAGCCCTAACAAACTAATCCGGTGGTAAACCTTCTGGTATGTGTATTTTACCACAATTAATAATAGTAATAATAGGCTGGGCATGGTCGCCCGTGCCTATAATCCCAGTGCTTTGGGACATAAGGCAGGAGGATTGCTTGAGGCCAGTTGAAGACCAGCCTGGGCAAGGACACAAGATTCCATCTCTACAAAAAAAATTTTTTTTTCTTTTTGACACAAGGTCTCCCTCTGTCTCCCAGGCTGGAGTGCAGTGGCACCATCTCGGCTCACTGCAACCTCTGCCTCCCGAGCAGCTGAGATTACAAGTGTGTGCCACCATGCCCGGCTAATTTTTTTTTTTTTTTTTGAGATGGAGTCTCAGTCTGTCACCCATGCTGGAATGCAGTGGCACAATATCTGCTCACTGCAACCTCTGCCTCCTGGGTTCAAGCCATCCTCCCAAACTCAGCCTCCCAAGTAGCTAGCATTACAGGCGTGTGCTACCACGCCTGGCTAAATTTTTTGCATTTTTCGTAGAGATGGGGTTTCACCGTGTTGGCCAGGCTGGTCTCAAACTCCTGACCTCAAGTGGTCCGCCCACCTCGGCCTCTCAAAGTGCCGGGATTACAGGCGTGAGGCACTGCGCCTGGACTAAGGCAGTGGGTGGGTGTGGTGGTTTCCGCCTGTAGTCCCACCTACTCAGGAGGCTGAGGCAGGAGGATCACTTAAGCCCAGGAATTGAAGGCTGCTGTGAGCTATGATTGCACCACTGCCCTCCAGCCTGGGCAACAGAGCAAGACTCTGTCTCTAAATAATAATAATGAAAATAAAATCATAAGCCTAAGAACATGCAAGTGGAAAACCACCACCACCTGCCTTCCTAGAGCGCACAGACTGCCCACAGCTCAGAACAGAGCAGGCTATCGTGAGTGTCATTAGAAAGGGACCGGGGGGGGGCGCAGAAAGACAGGAGGTTCATGTGGACAGAGCAGATTTGGAAAAGCATCTTTGGTACAGGAAGGGTGAGGACGGTGTGTTGAAAGAGGTGGTAGGACCCTGCCAGGCAGCCATGGGGCTAAGAGGGAAGAGTTCCAGAAAGAAAGGCACTGAGGGCCAGGGAGCGGGTGCATTGTGAGAAGCAGCACGTGGTGTGGCCTGGGCAGATAAGTGGCCAAGCCAGGAGGTGCAGGACTAGATAAGCAGGCCAAAGGGTCGGTGGGTAGGGCCAGGCTGAAAAGTCAGGATGAAAGTCATTCCACATTCTGCCCCATCATGCAAGGAAAGCTTTTAATTTATTTTTATTTTATTTTATTAGTATTTTATTTTTTTACTTTTTTTGAGACAGAATCTCACTCTGTAGCCCAGGCTGAGTACAGTGGCACAATCACGGCTCACTGCAACCTCCCCTTTCCCAGGCTTAAGTAATCCTCCCACTTTAGCTTCCTGAGTAGCTGAGACTGCAGCTGCACACACCATGCCCAGCTTTTTTTTTTTTTTTTTTTGAAGAGGCGTGGTCTCACTATGTTGCCCAGGTGGTCCTCCCACCTCGGCCACCCAAAGTGCTGGGATTACAAGCATCAGCCACTGCACCTGGCCTGAGAAACAGTATTTTTACATTTCTACTTCCCGAGCAGGGTCGGAGAGCATGGGGCTGCGCCTCCCCTAAAGGCGCTTGCCAGTGCAGTCCTAGCAATCGCGTCCTGCTCCTTTCCTCCTCCTCCGGCTCCCTGGAGTCCTTGCAAGTCAGTCTCAGGCTGAGTTTCAGAAAGTTGTGGAGGGCCGGGTGTGGTGGCTCACACCTGTAATCCCAGCATTTTGGGAGGCCAAGGCAGGCGGATTACCTGAGGTCAGGCGTTCCAGACCAGCCTGTCCAACATGGTGAAACCCGTCTCTACCAAAAATACAAAAATTAGCGGGGCATGGCTGGCATGTACCTGTAATCAAAGCTACTCAGGAGGCTGAGGCAGGAGAATCACCTGAGCCCGGAAAGAGGAGGTTGCAGTTAGCTGAGATGGCGCCACTGCACTCCAGCCTGGGCGACAGAGTAGGACCCTGTCTCCAAAAAACAAAAAGAAAAAGCTGTGCAGGATATTAAGCACTTCAAGATGAAGCCAGCGTATGATGAGATGCTGTCCTCTATGGACGCTATACACCAGTGACTGCAGGCAACATCAATACACAGCGGCCCAGGATGCTGGACTTCAAGGGCAAGGCCAAGTGGGATCCCTGGAATGCGCTGAAAGCGGCTGCCAAGGAAGATCCCACGAAAGCTAAAGCTTACGTCAACAAAGTAGAAGAGTTAAAGAAAAAATTCAGAGTACGAGAGACTGGAATTGGTTGCCAGCCACGCCTTTGTCCTAAACTGAGACAATGCCTTGTTTTTTCTAACACAGTGGATGGTGGGAACTAGAGGAAAGAATCAGCTAACCCAACCTCAAGGCTACTTAGGATAAAGTTCTAACAAATTACGGGCTTAAACGATTATTGACCTTCCCTGAGTAGTTTTTATCTGAGATCAATTAAAAGTGTATTTGTGGCCGACTGCAGTGGCTCACGCCTGTTATCCCAGCACTTTGGGAGGCGAAGGCAGGTGGATCACCCAAGGTCAGGAATTTGAGACCAGCCTGGTCAACATGGTGAAACCTCGTCTCTACTGAAAATACAAAAATTAGCCGGGTGGGATGGTGGGCGCCTGTAATCCCAGCTACTAGGGAGGCTGAGGCAGGAGAATCGCTTGAACCTGGGAGGCGGAGGTTGTAGTGAGCCGAGATTGCACCAATGCATTCCAGCCTGGGCGACAGAGCGTGACTCCATCTCAAAAAAAAAAAAAGTATTTGTTACTTTAAATTTAATTTTTTTTTCTACTTCCACTGCACAGTCATTTTTCTGGCTCTCCCAACCACACCCCTCACCCTGCACAATTACCCCTCTTGCATGTACCTCTCTTGTCATGAATCTTCAGGGATGGGAATATGAGGTTCTTGGGATGGGATTCATCACGGGAATAACTCCAAGAAAAGCTGCCAGGTGAGGCTTTCATTCACTTCCCCAAGATGAAAAAGCTGACCTCTCGCCTGTGTTCCCCTCGCGGTCTGGACCTGCATCTGTTATTTACCACCATGAAATTTAAAATTAGGTGCGTGTCACCTGAGGCTCTAACAGCTGGAAGGCGATGATCTGGTCACATTTATGCCACCTGAGGAAATAATCCTGGGTAAGCAGTCCCAGCGGGGCTCAGAGGTTCAGGCTCATCCCACATGGGGTGCAGGAAGGACCGGCAATGGGGCAGCCTGGCTCCTGGGCTCTGGGGCTTCAGTGCAGACCGTCTGCACTTCAGTGTCCCTCATCATACCTGCTACCAGAAGCGCATCGGTGACCACAGTTGGAGAGAGGGAAGGCCACACGAAGCAAGAAGCAGCTGCAAAATCATGCAGTGCTGAAAAGGGAATGCTTGTTTGCAGTTTCGTTCTCCCTGGTTGAGAGTCAACTTTCTTTAGTAAGCACAGTTCAAATCTTGGTAAAATCCAAAGCCTGGACGCCACCTTTTCCCACCTCTTGTAAAGCACAAGTCAAATTCTGGTAACATCCAAAGCCTGAAACCACCTTTTCCCACCTCTTGAGTTGCACAAAAGTGCATTCACAGATACCAGGGTGCAACACGCTGGGACATTGTATTATGTGAAATCATCATACAAACACCCTGGGCTTTTGAAAAATAGCTTGCAAGAGGGTTGCACCCAAACTCTTGGGCCAGGCGCAGTGGCTCACACCTGTAATCCCAGCACTTTGGGAGGCTGAAGTGAGGAGTTCACTTCATATCAGGAGTTCAAGACCAGCCTGGCCAACATGGTGAAACCCCGTCTCTACTAAAATTACAAAAATTAGCTGTGCATGGTGGCAGGTACGTGTAATCCCAGCTGCTTGGGAGGCTGAGGCAGGAGAATCGCTTGAACCTGGGAGGCGGAGGTTGCAGTGAGCTGAGATCGCGCCACTGCTCTAAAGCCTGGGCAACAGAGTGAGACTCGGTCTCAAAAAAAAAAAAAAAGAGTCCAGGCGTGGTGGCTCATGCCTATAATCCCAGCTCTTTGAGAGGCTAAGGTGGGTGGATCACCTGAGGTCAGGAGTTCAAAACCAGCCTGGCCAACATGGCAAAACCCCTTCTCTACTGAAAATACAAAAAATTAGCTGAGCATGTAATACAAAAAATAAGCTGAAAATACAAAAAATTAGCAGGTGCCTGTAATCCCAGCTACTTGGGAGGCTGAGGCAGGAGAATTGCTTGAACTCAGGAGGCAGAGGTTGCAGTGAACCGAGATTACGTCATTGCACTCCAGCCTGGGCAACAAAGCAAGACTCTGTCTCAAAAGGAAAAAGAGGATTGCACCCAAAGTCCTGCGAGTCTCACAGTAGTCCTGCAAGTAAGAGGACAGGATAAACCAGCCCCCTCGGACAGACAGATGCAGGCTCTGAGACTCAGAGCCAGTGTAAATGCCTCCCGGAAAGTCACAGCCATCCCATGATAGAGGAGGAATCTGGGGCTCGAACCCCGGGTTTCTATCCCAGTGTTCCTCTCTGCTTGACCCTTAGAATAATAACCACCATTTATGGTCACTTACTCTGTGACAGTCATTTTCCACTTATTATTTCCTTCGATCCACAACCACCCATTGAGGAAATCAAATTCAGCCAACAAATACTAGAGGAAGCATTGAACTCAGGTGTGTCCTTGAAGGCCGCCTTCTAATCAGCTGCATTAATTACTTCTCTTCCAGTTCAGTTCCACTTTTTTTTTTTTTTTTTTTTTTTTTTTTTGAGACGGAGTCTCACTCTGTCACCTTGGCTGGAGTGCAGTGGCACGATCTTGGCTCACTGTGACCTCTGTCTCCCAGGCTTAAGCAATCCTCCCACCTCAGCCTCCCAAGTAGCTGGGACCACAGGTGCGCACCACCACGTCTGGCCAATTTTTTATATTTTTGGTAGAGACAGAGTTTTGCCATGTTGGCCACTCTTAAAAGGACACCTGTCATTGGATTTAGGGCCCACCCAGGTAATCACATCTCGAGATCCTTAGGTTAATTATATCCACAAAGACCTCATTTCCAAATAAGGTCATATTCACAGGGACTAGGTTTAGGAATTGCACATGTCTTTTTGGGGGAATACTGTCCAACCTGATTCAGGGACGAAGCAGATTCGGGCCTACAGCATCCCCATTCCTCAGGGGTAACTGCCTCTGCCACAACCCTAGGAAGGGTCAGGCCTGGGGCAGGCAGGCAGGCAGTGGGAAGCAGAATCAGCCCTGGGCGGGTCTGGGCAACCCGTCCATACAAGAATCAGAGAACAGGGCCAGCATGCTGATTCCCTGGGCAGCAAGTAGGTAGAACGCAGGGCCAGGCAGGGCAGAAATCAGTGGTTCATGAGGCTCAGGGAGGTCGAGGAAAGCAAGCAAAGCCCAGAGAGCTAGGGCAGCACTGCCAGGACAGTGCTAACATCACATTCCTGGGCTCCTTAAGTCTCCTGAGAAGGTGGAAATCGTGGAAATTGTGTTAATCGCCTCTGCCGAGGCCAGGCCACGGCGCCCTGCTGGGGGCTAATCTTGTGTGACCCCCTCAGACCATAGCGGGGCTTGCTCCTGGTTTGGTATCCGCTGGAGCTATAAGGGCCGGGGGTTCACAATGCCTTTTGCAGGAGGTATGGCCTCAGCAGTGCCCAGCCAGGGACAGTGCCCATTCAGGAGCAACCTGGCTTCCAGAGTGATAGAGGTCAGAGGCGCCTGGCCACAGGCAATCCTGGGCTTCATTTAAATGCAACAAACCCATTATCTGCTCTCAGCAAATAGGGAAGGAGGATAAGATGTAGGCAGATGAAGGGAAAGTGCCTCCAAAACCGGCCAGTTAGAAGACAGCTGGGAGCCAGGGGTTAGATAAGTGGACGGAGTCCCTGCGGGTTCTGGAAGAGCTAAAGCAGCGGGCTCTGCAGTGGGACTGCCTGGCTTCACACCTTGGCTCTTCAGCTTGCTGTGCAACCTTGGGATAGTTACTCAACCTCTCTCAACCTCAGGTCTCTTCCCTGTCAACCGAAGACCAAAATAGAACCTACATCATAGGGCTATTATGAGGATTAAATCAAACAAGCCAAAAAAAGCACTTCACACAATTCCTGGTATGCCGTAAATACTCAACTAACACCGGCTTATTATCAACCAGCCACACTGGAGGGAAGCCTTGAAGGAGGGTGTGGTTTTATGTGTCAGCTTGACCAGGCTACGGTATTTGGTTGTTTGGTCAAACGCCAGTCCAGATGCTGCTGTGAAGGTACTGTTTTAGGTGTGATTAATTCATATTTAAATTAGTAGACTCTGAGTAAAGGAAATCACCCTTCGCTTTGTGGGTGGGCTTTATCCAATCAGTTGAAGGCCTTAAGAGAAAAGACTGAGGTTCCCAGAGAAATAAGAGATTCTGCCTCCAGGCTCAAGGCAGCACTGGCTGGGTGCGGTGGCTCAGGCCTGTAATCCCAGCACTTTGGGAGGCTGAGGTGGGCGGATCACCTGAGGTCAGAAGTTCAAGACCAGCCTAGTCAACATGCTGAAACCCCATCTCTACTAAAAATAGAAAAATTAGCCAGGCATGGTGGCGCACTCCTGTAGTCCCAGCTACTCAGGAGGCTGAGGCAGGAGAATTGCTTGAACCTGGGAGGCAAAGGTTGCAGTGAGCCCAGATCATGCCACTGGACTCCAGCCTGAGTGACAGAGTGAGACTCCATCTCAAAAAAAAAAAAAAAAACCAAGACTGCAGCATCAGGTCTTCCCTGAGTCTCCAGCCTGCTGAGCTGCTCTACAGATTTCAGACTTGCTGGCCCCCCAATCCCACAAAACTATTTATTTATTTAGAGAGAGGGTGTCACTCTGTCACCTAGGCCGGACTGCAGCAGTATGATCATAGCTCATTGCAGCCTTGACCTCCCAGGCTCAAGCAATCCTCCTGCCTCAGCCTGCAGAGTAGTTGGGACTACAGGTGCATGCCACCATGCTCAAATAATTTCAAAATTTTTTGTAGAGACGGGGTCCCATTATGTTGTACAGGCTGTTCTCAAATTTCTGGGTTCAAGAGATTCTCCCATCTCAGCATCCTAAATTGCTGGGATTGTAGGCATAAGCCACTGCACCCAACTGACAATTCCTTTAGGTAGGTAGGTAGAGGATAGGGATGGATGGATGGATGAATAGATGGATAGATGGATGGATGGATAGATGGATGGTTGGTTGGATTGGTGAGTGGGTGGGTGGATGGATGGATGGATGGATGGATGGATAGATGGATGGATGGATAGGTGGGTGGGTGGATGGTTGGCTGGCTGGCTGGCTGGCTGGATGGACGGTTGGTTGGATGGGTGGGTGGGTGGATGGATGGATGGATGGATGGATGGATGGATGGATGGATGGATGGATAGGTGGGTGGGTGGATGGTTGGCTGGCTGGCTGGATGGATGGACGGTTGGTTGGATGGGTGGGTGGATGGATGGATGGATGGATGGATGGATAGATGGATGGATAGGTGGGTGGGTGGATGGATGGATGGATGGATGGATAGATGGATGGATAGGTGGGTGGGTGGATGGTTGGCTGGCTGGCTGGATGGATGGACGGTTGGTTGGATGGGTGGGTGGGTGGGTGGATGGATGGATGGATGGATGGATGGATGGATGGATGGATGGATGGATAGATGGATGGATGGATAGGTGGGTGGGTGGATGGTTGGCTGGCTGGCTGGGTGGATGGACGGTTGGTTGGATGGGTGGGTGGGTGGATGGATGGATGGGTGGGTGGATGGATAGACAGATATAGATCTAGCTATCTATCCATTTATCTGTCCACATATCCTATCAGTTCTGTTTCTCCACAGAACTCTAATATAGTCAGATTAGTGGCCAGAAGACACAAGGACAAATGTCCCAGACAAAGCCCAAGAGCGTGGGCTGTGCTATGGAGGATCCAGCAGACCAGTGAAGCCACCTGGCACAAGGCGCAAGAGAAGACATCAGGAAATGAAGCAGAACTGCAGGTTGCAGTCATGGTGCAGGGCAGCTCAGCACCCAGCTGGAAGCCTTTGGAAGATGGAGAGGCAGAGAGTGAGCTCAGGGCTGTCCTTGAGGAAGAGGCATGCACAAAGCCAGCCATGCACACTCCCCTGCTATATCTGCTGCCAAAGTGAAACCAGGACGGCTGTAGAAATTTGCTTCAAATGAAGAAACCTGTTCCTCGACGGGGACAAATGATGTCACGCACAAGTACAGAAGCAGACCACATTCCTGCCACACCACGGCTCAAAGTCACAAGGGCAGAAACACCTGAGAAGGGGGGAAGGCCTGAAGGAGGAGCCGAGTCTGCCCAGGTTCTCCTTTGGAATCTGGGTGTGGCCACCCTACATGGGGATCTGGATATGTGCCTTGCTGCAAAGTAAATTCCTGGTGCATTTTTGAGGCTCAGGTGATCCCGAAGTTATGGCTGTCGTGAGAGAGCAGCACCCCGCTGACAAAACGTTCTGGAAGGTGGGCAGTGCAAGCTGGCTTCATCCACAAGCCCTGCTCACAGCCTGGTGCTAAGTGGATATTGTCCCCACCGGAAGTTCTAGGAGCTGCCCTTGGTCAGTGAGCCTGGCTCAAACACAGCAGCTAAATGGCATCACTTGCCAGGTCACATGGGCAAATGGCCAGCACCTCGTTCCTGGAGACAAGGTGGAGTCATTCAGTTCTTTTGCTGTTATTGCTAGAGATGGAGTTTCACTCTTGCCGCCCAGGCTGGAGTGCAATGGTGTAATCTCAGCTCACTGTAACCTCTGCCTCCCGGGTTCAAGCAATTATATTGCCTCAGCCTCCTGAGTAGCTGGGATTATAGGCACCCGCCACCACGCCCGGCTAATATTTGTATTTGTGGTAGAGACGGGGTTTCACCATGTTGGCCAGGCTGGTCTCAAACTCCTGACCTCGTGATCTGCCTGCCTTAGCCTCCTAAAGTGCTGTGACTACAGGCATGAGCCACCATGCCTGGCCTAATTTTTGTATTTTCAGTAGAGATGGGGTTTCACCACGTTGTCTGGGCTGGTCTCGAACTCCGACCTCAGGTGATCTGCCCACCTCAGCCTCCCAAAGTGCTGGGATTATAGGCTTGAGCCACTGTGCCCGGCCTGGAGTCATTCAGCTCTAGGGGCTTCTTTCTTCCTTATTAACAGGCTTTGTGCAGGGAGCAGGAGTTCTGCCTGCCCTTTCTAATGGCTCGTGCAATCATATCATTCCTATTGAAGACTGCATAATATTCCACTGCATGGATAGAGCGCATTTTGTTTATTCACTCATTTGCTGATGGAAATTTGGTTTGTTTCACCTTTTGGCTACTGTACATATTACTGCTATGAACATGCATGTATAGATATCTGTTTTAAGTCTCTGCTCTTTTTTGGCTTGGTGAGGTGGTTCACGCCTATAATCCCAGCACTTTGGTAGGCTGAGGTGGAAGGATCACTTGAGCCTAGGAGTTTGAGATCAGCCTGGGTAACACAAAAAGACCTCATCAGAGAGAGAGAGAGAAGAAAGTAAAAAAAAAAAAAGAGAGAAAGAAAGAAGGAAGAAAGAAAGAGAGAGAGAAGAAAGAAAGAAAGAAAGAAAGAAAGAAAGAAAGAAAGAAAGAAAGAAAGAAAGAAAGAGAAAGAAAGAAAGAAGAGGAAGGAAGGGGAGAAGAGAGAGAGAAAGAGAAAGAAACAAAAGAGAAAGAAAGAAAGACAGAAAGAAGAAAGAAAGGAAAGAGAAAGAAAAGAGAAAGAAAGAAAGAAAAAGAAAGAAAGAAAGAAAGAAAGAGAAGAAAGAAAAGAAAAGAAAGAGAAAGAAAAAAGCCACTTCAAGATGATGCAGGTTGGAACAAAAAACAGATTATGCAGCTCATTATTAAACAGCACCTAGTTTGACAACACATGGAGTTTGCAAAATACACGGACTCTGTTTCTTGGTTGACAAACAGAAAGGGAATTTCCCCAGTTGCTTCCACTGTACACAGGACAGCAAGTGGTTGTGACCGCCTAAACGCCCTCCTCCCAAGTCACATCCAGCAGTGCCCTGCCTGCCACACCACATCATTCATTTATGTCATTTCTCCCACAGGCAGCCCCCTCCTTTGTGTCAATCAAAAGCTGATGGGCACCCAGCAGGCAGCCGGCTTGCTTCTGTCAGCAGCAAATGCTGTCCACATTTCAGACCACTAGTGAAAGTGGAAAAGAAATGATTACCATATGAAGTTTCCTTGATGGAAGTAGATTTAAATTCAGCCTTCATCCCCTAATTTTCAACACTACTTTGACCGTGGTTTATTTTATTTATTTCATTTTATTTTTTATTTTTTTGAGACGGAGTTTCACTCTTGTTGCCCAGGCTGGAATGCAATGGTGCGATCTCGGCTCACTGGAAACTCCGTCTCCTGGTTTCAAGTGATTCTCCTGCCTCGGCCTCCCAAGTAGCTGCAATCACAAGTGCCTGCCACCATGCCCAGCTAATTTTGTATTTTTAGTAGAGATGGGGTTTCACCATGTTGGCCAGGCTGGTCTCGAACTCCTGACCTCAGGTGATCCACCCGCCTCAGTCTCCTAAAGTTGACAGTGGTTTATTTTAATACATAACTTTGAGTCATGGAATAACCGCAGAATATGCAACATATTTTTAGATTGTTTATCTGATTGTGGTGCCAAAATCCCAGTGATCAATTCATTAGGTTTGCTTGACTCCCAGAATTAATACATATTAATAAACATTTTATCGAGTACCACTATGGTCTGAATGTTTCTGTCTCCAACAAAATCCATAACCTCAGAGGTGATAGTGTTAGGAGGTGGGATTTTTGAGAGGTGATCAGGTCATGAGGATGATGCCTTTATGAATGGGATTAGTGCCCTTATAAGAGGCTCCAGAGCTGCCAAGCCCCGCCCACCATCTGAGATCTCAGCAAGAAGGCACGTCTACGAACCAGGAAGCAGCCCTCACCAGACACTGAATCTGCCAGCACTTAATCATGGACTTCCCAGCCTCCAGAACTGCAAGAAAAAAAAAAAAAAAAATTAAGAGATAGGTTCCAGCTTTGTCCCCCAGGCTGGAATGCAGTGGTGCAATCACTGTGGCTCACTGCCACCTCAAGCTCCTAGACTCAACAGATCCTCCCACCTCAGCCTCCCCAGTAGCAGGAACCACAGATGTGCACTGCTGCACCCAGCTAATGGTTTTTATTCTTTACTTTTGTAGAGATGGGGTCTTGCCATCTTGCCCAGGCCTACAGGTGTGCACCACCGTGCCTGGCTTCCAACCATAATTAATTCTATCAAGACAAGCAGAAAACTCACTTGGACATGGGTTCTGTTTTTTCATTTATTTTGCCGTATGACTAGACTGGGTTGTCAAGAAACATGCACTTCTCTGTGCTACCTGTGTTCAAGGAGAGGAAGATAACAATTGAGATAAAGTCTGACTTTTCGATCTAGAAAATTCCCTTTCTGGCACCAAATACTAGTCTGGAAGCAAGGCTGGAAAACGCACACATAAAAGGCGTGAGATCAGTTGGTAGAAAAAGGTAATGCAGACCACGTCTGTGTGCAAGGCTGAGTCCAAGACCAAGTGTTGGCTCATCACCCTGTGGTCCCAGATACACCTGCCATCCCCGCCAGGGAAATGACAAAAACACCACAAAAAGCTGCGCCAGGCCAGGAGCGTTGGCTCACGCCTGTAATCCCAGCACTTTGGGAGGCTGAGGGAGGTGGATCACTTGAGGCCAGGAGTTCAAGACCAGCCTGGGAAACATGATGAAACCCCAACTCTACAAAAAATACAAAAATTAGCTGAGCATGGTGGCGTGTGCCTGTAGTCCCAGCTGCTAGGGAGGCCAAGGTGAGAGGATCACCAGAGCCTGGGGAGTTAGAGGCTGCAGTGAGCCATGATCGCACCACTGCAGTACAGCCTGAGCAACAGAGTGAGACCCTGTCTCAAAAAAAAAAAAAAAAGTAGACTTGTGCAAAACTGAAGCACGTGAGGTCCGTCTGTCCCTTTTGCTTCTGTGTGTCTGTATCTCTCAGTGAGTTGATTGCCCATTGATCACACCCAGCCAGCGGGGTCCAGAAGACAGGACACTGAACCTGAGATTGAATCCCAGCTCTGAAAGTTGCCACCTGGGTACTTCAGGCAAGGCCTGGTTTACCTCTTTGGGTCTGCAGTTCCTGTTCTGGAAAATGAGGATATTCTTTTTTTTTTTTTTTTTTTTTTTTTTTGAGACGGAGTCTGGCTCTGTTGCCCAGGCTGGAGTGCAGTGGCCTGATCTCAGGTCACTGCAAGCCCCGCCTCCTGGGTTCACGCCATTCTCCTGCCTCCACCTCCCGAGTAGCTGGGAGTACAGGCGCCCGCCACCTCGCCCAGCTAATTTTTTTTCTATTTTAGTAGAGACGGGGTTTCACCGTGTTAGCCAGGATGGTCTCGATCTCCTGAACTCATGATCCGCCCGTCTTGGCCTCCCAAAGTGCTGGGATTACAGGCTTGAGCCACCGCGCCCGGCCGAAAATGAGGATATTCTAATACCTGCCTTGCCCATCTCAAAGAGTTCTGGGAGACCCAAAAGAAAACATGAATAAGCAGGTGCTTTGTGTATAAAGAGGAAACACAGGCTAGAAAGAAATATCGTCTGTTCTCATTAGTCTTAGGTCTGCCACTTACGGTGTGACCTTCGGCACATTCCACAAGTACTCTAAGTTTCCTCATCTGTAAGGCAGAGAAAATATTTATTAACTTTATTTTTTGAGACAGAGTTTCACTCTTATCGTCCAGGCTGGAGTGCAGTGGCGCAATCTTGGCTCACCGCAACCTCCACCTCCCGGGTTCAAGTGATCCTGCCTCAGCCTCCTGAGTAGCTGGGACTACAGGCGCCCACCACCACACCTGGCTAATTTTTTGTATTTTTAGTAGAGACAGGGTTTCGCCATGCCAGCCAGGCTGGTCTCTAACTCCTGACCTCAGGAGACCCACCCACCTCGGCCTCCCAAAGTGCTGGGATTATAGGCATGAGCCACCACGCCCAGCTTACGAAAAGATTACCTAAACCCTGGTGCCGTTTTAGTTAATCTTTTACCTAAAATAATCTGTAACCCCAGCACTTTGGGAGGCTGAGGTGGGCGGAGTTCCATAACACCCTGGCCAGCATGGCGAAACCCTGTCTCTACTAAAAATACAAAAAATTAGCTGGGCATAGTAGCAGGCGCCTGTAATTCCGGCTACTCAGGAGGGTGAGGCAGGAGAATTGCTTGAACCCTCAAGAGGTGGAGGTTGCAGTGAGCCAAGATCGCGCCACTGCACTCCAGCCTGGGCGAGAGTGAGACCCCGACTCAAGAAAAAAAAATTCCCTACCTCAAGGGTTAAAATAGGGATTAAATGAGATAGTTAATATAAAATAGACACTGTTGATGGGCTCATCCAAGCTCTGGGGAGGATTTCCCCCTCCTGAATAAGAAGGTAAGGACTTGCTAAGGGAAAACCTTTCATCCTTTCGCCCTTCCTCTTCTTTCTGCCTAGAACATCAGTGTGAGGTGTGGAGGTGCAGCAGCCATCTTGCAACCATGAGACAAGAGGCTTGAGAATGAGGTCTATGCTAAGGACAGAGGAACAGAAAAATGGGAAGAGCCTGGGTTCTCGAAGGCATCAACGGTCATTAATACTGATACAGTTTGAATCTGTGTCCCCACCCAAATCTCATGTTGAAATGTAATCCCTAGGCTGTACTTGAACGCTGGTCCTAGCCCTGATCAACCAGCTTCTCACGAGAGACCTGGGCGTGGACAGGAAGGTACGATTTCGAAGTATACAATCCCCCAGGCAAGGGGTTATCAGCCCACATTCTGAAGCCTAGAACCGGGTTTCTAAAATAACCCAGGACACCTCACTCAGGTCTTAGCAAACCGCCAGCATGTCTCTCCTTGCTGCCCAGTGCTGGAAGTGGGGCCTGGTGGGAGGTGATTGGATCATCGGGCAGTTTCTCACAGTTTAACACCATCCCCCTTTGGTGCTGTTGTTACGATAGTGACAGTGATCGGTAGAGCAGGAACGAGACAGACAGCACCTCCCCTCTCTCTTTCTCTTGCTCCTGCTCCAACCATGTAGGACAAGCCTGCTTCCCCTTCACCTTCCACCATAATTGTAGGATTCCTAAGGCCTCCTTGGAAGCTGAGCAGATGCCAGCACCGTGCTTCCTGTACAGTCTATGGAACTGTGAACAAATTCAATCTCTTTTCTTTATAAATTACCCAGCCTCAGGCATTTCTTTATAGCAATGTGAGAATTAACCAATACGGATACCAGCTCCGAAGTGCCTACCGTGAACTTTTTCCTACCCAGGAAAAAGGACTTCTTTATTGTCATCAGCCTCTAAAACAGGGCTTTCTGTTACTTGCCTCCGTATGCACTCCAAATTGATACAGTATCTAATTTATGCTGAGAGCCCAGCTAGGGAACATGCCCAGGCATGCAACTTTTACCTACTGAGCTGGACAAGAGTGTGGAAGTGAAAGTAAAATTTGAAGATTGGATGAAAGATGTTAAAATCACGGGAAGGCTGAGTAATTTGAGAATACTCAGACATCTCATAGGTAAGGAAAATGACAGTATTAACATTAACACAAAGAAGGTGATTAGTCAAACACAAAGAAGGTGATTAGTCAAAACATTCCTCATGAGAAAAGGTCCTTTGGCAAATACTTTCCTTTAAAGTAAATTAATATAACAGGCCAGGCGCAGTGGCTCACACCTGTAATCCCAGCACTTTGGGAGGCCGAGGTGGGCGGATCACCTGAGGTTAGGAGTTGGAGACCAGCCTGGCCAACATGGCAAAAGCCCATCTCTACTAAAAAATACAAAAATTAGCCAGGTATGGTGGCGTGCACCTGTAGTCCCAGCTACTTAGGAGGCTAAGGTGGGAGAATCGCTTGAATCCAGGAGGTGGAGGTTGCAGTGAGTTGAGATCCCGCCACTGCACTCCAGCCTAGGCAACAGAGTCAGACTGCATCTCAGGCAAAAAAAAACAAAAAAGAAAAAGTGAATGACACTGACTAGTTAATGAAGCCTTTCCAACCTTCCACATGAGCCCAATAAATTGACCTCTCAGCCTGAAGACGCATCTGTGGAAATTTCCACCAATGATAACCTGAAGTGTTCGCTCCTGATGCCTCATGGGCAGCACACCAGGCATCTTCCCTTAATAGTTAAGTAGACATGGCTCGTAAAGCAATGGAACAAATGCCATTTGTGTCCCCATATCTTGCAGAAGCCAAAGTGGAGAAGATAGCCTAGATCTTTTCACTGATTTTCCACGTCAGTCTTCTTTAAGTATCTGTGCTATCCACTTCAATGAAGCTACGGCCCCGTAAATAATACTGTGGTCTGTTGCCATACTCATAATGGATGGACATAAAAATGTCCTTATTTGGAATTCATAAAAATGAAAATGCAATTTCTTTCCATCCAAAAATGGCTAATAGAGGTTCCTGAGTTGACTCCATTTTCCTCCCTCAACGGTCCGTTCCTGAGCAAATCGTTTCTTTGGGCTCTATCACATTTACGTCATTCACATGTGACACCCATGCAGGTGTGAGAATGCACCATCTTTCATTGATGAAAATGATCCAATTGGCTGGGCGCGGTGGCTCACGCCTATAATCCCAGCACCTCGGGAGGCCAAGGCAGGCAGACCGCTTGAGCCCAGGAGTTCGAGACCAGCCTGGACAACATGGCAAAACCCCATCTCTGTTTTTTAAAAAGAAATAATAATAAAATGATCCAATTGCCTCCCAAACTGCTTTTGCAGGAAGCGGGTGGATGGATCGTGCTGAGATGGTGAGGTTTCTGTGGCAGCAAGTCAAATTGGGCCACACAAAGGATTAGACTTCTCACCCGGGCCCCAATATGGTAACCCATGAAAGAACCAGTCTTAGGCTTCCCTGGCCTCAACACCCATGCTTGCTGCCACTCCCAGGCCCCACCCATTCCCTCTGTCCTTGGTTCCACACCCCCAGCTACACTCTGACAAAGATGCTGGGCTGGAGATACCCAGGGCGCCAGACACACCCAGGATGTTCTCACCACTTCTCAGAGCCAAATGCCCTGGCTGCAAAACAGAGAAGCGAAACCTATAAATAATCAAGGCTTGTTTCCAAACCTTCAGAGTTCTTGCACCCTGCCCTGTCTTGCGTGTGTGTGTACATACAGATATAGACAAGATGGTATCATCTGTAGGTAGAGATGTAAATATAGATATATCTCAGCTATTACTCAGGAGGCTGAGGGATGACAATCACTTGAACCCGGGAGGTGGAGGTTTCAGTGAACCAAGATTGCACCACTGCACTCCAGCCTGGGCAACAGAGTAAGACTCCGTTTCAAAAAAAAAAAAAAAAAGATATATCTCAGCTAAACACTTTACACAGATTTTCTGATTTAATCCTATCAGTGTGAGAAGTATTATCTGTTTTATTAATGAGAAAAACAGATTTACAGAGTTTCGTTTGTTCATTTTTTTTAGTGGGTGGACAGTGCCTTGCTCTGTTGCCCAGGCTGGTGTGCAGTGGTGTGATCACGGCTCACTGCAGCCTCAAACTACTGGGCTCAAGCTTCCTCCTGTCTCAGCTTCCCAAGTACCTGGGACCATAGCCATATGCCACCATGCCTGACTTTTTTTTATTATTATTATTTGTAGAGATGGGGTCTTGCTATGTTGCCCAGGCTGGACTCAAACTCCTGGCCTCAGGCAATCCACCTGCCTCGTCCTCCCAAAGCATTGGGATTACAGGCATAAGCCACCATGTTCAGCCCCAAGAGATTTTTTTTTCAACCTTACCAAGGTCACAAGCTGACAGGAGGTGGAGGTGAGGGTAACAGTGGCTTTGAGCACTCTGCAGTCACCACGATGCACTCCCTCCATCCCACTTTCATCAGGCACCTAGAGCCCCACCCTACGCCATGCCAGGTTTCCTGCTATTTCTCAGGCTGGCCTGACACCGTCTCGAATCCATGTCTGTGTCCACGGCTGGCCCCAGGTTCCTCTCCCAGGGCTCCCCCCTGGTTCTTTTGAGATCCTCCTCATACAAGAGGCTCCAGATAAGTGCTGCCTCAGATGCCAGGCTGGACGTTCTGCCAGAGTACAAGCTTCACGCGCCGAATCAGGGGTTCATGGGCTGGCTCTTGATCCTCACCCTCAGAACCTAGTTCGGAAAGAGTAGGCATCTGAGTGATTCTATTTTTTTTTTTTTTTTACAGAGGGGGTCTTGCTGTGTTGCTCAGGCTGGTCTCAAACTCTTGATCTTAACTGTTCCTCCATGGCCTCCCAAAGTGGTGAGATGATTGACTTTACATCCTCAAGCTTAGCTCAGGAGCTCTGACACAGCAGGCAGCCAAGGCATGTTGGCTGAATAAACGAACAAACCCAGCAATGTTTTTACACCTCACGAATATTGGTGGACTGTATCACCTTTGAGAAATCATTGATTATATAATAATTGCAAAAATTTAGGTCGCCGATTAGATTACAAACACATAATTTTGATTGTGGTAAAATATATGTAACATAAAATTTACCACTGTAACCATTTTTAAAATGTGCAATTCAGTGACATTAAGCATATTCACATTGTTGGCAGGGCGCGGTGGCTCACGCCTGTAATCCAGCACTTCGGTAGGCCGAGGCTGGCGGATCTCTTGAGGCCACGAGTTAGAGAACAGCCTGGCCAACATGGAAAAAACCCATCTCTACTAAAATACAAAAATTAGCCGGGCGTGGTGGCGGGCGCCTGTAATCCCAGCTACTCAGGAGACTGAGGCAGGAGAATCACTTGAACCTGGGAGGCAGAAGTTGCAGTGAGCCGAGATCACACCACTGTACTTCAGCCTGGGCAACAGAGAGTGACTCCATCTCAATAAAAAAAGAAAAGAAAAAGTATATTCACATTGTTGTGCAACCATTACCACCATCTATCTTCAGATTTTTTCATCATCTCAAACTGAACCTTTGTCCCCATTAAATACTAACTCCTCACCCCTCCTCCCCATTCCCTGACAAACATCATTCCATTTTCTGTCTCCATGAGTTTAATTATTCTAGGTCCTTCCTGTAAGTGAAATTACGCAATATTGTCCTTTTGTATCTGGCTTATTTCACTTACCACAGTGTCCTCAAGGTTCATTCATCTTACAGCCTGTCTCAGGAATCCTGTAACTGGTGAAAGACACTCACTGGATCATCAAAAAACATCGATGAGCTTCTGCTGTGGGCAGGGCCTGTACTTTCCAGGCCAACTAAAAAGAGGTAAATGATAAGAGTCTCTGCTCCAAAGTGTTAGCCAACCAGTTTCACTTTTAAATCTTTTTTTTTTTTTTTTTTTGAGATTTCTGGAATCTCTTCTGCAATTAATAGGTTCACCTGGAGAAATCATCTGTAGTCTACAGGCTAGCCTGGAAAGTCATTTTCAAAGGTGAAGAGGAAGGCCAGGAAGGCCGGGTACGCCAGGTATGTTGGCTGCCTCTCATATAGCAGCATGGGACCCCTTAAAGTGAAATTGGCCAGGTGCAGCGGCTCATGCCTGTCATCCCAGCGCTTTAGGAGGCCAAGGCAGAAGAACTACTTGAGCCCAGGAGTTCAAGACCAGTCTGGGCAACACAGTGAGAACCCATCTCTAAATACACACACACACACACACACACACACACACACACACATACAAAAATTAGCCAGGCGTGGGCTGGGCTCAGTGACTCACACCTATAATCCCAGCACTTTGGGAGGCCGACGCGGGTGGATCACCTGAGGTCAGGAGATCGAGCCCATCCTGGCTAACACGATGAAACCTCATCTCTGCTAAAAATGCAAAAAATTAGCCAGGCGTGGTGGTGGGCACCTGTAGTCCCAGCTACTCGGGAGGCTGAGGCAGGAGAATGGCGTGAACCTGGGAGGCAGAGCTTGCAGTGAGCCGAGATCGCGCCATGGCACTCCAGCCTGAGCGAGACTCCATCTCAAAAAAAAAAAAAAAAAAAAAATTAGCCGGGCATGGTGACATGTGCCTGTGGCCCCAGTTGCTCAGGAGACTGAGAAAGAAGAATCTCTTGAACCTGGGAGGTAGAGGTTACAGTGAGCCGAGATCACGCCACTGCACTCCAGCCTGGGTGACAGAATGAGACTCCGTCTCAAAAAACAGACAAACACACACAAAATGTCTTTCTGGGGCACGGTGGCTGACACCTAGAATCCCAAAACTTTGGCAGCTCAAAGTATGAGAATCACTTGAGGCCAGGAGTTCAACATCAGCCTGGGCAACATAGCAAGACTCTGTCTCTATACAATTTTTAAAAAACTTAACCAGACCAGGCACGGTGACTCACACCTGTAATCCCAACACTTTGGGAGGCTGAGATGGGAGAATCACTTAGGCTCAGGAGTTTGAGACCAGCCTGGCCAACATGGTGAAACCCTGTCTCTACTAAAAACACAAAAATTAGTCAGGCATGGTGGCAGGCACTTATAATCCCAGCTGCTCGGGAGGCTGAGGCAGGAGAATTGCTTGAACCCAGGAGGCAGAGGCTGCAGTGAGCCAAGATCTAGCCACTGCACTCCAGCCTGGGGAACAGAGACTCTGTCTCAAAAATAAACAAATAATAATTAACCAGACCACAGGCCTGCAGTCCTAGCTACTCAGGGAGGCTGAAGAGGTAGGATCTCTCGAGCCTAGGGGCTAAAGGCTGCAGTGAACCATGACCCCACCACTGCATTCACTTCTGCCTGGGTGACAGAGTGAGACTCTGCCTCCAAAAACAAAAAAATAATTCTGGAGGGCTCCTTCCCTGAAGAGCTTTTCTTGAGAGCTCATGAATTGACTCCTGGTAAAGTGTTAGAAACAGTGTCAAATGGATCTTGAAGAGTTCATGACCCTGCCCAGTGCAGGCGTCTCTGTCAGCATCTGCTTGTTTATTCCAGGGATAGAGAAATCAGAGTCCCCGGAAGCCTGTCCCATGACTGTACAGCTCCTAGAAAGCTCCTCCCCTCCCCATATGGCATTGGGAGCAAACGTTCTACTTCAAGGCAGTCTCGCAAGCTCCCCAAGCATCTGTCCTGCGAACCCCAGCTTTCCCAGGCCTTCCTTGCAGCCTTTTTTTTTTTTTTTGGAATCAGGGTCTCACTCTGTCACCCAGGCTGGAGTGCAGTAGCATGAACGTGGTTCACTGCAGTCTCAACCTACTGGGCAAGGAGAGATTCTCCTGCCTCGGCCTCCTAAGTAGCTGGGGCCACAGGTATGCACCATCACGTCCAGCTAATTTTTTTTTTTGGTTGGGGTGAGGGTGGAGTTTCACTCTTGTCACCCAGGCTGGAGTACAGTGGTGCAATTTGGCTCACTGCAACCTCCGCCTCCTGGGTTCAAGGGATTCTCCTGCCTCAGCCTCCCGAGTAGCTGGGGTTACAGGCATGCGCCACCACACCCGGCTAATCTTTGTATTTTTAGTAGAGACGGGGATTCACTTTGTTGGCCAGGCTGGTCTCGAACTCCTGAGCTCAGACAATCCATTTGCCTTAGCTCCCAAAGTCCCTCAGCTGGGATTACAGGCGTGAGCCACCACACCCAGCCCCAGCAAATTTTTATAGAGATGGGGTGTCCCTTTGTTGCCCAGGCTGGTCTCAAACTCCTGGGCTCAAACGATCCTCCCACCTCAGCCTCCTGAAGTGCTGGGATGATGGATGTGAGCTGCCTTGCCTGGCCTGGCCTGCCTTTCAGACTCCCCGCTATCCAGGATGCCTCTGATTGGCCCACTCCAAATTATCACTAAGACCTCTGCCTGTGCGTGACAAAACTGTAAAGACAAAGTGTGTTGTCCCAATTATTTTTGTGTATGCACCCGCACATTGACATAGCCTAGTAACCTAGAGAAAACAAAAGGCTTCCAACTGAGGGAACACAGAGCCGCGAGAGCAGCCACAGTTGCGTGAGTGTGGCACTCCTGGACACCAGCGGCAGCGATTCCGAGTCAGTTCTCACAGTGGGTGGGCAGCACAGTCGGGATGCTTGTGGCATAAGGAACAGAGGAAGCTTAGCCATGGCCAGCCCTCAAAGGAGCCTTGGGAAAGTCAAAACACCTAAGCCTTCTGGGGAAAGCAAGAGTCCCAGGAAAGCGAGGCCCCCCACCAGGCACCAGAACCAGAAGTCCATTGGAAGCCCAAGGCTGTTCGGAGAGCAGCCTGTCTGGTAGACCCATTCATGGGCCCCCTCCCCAGTGCTCTGCCATTAAAGCACTCAGCTCCCCTCTCATGCTCTGCCTCTTCTTATCCATTTCTTGGCTTTTCCTCTCCTACCAAGTCCGTGGTTGTTACTACATTTTCTAGTCCCCTAGGACAGGGCTGTCCAAGCCTGGGTCTCACCGAGGCCACTGGCCAGTGTTGCTCAGGGGAAAGCCTGACAATGTGCATCAGAAGCTGGAGACACTGAAGCTTCTCTCAGGAGGGGACTGTAAGCACAGCCAGCCTGTGGCTGACCTCTGCGGGACACCCAGGGTTGAGAAGAGAGGACCAAGAAGGTGTTCACTGCAATAGAACACAGCCTTCCTAGCTGTCATGTCCCCCAGACAGCAACTTGGCTTGATTGTGACATCCACATGGAGAGGACAAAGTGAGAATCACCCCACATGACCAGCTGCTTCTTGACGGTAATCATTTTGGGTGCTGAATCGAGCTCCAACCCCAAACATCAGCCCCATAATTGTCCATCTACCATTTCACCTTCACCTCTCTGGGGCTTCCAGTTTCCTTCATTAAAATAAAAAATGCTATTTGGGAATAAATTTAATAAAAGATATGCAAATCTTCTCCACTGAAAGCTGTAACACATTGTTGAAAGAAATTAAAGAAAATCTAAATAAATGAAGAAATGTACCATGTTCATGGACTGGAAGATTCAATACTGTGAGGGTCAATTGTCTCAAATTGATCTATAGACTCAACGTAATCCCAAGTAAAATTACAGAAGGCAGCCCGGCATGGCCAAAGCAGAAGGATCACTTGAGCTCAGGAGTTTGAGACCAGCCTAGGCAACATGACAAAACCTCATCTCTACAAAATTAGAAGTATTAACCAGTCATGGTGGAACGTGCCTATAGTCCCAGCTACTCAGGAGACTGAGGTGGGAGGATTGCTTGAGCCCAGGAGGTTGAAGCTGCAGTGACTATGATCATGCCACTGCACTCCAGCCTGGGTGACAGAAAAAGACCCTCTCTCATAAAAAAAAAAAAAAAAAAAAAGCTTTTTTTAGAAATTGGCAAGCAGATTCTAAAATGTAAGTGGAAATGAAAAGGACCTAGAGTAGCCAAAATAATCCTAATAAGGAAAAAATACAGAGGACTTAAACACTGGCTGATTTGAAGGCCTACTATAAACAGCAGTAGCTAAGACCATTTGGTAGTGGCATTAGGATACACAAAATAGAATCAATGGAGCAGAAAACAGAGTCCAAAAATAGACCTACATAAATATGGTCAACTGATTCTCAACAAATGTACCAAGGTAATTCAATGGAGAAAGAAAACCCTTTCAACAAATGGGCTAGCATAATTGTCTATTTGTAAGGAAAAGCAAATTGTCTATTTGTAAGGAAAACAAATGAACCTCAACTCCTTACATCACACTAAAAACTTAAATTGAAATGGATCCAAAAGCCAAATAAAAATTTAAATTCATAAAGCATCTAAAAGAAAACATAGGAAAATATCTTCACGACTTTGACATGGGCAAATATTTCTAAGGTAAAACACAAAAAGCACTCCATAAAAAATTAATAAACAAATTCATCAAAATTTAAAATTTTGAATACAGTCACCAGAATGGCTACAATTAAGCAGACTGACAACACCAAATGTTGGCAAAAATACCGAGTAACTAGAACCGTTGTATGTTGTTGATGAGAGTGTAAAATAATAAAACCGCTTTGGGCTGGGCGCGATGGCTCACGCCTGTAATCCCAGCACTTTGGGAGGCCGAGGTGGGTAGATCACGAGGTCAGGAGATAAGACCATCCTGGCAAACGTAGTGAAACCCCGTCTCTACTAAAAATCCAAAAAAAAATCAGCCGGGCATGGTGGCAGGCGCCTGTAGTCCCAGCTACTCTGGAGGCTGAGGCAGGAGAATTGCTTGAACTCGGGAGGCGGAGACTGCAGTGAGCCAAGATCGTGCCACTGCACTCTAGCCTGGCGACAGAGAGAGACTCCGTCTCAAAAACAAAACAAAACAAAAACTGCTTTGGAAAACTGTCTATCAGTTTCTCTCTCTTTTTTTTTTCTTTTTTGAGACAGGGTCTCTTTCTGTTGCCCAGGCTGGAGTGCGATGGTGCAATCACTGCTTACTGCAGCCTCAACCTCCTGGCCTCAAGCCATCCTCCCATCTAAGCTTCCCAAGTAGCTGGGAGTATAGGCACGTGACACCAGGCCCAGCTAAAGTTCTCTTTCTCTTTTCTTTCTTTTTTTTTTTTTTTGAGATGGAGTCTCGCTCTGTTGCACAGGCTGGAGTGCAGTGGCATGATCTTGGATCACTGCAACCTCCACCTCCTGGGTTCAGGCTATTCTCCTGCCTCAGCCTCCCAGGTAGCTGGAACTATAGGCGTGCATCACCACACTCAGCTAATTTTTGTATTTTTAGTAGAGATGGGGTTTCACCATGTTGGCCAGGCTGGTCTGGAACTCCTGACCTCAGGTGATCAGTCTGTCTCGGCCTCCCAAAGTGCTGGGATTACAGGCATGAGCCACCGCACCCCACCTTTCGTTTTGTGTTTTATAGAGATTGCATCCCACTATGTTGCCCAGGCTGGCCTTGAATTCCCGGGCTCAAGCAGTCCTCCTGCCTCGACCTCCCAAAGAGGCAGGTGAACCACTGTGCCCAACCTGGTTTCTTTATTAAACTAAAAAGTACAATCTTATGACCCAGCAATTTCGTTTTTTCAGCAACTCCATTTCAAATGTCCATGAAAAGCCTCGTGCAAAATTATTTGTAATAGTCAAAAAACAGAAGTGGCCTCTAGTGTCTGTTTATAAGAAAATGGATAAACTGTGGCAAAGTCACATATTTGGGTGGTGGGAAAGGCAAAAGGTACTATCACAATGACACAGACAAATCTCAAAGACATAATGCTTGGCGGGGCACGGTGGCTCACACCTGTAATCCCAGCACTTTGGGAGGCCAAGATGGGCAGATTACCTAAGGTCAGGAGTTTAAGATCAGCCTGGCCAACATGGTGAAACCCCATCTCTACTAAAAATACAAAAATTAGCTGAGTGTGGTGATTCACCTTTTTAGGCCAGGTGCGATGGCTCATGCCTGTAATCTCAGCACTTTAGGAGGCCAAGGCAGGTTGATAGCTTAAGCCCAGGAGTTCAAGACCAGCTTGGGCAAAATGGTGAAACCCCATGTCTCTACAAAAATACAAGTATCGGCTGGGCGAAGTGGCTCACATTTGTAATCTCAACATTGTGGGAAACCAAGGCAGGTGAATCACCTGAAGTCAGGTGTTTGAGACCACCCTGGCCAACATGGAGAAACCCTTTCTCTACTAAAAATACAAAAATAAGCATGGCACGGTGGCACACACCTGTAATCCCAGCTACTCAGGAGGCTGAGGCAGGAGAATTGCTTGAACCTGAGAGGTAGATGTTACAGTGAGCCGAGATCGTGCCATTGTGCTCCAGCCTGGGTGACAGAGCAAGACTCCGACTAAAAAAAAAAAAAAAAAATCTCTACAACAAATACAAAAAAACTTAGCCAGGCATGGTGGTGTGCGCCTGTAATCCCAGCTACTGGAGAGGCTGAGCCAGGAGGATTGCTTGAGCCCAGGAGGTCAAGGTTGCAGTGAGCTATGATCATGTCACTGCATTCCAGCCTGGGCGATAAAGCAAGACCTGTCTCAAAAAAAAAAAAAAAAAAAAAAAAGCAGGGCGTGGTGGCTCACACCTATAATCCCAGCACTTTCGGAGGCCGAGACAGACTGATAACCTGAGGTCAGGAGTTTGAGACCAGCCTGGCCAACATGGTGAAACCCCGTCTCTACTAAAAATACAAAAATTAGCTGAGTGTGGTGGTGCATGCCTGTAATCCCAGCTACTCGGAAAGCTGAGGCAGGAGGATGACTTGAACCCGGGAGGCAGAGGTTGCAGCAGGCCAAGATCGCAACCCCTGCACTCTAGCCTGGCAACAGAGTGAGACTCCATCTCCAAAAAAATAAAAATAAAAATCATACAACATGTGACCCTTTGTGACTGGCTTCTTTCACTCAGCATCATGTTTTCAAGGTTCCTCCATGCTGTAGCATGTGTCACAACATCCTTCTGTTTATGGCTCAATCATATTCTGTTGTATTGATAGACCATGTTAGGCTCATTTATTCATTTATCATTTCAGTAGGTGGACATCTGGGAAGGGGCTTGACTGGAAAAGGTACAAGGGAACCTTCTGGAGTGATGATGGAGATATTTTACATCTTGATTGACATGGGAGTTACATGCATGTACATACTTGTTAAAACATTTTGAGCTGTACCTTTTAAATATGTGCATTTTAGCCTAGAAATCAAGGATCGCTTGAGTCTAGGAGTTAGAGACTGTAGTGAGCTGTGATCACGCCTGTGAGTAGCCACCGCACTTCAGCCTGAGCAACATAGCAAGACCCCATCCCTAAAATATGATATATAGCCCAGGCATGGTTGCTCACACCTGTAATCCCAGCACTTTCAGAGGCCAAGGCAGGTGGATCACTTGAGGCCAGGAGTTTGAGACCAGCCTGGGCAATATGATGAAACCCCGTTTCTATTAAAAATACAAAAATTAGCCAGGGATGATAGCACACATCTGTAATCCTAGCTACTTGGGAGGCTGAGGCAGGAGAATCACTTGAATCTGGGAGGCAGAAGTTGCAGTGGGCTGAGATCACGCCACTGCACTCCAGCCTGGGTGACAAAGTGAGACGTCATGTCAAAAAATAAAATAAAATAAGGCCGGGCATAGTGGCTCACACCTGTGATCCCAGCACTTTGGGAGGCCGAGGCGGGCAGATCACCTGAGGTCAGGAGTTCGAGGCCAACCTGGCCAACATGGTGAAACTCTGCCTCTACCAAAAATACAAAAATTAGCCAGGCGTGGCGGTGGGTGCCTGTAGTCCCAGCTACTCGGGAGGCTGAGGCAGGAGAATCGCTTGAACCCGGGAGGCAGAGGTTTCAGTAAGCTAAGATTGCACCACTGCACTCCAGCCTGGGCTACAGAGTGAAACTCCGTCTCAAAAATAAAATAAAATAACAAAAACAATAAAAATTAAAAATATATAATATCCATTTTATTGTGAGTAAATTACAATTAGAAAAAAAAAAGAGCCCCCAAAAGAAAGGAATAAAGACAGAACACAGGAAGAAGGGCAGGGAGACAGGGAGGGAAGGAGGGCCAGCATGAGTTATTTCAGGGGTGAAAAATCACATAGTCAAACACCACAGGTATCCCCAGTAGGCTGCAAACTGCTCTCCATAGGGACCAAGCTGTGCCCAGGATCACCCCACACCCCTGAGATTATCTGGCATGCTCACCATTCAGTTCTCATGATCTGCAACAGGGCACATTCAGTCCTGCGAAGACGACCCAGCTGTCACGCTGTCCTCCTTGCTGAAGAAGGGACCCTGTGGGGCTGCAGCCCGTCTGCTTCAGGCTGGCCCATCCCTGCACAGGCCCCTGAGTCTGAGCATGCGTCCTGGGAGTTTCTTACAGAGCAACTTTGTCATGGCAAATTGACCTCCAGGGTAGATTTTCCTGCTCCAAGAGAGAGATGATATCTGGTTAGTCTGGCGGTTCTATTTCTCAGTGTGAATCAGTACATTGACATCTGATTTCACATTTCAAAAACAGTTTGTTGTCAGTCAGAATGGAGGCAGTGTCCGGGAGCGGTGAGGGATGGGAGGCAGTAGGGCACAGGGACTCCAGCACCGGGAAGGAGGCCTCAGGCCAAGGCCCTGGGTCAGGACACCTCAGCAATGAATACTATGTCTCCTTGTCCAAAGATACGTAGCATTATGTAGGTTAAAAACAGCCAAATCGGCCAGGTGCAGTGGCACATGCCAGTAATCCCAGCACTTTGGGAGGCCGAGGCGGGCAGATCACAAAGTCAGGAGATTGAGACCAGCCTGGCCAACACGGTGAAACCCAGTCTCTACCAAAAAATACAAAAATTAGCAGGGCGTGGTGGCGCACACTTGTAATCCCAGCTACTTGGGAGGCTGAGGCAGGAGAATCGCTTAAATCCGGAAGTTGCAGTGAGCCGAGATCATGCCATTGCACTCCAGCCTGGGCAACAGAGCTAGACTCTGTCTCCAAAAAAAAAAAAAGGATGGGTATGGTGGCTCAAGCCTGTAATCCCAGCATTTTGGGAGGCCAAGGCAGGTGGATCACCTCAAGTCAGGAGTTCAAGACCAGCCTGGCCAACATAGTGAAAGCTTGTCTCTACTGAAAATACAAAAATTAGCCAGGCGTGGTGGCATGCGTCTGTAGTCCCAGCTACTCAGGAGGCTGAGGCAGGAGAATCACTTGAACCCGGGAGGTGGAGGTTGCAGTGAGCCGAGATTGCGCCACTGTACTCCAGCCTAGGTGGCAGGGCAAGACTCCATCTTGGAAAAAAAAAACAAAACAGCCGAACCGTGGCATTTTCATGCAGCTCGACCTAGTAGACATCTAGTGGTTGCAAACCCCCGTGTACAGCACTGGAGACCTCAGTCCTGTTGTGTGTGAGGGTGGGGCAGGGCAGCAGAGCACATGCCGAAAACAAAAACTGACCAGGCAGGGCGCGGTGACTCACACCTGTAATCCCAGCACTTTGGGAGGCCAAGGTGGGAGGATCACGAGGTCAGGAGATCAAGACCATCCCGGCTAATGCAGTGAAACCTGTCTCTACTAAAAAAAATAAAATAAAATACAAAAAAATTAGCCGGGCATGGTGGCAGGCACCTGTATTCCCAGCTACTTGGGAGGCTGAGGCAGGAGAATGCCATGAACCCGGGAGGCGGAGCTTGCAGTGAGCAAGCTCCAGGGAAAAAGAAGGCTCTCATAGTAAAAGAGTAGAGGCGGAAATGTGCCCAGACCAAAGAGGGGCCTCTGTTTGACCACAGATGTGCTCACGGTGGAGGGCAGCAGCAGGAACCAAGGCTGAGGAGCATCCAGATGGAGGGACTCAAGGAAGACTTCCTGGAGGAGGCAGCAGAGGTCTTGAATGATGGGAAGACTTTAGACACGTACAGATAAGCAGGCATGGCAGGCCCGGGGATGATATCTCACGCCCGTAATCTCAGCACTTTGGGATTACACTTGGCACTTTGGAAGGCCGAGGTGGGCAGATAACCTAAGGTCAAGAGTTCGAGACCAGCCTGGCCAACATGGTGAAACCCCATCTCTACTAAAAAAAAATACAAAATATTAGCTGGGAGCCAGGCGCGGTGGCTCACGCCTGTAATCCTAGCACTTTGGGAGGCTGAGGCGGGCGGATCACGAGGTCAGGAGATCGAGACCATCCTGGCTAACACGGTGAAACCCTGTCTCTATTAAAAATGCAAAAAATTAGCCGGGCATGGTGGCGGGTTCCTGTAGTCCTGGCTACTCGGGAGGCTGAGGCAGGAGAATGGTGTGAACCCGGGAGGCGGAGCTTGCAGTGAGCCGAGATTGCACCACTGTACTCCAGCCTGGGCAATAGAACGAGACTCCGTTTCAAAAAAAAAAAATTAAAAATAAAAACAAAATATTAGCTGGGTGTGGTAGTGGGCACCTGTAATCCCAGCTACTCAGGAGGCTGAGGCAGGAGAGTCACTTGAACCCAGGAGGTGGAGGTTGCAGTGAGCCAAGATCACGCCATTGCACTCTAGCCTGGGTGACAGAGAGAGACTCTGTCTAAAAAATAAAATAAAATAAAATAAAATATGAAGTCATGTCAGGAGCTTTCTGAATGTGGTAAACTGGACAACTGCCTCCTCAGAGATGTCCAACTTCCAATCCCCAAAACCTGTGAAGATGTCACCTTATATGGTCAAAGGGACTTTGCGGATGTGAGATCAAGTTAAGGATCTTGAGAGATCAGCCTGCGTTATTCAACTGGGCCCAATTTAATCACAAGGGCCCTTATAAGTGGGAGGCAGGAGAGCAGAGTGAGTACCAGCAAGAGACTGGAGCCGTGTGAGGAAGGGGCCATGAGCCAAGAAATGCAGGCAGACTCTAGAAGCTGCAAAGGCAAGGAGATTGATTCTCTCTGAAGCCTCCAGAAGGAGAACAGACCTGCAGACACCTTGATTTTAGCTCCATTTTTTAAGACTCACTTCAGACTTCTGAGCTTCAGAACTGCAGAACAACAAACGAGTGTGTGGTTTTTTGTTGTTGTTGTTGTTGTTGTTTGAGATGGAGTCTCACTCTGTTGCCCAGGCTGGAGTGCAGTGGCGTGATCTCAGTTCGCTTCAACCTCTGCCTCCCAGGTTCAAGTGATTCATCTGCCTCAGCCTCCCAAGTAGCTGGGATTACAGGCACACTCCAGCACGCCCAGCAAATTTTTGTATTTTTAGTAGAAACGGGGTTTTACCATGTTGGCCAGGCTGGTCTTGAACTCCTGACCTCAAGTGATCCACCTACCTTGGCCTCCCAAAGTGCTGGGATTACAGGCGTGGGCCACCATGCCCAGCCTCATATTTTGTTTTGAGCCGTTCCATTTGTATAACTTGTTACAGCGGCAGTGGGAAACTAGTACCCCGCAGCATCAGTGGAAATTCAATTCACACATCTGCCCTACACAGTCCCCTTCTCAACACCTCAAGTACATACATTTCCCTCTGGAGATTTCATTTGATCAGAAAGGGCTGGAATGCACATGCATGTTTGGCAAACATGGGTGCATTTGCCATTCCATTCATTCATTCAGCCAGCAAGTGACAGGAATGGAGCTAAGACCATGATTCATATCAACATCCCTGCCCTTAGAGAGCCCAGAATCTAGTGGGGGACACAGACTTGTCAACAGGTAGTTGCAACACAAGGAGATAAAAGCTTTTTTTTTTTTTTTTTTAAGTTCATCATCACTGGTCATTAAGAGAAATGCAAATCGAAACCACAATGAGATACCATCTCATGCCAGTTAGAATGGTGATCATTAAAAAGTCAAGAAACAATAGATGCTGGAGAGGATGTGGAGAAATAGGAATGCTTTTACATTGTTGGTGGGAGTGTAAATTAGTTCAAACATTGTGGGAGACAGTGTGGCAAATCCTCAAGGATCCAGAATCAGAAATACCATTTGACCCAGCAATCCCATTACTGGGTATACACCCAAAGGATCATAAATCATTCTACTATAAAGACACATGCACATGTATGTATATTGCAGCACTGTTCACAATAGCAAAGACTTGGAACCAACCCAAATGCCCATCAATGACAGACTGGATAAAGAAAATGTGGTACATATACACCATGGAATACTACACAGCCATAAAAAAGGATGAGTTCATGTCCTTTGCAGGGACATGGATGAAGCTGGAAACCATCATTCTCAGCAAACTAACACAGGAACATAAAACTGAACACCACATGTTCTCACTCACAAGTGGGAGTTGAACAATGAGAACACATGGACACAGCGAGGGGAACATCACATACCACAGTCTGTCAGGGGGGTGGGGAGCTAGGGGAGGGATAGCATTAGGAGAAATACCTAATGTAGATGACAGGTTGACAGGTGCAGCAAACCACCATGGCATGTGTATACATGTGCAACAAACCTGCATGTTCTGCACCTGTATCCCAGAACTTAAAGTATAATAATTTTTTTAAAGGCTTTTTTTTTTTTTTTTTTTTTTTTTTTTTGAGACAGAGTCTTACTCTGTCACCAAGGCTGGAGTGCAGTGCGCGATCTCAGCTCACTGCAACCTCTACCTCCCAGGTTCAAGCAATTCTCCTGTCTCGGCCTCCTGAGTATCTGGGACTACAGGTGCACGCTACCACGCCCAGCTAAGAGATAAAAGCTTTGAAGAAGGTAGGCAGAGGAAAATGCAGCACAGAAGAGAGCCAACAAATCCAGCTTCGCAGATGACAGAGTGTTGCAGTACAACAGGTCTTACTCAGCTGGGCAAAGAGCTGAGAGAGCAAAGGGAATCCAATCAGATGGAACCATATATTTTTTTCTTTTTTTTTTCTTTTTTTTTTTTTTTTTTTTGAGACGGAGTCTCACGCTGTTGCCCAGGCTGGAGTGCAGTGGCGCGATCTCGGCTCACTGCAAGCTCCGCCTCCCGGGTTCCCGCCATTCTCCTGCCTCAGCCTCCTGAGTAGCTGGGACTACAGGCGCCCGCCACCGCGCCCGGCTAATTTTTTGTATTTTTAGTAGAGACGGGGTTTCACTGTGGTCTCGATCTCCTGACCTTGTGATCCGCCCGCCTCGGCCTCCCAAAGTGCTGGGATTACAGGCTTGAGCCACCGCGCCCGGCCTTTTTTCTTTTTTTGAGACAGTCTCACTCTGTCACCCAGGCTGGAGTGCAGTGCAATGATCACAGCTCACAGCAACCTTGAGCTTCTGGGCTCAAGCAATCCTCCCACCTCAGTCTCCTGAGTAGCTAGGACTACAGGCACATGTGCCTGGATAATTTTTTTTATTTTTATTTTTTTGTAGAGACAAGGTCTTGGACCTTGGAAGCATGTTTACCAAATGGAGGCTAGAGGAGATATGGGGAACTACGGACTAATTGGGTATGACCAGAACAGAGGTCAGAGGCTGGGATAGGTGCTTCCTGATTACAAAGTGCAGACAATTGCTGCAGAGCTGCTTCTTGGACCCTTTCTTAGTCAAATAAGAAGGCCAGCCCAGGCACTGTGGCTCACGCCTGTCATCCCAGCGCTTTGGGAGGCCGAGGTGGGCGGATCACCTGAGGTCAGGAGTTCGAGACCAGCCTGGCCAACATGGTGAAACCCCCATCTCTACTAAAAATACAAAAATTAGCTGGGCGTGGTGGCACGTGCCTATAATCCCAGCTACTCAGGACCCTGAGGCAGGAGAATCGCTTGAACCCAGGAGGTGGAGGCTGCAGTGAGCCTAGATTGCACCACTGTACTCTAGCCTGGGTGACAGAGTGAGACTTCATCTCAAAAAAAAAAAAAAAAAAAGGGCAAATACAGGGGCCAATGCAGGAAGGTTCATGGCAAAGACAGGGAAGGTTCTGGGGATACCCTTCCTACATATCCCGAATCTGTGTTCATCGTCATAAAGAGGAGCTCCAGGTGAAAAAAAAAAAAAAAAAAAAACACTGGGCTGAGCACCTCTGCCCCTGTTTCTCCTGGGTGACACCTTGCCTGGAATTTCTCTCCCTTTGAATGCCAGCGCCACTACCAGGGACACCTCCGTGTGCATTGCTCCCGTCACACCCTGCACCAAGAGGCAACAAAACCCTTTCATTTCCACCTTCATGAGTAAAATAAAGAGAAAGAGATTTCTGCCTGAACACCCTAACTTCTCCAGCTGGTTTCTGGTCCGAGACATTGCCAGATGGTTTGTATTCCAAATGAAATGAACGAGCCAACTGTATGATCATAGCTGCATGCAGAAAATAGCCACATCTTTGAGACAGCGTTACCCATGGATAGTAACTGGATGATGTTTGCTCACAAAGGTGAGAAAATCTGGAGATGAAAAGAAGATGCCAGCCTGGGCAACATAGTGAGACCCCATCTCCACGAAAATAAACAAAACATTAGTTGGGCGTCATAGTGTACACCTGTAGTCCCAGCTACTCAGGAGGCTGAGGTTGGAGGATTGCTTGAGCCCAGGAGGTTAATGTTGTGGTGAGCTATGACTGCACCACTGCACTCCAGCCTGGGTGACAGAACAATACCCTGTCTCAAAAAAAGAAGAAGGAGGGCCGGGCGTGGTTGCTCAAGCTTGTAATCCCAGCACTTTGGGTGGCCGAGACGGGCGGATCATGAGGTCAGGAGATCGAGACCATCCTGGCTAACACGGTGAAACCCCGTCTCTACTAAAAAACACAAAAAACTAGCCGGGCGAGGTGGCGGGCGCCTGTAGTCCCAGCTGCTCGGGAGGCTGAGGCAGGAGAATGGCGTAAATCCAGGAGGCAGAGCTTGCAGTGAGCTGAGATCCGGCCACCGCACTCCAGCCTGGGCGACAGAGCGAGACTCCGTCTCAAAAAAAAAAAAAAAAAGAAGAAGAAGGAGAAGGAGGAGAAGAAAGAAGAAGAACAAAAAGAAGGAAGGAAGGAAGGAGGGAGGGAGGGAGGGAAGGAAGGAAGGAAGGAAGGAAGGAAGGAAGGAAGGAAGGAAGGAAGGAAGGAAAGAGCAAGAAGGAAAGGAGAGGAAAAGATGGTGGGGTCGGGCCAGGCGCAGTGGCTCACATCTGTAATCGCAGCACTTTTGGGAGGCCAAGGTGGGTGGATCACTTGAGGTCTGGAGTTCAAGACCAGCCTGGCCAAGGTGGTTAAACCTCATCTCTACTAAAAATACAAAAATTAGCCGGGCGTAGTGGCACGCGTCTGTAGTCCCATCTACTCGGGAGGCTGAGGCAGGAAAATCGCTTGAACCCGGGAGGCGGAGATAGCACCACTGCACTCCAGCCTGGGCAACAGAGTGAGACAGCATCTCAAAAAACAAAAGAAGAAGAAGGAGAAGGAGAAGGAGAAGAAGAAGGGGTTGGAGAGGAGAGGGGATGGAGCATCCCCCCTTTGCAGAAGGACTGAGTTACAGGCCAGACTTTCCAAGATTATGTAGAGCTCTCTAGGACTCCTGACGTCAGAGAATAAGATCAGGGCTGTGGCAGAGGAGCAGTCTATGAGGCTGAGGGGACAGAATCGCCCCCCTTGTAGCCCGGGGATCAAACCCCTTTAAACCACTAACCTTGTCCCTGATGCAGGTCTCGACCAGGGACCGTGTGTAGGCAGAGGAGGCCTGTAGTTCAGACCAAGGGGAAGATTTTGCAAATTTGTTCTTAGTTGTCACTGCTTATGTGCAAAGATTCTGAAGCTTGAGAAGCAACGTTTTTTCCTCCCTGAGCAATCAGAAATAAATAAAAGGAGAACTCTCTGTACTTAGGAGATCTGCGTTGGTGTGGGCCCACACTCAACAGAACATGGCGGAGCGGGTGGGCAAAGTGATGGAGAGCCCTAGCCACGTTCCAGATGGTGCAGGAAGGGAGTTGCAGCTGAGTGAGAACAGGAGAGAATGCTGCTCCAACAAAAGCTGCCGGAACCACATGTGGGGAAAGTCAGACATTTGCAGTGCGCACGGACAGAGGCCCTCTGGAGAGGGTTGCAGTTGGTATCCGTCATCCCTACTCCTCCTCAGCAGCTGATGCTCTGGAGACAGAGGCTGTTGGCTGGACTAGATTGGATGCGTGGAGCTTGAATGAAGCTGCCCAGGCAAGAGAGCTAGAAGCTCTGGCTCTGCTACTAATTGGCCATGCACCTAGGCTCAGTCATTTCCTCTCGCTGGATCCATTTCCTCATTCTGTTTGTTTGTGTGTTTGTTTGTTTGTTTGTTTATTTTGAGACAGACTCTCACTCTGTCACCCAGGCTGGAGTTCAGTGGTATGATCTTGGCTCACTGCAACCTCTGCCTCCTGGCTTCAAGTGATTCTAATGCCTCAGCTTCCCGAGTAGCTGGGACTACGGGCATGCGCTACCATGCCCAGCAAATTTTTGTATTTTTAGTAGAGATGGGGTTTCACCATGTTGACCAGGATGGTCTCGATCTCTTGACCTCGTGATCTGCCCGCCTTGGCCTCCCAAAGTGCTGGGATTACAGGTGTAATCTACTGCGCCCGGCCTAATTTTTGTATTTTCAGTAGAGACAGGATTTCGCCATGTTGGCCAGGCTGGTCTGGAACTCCCTGACCTCAGGTGATCTACTGGCAGCCTCTCAAACTGTTGGGATTACAGGCATGAGCCACGGCGCCCAGCCCTTTCCTCATTTTGAAAAGGACAGAGAGGAGGTGTGAAGGGGCGGTGTTCTCTTCGGTAACACCTGAGGTCTCTGATGGTATCACTGTTGGAAAGGGGCCTCAACACCCTCTATCCCAAACTCTACTAAAATGCGTTTCTAGCACCTCTAAACTCAAATCATTTGTGGTCTTTCCTCTAGCTTTATTAGTCACTGATCTTTCTCCCTGGTCCAGGAAGTGAGCTTGCAAGGGGGCACTCCTCCAGATTTTCCAAGGAGAGAACCTCTTGGTTGTAAATTCACCAAAAACGTGGAACATTCCCTCCTACTGGGTAAAGTTGGCCAATGAAGTGGCAACCTTTGCTACCTACCATCACTGCTCCTGTTTTAGGTCTATTTTCCAAAAAAAGCATATTAGACCAGCTTTATTGAGACACTAGAGAACATAAAATTCACCCATTTAAAGTGTACAATTCAATGGTTTTTAGTATGTTCCTAGAATTGTATAGTCATCACCACCACCATCTATTTCACTACATTTCACCGTTTGCAGAAAGCAGCCCCTGCCGATTAGTAGTCACTCTCATTTTGCCCCAGCCCTAGGCAACCACCAATCTACTTCCTGTCTCTAGAGATGTAAAACATAGCATTTTGCCCCATTAGGGACATTTCCTACAACTAAGTATAGCATCATCATATAGCACTGTCTAATCAAGAACTCACGACCCATATATAAATGGCCAAAAAAACCATGAAAATATGCTCAACATCACTGGTCATTAGGGAAATACAAATCGAAAACCACAATGAGATACCATCTTGCAACCATCTGGTTGGCTACTGTCAAGAAAACAGAAAATAACAAGCATTGGCCAGGATGTGGAGAAATTGGAACCCTTGTACATTGTTGGTGGAAATGGAAAATAGTTCAGCTGCTGTGAAAAACAGCGTGGTGGTTCCTTGAAAAACTAATAATAGAACTACTTATCAGCGATTCCACTTCCGGGTATATACCCAAAAGAACGGAAAGCAGGGCCTCTAGGAGATATCTGTACACCCTGTCCGTAGCATTATTCTCAATAGCCAGCTGTCCATCAACCCGACTGTCCATCCACAGATGAATGAATAAACAAATAAACAAAATGTGGTCTATACATACAAAAAAAAATTTTTTTTTTGGGCCAACATGGCGAAACCCCATCTCTACTAAAAAGTAAAGGTTTTTTTTTTTTTGGGGGGGGGACAGAGTCTCGCTCTGTCACGCCGGCTAGAGTGCAGTGGCACTATCTCAGCTCACTGCAACCTTTACCTCCCAGGTTCAAGCAATTCTCCCACCTCAGCCTCCTGAGTAGCTGGATCACAGGCATCCGCTACCACGCCTGGCTAATTTTTATACTTTTAGTAGAGACGGGGTTTCACCATGTTGGCCAAGCTGGTCTCGAACTCCTGACCTCAACTGATCTGCCCACCTCGGCCTCCTAAACCGCTGGGATTACAGGTGTGAGCCAACATGCCTAGCCAAAAAGTAAAGAAATTCTATGGCCGGGTGCGGTCGTTCACACCTGTAATCCCAGCACTTCGGGAGGCCAAGGCAGGTAGATCGCTTGAGCTTAGGAGTTCAAGTCCAGCATCCTGGGCAACAAAGTGAGACCTTGTCTCTACAAAAAATACAAAAATTAACCAGGCACGGTGACGCACACCTGTAGTCCCAGCTACTCAGGAGGCTGAGGTAGGAGGATGGCTTGAGCTTGAGGGGCAGAGGTTCCAGTGAGCCAAGATCACACCACTGCACTCTATCCTGGGTGACAGAGCCAGACCCTGTCTCAAAAAATAACAAACAAACAAACAAACAGGCTGGGCACGGTAGCTCATGCCTGTAATCCCAGCACTTTGGGATGCCAAGGCAGGTGGATTACCTGAGGTCAGGAGTTTGAGACCAGCCTGATCAACATGGTGAAACTTCATCTCTACTAAAAATACAAAAATTAGCTGAGGGTGGTAGTGCATGCCTGTAGTCCCAGCTATTCGGGAGGCTGAGGCAGGAGAATTGCTTGAATCCAGTAGGCAGAGGTTGCAGTGAGCCGAGACTGCACCATTGCACTCCAGCCTGGACAATAAGAGCAAAACTCCATCTCAAAACAAACAAAAAGCAAGGAAATTCTAGCTGGGTATGGTGGTGCACACCTGTAGTCCCAGCTACTGGGTAGGCTGAGGTAGGAGAATAGCTTAAAGCCAGGAGTTCAAGACCAGCCTGGGCAACACAACACATGCTACAATGTGCATGAACCTTGAGGACATTATCTTAAATGAAATAAGACAAATGCTGTATGAGTCCACTTATATGAGTTACCTAGAAGAGTCAAATTCCTAGAGATTGAAAGTAGGATGGTGATTGCCAAATGGAAGGATGGGGAGTTATTGTTTATTTTATTTTATTTTTGAGGCAGGGTCTCACTTTATTACCCAGTGGTACAATCTGGAGTGCAGTGGTACAATCACAGCTCAATGCAGCCTCAACCTCCTGGGTCCAAGCCATCCTCCCACCTCAGCCTCCCAAGTAGCTGAGATTATAGGCATGTGCCACCACACCTGGCTAATTTTTAGACTTTTTTGTAGAGATGAGGTCTCACTATGTTACCCAGGCTGATCTTGAACTCCTGAGCTCAAGGGATCCTCCTGCCTCAACCTCCCAGGTGTGCAGCACCTGGCTGAGTTATGGTTTAATGGGTAGAGAGTTTCAGTTTTGCAAGATGAAAAGAGTTCTGGAGATAGATTGGTGATGGTTACACAACCATGTGAATGTTGTTACTACTATTTAGCTATACACTTTAAAATCCTTGAGGCAGTAAATTTTTTTGTTTTTTTGGTTTTTGTTTTTTGTTTTTGTGAGACAGAGTCTTACTCTGTCACCCAGGCTGGAGTGCAGTGGCACAATCTCGGCTCACTGCAACCTCTGCCTCCCAGGTTCAAGTGATTCTTCTGCCTCAGCCTCCTGAGTAGCTGGGACTACAGGCATGCACCACCACGCCCAGCTAATTTTTTGTATTTTTAGTAGAGATGGGATTTCACCATGTTGGCCAGGCTGATCTTGATCTCCTGACCTCGTGATCCACCCACCTCAGCCTCCCAAAGTGCTGGACTTACAGGTGTGAACCACCACACCCAGCCGAGTTAGTAAGTTTTATGTTATGTGTATTTTATTATAATTTAAAACAAACAAAAAAATTGACTGGGTGTGGTGGCTCACACCTGTAATCTCAGCACTTTGGGAGGCTAAGGCGAGTGGATCACCTGAGGTCAGGAGTTTGAGACCAGCCTGGCCAATATGGCAAAACCCCGTCTCTACTAAAAATATGAAATTAGCTGGGCATGGTGGTTCATGCCTGTAATCCCAGCTACTCAGGAGGCTGAAGCAGGAGAATTGCCTGAGCCCGGGAGGCAGAGTTTGCAGTGAGCTGAGATTGTACTGCTGCAGTCCAGCCTGGGCAACAGAGCAAAACTCTGTTTCAAAAATAAAATAAAATCAAACAACAAATCTCATGACCCACATCAAAAGGCATAGGCCAGGGGTGCCTTTCTTATGACACACAAAACACTCACTTTTTTTCCTTTTAAAAATAAAAATATAACTTTTTATTAAATAGCTAAACATAGACAACATTAGCAAAATGCTTTTTAAAGAAATATGATTCACAGAATATGCTTTAAAAAATTAACACTCAAGCACAATTTGATCTTTTCTCATTAACCCTTCACTAATATCAAACAGGTGTCATCATTTTTATAAGACTATTTACTGAATGCTTAAGCGCAAAGAAGAATGCCAAGTACATAAATGTGCATTAATTCATCTACTCTTCCTGACACCAGGAAGTAGATTTTAATATGATACTTATCTCACTTCTCAGAATTAGAACTGAGGTGTAGAGATAAAATAACTTGTCCAAAGCCACAAACCTGGTGTCGGAGTTGAGACCCAATCTAGTCTTCTGACTCCAGAATCGATGCTGTCTCTATTAAAACACAACGGTTCTCAAGGAACATGAAAACAGCCATTCTCCCATCAGCTAGGGGCCTGTTTAAACAAATCCACCCCAGAAAGCTTCCTCTTAGTATTCTCTACTAATAGTTTGCAAACTGTCTTCCAAAAATAATTTTTAAGTCTGCATCCTTTACAACAACAACAACAAAAAACCTTCAAACAATTCACTGTGAGTACCTTTTTTTAGTAGAATGTGGTTTTGGAGCAGAGGCAGATGATGAGTTATTGGCCATGTCTTACATCTTTCAAGTCCTCTTCTGTAAAATCGGACAACTCAGAAGTGGTAAGGAGCAGAAACACGGCAGGTCCCTGTTTTTTATACATGGCCCTTCCAGACATAGATCTCGCCTCCGCCACCATCTCTGCAGAGTCCTCTAGTTCCTTCTGAAATAGAACGGTCATCCTAACAGCAATGATTCTGGTTTAGCAGGGGGGACATTTGAAGCAGGTACCTTTGGAGGAAGTGGACCCCTCCTAGAGGCCAGGCTTCCAACAGCTGGAGTTTGTGTTTTGCGACTCCACACTGACCACTATTGACTGCACTAACGTTGGTTCTCCAGGACACCTTTGGAAATGAGACAAACAGATCCTCATTGAGTCTTGGCCAGTCTCCTGATCTATCTTTTTTTTTTTTTTTTAAGATGGTCTTGCTCCGTCACCCAGGCTGGAGTGCACTGGCACAATCACTGCTCACTGCAGCCTCTGACTTCCCAGGCTCAAGCAATCCTCCTACCTCAGCCTCTTGAGTAGCTGGAACTACAGGCATGTGCCACCATGCTTAGCTAATTCTTTTGTATTTTTTGTAGAAGTGGGGTCTCACTATGTTGCCCAGGCTGGTCTCACATTCCTGGACTCAAATGATCCTTCCACCTCGGCCTCCCAAAGTGCTGGGATGAGCCATGAGCCACCACAGACAGCCTTGGCTGTTCTCTTGAATGAAGGGGATTACAATCTGAGGGCCTCAGGCTGGCCCTTTCTTGCCTTCTGGGTGGACTGGAAGCAGGGACAGCCACTCTGCACAGAGTGCACGTCGCAGCAAGCACACCAAGGGGATGCCTGGCTTCTTGCTGGTTTTCCCGTTCCTACTTAAAGTCCCTTCCTGAGTCACAGTTGTATTCCTGGCCTTAGATCTCGTATGTTCCTGAATCTTTTAAATAAATTCTTCTCTTTGGCTTAAACTATTTCCAGATGATTTGGGTACATGTCATAACAGAATCCTAACTGATACACTATTAAATTCATTTCTTCATGACTTGTATGACCACTGGAGTTAATTTGTCCTATTGTAGTCTGGATTCAAAGAACAGAAAAGAATCTCTAGCGAAGTGTGGCCCACCAGCATGAAGAGGAAAAAGCTCTTCAAGACATGAGGACCAAAAACAGACCCCATCCCGCCATGCTCCTCTAGAAAATGTGCAACAACATAATATATATAAAATACTGTTTAGTTGCCAAAGAGGTCAAATGTTGAACTATGGACAGTCATGGCATTCAAATGCATTCAACTTTAATACTGCATCTGTCTGCAAAAACGAAAACAAAGCAAGTAAAGTTCCTTGGTTAAAAATAGTGCTTTTTAATTGGCTGGGCCCAGTGGCTCATGCCTGTAATCCCAGCACTTTGGGAGGGCAAGGCAAGCGGATCACCTGAGGTCAGGAGTTCGAGACCAGCCTGGTCAACATGGTGAAACCTCGTCTCTACTAAAATATAAAAATTAGCCAGGTGTGGTGGCGCACGCCTGTAATCCCAGCTACTCAGGAGGCTGAGGCAGGAGAATCACTTGAACCAAAACAAACAAACAAAAAAAAATAGTGCTTTTTAAAGCAAACAGGTAAGGGCAAGGGAAAAGACCTTGACTGGGAGGCAAGGAGTAAACTTAAAGGGAAAACAGCATCCCACAGATGTGCCCTTGAGGTTGAGGCCAAGCCAGAGAGGGTGGTTCCCTACAAATTCATCTGGACCCCTAGGGAACAGAGAAAAGTTCAGAAATCCTAAGCTTTAATATGAGGGAGAAGGAAGAGGGCAGGGAGTCATTTTCTTTCTTTTCTTTTCTTTTTTTTTTTCTTTGAGACAGAGTCTTGCTCTGCCACCAAGACTGGAGCGCAGTGGTGTGATATCAGCGCGCTGCAACCTCTGCCTCCCGAGTTCAAGCAATTCTCCTGCCTCAGCCTCCCAAGTAGCTGGGACTACAGGCGCCCACCACACCCAGCTAATTTATTTTTAGTAGACATGGGATTTCGCCATGTTGGTCAGGCTGGTCTCGAATTCCTGACCTCAATTGATTTGCCCGCCTCAGCCTCCCAAAGTGCTGGGATTATAGGCATGAGCACTGCGCCCGGCCCATTTTCTTAGATTAAGAAGAAACACCTCCCTTGGTCCAATGCAGCCGCCTCACACTCCATAAATAAACCATGCTGATTCAAATCTGAATGGCTTTACTCAGCTCTCACCAAGCCTGCAAGGTCTTCCCATCTCCTGCCTACTTAATCCAGTCCCAGCCATCCCTTAACACCTAGTATAAAAGGTCCCTTCCTCGCTGTCATCTTTCTGATGTCCCTCTCAACCAGACTCCCATTGCACAGAGAATCACAGCTGGAATGGCCCTGATGGAAAGCATCCAACTTGGCCATCCTTCCCGCTGAAGCTCTTGATTACGTGTCTGATGTTGACTGTTGTTTTAGGGGTGTTGGCATTGTTGAGATGGTAACTCTCCAAATAGTGCAAGAACAGAACACAAAGAAGTTCCCTCCTCCTGTGAGTGATCAAGCCCCAGCCATCTGGAAAAACCAAGGTGAAAAAGTGACTGAGAAGCGTGTCAACAGATAAATTACCCAACTTAGCAAGCCATACTCGCAGAACGGGATCTTCTCTTTACAGAGATCCCATATTTTCCATGAAAGCACCTTTATTATCATCACCTGGTGAAAACAGAATGGGTAGAGAGAGATAGGGAAAGAAAAATATAAATGACCAATGATCTAATTTGCCAGCAGATATGCCCAGAAATGACTGTCCTGGAGGAACAGCTGGGAGGTGCGATGACTGCTCACAGCCCCACTGACATCGCAGTGTGACCGTCCGTGTGAGCTCCCAGGCAGCGTCCAAAAAGTCAGTCCCACCTGCACATGGATGCTGCCCAGAACATTTGGCCAAGAGGGGTCTCCGTATTCAGCTCCAGATGCTGACCTCGGCTGGCGGTGATTCTGACGCCCTCACCCTCACCCTGTTTGGCTCTTAACACCTGCAGGGTCTCAGCTGTTCCTAGGCCTCAAAACAGTAACCAGGAGTCAAGGCATAAAGCTGGGTGGCCCTGACCGCTCCTTGCTGGGGGAACTGACTTCTCTGAAGGCAGAACACATGGATTAACAAAGCCTGAGGATACAGAATATTTGAAATCCACACAGAAACTTGGTGCCCTTCCTGTCACCGCAGAATTAGCCTTGGGGTTTACAGTCACACACTGGATACTGATATTTTAGTCAATGATGAACCGCATATGCAACGGTGGGTTTTTTTTTCTTCTTTTTCTTTTTTTCTGAGACAGGTTCTCACTGTCACCCAGGCTGGAGTGGGAATGCAGTGTGGCACACTCTCGGTTCAATGCAGGCTCGACCTCCCAGGCTCAAGCAATCCTCCCACCTCAATCTTCCGAGTAGCTGAGACTATAGGCATGCATCACCACGCCCAGCTAATTTGTGTATTTTTTGTAGAGACAGGGGTTTCACTATGTTGCCCAGGCCGGTCTCAAACTACTGGACTCAAGCAATCTGCCCATCCCAGCCTCCCAAAGTGCTGGGATTGCAGGCATAAGCCACCACGCCCAGCCTGCAACAGTGGCTCTATAAGGTTATAATACAGTACAGTATATTTTCTGTACCTTTTCTATGTTTAGATGTGTTCAGATACACAAATACATACCATTATGTTATAGTTGCCTACAGTATTCAGCACAGTAGCCTGTTGTACAGGTTTGAACTGCTCGCCATATAGCATTGGTGTACAGTAGGCTGTGCCATCTAGGTTTGTGTAAGTGCACTCGGTGATGTTTGCACAATGACTAAATCACCTAATGATGCATTTCTTAGAACATACGTATTCCCATCATTAAGCGACGCATGACTATATTTCTATTAATGATCCTGCCATCTTCTTCCCCATGCTCTAGACTTGCTGATCATCTTGGATTCCACCTTTTTTTTTTTTTTTGAGATGGAGTCTCACTCTCACTCAGGTTGGAGTGTAGTAGCGAGATCTTGACTCTCTGCAACCTTCACCTCCCGGGTTTAAGCAATTCTCCTGCCTCAGCCTCCCAAGTAGGTGGGACTACAAGTGCACACCACCACGCCTGGGTAATTTTTGTATTTTTAGTACAGATGGGGTTTTGCCATGTTGACCAGCCTGGTCTCCTGACATCAGGTGATCCACCCACCTCAGCCTCCCAAAGTGCTGGGATTACAGGCATCAGCCACCGTGCCCAGCCGAAATTTTCTTTTTAAAAAGCAGACTATTTTCTCCAGGTGGTAACAGAAGAGGAAGTCAGGTACTCAAAATAGGAGGGGGATTTGATGCACTGCTGCTAGATTGGAAATGGAGGAAAGGACCAGAGAGTGGCCTCTAGGAGTGGAGAGCAGCACCCTGAGGACAGCCAGCAGGGAAACCGGGGCCTCATCCTACAGCTGAAAGGATGGAATAGCCCCCACCTCCGTTAGCTCGGAAGTGGGTTCTTTCCTGGAACCTCTGGATGAGTGCCTGGCCAGCTCACACCTTGATTTCAGCCTTTCCAGGTCCTGAGCAGAGGGCCCGGTAGAGCCTGCCTGGACTTCTGACCTATGGAACTGTGAGATGATAAATGGACGCTGGTTTAAGCTGCCACATTGTGTGGGCATATGTTACGCAGCAATAGAAAACTAATATAGTCTCCTAACTGGGGCCAGTTACCAAAACCAGACATTTCACGGGCAGAGGTGAGTCTCCACGACTAACTATGTCTTCTTCACACATCTCCTTCCCCTCTAGAAGCCTTCCCAGCCCCAGTGGGTCCTGTGTCACTGAGTATCTCCCACTCCCTTGGCCCTGGGCAAACACTGCCTGTAGGCAGGAATTCCCTGCTCCTCTTTGACTTGACCTTATTCTTATTCTCCAAAGCACCCAACACAGAGCAGGCACACAATAAATATTTGCTGATTCTGCCATTTTCTTTCAGCTCCTGTGGCCAGCAGGACCAATGAAGGGGTTCAAAAACTGCCTGGCCACAGACAGACAGAAAGCCTTTCCCATCAGACTCTGGCTTTGTGACTTCCCGGGATTCACAAAGCGCTTGGATGGTAACATGCCATTTCTGAAGCTTGATCTTTTTTTTTTTTTTTTTTTTTTTTTTTTGAGGCGGAGTCTCACTCTGCCACCCAGGCTGGAGTGCAGTCGTGTGATCTTGGCTCACTGCAACCTTTGCCTCCTGGGTTCAAGCAATTCTCCTGCCTCAGTCTCCCAAGTACCTGGGACTACAGGTGCACACCACCATGGCCAGCTAATTTTTTGTATTTTAGTAGAGACAGGGTTTCACCCTGTTGCCCAGGCTGGTCATGAACTCCTGAGCTCAGGCAATCCACCCGCCTCAACTTCCCAAAGTGCCGGGATCACAGGTGTGAGCCACCGTGCCTGGTTGCTTGGCCTTTGATTAATATTGACCAGTCATGCTTTCAAGCTCCATTTGTGTGAATCATGTCCTGGGTTTTTAGGCTGATGTGCAACTGACTTTGTAAAACAAAGGAAGTAAGAATGAGGTCTCACAAATGCATTACTTGCATTTTGTTCAACAACAAACTTATCCTGAATGTCTCTTGTGTCCATGCACCAAGCTCAACCCTGGAGACAGAGAAAAAAACTAGAGTGACCCTTACTCTAGAGCTTTAATCAAAGTAACCCCTGATCACAGAGGTCATGGTGGAGTCTGTGACAGTTTGGAAACCCGGAGACCAAATTTCCTCAAGTCAGACAAATGAGTGACAACAGAATCAGGCCTTCTACAGGCAGACAACGGGTGGGGTTCCCTACTGTGTTCTTCCCTGCCCCCACGACTCTGGGTCTGTCTTCTGTGCCCCACCCTGGACCTCAATAACATGTATATGACATCACTGTCTAGATGTGCAACAGCCTTGGCAAATTTCATTCAGAGCCCTCAAACACAGATTAAAAACTAAATCCAGGCCACAGTGGCTCATGCCTATAATCCCAGCACTTTGGGAGGCCAAGGCAGGTGGATCACTTGAGGTCAAAGATTTTGAGACCAGCCTGGGCAACATGGTAAAACTCTGTCTCTACTAAAAATGCAAAAATTAGCCGGGTGGGGTGGCAGGTGCCTGTAATCACAGGTGCCTGTAATCCCAGCTACTCAAGAGGCTGAGGTACGAGAATCCCTTGAACCCAGGAGACAGAGGTTGCAGTGAGCCAAGATTACGCCACTGCACTCCAGCCTGGGTGACAACACAAGACTCTGCCTTAAAAATAAATTAATTAATTAAAAATAAATGCATAGCATTTGCACAGGCCCTTATAGTTTACAAGGCAGTGTCATATTCATTATCAGTTAATCCTCCTAAGGAGCCCAAGAAATTAGGTGGGGTAGAGATTATTATTATTATTGGTTTTTTTGGGTTTTTTTTTGAGGTGGAGTCTCGCTGTGTCCCCGACGCTGGAGTGCAGTGGCCGGATCTCAGCTCACTGCAAGCTCTGCCTCCCAGGTTTACGCCATTCTCCCGCCTCACCCTCCTAAGTAGCTGAGACTACAGGCGCGCCCGCCACCTCGCCCGGCTAGTTTTTTTTTTGTATTTTTTAGTAGAGACGGGGTTTCATCGTGTTACCCAGGATGGTCTCAATCTCCTGACCTCGTGATCCGCCCGTCTCGGCCTCCCAAAGTGCTGGGATTACAGGCTTGAGCCACCGCGCCCGGCCTATTATTGCTATTTTTTTTGAGACGGAGTTTGCTCTGTTGCCCAGGCTGGAGTGCAGTGGTGTGATCTCAGCTCACTGCAAGCTCCGCCTCCCGGGTTCACGCCATTCTCCTGCCTCAGCCTCTTGAGTAGCTGGGACCATAGGCACCCGCTACCATGCCCGGCTAATTTTTTTTTTTTTTTTTTTTTTTTTTTGTATTTTTAGTAGAGACAGGGTTTCACCGTGATAGCCAGGAATGGTCTCGATCTCCTGACCTTGTGATCCACTCACCTCAGCCTCCCAAAGTGCTGGGATTACAGGCATGAGCCACCGCGCTGGCCTAGGTGGGGTAGAGATTATTATCTCTGTTTCACAAATAAGAAAACTGATGGGCCGGGCGCGGTGGCTCAAGCCTGTAATCCCAGCACTTTGGGAGGCCGAGACGGGCGGATCACGAGGTCAGGAGATTGAGACCATCCTGGGTAACACGGTGAAACCCCGTCTCTACTAAAAAATACAAAAAACTAGCCGGGCGAGGTGGCGGGCGCCTGTAGTCCCAGCTACTCGGGAGGCTGAGGCAGGAGAATGGCGTAAACCCGGGAGGCGGAGCTTGCAGTGAGCTGAGATCCGGCCACTGCACTCCAGCCTGGGCGGCAGAGCGAGACTCCGTCTCAAAAAAAAAAAAAAAAAAAAAGAAAACTGATGCTCACAGACTAGAAGGGATTTACCCAAGTCACATAGTGTTCTTCTCTTTTTACCACTTGGATCTACTCTTGGGACTAGATCTGAATTCAAATGGAGATGGGCCAAGCTCAAGCTGACCTTAGTAGCTGATGATCTGAGAGTTCAAAGAACTCACATCTTTCTTATCTCACTTGGTTCTCAGAACAATCTCATCAGGTTAACAAAGCAAATAATGTCACCAGAGATTGCATCAGAACTAATCCCCGATTCTGATTCCAATGCTGTTTCCATACACCAGAGGAGGCCTTCCCAGCACTCACACTCTACTGTTGCTCCTTTGGTCTTAAAGGGTCAAAACCAAAAGAAGACTGACACCCTTCTTTTGTATGTCCACACAAGTCCTACTTAAAATGACTTTTAATCTCACTATGCGTTCCTCTGCCAAAAACTGGACCTACAAACAACCCTTCTCCCTTCTGGTTTTAGGATTACTTTACTGTCACCCACCCAAGTGGGAGTGCAGTGGGGCCATCATAGCTCACCGCAGCCTCAACCTCCTGGGCCAAGGGATCCTCCCACCTCAGCCTCCCGAGTAGCTAGAACTACAGGCATGCACCACCACACCCAGCTATTTTTTTTTTTTTTTTGAGATAAAAGTCTCGCTCTGTCGCCCAGGCTGGAGTGCAGTGGTGTGATCTTGGCTTACTGCAATCTCCGCCTCCTGGGTTCAAGCCATTCTCCTGCCTCAGCCTCATGAGTAGCTGGGATTACAGGCATGCACTACCACGCCCAGCTAATTTCTGTATTTTTAGTAGAGATGGGGTTTCACCATGTTGGTCAGGCTGGTCTCAAACTCCTGACCTTGTGATCCACCCGCCTCAGCCTCCCAAAGTGCTAGGATTACAGGTGTGAGCCACCACGCCTGGCCAACACACTGCTAATTTTTTAATTTTTATTTCTTGTATTTTTATTATTTGTATTCTTTTATGTGTTGCCCAGGCTGGTCTCGAATTTCTGGCCTCAAATTTCTGGCCTCAAGGGAACCTTCTGCCTCAGCCTCCCAAATCACTGAGATTACAAGCATGAGCCATGACACCCAGCCTAGAACTGATTCTTTAGGACTCAAATACCAGAGGGAATAGAATCTGTTCACTCGTTTAGCAAACATTTTCTGAACAGAATAACACTCTAAGCTAGTCATCAGGAGTTAGGGAAATGAATCAGATATAGTCCCTGCTAACAAGATGCTCACAGTCTCGTGGAACAGATGAAAACACTCATAAATACATGATGAGATAAAATAAATATCACAATAAAGTTGTAAACAAAGGACTGCAGAGGAACACAGAGGACAGCAACAATCCTAACTGATGAGAAAAAAGTGTCTTCATGAAAATATAGGCATTTGGGCTGGGCCGTGAAGGATGAATAGGGACTCTTGATGAGTAGGAAGATGCAGACTGAGAAAAGAGCATAAACATTTGGATGATAGGGATGCCTCCCCAGGAAGGCCACATAAAGTGCTGCTTGGCCCCCAGCACCACACTAAGACTAGCTGGGATCTAGCTCAGACCCTCAGGCTAGATCTAGGTGGATCCAACTCCAAACTCGAGGAAACCCAAGACACCTAGAGACAACTAGACACCACTTGCTCCTTTTTTTTTTTTTCTTTTGTTGAGATAGGGTCTCACTCTGTTGCCCAGGCTGGAGTGTAGTGGCACCATCTCAGCTCACTGCAACCTCCTCCTCCCGGGTTCAAGAGATTCTCCTCCCTCAGCCTCCCAAGTAGCTAGGATTACAGGCGTGTGCCACCACATCTGGCTATTTTTTGTATTTTTAGTAGGGATGGTGGGGTTTCACCATGTTGGCCAGGCTGGTCTCAAACTCCTGACCTCAAGTGATCTGCCTGCTTTGGCCTCCCAAAGTGCTGGGATTACAGGCATGAGCCACTGCGCCCAGCCACTTGCTCCCTTTTCTAGGGCTCTGCAGTATCTACAGCCTGTACCATTAATTTTTTTTTTTTTTTTTTAAACTGAGTCTCACTCTGTCACCCAGGCTGGAGTGCAACAGCGTGGTCTCGGCTCACTGCAACCTCCGCCTCCCGGGTTCAAGCAATTCTCCCGCCTCAGCCTCCCAAGTAGCTAGGACAACAGGCACATGCCACCACACCCGGCTAATTTTTGTATTTTTAGTAGAGACAGGGTTTCACTATGTTGGCCATTCTGGTCTTGAACTCCTGACTTCGTGATCTGCCCACCTCAGCCTCCCAAAGTGCTGAGATTACAGGCGTGAGCCACTGCACCTGGCCTCAAATTCTTTTTTTTTTTTTTTTCTTTTTTGAAACAGGGTCTTGCTCCATCACCCAGACTGGAGTACAGTGGCACGATCACGGCTCACTGTAGCCTCAACCTCCTGGGCTCAAGCAATTCTCCCACCTTAGCCTCTCGAGTAGCTGGGACCACAGGCACATGCAACCAAGCCTGGCTAATTTTTTTTTTTTTTTTTTTTTGAGATGGAGTCTCCCTCTGTCACCCAGGCTGGAGTGCAGTGGTGCGATCTTGGTTCACTGCAACCTCAGTCTCCTGGGTTCAAGTGATTCTCCTGCCTCAGCCTCCCCAAGTAGCTGGGACTACAGGTGCATGCCATCATGCCCAGCTAATTTTTTTTGAATTTTTGGTAGAGACAAGGCTTCACCATGTTGGCCAGGCTGGTCTCGAACTGTTGACTTCAGGTGATCCACCTGCCTCAGCCTCCCAAACTGCTGAGATTACAGGCGTGAGCCACTGCGCCTGGCCAATTTTTGTATTTTTTGTAGACAGGATTTCACCATGCTGCCCAGGTTAGTCTCAAACTCCTGAGCTGAAGCCATCCACCCATCTTGGCCTCCCAAATTGCTAGGATTACAGGCATGAGCCACCGTGTCCAGCCTGTATCACCAAATTCTAAACACCCTTTTAACTACTCTCATTTTCTTTTCTATAATTAGCTCTTGTGTTTTGCTTTCCCAACTACTCTAAAATACCAGTCTCCTGATTCCTTGAGAACATAGCCAGGGGGTGTATCTATCCTGTCGCAGCTACTATCAAGCTAGGCACACCATAGGCACTCCCAATCTATTTGTTGACTGCTAAAGTCTACAGGTCTAAGAATCATAAGATGGACAGGGCACGGTGGCTCACACCTATAATCTCAGCACTTTGAGAGGCCGAAGTGGGGTGGATCACCTGAGGTCCAGAGTTCAAGACCAGCCTGGCCAACATGGTGAAACCCTGTCCCTACTAAAAATACAAAAATTAGCCAGGCGTGGTGGTGGGAGCCTGAGGCAGGAGAATCTCATGAACCCGAGAGGCAGAGGTTGTAGTGAGTTGAAATTATGCCATTGCATTCCAGCCTGGGTGACAAAGCGGGACTCTGTCTCAAAAACAAATAAACAAACAAACAAAAAAGAATCACAAGATGACTGTTTTACAAACAATAAGAGCAAGAAGAGGTAGGATGTGTAACCTTGGCCAGGAACAGAAACAGTGAAGGAATTAGAAGAAGGGATGTACTTCTGGTTTTTAGATTACATTTTATAGAAATGGTCTAAATTTAGGTCAAGGTACTCAGACTGGCTCAATGACTGCCCTGTATCTCACCTTCTGCTCTTAGACCAAGGTCAGAAACTCAGTCTTTAAACCATTTTCCTACTTCCTGTTCATCAACATCTTCCAATGAGACCTGGTGTCTCAACTTTCCTCCTGGAAAGAGTAATGGGAAGGATGGCATAGACGCCAGCACCAATCTGAAGACCTCAAATCCAATGCCAGAGGAGAGAGGGGGCTGGAGGTGGGAGTGGGAAGGACTCTGAGACAGATAACAGCTTCCTCCTAGTTGGTCTCCAATGAGCTGAGTCTCATCTGAAGTAAGACTTCAGGGATGAACAGAACAGATAAACAGGGAAATTGGATTGGTTCAAAACCCAAACTGGTCACCGTCCCCCAAGGATGGGTCATGAGCAAGCAATCAGGACAATCAGCTAGGAGTGGGGTGGGAGGAGGCAGGTACGAAAAGCACCAAAGCAGCCGGGCATGGTGGCTCACGCCTGTAATCCCAGCACTTTGGGAGGCCAAGGTGGGTGGATCACGAGGTCAAGAGTTTGAGACCAGCCTGGCCAACATGGTGAAACCCCATCTCTACTAAAGATACAAAAAATTAGCCAGGCATGGTGGCACGTGCCTATAGTCCCAGCTACTCGGGAGGCTGAGGCAGGAGAATCGCTTGAACCCAAGAGGCGGAGGTTGCAGTGAGCCGAGATCACGCCACTGCACTCCAGCCTGGCTAACGGCGAGACTCTGTCCCAAAAAAAAAAGATACAAAAAAAAATGAGCTGGGTGTGGTGGCGTGTGCCTGTAATCCCAACTACCTGGGAGACTGAGGCAGGAGAACCACTTGAACCCAGGAGGCCAGAGGTTGCAGTGAGTCGAGATTGCGCCATTGTACTCAGGCCTGGGCAACAGCATGAGACTCCATCTCAAAAAAAAAAAAAAAAAGAAAGAGAGAGAGAGATAAAGAAAGAAGAAAAAAAAAAAAAACAAAACAAAAAACCACCAAAGTACTGGTGGGTTCAGGAGCATAAAACTTTGGTTTTAAGGATTATCTAGAGCAATTCTTTTCTGTAATACCCTAGTTGAGGTCCTCAAACTTTCCTGTAATAGTCTAACCTTGTAATTGGTGTCTCTCTCTTCATCTTTGACCCTTTTAATTCATCCTCCACGTTGCAGCCACAGTGATCTTTCTGCAACACAGATCTGATCACGTCTTGCTGCCTTCAGGATAAGGTCCGAAGTTCACATGTTCTACCAAGGCCCTTGACTCCTGAGACCAGACGGACCTTCAAATCTTGTCTCTCTTCACCCTCACCCTCTTCTACATTCCTCTGACAATATTCCCCAGAGATGCAACAGACTTACTCCAATCGGCCAAAGGAATTCCAGTTTCAAGGGCTAGCTCAAATGTCATCTCTTCAATTAAATCTAACCTGACTCAATCATTTCCCCTAGGATATTAGTTTCTCTTCCATACTTCAAAACACCTTAGTGCAGTATTACATTCATTACCCTGACTTGTATTCATTTACAGAGACTGAGAGACCATCATGGTGATGGATAGATTTGGATTTCTCATAACCCTCTCTGTCCTTAGTTATCACAGCAGAAGTCAGGGGACCCAGAAAAAAAAAAAAAAAAAGTTTAAGCCTTGTGCAGTGGCACGTTCCTGTAATCCAAGCACTTTGGTTGGCCAAGGCAGGAGGATCGCTTGAGCCCAGGAGTTGGAGACCAGCCTGGGCAAGATGGTGAGATCCTAACCCTAAAAAAAAAAAAAATTTTTTTTTTTTTTTTAATTAGCCAGGTGTGGTGGGACTGTAGTCCCAGATTCCTAAAGAGGCTGAGGTGGGAGGATCGCTTGAGCCCATGATGGCATCACTTCACTCTAGCCTGGGCAACAAAACAAGACTCTGTCTCAAAAAAAAAAAAAAACTTTACTTAAAGAATGAATGCTCTGGCTGGGCGCAGTGGCTCAAGCCTGTAATCCCAGCACTTTGGGAGGCCGAGACGGGCGGATCACGAGGTCAGGAGATCGAGAGACGATCCCGGCTAACACGGTGAAACCCCGTCTCTACTAAAAAATACAAAAAAACTAGCCGGGCGAGATGGCGGGCGCCTGTAGTCCCAGCTACTCGGGAGGCTGAGGCAGGAGAATGGCGTAAACCCGGGAGGCGGAGCTTGCAGTGAGCTGAGATCCGGCCACTGCACTCCAGCCTGGGTGACAGAGCAAGACTCCGTCTTAAAAAAAAAAAAAAAAAAAAAGAATGAATGCTCTTAGACCAGGTGTGGTGGCTCACGCTTGTAATCCCAGCACTTTGGGAGGTCAAGGCAGGTGGATCACCTGAGGTTAGGAGTTCAAGACCAGCCTGGCCAACATGGTGAAACCCTGTCTACTAAAAATACAAAAATTAGCCAGGTGTGGTGGCATGCACCTATAATCCCAGCTACTCAGGACGCTGAGGCAGGAGAATCGCTTGAACCCAGAGGGTGCAGGTTGCAGTGAGTCAAGATCGTGCGACTGCACTCCAGCCTGGGCAACAAGAGCGAAACTCCATCTCAAAAAAAAAAAAAAAATAGAATGATCTTCCTTTATAAACACACAGTGAGCTCCTGGAAGAGCCCAAGTGAGACCTGGGTCATCTGATACCCAGATCAGGGCACTGCTTTCTGAGGCTACTGATTCTGCCTGTTCTCCATGGCCATCCAGCTGGATGGCTCCTCACTGACCTGGACTTTGAAACATCAGTATGGTGACAGGCATTTGCAAAAGCAGGAACCCAAACTGCTGTCTCTAAGGAGAGCCTCTGTGCCTGTCCTAAGGAAGTGTTTTGATTCCCAAGGGCTTTGAGCTGCACTGTAGGCGGCCACAGAGCAGGTGAGTCATCCCAGCCCACACCCGTTCTCTGCTGAAGGGCCCTAGCATCTGTCTGTCTTGGGTGTGATGGGAAATAGGTGCTCTGAACTGACTGGGGTCCCAGGGAGGGAGGACTGCCATTATGGCCAAGGTCTCCCTCATCCCCAGTGGTGAACACAGGAGGAGTGATGGCCTTCGTTGATCAGAACAAACATAAAGGGACTTGGGAGCACAAGTGGTGGCCTCAGAAAAGCTGCAGCATGTGATAAAAGTCAAAGGACACAGCTCACCACTCTGCTGGGCCCCATCTGGAGAGTCGAATACGTGGGATCTGGGGGGCCTTTTACCTAAGCAGCCTGTTCTCCACTGCCTGCCCTCATTGGTGCCTCTTCACTTCCCCACATTCGAAGCTCTCTTGCCAGACGCAGTGGCTTATGCCTCTAATCCCAGCACTTTGGGAGGACAAGACAGGTGGATTAACTGAGGTCAGGAGTTCGAGAGTACCCTGGTCAACATGGTGAAACCCTGTTTCCACTAAAAATACAAAAATTAGCTAGGCATGGTGGCGCGTGCCTGTAGTCCCAGCTACTCGGGAGGCTGAGGCAGGAGAATCACTTGAACCTGGGAAGTGGAGGTTGCGGTGAGCCAAGATCACACCACCGCACTCCAGACTGGGTGATAGAGTGAGACCCTGTCTCAAAAAAAAAAAAAAAAAAAAAAAAAACCAAATTCGAAGCTCTCAAGGAAAACACAAGGAATTTCTCCCTAGGAGTGCCCTACTATCACCCTAGACTCAACCAGGACATTTATCATACAGCTGAATATTGGTTTTTTTTGGTTTTTTTTTTTGAGACGGAGTCTCGCTCTGTCGCCCAGGCTGGAGTGCAGTGGCCGGATCTCAGCTCACTGCAAGCTCCGCCTCCCGGGTTTACGCCATTCTCCTGCCTCAGCCTCCCGAGTAGCTGGGACTACAGGCGCCCACCACCGCGCCCGGCTAGTTTTTTGTATTTTTTAGTAGAGACGGGGTTTCACCAGGTTAGCCAGGATGGTCTCGATCTCCTGACCTCGTGATCCGCCCGTCTCGGCCTCCCAAAGTGCTGGGATTACAGGCTTGAGCCACCGCGCCCGGCCTGAATATTGTTTTTAAGCAAAGTTAACATGTAAAGTAGAGGAAGACATCTTCACTTTACAAACCCTTTTCCCCATAAAGGGCTCCCCTGATGTGTGTATTCACTGGCGGCTTGCTAGTTTAAGGTCCTGGAGAGATTCGAGTACCAATGCAGAATAATCCCTGCCTCCCACAACAAGGAAAATTAATTACATGCCCAGATTACCGTAACATGGGGAGTAATGTAATAAATCCTTCAGGGAAGGGTAACAAAGGTAAGTTTGGGAATCCGGAGGCAAATGAGATCCAAGGGAGACAATGGCGGAGGTGGCATTTGAACTGGGCTTGGATGTTGCCATTCAGAAACAGATGAAATGGCCTCCCAGATGGAGGAGCCATCAGCAGCAAAGGAATAGATGGATGGAAGTTGACAGACGATGGACGGAATGAAATGTTAGGCACTCCACGTGGAAACCCACAAGGGTGAGCTGAGACTGCACCTTCCACACACCCGAGCCCCAGGGATACAGGTAACGGCCCAAGGAAAAGGCTCTGACTCACAAAGGTACAAGTTAAACCCAAATCCTGCAGCAGCAGGGTTTATTCTTTCTTTGTTTTTCAAGACAGGGTCTTGCTCTGTCGCCCAGGCTGGAGCACAGTGGCCCGATCACGGCTTACTGCAGCCTCGACCTCCCGGGCTCAAGTGATTCTTCCACCTTGGACTCCCAGGCAGCCAGGACTAAAGGCGTGCACCACCAAGCCCAGTTAATTTTTTATTTTTATTTTCATTTTGAGACGGAGTCTTGCTCTGTCCCCCATGCTGGGGTGCAGTGGCGCAATCTCGGCTCATTGCAAGCTCCGCCTCCCTGGGTTCAGGCCATTCTCCTGCCTCAGCCTCCAGAGTAGCTGGGAGGACAGGCGCCCGTCACCGCGCCCAGCTAGTTTTTTGTATTTTTAGTAGAGACGGGGTTTCAGCGTGTTAGCCAGGATGGTCTCGATCTCCTGACCTTGTGACCCACCCGTCTCGGCCTCCCAAAGTGCTGGGATGACAGATGTGAGCCACCGCGCCCGGCCAAATTTTTTATTTTTTTATTTTTTTGAGGTGGAGTCTCGCTTTGTCACCCAGGGTGGAGTGCAGTGGGGCGATCTCCGCTTACTGCGAGCTCGGCCTCCCAGGTTCACACCATTCTCCTGCCTCAGCCTCCCGAATAGCTGGGACCACAGGCGCCCGCCACCATGCCCGGCTAATTTTTTGTATTTTTAGTGGAGATGGGGTTTCACTGTGTTAGCCAGGATGGTCTCGATTTCCTGACCTCATGATCCACCTGCTTGAGCCTCCCAAAGTGCTGGGATTACAGGCATGAGCCACTGCGCCTGGCCAAGCCCAGCTAATTTTGTTTTTAATTTTTTGTAGAGATGGGGATCTCACTGTTGCCCAGGCATAGGGTTTATTCTGAGTGTGAAGTGTGTCAGAATGGACTTTGGGATTAGACCAGAGTTCAAATGCCAGCTCCCCTCTTAACAGCTGTGTAATCTTCCACACGTTCCCTAACCAGTCTTAGTTTTCTCAGCTGTGAGCTCTCTGCCTTTTTTACCTAATAAATTGCTATGAAATTAAATGAGATCTAGATATGATGCATCTGGCACAGCATGTCAGGCACATAGCATGTGATCAATATATATCCGGTTCCTTTTCTATGCTTGAGGGGCTTAGATTATGAACAACAACTGAAAGACTTCATGGGACCCTCTAGGAAAGAAGAGGCCAGTAAAAAGGGGAAAAGGCAGTAAAGCAAGAGGAAGGCATGGAAGAAATGGCTCGGCGCTTTCCAGCAGAGGTTTCTGCTCCACAGCAGGCCACTTGCAGGGTGCTGGTGAAACACTCACCAAACTGGTTGTTGGTTCATCCCTGAACACTGTGTTCCAGCAGCAGCACCAGTAATGCAATTAGCAGAACTGAGCTCGTGGGTGGAACCGTGGGGATGAGTTGAGCAGCGAGAGAGGTAGCACCTTGGGCTCCTGCCCAGACTGTGGGGGTATTAGGAATCAAAGGGTGGGTAAAGATGGCTTCAGAGAGACTGTGTTTGTTTGTTTGTTTTGAGACAGAGTCTCACTCTGTTGTCCAGGTGGGAGTGCAGTGGTGCAATCTCGGCTCACTGCAACCTCCGCCTCCCAGGCTCAAGCAATTCTCCTGCCTCAGCCTCCCAAGTAGCTGGGATTACAGGTGCCCGCTACCACGCCCGGCTAATTTTTGTATTTTTAGTAGAGACAGGGTTTCGCCATGTTGGCCAGGCTGGTCTCAAACTCCTGACCTCAGGTGATCCGCACACCTTGGGATTACAGGTGTAAGCCACCATGCCCAGCCTAGACTTTTTTTATTCCAAAAGCTAACCTCCACTAGGAAAGTCAAGCACAAGTCCAAGGGTTTTTTTTCAGACTTTCATGCCTGCCCTTTTAACCTGAAGAAGCTGGCCTATTACAAGCTGACAGGAGACATAGCAAAAGGCACAGGGCTCATCTCTGCAGAGACCCTCCGAGTCCCATGGAGAAGACGCCCCGCTAAGGCTCCTCAGGGAGGTTTGCCATCTAACCCTATATATGTCTGCTCCTCATTCATTCATTCATTCCACAAACATTCACAGGGGAACTACTATTCACCAGATAAGACTCTGGATGGGAAGATGTCAGCTTAGCTGTCCATACCTCCGTCCCTCAAGTTGTTTCACTAGTCAGTTTCTTTATCTGTCCAATGGAGGAAACCGGGTTTATGGGAAGACGCAATGAGATAATGGACATGCGTGACACAGACTAAGTGCTCAAGAAATGTAAACTATTTTTACGGTAATAGAAGCAAGGTTGCCTGTGATGCTGGATATCTTTCATTTGCGTCTTCAGGTACGTTCCTCCTTTTCCATCGTGCACTGCACCCTGGAATCGGTCAGTATGCCGTGCATCAAGATGCTCTTGGCCTCTGACTGCCAGCTGGGTTTGGTCCATGTGGAGCCTGGAACCAAAACCAGAGGGAGGGAGAAGGTGGAGACAGGGTTTGGTTTTTATTCCTCCACGTCCCTTTTTGAGTTCCTTGACTTAAAGTCCCAGCTCTAATAAGCCTGCCCTCCACACAGCCTGCCTCCAGGTGCAGAGGTGGTAAGATCCCACTGTCACCAGCCCCAGAATATTCCACGTTCCATAGCAGTTTCCCTATATCCTACCTCAAAGCCCCCACTTTAAATGTCCCCAATTTAATCCGTTTTCTGCTGGATCCTGATTAATACACAGGGTGTAGAACAAGGGCAGGCCTGGGAATCGGGAGACCTGAATTTAAGTCTCATCTTTGCCACCAGCTCCCTCTGTGACCCTGGGTCACATTTTTCCATTTCCAGGCCTCAAGTTTCCTCACCTTGAAAATGAGTGGGTTGGGGCTGGGCGCGGTGGCTCATGCTTGTAATCCCAGCCCTTTGGGAGGCTGAGGTAGGAGTATTGCTTGAGGCCAGGAGTTTAAGCCTGGACAACACAGTGAGACCTTGTCTCTAAAAAAAAAACAAACCATATATATATATATACACACACACACACACATATAGATAGATAGATAGATAGATAGATAGATAGATAGATAGATAGATAGATAGATAGGCAGTCACAGTTACACACACACACAAATGAGTGGATTGGACTACATGGCTCTTTCATGATCCAATTCCCTGCCACTTCTGGGTGTTAAGTTACAGGAGGAGGACACAGATGAGAATAAAAGCTCCCTAGTGAAGAGGGCAAGGATGGTCAGGTTGGCCACTAAGCAGCTCTCCCCACCCTCCACCCTTGTATCAGCTCATTCTTACCCAGAAGTCACCTAACTCCTTTCCAAGGACTTTCCTTCTCCTCTCAAGTCATCAGGGTACCAGATGCCTAAATGATCTCCACTCCAAAGCAACAGCCAAGAAAACCCAGGAAATTAAAAATAAATTCCTTTTCCTTTCAGTAACTCACTGCCCAGCCCTGGGTTAGCTGCAGAGGTCCCTTCCCAGGTTCCAGTATACCCAGGGGGCCAAACAGGGAAGCCATTCCACGCTGCCACCAAAACAATCTCACAGGGAGTGATCTGTCTCTGCCCTGGGAAACGCTGGGGACACAGCTGGCTTGCAGGGCAGAGGGAGTGACCTAAACCAGCATCCTGTCAGAAGACATGCAATGCCCTGCATTGAGATCCCTGTCACTGGGCAGGTTTCAAAGAGAGGCCAGGCGGGTACAGTGGCTCATACCTGTAATCCCAGCACAGAGGCTGCGGCAGGAGAATTGCTTGAGATAAGAAGTTTGAGACCAGCCTGGTGACAGAGCGAGAAGCCCAATTTATTGTATTTTTGAGACGGAGTTTCACTCTTGTTGCCCATGCTGGAGTGCACGGGCATGATCTTGGCTCACTGCAGCCTCCACCTCCTGTTTTTAAGCGATCTTCCTGTCTAAGCCTCCTGAGTAGCTGGGACCACAGGTTTATGCCTCCATACCTGGCTAATTTTGTATTTTTAGTAGAGACGGGTTTTACCATGTTGGTCAGGCTGGTCTCGAACTCCCAATCTCAAGTGATCCACCTGCCTTAGCCTCCCAAAATACTGGGATTACAGGCGTGAGCCACCACTCCCAGTCAAGTTTTTTGTTGTTTTTGTGTTTGAGACAGAGTCTCACCTTGTCGGGCAGGCTGGAGTGCAGTGGCGTGATCTCATCTCACTGCAGCCTCGGCCTCCCGGCTTCAAGCAATTCTCCTGGCCTCAGCCTCCCTGAGTAGCTTCGACTACAGGCGAACGCCACCACGCCCGGCTAATTTTTGTATTTTTAGTAGAAACAGGGTTTCACTATATTGGCCAGGCTGGTCTCAAACTCCTGACTTTGTGATCCGCCCGCCTCGGCGTCTCATAAGAGCTGGGATTACAGGCATGAGCCACCAAGCGCCGAGTTAGCAAAAATTCTTTTAAATAAAAAATTAAGGTTGGGCGGGGTGGCTCAAGCCTGTAATCCCAGCACTTTGGGAGGCCGAGACGGGCGGATCACGAGGTCAGGAGATCAAGACCATCCTGGCTAACACGGTGAAACCCCATCTCTACTAAAAATACAAAAAAACTAGCCGGGCCAGGCGCGGTGGCTCAAGCCTGTAATCCCAGCACTTTGGGAGGCCGAGACGGGCGGATCACGAGGTCAGGAGATCGAGACCATCCTGGCTAACATGGTGAAACCCCGTCTCTACTAAAAATACAAAAAACTAGCCAGGCTAGGTGGCGGGCGCCTCTAGTCCCAGCTACTCGGGAGGCTGAGGCAGGAGAATGGCGTAAACCCGGGAGGCGGAGCTTGCAGTGAGCCGAGATCGCGCCACTGCACTCCAGCCTGGGTGACACAGCAAGACTCCGTCTCAAAAAAAAAAAAAAACTAGCCGGGCGAGGTGGCGGGCGCCTGTAGTCCCAGCTACTCGGGAGGCTGAGGCAGGAGAATGGCATAAACCTGGGAGACAGAGCTTGCAGTGAGCTGAGATCCGGCCACTGTACTCCAGCCTGGGTGACAGAGCGAGACTCCGTCTCAAAAAAAAAAAAAAAAAAAAAAATTAGCCAGGCATAATGATGCACACCTGCTGTCCCAGCTACTGGGAAGGCTGGAGCAGGAGGATCACTCCAGCCTGGGAGTTTGAGGCTGCAGTGAGCTGAGATCGGGCTACTACTGCCTTCCAGCCTGGGCGACAGAGCAAGACTCCGTCTCAAAAAAGATTAAAAAAAAGTAAAAATAAATCAGCCGGGCATGGTGGCGCGCGCCTGTAATTCCAAGTACTCGGGAGGCTGAGGCGGGAGGATCACCTGAGCCCAGGGAGTTCGAGTCTCAAAAAAGAAAAGAAAAAAAAAAGGGAGGGAGGGAGGGAGGGAGGGAGGGAGGGAGGGAGGGAGGGAGGGAGGGAGGGAGGGAGGGAAGGAAGGAAGGAAGGAAGGAAGGAAGGAAGGAAGGAAGGAAGGAAGGAAGGAAGGAAGGAAGGAAGGAAGGAAGGAAGGAAGGAAGGAAGGAAAAGAGAGGCTAATGAGTACTTGATCCTCAAGGGTAAGGCCTTTTCGGTTCCTAAAATGACTGATTCAGGGAGGGAGGGAGAGGCTAATGACTACTTGATCCTGGAGCGTAAGGCCTTTTCAGTTCCTAAATTGCCTGATTCAGGGAACCCCAGGAGCCACAAGAGTCATTCTATTCAGATGATGACCCTCCCTGACCCTCCAGGTTTCGGGAGTTTTCATTCGCCCTAAGGGCTGCCCTTCCGTTTTCAATTACAGGAGGAGAGGGCGGTTCGTTTCTGGCGGGGAAGGGAGGTGACATTCCGGTTGGAGAATCTCCTAAAACTCTCATTTCCTGTTTGCACTGGGCGCTGGCCGCAGGTGGAAACCTCACCCCAATAAATGAGGGCAGCAGTCGGCCTTGGGTGTTCCTTCCGTCTCCCGTGTCTCCAGAACCTCGCGGACTCAATAGGAAGTCACTGCGCAAGTTCAGGGCTTTTTCGGTCCCGATCGAGGATCTGGAGATCTCGGGGCTTCCCGGTCGTCCGCCCCACTGCCCACGAGGCGGACCGACCTGCGGGGTGAGGCACCGGCAGCGCACGGCAGCCTGGGCCTCGGCCTCCTGGCGCCCTCCCAATCGCGCGGTGACGGCGAGAGGACAGAGGTTCGCTGCCCTCCCCACCCCACAGGCAGCGCCCGCAAGGCCCGGGAGCTGAGTCCGCGGCATGAGGCGGAGAAGGCTGGGAGCGGCTTCCTCAGCTGAGGGGGCAGGGCTGGCCCTGGCGGCCACGGAGCTTGCGCGCAGCTGGGCTCGGAACCCAGGGACGCGAGCCAGCGCTGGGAGAGGGCGGAGGGGCGGCTCTGCCATCCGGCTCAGGCAGTGGGCGCCTGCCCGCCCCGCCCCGCCCCGCCCCCAGCGCCGAGGCGCCGCCCGCCCCGAGGCTTTCCCGAGCGTAGCGCTCAGGCAGCGCCACCGCTACGCGTCTGCGCCTGCGCTGACCTCAGCCCCGGACTCGGTCCGAAGAGGGCGGCCTGGAGGAAGCGGGGCCGAGCCCGAGCCCGAAGGGAAGGCGGTGCGCATGCGCGAGGCGAGCTGGCCGGTGGGCAATGTGGCACTGCTGAGTGGTCGCGGAATCGATCCCTGTCCGCAGGGTCGGGGACAGCGTGTGAGGATCTGGGCGCGAAGGACAAGGCCAGATTCAGCCAGGTGCCCACTTTCCCCACCGTCATGATCCTGGTCCAGAACTGCCCTGCCCCGGGCCTCAGTTTCCCCACTAAGGAGAGGACGCATGCCGCGGAAATCTGAGGCCCTCCCCAGCCGCGACGTTTTCCTTCAGACGAAGGAAGAGTGGCCGGACCCGGCCGTGGTCACCGAAGCCTCCAGTCCTGTCCTCGCACGGATGCCGGAAGCCCGTCCACGCCGCGCGGGGAGCGGCGGTCCGGGTCCCCCTACAGCCTGGGGGCCCTGTCACCGCGATCTTAATTGATTCCCAAAGGATTCAGAGAAAGGACACATTGGCGCCTGCCTGCGGCGGGCGGGGTCCCCCGGCGAGGCCAGGCCGATGGGGTGGATGGGCTTCTGCTCACGACCGCCTTGTGGGGCGCTGGCATCGAATTGGAGTGGGGCAGCATCGGGGGAGGACAGAGACCCCACGCAGCAGGCCCAGGGGCAGGCGCTCGGCTCCTGCGTGCCACGCTCCGGCCTCCCCAGATCGCCCCAGCACAGCTGCCTGCTGGATCTTCCCTTCTCAGAAACCTGCAGTGGCCTCAGACCCAGACTCCCTGGACTTCCCCTTAAGGCCCACTATTCCCTAATTCATCTCGTCTCACCTTGACTGCTCTTCCATTCCCTTATCCCGGCCATACACAGCGGTCTTCCCTTGCCTGCGTCTGGGCGCCCTCGATCTTCCCCTGTGCTCCATCCCCCTAATCTGTGACCCACCAAACGTGCCCATCCCTCAAAGTGTAGCTAAAACTCCACTCCTTCTCCAACCAAACTTCCTAGCCCCTTAGTGTGTCTCAGTATTCTCAGAAGAGCCCTGAGGTTGTGTCAATTGATTCTTCTCAATAGACAGAATCCATCACATAATTTAACAATTTATATACATTGATCAGGCTTTGCAAATAATTATATTTGCAAACGAGAAAGAAAGTTCTTTGCCGGACCCATGTATCCTGATTTACAATTGTGCGCTGTATCCTTTACTAGATGGCTGCACCCCCCAGGTGAGAGACTATGCCTTAATATGCAGAGTATCTAAATTTTTTTGGAATCCTGGTGAGAAAAAAATTCCGAAGTTTGGAGAAAATGGAAATATAACAAATCTTTTTGCACTCTTCACAATACAAAATCTCATCTTTTAGTGTATCTGAAAAATATACAGTGCACAATTTGCTGTCAGCTCCAGATTACCACAAATCAATGCGATGGATACAGTAGAAAGGATATTGGGATGGGTAGGAAACTGGCCTTTTGGTGTGGTTTGTCTTGCATTAGCAGAGTGAATTCAGGCCGAACTCAGGCAAAACTGCACCTCTGTAGATGCAGTTTCCCCATGTTAGATTTGGGTTTAGGAATAGGAAATATCCCTGCCCCCATCTACTTTACAACATCATGGTAAAGATCAAATATGAAAGGGAGATGGAGTTAACATTTTTTTTAAAGTATTTTTTGTTCAGGAAAAATCCTCAATAAATTTTCTAACAAAAATTACTTTTAATATATACATATATATATATTGAGACAAGAGTTTCGCTCTGTCGCCCAGGCTGGAGTGCAGTGGTGCGATCTCGGCTCACTGCATCCTCCACCTCCCAGGCTTAAGCAATTCTCTTGCTTCAGCCTACGAGTAGCTGGGACCACCGGCACACACCACCACGCCCAGCTAATTTTTGTATTTTTGGCAAAGACGGGGTTTCGCCATGTTGACCAAGCTGGTCAGCATTCTACAGACAACCTCATGTCACACCATACTACTCTCAGTTTCTATTTGTTTTGTTTTTTAACTGAGACAGGTTCTTGCTCTGTTGCCCAGGCTGGAGTGCAGTGGTGGGATCATGGCTCACTGCAGCCTCTACCTCCCCGGCTCAAGCGATCCTTCAACCTCAGCCACCTGAGTAGCTGGGACTACAGGCGCATGCCACCACACCCAGCTAATTTTGTTGTTGTAGAGAGGTGGTCTATGTTTCCCAGGCCAGTCTTGAACTCCTGTCCTCAAACGATCTTCCTACCTTGGCTTCCTACAGTGTTGGGATTACAGGCGTGAACCACCTAGCCCAGCCAGTTTCTGTTATTCTAATGCTTTTTTATTGCCTTTACTTTCTTGTGAAGAAAAATTACCTGAGGTGAGAGGATCACTTGAGCCCAGAGGTTTGAGACTAGCCTGGGAAAGATGACAAGACCCCATCTCTCTAAAAAAACACAGCCTGGAGTATAGCGGTGCGATCTCAGCTCACTGCAACCTCTGCCTCCTGGGTTCAAGTGATTCTCCTGCCTTGGCCTCCCGAGTAGCTGGGATGACAGGCGCCCTCCACGATGCCTGGCTAATTTTTGTATTTTTAGTAGAGACTGGGTTTCACCATGTTGACCAGGCTGGTCTTGAACTCATGACCTGAAGTGATCTGCCAGCCTCGGCCTCCCAAAGTGCTAGGACTGCAGACATGAGCCACCGCACCCAGCCAAAAAAAAATTTTTTTTAATTAACTGGGTGTGCTGATGTGCACCTGTAGTCCCAGCTACTTGGGAAGCTAAGCTGAGGCAGGAGGATCATTGGAGGCCAGCAATTCGAGGCTGCAGTGAGCTGTGATTGCATCACGTCACCCAGCCTGGGTGACAGAATGAGACCCTGTCTCAAAAACCCGCACAGACACCTTTACTCCCCCAAACCCCACTTATTCACTCTGATGGCACACGGGTGATGAACTCCTGCATGTCAGGCACTGTGCTAAGTACCTGGGCACCTGTTTCCCCACATGCATGGGCTTTACATATGTATTTGCACACACCTTATGCATATAACCATGTGTAACCCCCATGGATTAAGAAGATACATCCACTTATCCTTAAAAACACTCCATTCACGCCCCTCACTTTATCTGTTTATCCTGGTCCCTGATTGTCCTTTCTCCATTTTCTGTTTCTGTTTCTCTATCATCTTATGGCAGGCAACGTGAAGATGGTGAGGCTTGTGAAACAGCACAATTTTGAGGCAGATTCTGGCAGATATTACTTCACATTTATCTTTAAAACAGACCTCCCTCTTCCAGGCAAGAGCTCTGGATTTCTCCGGGGAAAGGGTGGAAGAGGGACACAGGGTTGGGTGGGTGAACAGGAGTGGCCTTAGTTGGGTCAGGTTGCTCAGTTGCTCAAAGACCGTGGACTGCAGACTCTCCCTTTCTCCCCAGGGCCCAGTTTTTTCCCTTTCAAAACCTGCTCTCTACCTGCGAGATGGCTCACATCTCTAATCCCAACACTTTGGGAGGTTGAGGCAGGAGGATGGAATGAGGCCAGGAGTTTGAGACCAGCCTGGGCAACATAATGAAACTTTATCCCTACAAAAAAATTTTTTTTCAATTAGTCAGACATGGTGGCATGTGCTTGTAGTCCCAGCTACTCAGAAGGCTGAAGCGGGAGGATTGCTTGAGCCCAGGAGGTCAAGGCTGCAATGAACTATGATCGCGCTACTGCACTCCAGCCTGGGTGCCAGAGTGTCTCAATAAAAAAAAAAAATTGGGTAGATGTGGTGGCTCACGCCTGTAATCCCAGCACTTTGGGAGGCTGAGGCAGGCAGATCACTTGAGGTGAGGAGCACAAGATCAGCCTGGCCAACATGGTAAAACTCTGTCTCTACCAAAAATACAAAAATGAGCCAAGCATGGTGGTGTGTGCCTGTAGTCCCAGCTACTCAGGAGACTAACGCAGGAGAATTGCTTGAACCTGGTAGGTGGAGGTTGCAGTGAGCCGAGATGGCACCACTGCACTCCAGCCTGGGCGACAGAGCGAAACTCCATCTCAGAAAAAAAAAAAAAAAAAGATTGAAAACAACAAAAAAACCTGTTCTCAAGCAAGATGTGAAACTCCTTCGAAGACCCCAGAAGTAAAACATAAAAATTAAAGGACCTCTGCTCTGAAGAGGACACTAGAAACAGCAAAATGTGGTAGAAAGGGCTCAGGGAGTCAAGGACACGTTCAGGTTTCTCTAAAGACAGGTCCAAGCGGGAGGCTCAAGTCCACACTTCCTGGAGGAGGAAATCACTTTCTGGTGAAGCCAAGAGGTGGTGGCAGCCTTATCATTCAGGAAACCTTTGTGCCCGCCTCCACTGGAGCCCTCAGGTATCTGAGGCAGCCGCGCCGATGCCCAGGGGAAGGAGGCATTGAGGTGCTGAGGAGACAGCAGTTCTTTAAGTTTCAGAGGACACCATGCCGGCCTGGGCTTCCTGGGTGGCTGAGAGCAACTCAGCCTCAGCCCCAAAGAAGGTCCTGGGGCATCCAGCTAACACACGGGTGGGCAGTTTCTTAATTTCCAGTCTCTCCCCAAGAAACTTACACATGAGTTCACTCTACCAGATAAAAGGAGGACGAAGAGACTAACCTAGCTGGAGACCATGAGAAAGCACGCGGTGTTAAAGAGAGATCGGAACTTTATTGAGACTGATGAAATCAGAAACGAAAGAACACTGGAAAGGTTCAGCTACTGTCCAGGCACAGATCCTTCCAGACACTCCTCTTGGGGGAATCTCTGGATCCTTAAGTTTCCCCCAGTTGCTAATCCCCCACCCCAAAGAGTCAGAATTCTGCTTAAAGCCCCTCCACGGAGCTGGCCAGAAACCAGACACTGAATATCTGTGCGGGACTGATGGGCAGGCCTGTGAGCAGCAGAGACGAGAAGTCGGAGAAGGAACACGAAAAGGAAAACAGATACCTGACGAAAAGAAAAGCCCAAGGCAGGGAGAGCACGCTGATAACGTAGCCCCCTGAAAATATAAATATTGCATGAATGTATTAGCCTCATCCCAGCCATTTCCCCCAAAGCAGTGGTGACATCAACAGCTATGACAATGTCCACACAGTTGTGCGTGTTTTTTCGTTTTTGTTTTTCCCCTGACTACACAGAAAAACAGATCTGCCAAAGCAGCTCACAGCATGGAGAAGCAGGCCGGGGAAAGTGGGAGGGCCCATCCCCCAAGAGGGCAGACGGTACAGAAATGAGGTGAGGGGTTCTGGGGTTTGCGGAGGGTGGTTAATGAGAAGTGGGACAGATTCCATCTCATCAGCCCCTATCACAGGCTCCATGGATGCCCCTTGCAGAACTTACTTTTCTTTCCTGGTTGACTTGTTCCTTGGAAACATTGTCCTGAGTGCCCTGGAACCTCGGGTGTTCTTGTGGAAGGTTCCAGGCCCTCCACAAAGCCAAACGCAATGGCCCCTGTGACAGCATGCACCAGACTGATAACGATTCTGAGAACCAGGAATTCCTAACTCAAGGTTCTCTGCGTAGACCTAACCTGACGGCGAACTGGCTTACCCTGCCTGACCTCGGAGTGCCTCTCCCTCTGCCTGCCTTTCCACTGTCCTTCTGGTCCAGGATGACTTCCTGGTGCCGAGCTGGTGCATCCTGACTCCTGCCTTGTGGGTAAGGCCCCCAGGACAGCTTGTTCCCAAGAGAAGCGGCTGGCTGTGCACAAAGGAGTCCCTCGAGGCAGCCCGGGCTGGGTCTCCTGGGCGTGCACAGACTGTGCACCATGCAGATTTCACCATCCAAAGGCTGCTTCTTCCCTGCGGGGCCTGCTCCTCTGCTCCCCACCACCTGCTGCAGAGCCGTGCATGCTATAGCCTTGCAAGACTGTTACAAGCTCTCTACTCCCTCGAGTCTATGTGATCTCCCTAATATCTCTTGGCCAACATACACACATATTCACACTCATCGGTACTGAAGGCCCTGGCTTTCCTGCGGTGTGTTCAGTGGACATCTGCGTCAAGGTCAGGCGGGAAGGTCAATGTTAAGCCTTGGTGGCCGCCGACACCGAGTGGCTGGTGCTGGTTCTGACTCCTAGGAAATTGCTCCGAGTTTTAAGTGTTGATGCATCAGGGAATGGAGAAGAAAGGAAAGGAAAAGCCGTGATGTGGAAACCGCGAAGGAGCAACTCCGCTGCTGTTTCCACAGGGGAGTCGTGGAACAGCCTCCTCTGAAATTTGGGAGAGACTGGCGGCCTAAGGAAAAGGAGCAAGGTCTCCACTGTCCTCTCTGAAACCCAGCGCCTTTGGGATCTGAGTTTTCCAAGACATGCAATAGACAAAGACACACTGCAAACCAATTAACCCTCTGAGCCCTTCCACGACCTTCACTAAAGTGACTTCCAAGAGTAAATTACCTGGATACACCAACCAGTCCCCTCCTCCTGGGGATCGTGCCCCTGAGCCAAGCTGGCTTTGAGGAACATACCAGAGAAGTGGCAGTGGGGAAGGCAGATCCCCGTCCTTCCTGGGAACTCCTGTTCTTACTTGTCTAGTGTCCTAAACCACTGCCCCACCCCTTGAGGAAACCAGGAGCAAGTCCTGGGGATTGGCTCAAAACCCAGGTGGAGGCCGGGTGCGGCAGCTCATGCCTGTAATCCCAGCACTTTGGAAGGCCGAGGCATGTGGATCACTTGAGGTCAGGAGTTTGAGGCCAGCCTGGGCAACATGGTGAAGCCCTGTTTCTACTAAAAATACAAAAATTACCTGGGCGTGGTAGTAGGCCTATAATCTCAGCTACTCGGGAGCCCGAGGCAGGAGAATCGCTTGAACCCAGGAGGCGGAGGTTGCAGTGAGCTGAGATGGCGCCACTGCGCTCCAGCTTGGACGACAGAGCGAGACTCCGTCTCAAAAAAAACAAAAACAAACTCAGGTATATTCAAACCCAAGAGATTGTTCACTGTTGAAAGTCAGCCCAAAGTGAAGAGGCAGCCAAGGGAACAAACGCGAGACTGTGGGTGTGGAAAGAAGCCAAAAGGGACCTGACAATCTCTACGACTCAGGCCTTCGCTGTTTTCCCAGCTCCCAGGGGACAAGGAATTTCAGCTGCTTTTAGCTTTTTTGACCCTCACTGATGGAAGACACACTACAATTTAGCTGCTCTCTGTCATTCCAAGACAGGACCCAGAAAAAGCAGGTGGAGGCTGACTTGCATCAATCAGGCCTCCTCATTGAAGCAACAAGACAAGCACGCTAGAATTCACAGTTTCCACTCTCCTCCCTAGACCCACGCACCTGCCCCGACCCCTGGCCTCAATGAACTCCCAAATCTCCACTATGTAATAATTCCTGCCACTGTGGCTCAAAGGGTTAATAAACCGGGACTTCTCAGACAGGACACAAGCTCATTCACCAACAGGAACCCAAGAACCGCTATACCACCTAGTGCTTCCTGTAGCGATTTTTTGGGGTTTCGCTACACCCTGTTTTGTCACAGTTGAGAGCACCTGGATTCTTCCCTAGCCCGAGGCTACCCAGGAGGCCCGGAAGCTCCTGAGTGATGGCCCGCTCAATCTTCTCCAGAAAGCAACCTCCCATGTAGGAGCACTGCTGGGAGAGCAGTTTGAAACTGGAAATGGGATTGATGCCAAAGAAGTCCTTATAGGCCTCACGGTTGGGAAGGTCAAATTTGCTGACATTGGTCTTTGCCAGGATGGTCTTGAAGATGTAGAATTTATCAGGATCTTCCACAATGTCCTTAAAGACCAGTTCTCCATCACTGAAGAAGGTCATTTTGTCCTTGTAAGTCTGCAGGTAGCGGTCAACCAGGAGGGCGTGGATGCGGACCCGGATGGCGTGCTGGCGGATGAAGGCAATCTTGTTCTCCAATCTGTTCTCGATCACCTGATTCAGGTCTTCCAGGAGGGAGATCTCTTCTTGGAGGAACAGTTCCTGATGGGTGTCTGGCTTATACTCTTGTGGCCAGAAGGAGCTGACGTAAACCCTTGGGGGCTCTGTGACATTGATGAGAGGGGCCAGGCTCCAGAAGAGGGCCCCGTAAACCCGCATGAGCATTTGGGTGGCCAGATTGTCAGCCTTGTTCAGGATGATCCTTATCTGGGACTCACGCCCCTTCAACTGGCGGAAGAGCATCTCCAGCTCCAGACCCACATCCAGCTTGGTTGGGTCAAAGACGACAAAGATGAGGTCAGCTCTGTCGATGAACCACTGGCACACGTCGTTGAAGGGATACCCTTTGGGAGACAGAAGCGAGAAGTCAAACTGAGTAGACCTCCCTCAAAGCCCGCACACCTCCTTTCAGAACTGAACCATTCTGGGGGTTGAAAGAAGGAACAGCACTATGGATTTTCTGGGTGTCTAAAGACTATTAAAAAGTCAATGATATAACCTGTCCCTTGCCAACCTTCAACCAAGAACAACCTGATCCTTGTTTTTCTTGTTGGTTTGTTTTTTGAGACAGGGTCTCACTCTGTCGCCCAGGTTGGAGTGCAGTGGCATGATTACAGCTCACTGCAGCCTCAACCTCCAAGCTTTAAGAATCTTCCCACCTCAGCCTCCCAAAGTGCTGTGGTTATAGGCATGAGCCACCACATCCCACCTGATCATTGTTTTAATCTACTGTGAAATCCAAGTTTCCAAGAAAGCTAAATACCTGTTCAAAATGGAGATTGTCCTATTGTCTAAAAGGACCTGGGGCAATGGCAAAGATGCTGAGGGAGAGAAATGAGGAATTAGAAGAACATGAAAGAATGAATGCATTATTTAGGGGGAAGGAGTGTCGGCTTGGCATTGAGACCTGGACTAGAATTTGAGCTTTGCCCCTGGCCTGCTGTATATTAAATGCCTCTAAGCTCTACTTTTTTAGCTCCAAAATGACAAGAACAATATCAACATCTGAGTTGATATAAAGATTACCATGTTGCTGTAAATATAGGAGAGCACCTAAAATTCCAGTCATACAGCTGGTGCAGAATACATTTTAATTCCATTAGCTTCTTATTTCCTAGTTTTCTTTGCAAATAAGAAAACTGAGGAGATGAGGACTAACTATCTTAAAAACATTGAAATCTTTTTTTTTATAATAATGTATAAAATTATCCAATGTGTAGTAGGGGTACAATTTACTATTATAATTATTAACATTATTAATATTACTAATGCTACTATGAATGTTGTTATACCATAATAATATAATTAAATACACTATAATATTACTAATATTACTACTATTATTAATTGCTTCTAATATTACTGCTAATATCATTACTACAGGATCTACTTATAACCACAATTGGAGTTGTAACCATAAACTGAGATCCACCGTCTGGTCACATATTCCCACACTGCTCTGTTCAGGACTCACTGCAGATAGCCTTGCCTCATGGCAGGACTCAGTGGTCTACTCCATAGCCGCATGACTGGCAGCATCTGGCTTCTAGTCTTGTGGCCTGGTTGTCAGCCTTGTTCATTAAATACATTCACACTGTTGTACAACCATCACCGCTATCCCTCTTTGGAACTTATTCATCTTCCCAAATTGAAAACTCTGTACCCATTTAACAGTTACAGCCCATCTCCCCTTCCCCCGAGCCCCTGGTTAAAACCACTCCGGTTTCTGTCTTTCTGATTTTGCCTACTCTCATGTAAGTGAAGTCAGATAGGCCCAAAGTAGCGTTCCCCTGCTACCAGAGGGCAAGTAGGGCTTTGAAGAAGCCTGCTAAAGCCTTATGGGGAAGCAATCCTGGAAAAGCAGAAACCGGGAATAGGAAGAGTTGAAGGTCAGGTTCAACCTACAGCAGGCCCAGGAGCACCAGACCCAATTTAGCCAGAAGTCAAATATACTGTTACTGTGATCCAATTAGTCCAGGCCCTTGGCTACACAGGACAGACGGGACCTCCCGGAGACAACTGAGCCCCAGCTTGAACCTCTCAGAGCTGCTTGCAGAGAGGACTAGGCCCCCACTTTAGAAAATATTGCCGTCTCCAAACCAAATCAGTCCTCGGGAAGGTAGGAGGACCAGGCACTCCAAAACCCAAGTGGCATCGCAGTGATGACAAGAAGGGGTGGAAGTTAAGAATGCCTCTCCTGATTGTGGGCAACACTGGGCACACGTCCTCTCCCTGCCTGCCTACCACCCACTGTCAAAAGTCGTTTTCTTTTCTTTCTTCCTTTTTTTTTTTTTTTTTTAAAGACAGAGTCTTGCTGTGTCACCAAGGCTGGAGTGCAGTGGCATGACCACAGCTCACTGCAGCCTTGACCTCCTGGGCTCAAGCAATCCTCGCAACTCAGCCTCCCAAGTAGCTGGGACTACAGACATGTGCCACCATGCCAGCCTAATTTTTATAGTTTTTGTGGAGGCAGGGTTTTACCATGTTGTCCAAGCTGGTCTAGAACACCTGGGCTCAAGTGATCCATCTGCCTTGGCCTCCCGGAGTGCTGGGATTACAGGTGTGAGCCACTGTGCCCACCCTATTTATTGATTTATTTATATGAGATAGGGTCTTACTCTTGCCCAGGCTGGAGTGCAGTGGCACGATTACGGCTCACTGCAGCCTCAACCTCCTTGGCTCAAGCAATATTCCCATCTCAGCCTCCTGGGTAGCTAGGACCACAGGCACATGCCACCATGCCTGACTAATCTTTTAAATTTTTTTATAGAGATAGAGTCTCACTATGTTGCTCAGGCCGGTCTTGAACCCCTGGCCTCAAGGGATCCTCTGTATTGGCCTCCCAAAGAGCCGGGATCACAGGCATGAGCCACCATGCCTGGCCAAAAATAATTTTTTGAAACAGAGCTTACACTGTTCAGAAATGAGGGCTAAATTACCTCTTTCTTGCTGCTTGCGGTTCTCGATGATGCCTGGTGTGTCCACAAAAGTGACCCTCTCCAGAAGTTTGTGGGGAACCTCAATGCCAATCAGCTTCTCTAGGAAATTCTGGCCAAACTTCTCAAGGGGTGAGAAGGAGCGGGCGCTGTCAGCAGCCATGACGATGCCCTCGATGGTTTTCAGCTTGGGCCCGTGCATGAGGACCGTGAACTCCGAGGTGGTGGGTTCGGCGCCTGGCACACGGGGTGAGAGGTGAAGGAATACGTGATCTCTGTGAAACGGACCTACTGAGAAGCATGTGTATATGCTGGGTGTCACAGGGAGACTTTTGCAACAGAATTGCATATGTTGGCTAAGCTATTGGGGCTTTCTTTTAATTGTAGTAAAACATATATAACATAACAGTTACCTTTTTTTTTTGAGATGGAGTCTTGCTCTGTCACCCAGGCTGGAAAGCAGTGGTGCAATCTCAGCTCACTGCAGCCTCCATCTCCTGGGTTCAAGCGATTCTCCCACTGGTCTGGAACTTCTGACCTCAAATGATCTGCCCACCTTGGCATCCCAAAGTACTGAGATTACAGGTGAGGACCACCACACCCAGCTAATTTTTTGTATTTTTAGTAGAGACAGGGTTTCACAATGTTGGCCAGGCTGGTCTCGAACTCCTGACCTCAGGTGATCCTCCTGCCTCGGCTTCCCAACATGCTGGGATTACAGGCATAGAGTCACCGTGCCCAGCCTTTTTCTTTTTCTTTTTCTTTTTTTTTTTTTTGTGAGACAGAGTCGCGCTTTGTCGCCCAGGCTGGAGTGCAATGGCGTGATCTCGGCTCACTGCAAGCTCCGCCTCCCAGGTTCATGTCATTCTCCTGCCTCAGCCTCCCCAGTAGCTGGGACTACGGGCACCTGCCACCATGCCCAGTGAAGTTTTTTGTATTTTTAGTAGAGATGGGATTTCACTGTGTTCGCCAGGATGGTCTCCATCTGACCTCGTGATCCACCTGCCTTGGTCTCCCAAAGTGCTGGGATTACAGGCATGAACCACCGCACCCGGCCCTCAAATTTCGTAGTGGCATAACTTTCCTTTTTTCTCTCTTTTTTTTTTTTGAGATGGAGTCTCGCTCTGTCACCCAGGCTGGAGTGCAGTAGCGCAATCTCAGCTCACTACAATCTCTGCCTCCTAGGTTCAAGCAATTCTCATGTCTCAGCCTCCCGAGTAGCTGGGATTACAGGCATGTGTCACCACACTTGGCTAATTTTCATATTTTTTTAGTAAAGGCGGGGTTTTTGCCATGTTGGCCAGGCTGGTCTCAAACTGATGGCCTCAAGTGATCCACTGCCTTGGCCTCCCAAAGTGCTGGTATCACAGGCATGAGTCTTCATGGCCGGCCAGTGATTTAACTTTTCATGGTGCTTTTACACCATGAAAACATAGCATTCAAATCCCAACAATCACACAAGAAGATTGATTACCTGTATAGAGCTGATAGCGAGTATTTTCCAGTCCAAGGAGGTAGTTTATCATGGTAGATTTACCAACACTCCACGGTCCCAGGAACAGCACCATGGGCTTGGAGGTAATCTCTCCGTCTGTGGGCGACAGGAAGTAGAAATGGAATAAATCCAACAAAAGTTCAGACACAGGGTATGGCACCGTACTCCAAAGCATCTCACCGTCCATCCAATTGAGTTGTGGAATTCTCCATGAATCAGATGTGTGTAGCCCCCAGTGGCACTTCTCTTGCTACATAAGTGCGATCACCCAGTAAAAAGACACAGAAGTCACTTTTGGGCCTTGCTCAGATCCTTGGCACATCTGCCCCCACCAGAAGAAGTATCTCCGTGAATTCAACGAACCCTGACTTGGAACTCACTCTGGGTTAGGTCTCCTGGTTAAATCTGGAGGAGAAAAGCTTATAGAAAAAGGAAGACAGAGCTTCCACATGGAGAGAATCTGGGTTGAGAATGGAGGATGGATGTGGAGCAGCTTGTATAATCTTGGGTGATCTGGACTCAGACCCTACCTGTTTCCAGCCTCTGCAGCTTTCCTCTCTTCCAACATGGGGATCCCCAAACTCCCAATACAACCTAATCCTGGGCTCTAAGGCCAGTCTCTCTCTCTTTCTCTCCTCTTTTGCTTATAATGAGGGTCTCCGTTGCCCAGGCTGAAATGCAGTGGTGCAATTGTACCCCACTATGATGACTGGGCTCAAGCAATCCTCCCACTTCAGCCTCCCAAGTAGTAGCTGGGACTACAGGCATGTGCCACTATGCCCAGCTACTTTTTACATTTTTTTGTAGAGACGGGGTCTTGCAGCATTGCTCAGGCTGGTCTCAATTTTTCTGGGCTCAAGCAATCCTCCCACCTTGGCTTCCCAAAGTGCTGGGATTACAGGTGTGAGCCATTGCACTAACCCTCTTCTAGGGCCACGCTCAAACACTAGCCTCTAAAGTCCATGACAAATTTGCCAGTGCCCAAAACCAAACAATGAACTGGCAATTCTTGGGTCCTGCATCCAATGTCCTTCCGAAGGCCATGTTGGGGAGATGACCCAGCCAAGGGCCACTCCAGGTGGGTCCCTAAGAGGAAAAATAGAATGCTCTAGTGCTTTCAAATCCAGCGGCCAGGGAGGGAAGGGGAGAGGCTTTCGGCGTGGGGTGTGGTCAATCTTACTGCAGATTTTCAGGCCTCAGCTCTTTCAGCTCTTCTCTGGACTACAGCACAGAGGGTCAGCCCTGCATAATTCAGCACCGAAGTTCTCCAGACTTGTCTCCCTGAGGCCAGCAGTTCGCCCAAAAAACACTAGGCACTCCCCTCTTGTTTCATTTATTTGTTATGATTTTAATTTATTTAATCTCTTGGTTCAAAGATCAGGAATATAAAATGGTAAACAGTGAAAAGTTTCCCATCTCCGTCCCAGTCTGCCTCAGCCCTCACACCCCCTGGAATAGGTAACCACTGCTGATTTCTTACATGTTATTTTAGACATTTCAATGCATATGTAAGCAATATTAGTAGCTATCACATTCCCCATCTTTTCTTTTCTTTTTTCTTTCTTTTTTTTTTTGAGACAGGGTCTCACTCTGTTGCTCAGGCCAGAGTGCAGTGGTGCGATCATAGCTCATGTAGCCTCGACCTCCCAGGCTCAAGCAATGCCCCCACCTCAGCTTCCTGAGTAGCTGAGACTACAGGCATGTATCACCAAGCCCAGCTCATTTTTGTATTTAGAGTAGAGATGGGGTCTTGCCATGTTGCCTAGGCTGGTCTCCAACTCCTGGGTTCAAGAGATCCACCCACCTTGGCCTCCCAAAGTGCTACTATTACAGGCATGAGCCCGGCACCCAGCACTTCCCCATTTTTTTTTTTTATTTTTTTATTTTTTGAGACACAGTCTTGCTCTATTGCCCAGGCTAAAGTGCAGTGGCACAATCTCAGCTCACTGCAGCCTCCGCCTCCTGGGTTTAAGCCATTCTTCTGCCTTAACCTCCCAAGCAGCTGGAACTACAGGTGCATGACACCATGCCTGGCTAATTTTTGTATTTTTAGTAGAGATGGGGTTTTACCATGTTGGCCAGGCTGGTCTCGAACTCTTGACCTCAAGTGATCCACCTGCCTCGGCCTCCCAAAGTGCTTGGATTACAGGCGTGAGTCCCCACACCCGGCCCCTATCTTTTTACAGAGAGTGCTGCCATGTGCTTCCTCTTCTGTATCTTGCTTTCGGATGTTCTGGTCTTCCTTCTCTGAGGCTAAAGCTCAGTCCTAACCAGGTGGAGTCTTATACAGGGCAGGCACACGTACATTGCCTGAAAGCAACACCATGGCCCTGCCCCATCCCTTCCTGCCTGTGAATACACAGGAGACACATCTCTGTGTAAGTCAAGCCCTGGCTGAGGGCCAGGAAGGGATAAGGAGGCTGAGAGGGTGGCAGGAGTCCCAAGTTACAGCCACAGAGATGTTACAGTCTCTTAACACCGGCCCAGGTGACGACAAGGAGAGCCCTAGATGTTCCTGTTCTCTGAGACAAGCCACAAACAGGGCCCTTTCCTGGTGCTGTGGTTTCGGCTCCTCACAGCAGGGGGCACCGCTGGCCTACGCAGGAGGTGGGAGGTGAGCCTGGGAGAGGTTACAAGGAAGCTGGCCAGAGACTAGGAGTTAGGAGCCAAGCCCAGAAGGCGAGCGCAGGGGCCAGAAAGCAGGCCCGCCCTGCAGAGCGCCATGCCCTGGGGACACTGGAGCTCCTGGCCCCTGCTGCTGTCCACATAAGTTTCCTGGGAGGGCCAAGCCTCTGGGTCTTAGGGCCAAGAGAGGAAGAGAAAGCCTTTGGGAGGCTCTGCAAGCTCACACCAATGGCTGTGCGTCCGCTACAAAGGGGGCGATAACTGGCTCCTAGACTATGGAAAAGCAGTGTAGGCAGCTGTGGAACCGGGTATTCCCTGCTTCCAGCTGTGTGATCCTGGGTAACCCAGCACGTCTCTGGGCCTCAGGTTCCCCTCTGTAGACAGGAAGAACACAAACCCTATTATACCCTGGCCACTTACAGCCATCCAGAGCATCAAACGAGATCACATAGAAACAGCCAGATTAACACAGGGAAAGACTTGTAATCTCATTCACAAAACAATAAGATACCATTGCTAAATTTTTTAAAGATGAGTAACTTTTTTTTTTTGAGTCGGAATCTTGCTCTGTCACCAGGCTGGAGTGCAGTGGTGCAGTCTTGGCTCACTGCAACCTCCACCTCCTGGGTTGAAGCATTTCTTCTGCCTCAGCCTCCCAAGTAGCTGGGATCACAGGCAGGCACGTGCCACCATGCCTGGCTAATTTTTGTATTTTTAGTAGAGATGGAGTTTCACCACATTGGCCAGGCTGGTCTTGAACTCCTGACCTCGTGATCCGCCCGCCTCGGCCTCCCCAAGTGCTGGGATTACAGGCATGAGCCACTGCGCCCGGAACAAAGATGAGTAACATTTTTAAATGGCATTGCTGTTGGGAAACAAGGATTCTCATCTACTGTTATTAAGAGTACAAATTGGTATCATGGGAGACAATATGGTAACAACTAGCAAAATGTTTAATTGCAGTGTTCCAATTTTTTTTTTGGGGGGGGGACAGGGTCTCACTCTGTCGCCCAGGCTGGAGTGCACTGGTGCAATCTCAGCTTACTGCAACCTGCAATCTCTGCCTCCCAGGCTCAAATGATCCTCCTGCCTCAGCCTCCCAAGTGGCTGGGACCACAAGCACATGCCACCATGTCCAGCTCTTTTTTATTTTTTTAAGACGGAGTCTCGCTCTGTCACCCAGGCTGGAGTACAGTGGCACAATCTCAGCTCACTACAACCTCTGCCTCCCCAGTTCAAGTGATTCTCGTGCCTCAGTCTCCCCAGTAGCTGGGATTATAGGCACCCACCACCAGACCCAACCAATTTTTGTATTTTTAGTAGAGACAGGGTTTTGCCATGTTGGCCAGGCTGGTCTCAAACTCCTGGCCTCAAGTGATCTGCTCGCCTCAGCCTCCCAAAGTGCTGGGACTAGAGGTGTGAGCCACCGTGCCTGGCCATAGGATTGTTTTTAAAAGTGCTATGAGCCATCGCGCTGTGCCCCAATTTTTCCGTGTGTTTTGTTTGTTTGTTTTGAGATGGAGTCTTGCTCTGCTGCCCAGGCTGGAGTGCAGTGGCAGGATCTTGGCTCACTGCAACCTCTGCCTCCCGGGTTCAAGCAATTCTCCTGCCTCACCCTCCTAAGTAGCTGGGATTACAGCTGCCCGCCACCACGCCCGGCTAATTTTTGTATTTTTGGTTTCATTGGTCAGGCTGTTCTCGAACTCCTGACCTCGTGATCTGCCCGCCTCGGCCTCCCAAAGTGCGGGGATTACAGGCGTGAGCCACCATGCCCGCCCCTAATTTTTGTATATTTTGTAGAGACAGGGTCTCACTATGTTGCCCAGGTTGATCTCAAACTCCTGGGCCCAAGCCATCCTCCCATCTCTGCCTCCCAAAGCACTGGGATTACAGGCATGAGCCACCGGGAAGGTGCTGGTTTTCCAGAGCATGGCATGGTCACGCAGGGGAAGAGCACACAGCTGTCAGAGGGAAGGAGGGGGGACTCCACACACACACAGCTCATGTAACAGGATCCCATGTTTGTAAAAACAAAAAATGACATCCATCTGTGTGTTCACACATGAAGAGGAAATGCCTGGAAGTCTTCACTATAACAATGGGTTTCTCTGGGAGTCGAATTAAAGAAGTTGGAGGTCAAGAATAGAATTTTTATTTTTCGACATATACTATTCTGCATTATTTGAATTTTTTGCAACAAGTGTGTCTTATTTTTATTATTTTGAAAACCAATTTTGTAAAGAATCCAGGCCCAAAGGAAGCAGAAAGGAAGGGCAATAGGAGGAGGGGAAGGAACGGAGTGATCAGAGGACTCAGGCACCACCTGTGAGTAGACAGGGGGCATCTGTGGCTCTCCAGCACAGGAGGGATCGAAATTGGCATCATTGCCCTTGAAAACTCAAATGTGCATGACTGGAGCATAAAGGCTTAAAACCAAAATGCATCTGTAACACCCTGGGAAAGCATCGCGCTCTGCTGGTGACAGGGTAGCTCCGTGGTGGAGGTGTCGTCCTTTCCAACTCCCAGGGGGAGCCCAGACCCAGACCCGTGAGTCCTCGCACACGTCATGAACGAGCTCCTGAACCTGTGTGGGCACCGGGGGAGTACGGGCTGGTCAGTGGTGCGACCCCGCCAACAGGCCTGTGCCATACCTGTGATCTCATGCCCTACCTGTGATCTCATGCCCTACCTACGAGCTCATGTCCTACCTGTGATCTCATGCCCTACCTGTGATCTCGTGCCCTACCTATGAGCTCATGTCCTACCTGTGATCTCATGCTGCCGGAGCTCATTGTACTTGTAGGACTGCTCCAGGGGCTTGATGGATGAGTGGTAGATCTTCCGAAGCCGCTGAAGCACCGCTGGAGACAGAGAGGGCCAAGGGAAGAGCATTAAGCAGGTGCGATCCAGGCAGCTCCTCCATTGTGGAGGGGTCTCACCACCCAGGGCAGCTCCACCCCTGCCTGGTGGGGAGCAAGCGCTGTTTGCAGCCCAGGGACTGTGCAATGTATTTGCGTTTGGGGAGCTGGCCCACATCTCAACCCACAGAAACCTCCCACCCACCCCCAAAGCCTCCTGAGCTGTTTATTTTATTTTATTTTATTTATTTATTTATTTATTTATTTTAATTTATTTTTTTGAGACGGAGTCTCGCTCTGTCGCCCGGGCTGGAGCGCAGTGGCCGGATCTCAGCTCACTGCAAGCTCCGCCTCCCAGGTTTACACCATTCTCCTGCCTCAGCCTCCTGAGTAGCTGGGACTACAGGCGCCCGCCACCTCGCCCGGCTAGTTTTTTGTATTTTTTAGTAGAGATGGGGTTTCACCGTGTTAGCCAGGATGGTCTCGATCTCCTGACCTCGTGATCTGCCCGTCTCAGCCTCCCAAAGTGCTGGGATTACAGGCTTGAGCCACCGCGCCTGGACTATTTATTTATTTATTTATTTATTTTATTTTATTTATTTTTTTTTTTGAGACAGAGTCTTGCTCTGTCACCCAGGCTGGAGTGCAGTGGCGCGATCTCGGCTCACTACAAGCTCCGCCTCCTGGGTTCACGCCATTCTCCTGCCTCAGCCTCCCGAGTAGCTGGGACTACAGGCGCCCGCTACCACGCCCGGCTAATTTTTTTGTATTTTTAGTAGAGACAGGGTTTCACCGTGTTAGCCAGGATGGTCTTGATCTCCTGACCTTGTGATCCGCCCGTCTCGGCCTCCCAAAGTGCTGTGATTACAGGCTTGAGCCACCGCGCCCGGCTGGCCTATTTATTTATTTTTTTAGAGACAGGATCTTGCTCTGTCGCCCAGGCTGGAGTGCAGTGGTACAGTCATAGATCACTGCAGGCTTTAACTCCTGGGCTCAAGCAATCCACCCACCTCAGCCTCCCAAAGTGCTGGAATTACAGACATAAGCCACTATGCCGATGTTTTTTTTTAAAACCTCTCTCCTCCTTCCTCACCTCAATAGGTGTCTGAAACCTTGTCTCGGTCTGCAGCCTCACTGCAAGCCCTTTCTTTAGTGGATGAGAATTCCATCTCTGTCGCCCACCTCTGTGTGTGCTCCCTGAGGCTTAGAAGGCAAGGAGGCCCAGCATCCAGCAGGCCTGCAGAACGGCACCCTGGCCCTGGCCTTGGCCTGTCACTGTACTTCCAGACACTCCCGGGGGTGGGTCAGATAATCCAGGTGGCCTCTTTCTAAGAGGAAGCTCCCTGCTGGGAGCCCACAGTAGGAGGGAGGCACCAATAGGAAGGCCCATGGGGTGGCGAGTCAGGCTAGCGAGACTCTACCCCTCGATCCGCCACCCCCTAGCTGTGTGCAGGAGCAAATCGCTGCCAGCCTGAGCTCCATTTAGGTGGTTCATTGATTAAGAGGAGACAAGCCCTGCTGCAGTCCTTGGGTTTCAAAGATAAAATGAAATACCACACGTGACATGGCTTTATAAACTAAAAATCACAGCAAAGGAGATGGGTGTGTGTTAAGCATCCTCCCCGCACAGCATGGGGCCACACTGGATTCGCCCACACTGGGCCGTCTGCTTGGACGGCCCTTCCTCCTCTGTGCCCACCTGAAACCCCGAGGCTTGGACCCCGCTCACAGAGCCTCCTCCATGAAGCCTCCCACATTGAGAGCTCTCCTCTTCCCCAACGTCCCCTCCGGCCTCCAAGATACAGCCCCAGCGTGCCCTGGCTCTCAGGAGCCTCCAGGAGTCTGCCTAGGCCCTGGCGGGCTGGGCTGTCCCAGCCCTGGGCACATCTCCCTCCCCTGGTTACCAGAGTAGTCATCAGATGGCTTGTCCTCATTCAGCATGAGGGTCTTCTCGATGTGGGAGCGGTCCCTCAGTGGGGCTTCTTCATTTGCATCCTCCGTATCTTCTGTGGAGAGAAGCAGACAGCCAGGTGAGGGCCAAGCGAACAGCCAGCTGAGCTCTGTGCCCCGGCGAGGCAGACGAAGGCTGGACCTCAAGCAGGGGCTCAGCGGGGTCTTGCCAAGTTACACTGGACTGAGTTCTGCCTTTAGGAAGGAATTTAATCATCCAAACTCTATGAAGCTCCATGTGCAATGTATTCACATTCGGGAAGCTGGTCCACATCTCAACCTGCAGAAACCTTCTTATCTATTTATTTCATATATTCAACAAATATGCATTGAACACCTTCGCCATGCCAGGCACTGAGCATCATGCTGGGAATGCGGTGGTGCCCAAAACAGGCACAACTCCTGCCCTTAGGCAGTTGCTCTTAGTCCAGCGGAGTCAGAGATGATAGTCTTTAAAGTAACGTTGGGGCCGAGTGCAGTGGCTTACACCTGTAATCCCAGCACTTTAGGAGGCCGAGATGGAAGGATCACTTGAGCCCAAAAGTTTGAGACCAGCCTGGGCAACACAGCAAGACCCCATCTCTACCAAAAAAATTTTCCAGGCAGTGGTACACACCCATAGTCTCAGCTCAGGAAGCTGAGACAGGAGGATTCTCTCAACTAAGGAGGTCAAGGTTGCAGTGAGCCATGATCACTCCATGGCACTCCAGCCTAGGTCACAGAACAAGACCCTGTCTCAAAAAATTAAAACATCAAACATCTCTGGAGGCTTTGGGGGTGGGTAGGAGAATGCCTTTTGGCTTGAACTCCAGCCTGGGCAAAAGAGGGAGACCCTGTCTCAAAAATAATAAAAATAATAATAATAAAATGTAATCATTACAGATGATGAGGTGGCCACAGAAGGAAACATTCTGAAAGCTAAGTGGGGCTCAGGGTGTGCCTGCACCAGTGGTCTCAGCAGCAGGGTCACAGAAAGCCTCCCCAGGTCTCTGCTCAGGGAGGGAGTTAGGTGAAGGGTGGAGAGAAGCGTTCTGCGAAAGCCCCAGACGAGCCTTGTTTAGCAAGAAGCAGGAGAAGGGGAGTCCGGCTGCAGTCAGGGAGGCCTAAGTGCTGGGGAGCTGCTGAGGTCCTCAGGCCTGACCGGGCAGGACCTTCCACAGGGCTTTAGGTCTCATCCCAAGCGCAATGGGAGCCAGTGAAGGGCTCCAGGCAGGCAGCCGCCGAGGCCACATGAGCATTTCATCAGGATCACACTGGCCGTGTGGGAAGGACGGCTGGGAGGGCCACTGAAGAGTGTGTGTGTGTCTGTGTGTGTGTTGTGTCTGTCTCGGTGTCTGTGTTTCTATGTGTCTCTGTGTAGATCTCTGTGTCTGTGTGTCTCTGTGTCTGTGTATGCCTGTGCATGTCTGTGTTGCATATGTGGGTCTGTTTCTGTGTGTCTGTATGTTTCTGTATCTCTGTATCTGTGTGAGTCTGTGTGTATCTACGTGTGTGTGTGTCTCTGTGTCGCTGTGCGTCTGTATCTCTGTATCTGTGTGTATATTTCTGTGTCTGTGTCTCTCTGTTGTCTGTATCTGTGTATCTGTGTGTCCGTGTGTCTGTGTATCTGTGTCTGACTCTGTGAGTCTCTGTATCTATGTGTGTGCCTCTGTGTGTCTGTATCTCTGTATCCGTGTGTATATTTCTGTCTGTGTCTCTCTGTTGTCTGTATCTGTGTATCTGTGTGTCCGTGTGTCTGTGGATCTGTGTGTGTGTGTGTGTGTGTGTGTGTTGAGGGGAGCAACTGTTGCTTCTCACCCAGAGATCAAGTGATGTGGGTGCCTGCTGCAGGCTCCCAGGGAGAGGGAGGCTCCCGTTCCTGAGCCTATGATATCACAGCCGCTTCTTCCCAGGCTGCCTGCACAGAGGATTTTAGGCGAGTAGAAGAGGGGTGGACTCGGGCCTTATGGGGCAGAAGGAGGCCAGCTCCACTAGGGGTGAGAACCAAAAAAGAGTCCATGTGCCTCTTGCAGCATCTCATGACAGTGACTCTTTAAACCAGTCCCAGGCAGCCCCAACCCCAGACCCAGAATAGGGAGCTGACTGACCACAGCACACACCCGCCCTTATGGAGTACAATTCCTGACAGGTAGTATATAAATAGTATGTAGATAGTATATAAATTGACTGGGAGTGGTGGCTCAAGCCTGTAATCCCAGCACTTTGGGAGGCCAAGGTGGGCGGATCATGAGGTCAGATCGAGACTATCCTGGCTAATACGGTGAAACCCCGTCTCTACTAAAAATACAAAAAAAATTTGTACTCGGGAGGCTGAGGCAGGAGAATGGCGTGAACCCGGGAGGCAGAGCTTGCAGTGAGTTGAGATCGCGCCACTGTACTACAGCCTGGGCGATAGAGCGAGACTCTGTCTCAAAAAAAAAAAAAAAAATTGCCAAGCGTGATAGTACATGTCTGTAGTCCCAGCTACTCAGGAGGCTGAGGTGGGAGGATCGCTTGAGCACTTGAGCCCAGGAGTTAGAAGCTGCAGTGAGCTATGGTTGCACGACTGCACCCCAGCCTGAGTGCAAGACCCTGTCAAAAAAAAAGAAAAAGAAAAAAGGATGTAAATGAATTCTGCAAGAAAGCCTGTGGGGAAGCCATCTTGGAGAGTGAAGACTTGACCTTGACCTCTACCCTGAAAGCCCCACTCCTGGTCTAAGTCCATGCACTAAGCAGATGCAGCCATGAAGGTGCCTGACCGACCCTCGCATCGGCTGCCATTCTCACACTGCCCGAGAGCTTCGGCCCTGTCCTTCCCCCTCTGCTCCTGGCCCCCAGACTTTTGAGGGCAGCCTTGGCGGCTTTAGGTGGGCATTTGAGAGACAATGGTGGTCACAGCCTGAGTTCTCATCTCATGATCCTGACCCCTCGGTCCTGGTTCTGCAATGCTTCCTACAGCCTAGTCTTCAAGGGGAGACCCCAGTCCTAGCCCACTAAGGGAATCATCAGGGAAGTTCCCAACCCACCCCCATCCACTCCCTGCACGTCCCTCCACCCGCCAATCACAGGGCACCGATCATGCCATTAGCTCCCTGCTCCTTTAGGTTGAGGCAATGGCATGGGCTACGGCGCATCAGGGACCCTAAAGGGAGGTTCTGGGGGCCCCTCTGACCCCTCTCACTGCCCCTTTCAAACTGGAGGCCAGCAGCCAATGCACAGCCTGAAGGCACCTCCCTGGGCCGGGACCCTGAAAAGGGCCTGCCACCCTCTGCCACCTTCTTCTGTCCCTGCCTGTCCCCTGCACACAAGACTTCCAGGGAGAATGCAGCTGCCCAAGGGACGGGGTTGCTATTAGGGAATTAATTCCTACCCTGGGCAGCAATGATGGGACTCTCCCTCCCCTGATGTCCCTCCTCAGGCTCCTCTGCCTTCATGTCCAGGGTCTCACTGCCCACGGACTCCGTATTCAATTCCTCCGAGCCAGGCTGGGCCCCTCTGTCCCTGTGGCTTGTGGTTCCTGTGGCTTCCTGAAGCTCCCCGCCTTCCTGGGGCTCCCCAGCTTCCTGGAGATCTCCGCCTTCGTGGGGCTCCCCGGCTTCCTGGGGCTCCCCGCTTTCCTGTGGCGCTCCACCTTCCTGGGGCTCCTCGGCTTCCTGGAGATCCCTGCCTTCCTGGGGCTCCCTGGCTTCCTGGAGATCCCCACCTTCCTGGGGCTCCCTGGCTTCCTGGGGATCCCCACCTTGCTGAGGCTCCCCGCTTTCCTGTGGCGCTCCACCTTCCTGGGGCTCCCCGCTTTCCTGTGGCGCTCTACCTTCCTGGGGCTCCTCGGCTTCCTGGAGATCCCTGCCTTCCTGGGGTACCCTGGCTTCCTGGGGCTCCTCGGCCTCCTGGGTCTGCGTGGCCTCCTCGGAGGTGCCCTCTGCTTCTTCTGAGCTAGCCCCATCGCCACTGTCCTCTTCAGACTCCTCTTCAGAGGGAACTCCTCCTTCTTCCTCGCTTTCACCTCCATTGCCACTTTCCTCTTCAGAGGAGGCCTCATCTGCGTCCTCCTCGGTCATCTCTGGGGCCTGGTTCTCCTCAGTGTCCCCTGCCTTGGCGCTCTGGGCGCCCCCAGGCTCTGCACTGGCCTCTGCAGCTGGGCCGGGCTCCCCCTGGTCCTCGGTGCCCTCACTGGCTTCTGTGTCAATATCCGGCTCCGACTCTCGCACAATAGTCGCGACATCAGGGGCTCCCTCTGGCACTGCAGGCTCCTGGCCAGGCCCAGGGCTGCCCTCGGCCTCTGTGTTCAGTGAGTGGAACCCATCACCCTCCGAGCGAGGAGAGGCCCCCTCTGCCTCCGGCTCTGCTGTCCCTGCCACTGCTTCCTGCACCGGGCTGTCCCCTGGGACCTCCTGGACTTCCTCAGGGAGTTCATGGCCCCCAGCCTGTTCTCCTGCCTCTCCACTGGCAGCTCCCTCCGTGGGGAGCCCAAGCCCAGTCTCCTCCTCTGCTATTCCCTCTCCAGAACGGGGCTCTGGCCACTCCTCTTCCACAGGCCCCTCGGCCCCTCCTGAAGGGAGGGCGCTTGCCACTGGTGGGCCATTCTTTTCCTCCCCAGGCCCCGCAGAGTCCCTGTTGTCCTTTTCCCCAGGTGGAGGTGACTCTGTGGCTGAGGCATTGGAAAGGCTGGCTTCAGGATCGGAGCCCGGGCCGGGGGCAGACACGGGGGTCTTCTCGGGGCTCTCAGCCTCCCTGCCATCTGGGCAGTGAAGGAGCAGTTTCTTGTCTTGAGGGGCTGTGTCTGCATAAAGCGCCCTTTCTTTCTCCTCTAGACTTGCGTCTCCAGCAGAGAAATGATTCTCCAACAAATTGCCAACATCCTCTGTGCCACCCGACGCGGAGACTTGCAGTTCTAAATGATTAGAACATGATTGGTCAGTTTCACAGGGTTGGCACTGACTGTGTTTCTCAAAAGAGTCTACATCAACCCAGCTCCCGTCTTCCGGGATGTGGTGTTGGCCTGGTGTGCAGTGTTACGCCTATCAACCTAGGTCTTCAGGACTACCTCGTACGTAGAGAGCGGAATAGGTGTTATCCTGCCTCCCTCCCAAGATGTGGAAACTGTGGATCAGGGAGTTAAAGGACTGACCCACTGTCCATCACTAAGAAGTGAGCAGCTGTGCTAACCCGAGAACCCCCGCGACCCTGGCCCTGACCTTCAACCTTCCCGGCTTGGTCCTGATGACTGTATAGGGAGGGAAACTTGGATGAGCCCTTCCAGTCCTTCCTCATCCTTGCTCATGGGCATGTGCAGCCGGGCTCAACCTTGGAGATGCTTCCAAGATGGGACAAATGCCTGTGCATCCCAGCTCGTGGCAGTTCCTACCATCATTAACCAGCAGGCTTTTAATACTGCTCTCAGCAAAGGAGTGAAAACAGGTGTTTGCAGGCGGGATAATCTTAGGTTACAGGGCACAGTGCTTAGGGGATTACTTGTGGCTCTCAACCTTATTAAGTCACACATCTAACCCTGTCCCAGTAAGGGCAGGCATTTGCTGGCCTCCCTACCTTAGATTAGAGGGCACATGGCCTGAGGAGGAGATATCCAAAACAGGCCGGGCCTGGCTTCCCGAAGGCTGTGGCCAACCCCTTCCAAGGGGATCCCCTTGTACGGGACTGCAGCTTAACCCAGAGAGTGGAGGGCTCAGGAAGAGAGAAGAGTAGGGGCCTTGTCTGTGCCAGAGACCTCTGTCAAGGATCAAGTTTAATATGTTCGGAAAATGGGGTCAGAAAAGGCCAAGTGTGGTGGCTCATGCCTGTAATCCCAGCACTTTGGGAGCTTGAGATAGGCAGATCACCTGAGATTGGGAGTTTGAGACCAGCCTGGCCAACATGGTGAAACCCCATCTCTAGTAAAAATACAAAAAAAGTAACCAGGTGTGGTGACACACACCTGTTATCCCAGCTACTCAGGAGGCTGAGGTTGGAGAATCACTTGAACCCGGGAGGTGGAGGCTGCAGTGAGCCAAGATCACGCCACTGCACTCCAGACTGCGCAACACAGCAAGACTCCATCTCAAAAAAAAAAAAAAGAAAAGAAAATGGGGCCCATTAGGCCCACCCCTCTACCCCCTGTCCCCAGGCTAGGGTCTGTTTATGGGGGACATTGCAGGTTCATGGAGATGAGGGGACCACAGGCTCATGCCTCGGGGCAGCTGAGGCGGTCTCTGTTCTCCCTGGACTCTCAAGGCCCCTCTCTGAGGAAGAGCACCCCACCTATCTGCTGGATGCAGACAACCCCCCTCTCTCAGGCCACCACTTGCTACTCCCATCTCTCCTTCCCACAAAGAAAAGTCACTTCTTGGGGTACCCCTTCTCCCTCAGGGTGCCCACCCTTGTTCCCCAAAAGCTGGGGCGGCCTCCAGGGATCAGAAGCAAATATTTTCTCATTAGTTCCCATAGACAGCCAGCCTGCTGTCAAACTCAGAAAGATGTGAAGCTTGGTGCCTTTTACTACAGAGGAGCCCCGTGGATTGAAATATACAACTTTTCCCCCAGCACTTTCATATGCACGGCCCTTTAACCTGCTTTATGACTGTCAGAAAGATTTTAGAGCTGAATTAGTGAAAGTCCAGAGATCTTTGTCCTGCCCCAGATACGTCACTACTAGGCAGCTAATGGGTGACCAGAGCCCAGAACTGCCCAGCGCCTGTCCAGGCTTGCATGCCATGCTGTGCTTAGCGGGGCACAGGGAAGCCCTTCCTGCCGGCACCTCTGCTCCTGCCTGCACACGCCTTCTCTCAAGGCTCATGCTCCGTACTGGTCCTGGCTCCTGATTTACAGGAATCCAATTTAATTCTGTGTTCCCAGGGCCTGGGACCCTGCCTGACCCACAGAAAGTGCTGGAAGAGGTCCGCAGTTAGATTTGGGTACTGATAAGAATTCCTGGTCTCTCTGTGGGGGACAGGACAGGGAGCTGAGTGTTGCTCATTTTAATCTTTCGTCACCACCTACATACCTGTAAGTCCTGACTCCTTCACCTATATCTCTATCTCTCTGCCTTCCACCCCTGCAGAAAAATCTATGCTGGGAACTTGGTTTAATCAGAGGAGACTGACTGTCCTTTGAGCAGCAGGACACGTATAGTGTACATGACGTACATCTGTATGTACATATCTGAGATACAGCCTGCCAGACAATGCTTAAGCACTTTATATATAAAACAGTATCCTCATCATACTGAATTTTCTTAATCTTACTTGTTTTGGTAAAATGAGTATTACTCATATTCCTTTTTTTTTTTTTTGAGACAAGGTCTCACTCTGTCACCCAGGCTGGAGTGCAGTGACACGATCTCGGTTCACTGTAACCTCCACCTCCTGAGTTCAAGCGATTCTCCTGCCTCAGCCTCCCAAGTCGCTGGGATTACAGGCGCATGCCAGGTTAATTTTTGTATTTTTAGTAGAGACGGGGTTTCACTATGTTGGCCAGGCTGGTCTTGAACTCCTGACCTCAAGGGATCCACCCACCTCAGCCTCTCAAAGTGCTGGGATTACAGGCGTGAGCCACCACACCCAGTCTCATATCCCTATTTTTACAGACGAGAAGACTGGAACCAGAGACATTGACGCCCTTGTTGAATGTCACGCAGCTAATAATTGGCTTGGGCCATGTGACTTCAGAGCCACAGTATCCCCTGGGAGCCTGTTAGAGATGCAGACTTTTAAGCTCCAGCCCGGACCCATTGAATCAGAATTTGCATTTTAACAAAATGGCCAGGCGAGTCCTGTGCACATTATAGTCTGAGAAGTGCTGGGCTACACCACCTCACAAACTACCCCTCAGCCAGCGATTCTCAGCATTGGCTGCATGTTGAAATCACCTGGTTTTTGGTCCCATACTTCCCTTTCTCTGCGGTTTTGATTTAAATAATCCAGGGTATAGCACCAGCATCAAGATTAAATTTAAAAAAAAAGTTCTTAGATAACACACAAAGTTGCAAACCACTGCAACTACCAAATCAAATAATCTTGACCCCCAGGTTTCAGTTCCCAGGCCCTCCCCACTCGCAGGCCCACCCCATTGAGGATCCCCATTGTGGGCTCCCACGTTGGGGTGGGTCTCCTAGGACCTGGCGTTTGCCTTTGGAACAGCAGTGGTTAAGGCTTCTCCTCTGGGAATCCAGCCCTTTCCATGGGCTCCTGTTGCCCTTCAATGATGGTGATGACCATGCTAATGAAGAGGATCGTGATGATGATGGTGGTGACGATGATGATGAGGATCGTGATGGTGATGATGATGATGATGAGGATCGTGATGGTGATGATGGTGATGATGATGATGATGGTAATGACCATGCTGATGATGAAGTTGTGATGATGATGGTGATGATGATGATAGTGATGATGACGATGATGATGACGATGGTGATGATCATGATGATGACGATGAGGATGATAGTGGTGATAATGATACTGAGCTGAATGAACTCTAGGTCTGATGTCCTATAACATTTCTGACAGTCTCAAAAGCCCTTTTCCCTGGTAAAGGTGAGAGGGCCACATAGTCCCAAGGGGGATGAAGACTCCAGACTTTGGGGGTTCACCATGACCATGACCTTCACACTGCTGTGTGTTTCCACTCCTGGGCCCTGGGCAGGAAGCGAGGCATGTGCATGCATGTATGCACATTTATATTCAAGCTCTTCCCTGGTTTTCACAACTTAGGGCCGAGCTTCCCCTGAACTTCAGCTAAACAATTTGGAGTAAAAAGGACTGAGGATAATGGCTTCTTACACTATGACCTTTCTTCCCAGGCTAAAAATAACTGTTTCAACAGAAAGTCTCTCAATGAAACAAGCTGTCCCATTAGGCCCCAGAGCTCAGTCCCCAGGAAGCAGCTGTGCCACTGGACCTGGTTCTCCTCTTGAAGACGCAGACAGAGGTGTGGGAGCCTCTGATTACACTCACTTCCATCCCAGGACATCTCACTTCAATCCTGGGAAATCAAGGCTGGTGTCTTTTCTGCCTCCCTCGCCTCTTGCCGAAGCACCCTATTGGCCCTGGGGCAGGGAGGCCGCAGAGGACCCAGGACACCCTGGAGAGGTGAATCCCCAGTAAGATGAGTCTTGGTCTATCCCGGGACATGAAGTGCCGCACTGTATGTGCTCCTGCCAGGGTAGCCGCCCTGGCTCCGGCCAGGCCAGGCCCAGGACTGACGTCAGGGCACAGGAATAGCAGGCCCCAACTCTGCCCAGAGACCATGGGAAGGCCCCAGCCCCACTCACACCCAGGCCAAGCACGACACACACCAATCCTGCTTCTCCCACCAGCCCCTCTGCCACCAGCCTTTCTCGGGGGGCCAGCTTTCCAGCAGCTCCCACCAGCCCTACAGCCTCACAGAGCCCCAGGCTCAGTCCCTCTCTCCTCTCTCCACCACCAACCAAACGCCCTGATTTTGTTTCTACAGCTCTGTCTCATTCCAAAGCACTTTTACATGAACTCAGAGGACTGTGAAGTTGCCAAGGGCCCTCGTGAGTCCAACTGTAAAGGAGGAAGCTCTGGCCAGAGACCTTCAGAGACTCGCCCAAGATCGGGGCAGGGGTGGGACAGAGCCCAAGTTATGACCCTTAGTCTGGAGTTCTTTCTGCCCCCACGGAGTTCACCATGAGGTGAACTTCACCATGAAGTGCTAGGGTTCCATAAAAGTGACTCATGGGGTGAGGAAAGATCAAACAGCAGAGACAGCCACCTGCTTTGTACTTCCTGCTCTCGCTGAATTTGTGTGCCCCAGTGTCTACAGGGAAATATTGGAGGGAGACTGGCAAGTCCTGCTCCTTTACTCTCCTTGCTTCTTCCCTCAGAATATTAGTATCTGTCTAGAGCCTCCTGTCCATTATTTTCTCCAACATCCCAAGACATCCGGCTTACAGCATCTTTTTTTTTTTCTTTTTTTTTTTGACAGGTCTTGCTGTCGCCCAGGCTGGAGTTCAGTGGCACAATGAGAGTTCACTGCAGCCTCCACCTCCTGGGCTCAAGGGATCCTCCCACCTCAGCCCCCCAAATAGCTGGAACTCCAGGCGTGTGCCACCACATCTAGCTGATTTTTTTCATTTTTGTAGAGATGAGGTCTCACTATGTTGCCCAGGCTGGTCTCGAACTCCTGGCCTCAAGTGATCCTCCCACCTCAGCCTTCCAAAGTGCTGGGATTACAGGTGTGAGCCACCCTTACAGCATATTTTCACTTTGCCAGTCCACACATGCCAGGCTCTGAGCTGGGTCATCTCCTTCCCTCACGTAGGACTCCATCTTTCCAAGGTAGTTTCCTGTGCTTATTCTTCTCTGATGCTCCTAGCAGCCCTCTGAGGCAGAAAAAGCAAGGGTTGTTAACCTCTCTTGAAATGAGGAAACAGACACACGGAAGTCAGGTCGTTTGCCTCACAACTCATTCCAGGGATGGGCTGGAACTCAGGCCAAGAGACGGAGCAAAGCTCCCTGGGAGTGACCATGACCTGCTGAGCTGTTCAAGCCCAGATACCCAGCTTCTGGGGCTGGGTCAACGTGTATCTGTGTGTTTCACAAGGGGATTCTACAGAACACCAGCATTTCAGACCCTCTGCACTAAATATAGTTAGTACCAAGGGCCAGGAAGCTCTGTCTTGAAGTTGAAACTAGAGATGGAGAGAATAGAGGTCAGGACCTGTTTTGAGCCCACCTCTGGATGTTGAATGTATTCAGTGCCTTCGTGGAATCAAATGTTGATTCTATTCCAGCCCATCCAAGTCTCCTTAGCACATGTTTCTAACAAGTACCTGCCAAAGTTATTCTTCCACATGACTTCTCATCCATTTGAACCAGAGCTAGCAAGTCCAAAGTCATGCGTAAGTAAAATACCTCTGGCCATTACTCACACACAGTTATGCAAATGAGTCATTAGTAATAAAATCCCCACGGAGGTGGGGCGGGGGGTGGGGGGGGGCAGGAATCACTCTCCAAATCTCTGTCTGGTTCATCTGTCCCAGAGGGTGAGGAGCACCAGCTATGGCATATACATGAGCCCCATGTCTTGCCCCCATCCACTCCCTACCCCACGCTTTGGCTCTCATTGGCTGTATCTCATTGTAGCAGGGAGCGATTCAGAAAACAGAATTCACACCGCAGAACAGGCAGCCTGCCCCCTTCCTTGTTCTACATCTTGTCTCTGAACACTCGTGGACTGGGCAAACGTGGGCCAGCAGCCTCTTCCGGTGTCCTGTCTTTCCTTGACTTTATCCTACTGAGTAAACATTCACTGCTCAGGACCTCTTGCTCTTCCACCTTTTTTTTTTTTTTGAGACAAAGTCTCACTCTGTTGCTCAGGGTGGAGTGCAGTGGTGCGATCTTGGCTCACTGCAACCTCTGCCTTCTGGGTTCAAGCGATTCTCCTGCCTCAGCCTCCCAAGTAGCTGGGATTACAGATGCCCGCCATCACTCCCAGCTAATTTTTGTATTTTTAGTAGAGACGCAGTTTCACCATGTTGGCCAGGCTGGTCTTGAACTCTTGACCTCAGGTGATCCACCCACCTCAGTCTCCCTAAGTGCTGGGATTACAGGCATTAGCCACCACACCCAGCCTCTTCCACTTCTTAGATGAAGTCTTAGGACAACTTTGCAGAAGGCCGTCACCCATAAGGACCCAAGAAGAGAAATTCTGGCTGGAGGAAGGCTTGTCTGCATCCTCCCAGGACCCCTGAGGTCCTCTTCCGCCATTCTTTCAGCCTTTCCCTCTTCTCCCAACACGGGCGACCAGAGTGCAGGGGCTGAGGCAGCCATTCTTGGAAGGTTTCTTTGGCTTCCTGGCCATGCTCCTAAAGTCAAGGCTAATCCCACTGGGACAGCTTGTCCCTGGCTGGACTCTAGCCCTTAAAATGAGTCATCCAGGGAATAGGATACAATGACAAAAGTATGACAGGGCACAATGACCAAGGCAGCAATCGGAAAGAACCTTGGGATTTGGGAGTCCAGAGAGATCTTCTCGTAGACTAACTGGTATGATTTCACTCATGAACAAAACCCTAAAACCCTGATAAGTGCTTGTCCCAAGGCCACGGTGCTAGTTAAGGTAGCTGGCAGCAGTCTACTTCTAGAACTCAGCTCTCTATGGACGCTCTCCCAGCAGTGGGCCAACCAATGTCTAAGTCTACCCTAGGGCAGTGATTTCTTAGCCCACCCTCTTCCACTCTTTAAAAAGAATTGTTCTAGGCGGGGCGCAGTGGCTCCGAGAACCGTGGCTCACGCCTGTAATCCCAGCACTTTGGGAGACTGAGGTGAGAGGATCCCTAGAGCCCAGGAGTTTGAAATCAGCCTGGGTAACAAAGCAAGACCTGATCTTTACAAAAAATTTTAAAATTAGCTCGGCATGGTGGCGTGTGCCTGCGGTCCCAACTACTGGCGAGGCTGTGGTTGACGGAGCCCTTGAGCCTAGGAGTTTGAAGTTGCAATGAGCTTTGACCACACCACTACACTCCAGCCTAGGCAACAGAGCGAGACCCTGTCTCAAAAAAAAAAAAAAAAAAAAGGATTAAGACTTCAACACAATTGTTTTTAGTCCATAGAGTCCTGAGAATTGACAGAATAACTTCACTCCCCACTCTACCTCCAATGCCTGGAAATTCTTGGTTTGGGAGGTAGGAAGAAATTACCAGAAATCCCACAACCATCATATATATACATGCTTGTCACTGATGCCTGGAGGAGTCATGAGTATACATGACTATTGACTTTTATTTTATTTTTATTTTATGTATTTATTTATTTTTTGAGACAGCATCTCTGTGGCTCAGGCTGGAGTACAGTGGTGCAATCTCGGCTCACTGCAACATCCGCCTCCCAGATTCAGGCAATTCTCCTGCCTCAGCCTCCTGAGTAGCTGGGACCACAAGTGCATGCAACCACACTCGGCTAATTTTTGTATTTTTTGTAGAGATGGGGTTTCACCATGTTTGCCAGGCTGGTCTCAAACTCCGGACTCAAGTGATCCACCCGCCTCAACCTCCCAAAGTGCTGGGATTATAGGCATGAGCCACGATGCCTGGCCACTATTCACTTTTGAAAGACAAATACCTCAGAAAGAACAAAACATGATATCCTAACCCCTCAGTGTGAGTCAATTACTAGCAGGGATGCTCTACAGAGCACTCAATTTTTCCAGAGATCAGCCGTGCCTGCAGTGCACAGAAATCCTTGCAGGAGGCCTTGGGCCTGCTGCCTCCCTTCAGAGGGGCCTAGCTGGGAAGGAAAGGGAAAGGAAGGAGAAAGGGATGCCGGCTGGGTTCTGAGACAGACCGAGGCAGGTGGCTGGTTTCCCCCCACCTCCCAGTCCGAAGAAATCGAATCTCCCTGGGATCTGTGGGGAGGAGGTGCTGGTCTAACTTTTGGGCCCCAGACAGGAAAAGACTCACTGGAAGCCAATGGAGCCTGGCTCCCCCAGGTCTCAGTCTAACAGCTATCCTGGGTGAAGGCCAGAGCCATCTCCAGCTTGGCAGGTGAAGGGGTCAAGGAATCCAGGCCCACCCCATCCCCAATCCAGGGAAGCTGGAGGAAATCTTCTTGAGAAATGTGAGAGCTTGGGAAGTGGGTGTGACACCTTCCCTAGCCTGAGCCAGGCCCCCAGCTATATCTTTTCTTTCTTCCTGGGGCTGAGGCTCTGGCCTCCTGGACAGTGGCTGGTCTCTCTGAATGCACCTGGAAGTCAGGAGAGCTGGGTTCTGCCCCTTACTCTTTTTCTTTTTTTACAGACCCTGTCCCTTAGAAACAGGGTCTTGCTCTGTCACCCGGACTGGAGTGCTGCAGTGCGATGAAGGCTCACTGCAGCCTTCCTACTTGTCATGCTTGTCATACTTCAGCCTCCAGAGTAGCTGGGACCAGAGGCACGCGCCAACACGCCTGGCTAATTGTTTTATTTTTTGTAAAGACAAGGTCTCACTATGTTGCCCAGGTTGGTCTCAAACTTCTGGGCTCAAGCGAGCCTCCATTTATTCACCCATAAAACGCAGATAACAATACGTGCTTTGCCAGCCCCGTCAGAGTGTTTTAGACATCAGGTGGTGCTCAAAAGCATTTCAACAAATGTCAGCTATGAACATCATTCTTTCCTAGAAGAGCAAAGACACCAGGCCAAATCCCAAATTTGCTGAGTGGGCCAAAGCAGAGCCAGCTTCAGACAAGAGCCGAGCCAGCTGGCCCTTCACACTGTTCCTTTAGCCCTCCGGGTCTGGGGGCTCAGTCAGGGGACCCAGAGCCGTCCTTCTGCCTGGGACTCCTCCTCCCTGGCTGCCAGCCAGAGGCAGCTTAGGCCGGGAGCTGCAGGGTGCCTCGGGGGTGAGCCCTGCGCTCTTGGTGAAGTTCCGGCTGGTCTGGGAACGGAGCAGGCAGAGCTGTCAACACTCCCAGGGGCCAGGAACTCGTTCGCTGATCCCAAAGTTAACCACTGCAGTCCCTGACTCCAGCCTCAGTCAGCCCTGATTCACGAGCAACATCTGAGGCCACATGGGGCCTCCCCTCTCCCCACCACGTCCCATCTCTTCTGTTCACTCACTGAAGTGAGGTGACCCCGCACTTCACCCCCAACGCAAATGCGCACTCAGGAAGTTTAAACACCCATTCTAAGGGCCACGTCTTTCTGAGAATGGGAGGGAGGCCCTTTCTGAAGGCAGAGGGCTGGTAAGGGCTCTTCAAAGCTCTCTGAGACAGCAACACAGTCGGAGGGAGGTCATTAGCAGTGCTGTGTGGCCTCCTCATCCTCCAGGGAAGGGAGCACTGGGAGTGAGACAATCAGCCCTTCAGAAACCACTCGGGCCGGGAGAACGCAGCCAGGGCTCAGCTGCAGAGACGGGCAGGAGCAGTTCTGGCCTCCAGTACAGCGGCGCTTTGCTTCTCCCGCACAAGTGAAATCACAGCTGATGTCTCCATGGCTTTCAAGAGCCTCACACACCGGCCTGCTGGACCACTCGGGGCCCTGCTCCTCTGTCACCGGCAGCTCTGTCCCCATTAGCACAGCAGGTGAGAGGAAATGCCACACCCAGAGTGCCAGACAATGGGGCACACAGCCCCCGACCTGCTCACCCAGGGAGGTGTCCTCAGCCGTCTCTCCTACAACTGCCAGGGAGACCAGAGAAGCCAGAGGTTCCCAAGTCTACACGGAGTTGATTGAGGAGGAAGGCCAGGCCTCCGGCAGAGCTGGGGCAGCAAGAATACACAAATGTCCTGCCCCGTGTTCCCCGGCTCACAGACCCTTCTGGAAAAACTGCTGCCTAGACATCAAAAGGCCAGATTTTTCCACTTTCTTTCCCAGAGGGTGTCACCGAATCCATGACAGATGGGCCCCACCGCGGGGTCCTGGCATTCATGGCCCCAGGTCTCATCTTATTTATCCTTATGGTTATTTTTGCATTCAAGGCTCTAGAACTAGAAAGAAACTTAGAAAGTAACTAGTCCAACTCTTTAACCCAACTCTTTCTTTTTTTTTTTTTTTTTTTTTTTTGAGCGGGCGTCTCGCTCTGTCGCCCAGGCTGGAGTGCGGTGGCGCGATCTCTGCTCACTGCAAGCTCCGCCTCCCGGGTTCACGCCATTCTCCTGCCTCAGCCTCCCGAGTAGCTGGGACTACAGGCGCCCGCCACCTCGCCCGGCTAGTTTTTTTTGTATTTTTTAGTAGAGACGGGGTTTCACCGTGTTAGCCAGGATGGTCTCGATTTCCTGACCTCGTGATCTGCCCGTCTCGGCCTCCCAAAGTGCTGGGATTACAGGCTTGAGCCACCGCGCCCGGCCCCCAACTCTTTCTTTTCACAGATGAGGAAACCAATGGCCAGAGAGGAAAAAGGAGCTTGCAGAAGTCACCAAGTGCGCTGGGACCACGCTAGAACTAAAGGCAAGGTCTCCTGACCCTGCGGCCGCAGTCTTCTCATGGGGGGCCCAGACAAATACAATTTGCCCTTCTCCCTGACGTTTCTAAGCTTTGCATGCCCACATCCTGCCCTGCCCCTGGGAGCTGGGGCCCCTGGCTTGCTCATCTGTCCCCCTATTGTTCCTACAAAGGACAGCCCCTTGGTGAGTCTCTGAGGGCTGTGTCAGGGAGGCCACAGTAGTGTCAAGCTGGTGCCCAGAGGAGAGCTTTTTTTTTTTTTTTTTTTTGAGACAGACTCTCACTCTGTCACCCAGGCTGGAGTGCAGTGGTGCGATCTCGGCTCACTGCAACGTCCACCTCCTGGGTTTAAGCGATTCTCCTGCCTCAGCCTCCCGAGTAGCTGGGACTACAGATGCGTGCCACCATGCCCAGCTAATTTTTTGTACTTTTAGTAGAGACAGGTTTCACCACGTTAGCCAGGGTGGTCTCGATCTCCTGACCTCATGATCTGCCTGCCTCAGCCTCCCAAAATGCTGGAATTACAGCCACAGTGCCTGGCCTATTCCATTCTTTTCTTTTCCCTCAGCAGCCTCATGGCCACACAGCAGGCCTGGCTGCCTACTCCCTAGTTCCCACGGGACTCCCCTGAAGACAGGAAGGTTGAAGCCATGGCAGGGCTAGAGCAAGTGTACATTCCACACTCGCTGTCCCCGGGCTGACCCTCCCTGGTCAACAATGACAGCCACACACGGCCACCTCCAGCCCATGTCTGAGGAGCTCAGTGGGCCGGCCTGCCCAAAGGGTCCTGCTCAGCCCTAGCCAAAAAAGGCCCAGATCCCTGTACTGACGCCTGAATGTGGTTTTGTATTTGTTCTACGGGGCTGCTGTGACAAAGCACTACAAACTCAGTGTCGTAAAACAATGGAAATGTGTTCACTCACAGTCCTGAAGGCCAGAAGTCTCAAATCAAGGTGCCAAGAGGGCCACCTCCTCTGAAACCCACATGAGAGACTCCTTCGTTGCCTCTCTAGCTTCTGGTGTTTGCCAGCAACTCTTGGCTTGTGGCTGCGTCACTCCAGTCTCTGCCTCCATCGACAGAAAGCCTTCTCTGTGTGTCTGTGTCTTTTCTCTTCCCATAAGGACACCTGCATACTGGATTTACCGCCAGCCCCACTCCAGCATGACCTCATCTTAACTAACTGCATCTGCAACCACCCTACTTCCAAATAAGGTCACATTCTGAGGTTCTGGGGTTAGGACTTCAACACATCCTTCTGGGGGATGCATTCCAACCCATAACAGGTCTCTCAATAGCCCACACCACCACCTGCCTAACCCGCTGCCACCCCATTCCCCCGGCCTGGCCCCTCACTAATCCCGGCTCACATTTCAGATCTCAGCTCTGAGGCCCATCCCTTGGGAGGCCTTCCCGACCCCTCCTCTGCTCTGTGTCCCTGCAGCACCTGTCACCTATGTGACATCACCCTATGTGACGGCTTTTTATAAAAAACAGGGTCTCACTCTTGTAACCCAGGATAGAGTGCAGTGGCACGATCTCAGCTCACTGCAACCTCCACCTCCTGGGTTCAAGTGATTCTCCTGTCTCAGCCTCCTGAGTAGCTGGGACTACAGGTGTGCACGACCATGCTCAGCTAATATTTGTATTTTTGGTAGAGACGGGGTTTTGCCATGTTGCCCAGGCTGGTCTTGGACTCCTGACCTCAGGTGATCCACCCACCTCGGCCTCCCAAAGTGCTGAGATTATAGGCGTGAGCCACTGTACCTGGCCCTTTTTTTTTTTTTTTTTTTTCTTTTAACCTGTGTCCCTCCATAGATGAGCAGCTTCTGGAGGCTGGAGCCTGTGGCTTGTCCCCAGGATGGTTGCAGGTGTCCAGCTGGGGCCTGGCAGATATCCCCCCACCGTAAGTACCTGCTGGCTGCACTGAGAGCACCTGACAGTAATGAGCCTTGCTCCTGGCCAGCACTTCTCAAGGTATGGCTTGGGGGCTGTTTGCAAAAGGACCACAGAGGAGCTTGGTTAAAAGTACAGTCCCTGGCGGATTTGTTCTATGAGTTCTTGGTTAAAAGTACAATCCTGGGCGGTGGCTCACGCCTGTAATCCCAGCACTTTGGGAAGCTGAGGCAGATGGATCACCTGAGGTCTGGAGTTTGAGACCAGCCTGGCCAACATGATGAAACCCCGTCTCTACTTAAAATACAAAAATTAGGCTGAGTGCGGTGGCTCCTGCCTGTAATCTCAGCACTCTGGGAGGCTGAGGCGGGCAGATCACTTGAGGTCAGGAGTTCAAGACCAGCCTGGCCAACATGGTAAAACCCCCCATCTCTACTAAAAATACAAAAAAAACTAGCCAGGCATGGTGCTGCACACCTGTAATCCCAGCTACTCGGGAGGCTGAGGCAGGAGAATGGCATGAACCCAGGAGGCGGAGCTTGCAGTGAGCTGAGATTGTGCCACTGCACTCCAGCCTGGGTGACAGAGCAAGACTCTGTCTCAAAAAAAAAAAGGGGGGCCTATTCTCAGGCCTCTGCAACAAACTCAGAGTGGGTAGGGGGCCTCAGGAATCCACCTTTTTTTTCTTTAAGAGACAGAATCTTGCTTTGTCACTCAAGCTGGAGTGCAGTGGTGGCAGTCATGGCTCACTGCAGCCTCAAATTCCAAGGCTCAAATGATTCTCCCACCTCAACCTCCCGAGTAGTGGAACTACAGGTGCATGCCATCATATCTGGCTATGTTTTTAAATGTTTTTTGTAAAGACAGGATCTTACTCTGTTATCCAGGCTGGGCTCAAGTGATCCTCCCACCTGGGCCTCCCATAGGGCTGAGATTATAGAAAGATGAGCCACCATATCCAGCAAGGAATCTGCCTTTTAAATAAGTTCCTAGAAGATTCTCACACACAAGAGAGAACCACCATCCTTGGACCTTGATTATGGGAGACAATCTAAGCCCATCTACTCAGAGACCTACAGGTTACAAAGGGTGGAGGAAACTGCCTGTATGAGGCTGCACCAGTCCTGCCCCTGGGAACCCCTTCCTAGCTATGATCCATTTCCACGGCCACAGGTGGCCAACAAATGCTGATGCCCATCAGCCCCAGGCCCATCATGGGTGGGGGCATAGCTGGCCCTGCTCCCGGCCAGATGATATTCCTGGGAGGAGAATGCAGAGAGAGGATTAGCTGGTGGTCGGGGGCCCTCACAGCAACTACCATGGTTGGAACTCTGGTAGCCAGGAAGAGCTGCCCAAGGAGCACAGCGATGGAACAGCCCTGGACCCCAGGCCTTGGAGGAAGGAGAGGAGAGGAGGAGGGAGAGAGAGAGGAGTGGAAAATCAGCATAGGAGCCCAAGTGTTCTCCCCTAATCAGCAGTGGGACCTCAAGCAAGTATTGAAACATTTCTGGGCATGTTTCATTAGTAATAAAACAGAAGAGAAAAACACCCACCCTGCCCACCCCTCAGGCTTGCAGGGCCTTCATTCCACTACTATTGATGGACTGCCTATGTACTGTCACACAGTGGGAGGAATTCTGAAAGCTGGAGAGTACTAGAACGTACAAGATATTTCTAATATTAAGATAAAGTAAGGCCGGGCATGGTGGTTCATGCCTATAATCCCAGGACTTTGGGAGGCTGAGACGGGAGGATTGCTTGAGCTCAGGAGTTCGAGACCAACCTGGGCAACAGGATGAAACCTCATCTCTATAAAAAATTTTTTAAATTAAAAAAAATTAGTGGGCCGGGCGCGGTGGCTCAAGCCTGTAATCCCAGCACTTTGGGAGGCCGAGACGGGTGGATCACGAGGTCAGGAGATCGAGACCATCCTGGCTAACCCGGTGAAACCCCGTCTCTACTAAAAAATACAAAAAAAAAACTAGCCGGGCAAGGTGGCGGGCGCCTGTAGTCCCAGCTACTCGGGAGGCTGAGGCAGGAGAACGGCGTAAACCTGGGAGGCGGAGCTTGCAGTGAGCTGAGATCCAGCCACTGCACTCCAGCCTGGGCGACAGAGCAAGACTCCCTCTCAAAAAAAAAAAAAAAAAATTAGTGTAATGGCTCACACTTGTGGTCCCAGCTATTCAGGAGGCTGAGGTGGGAGGATGGCTTGAGCCCACGAGACGGAAGTTGTAGTGAGCCGAGATTGCGCCACTGCACTCACTGCACTCTTGCCTGGGCAACAGAGCAAGATTCTGTCTCAAAAAAAAAAAATAATAAATAAATAAATAAAGTGTCCCCAAAATGTATATCCACACAAAAACCTGTACACTGATGTTTATGAGCAGTGTGATTCACAACAGCTGAAAAGTGGAAACAGCCCAACTATCCATCAGTAGATCAATGGATAAACAGAACGTGGTCTATCCACACAATGGAATATTTCCCAGCCATGGAAAGGAGTGGAGCCTGCCACCTGCTACAACATGGCTGAACCTGGAAGACATGGTGGTAAGTGAAAGAAGTTGGACACAAAAGACCACATATTGTGTGATTCCATTTATATGAAAGTCCAGAATAGGCAAATCCATAGAGACAGAAAGCAGATTGGTGGTTGCTGGGGGAGCAGGGAGGAATGGATGGTGGAAGAGAACTGGGGAGCGAGTGCTAAAGGGCCCAGAGTTTCTTTTCGAGGTGATAAAAAATGTTCTAAAATTGACTGTGTTGATGCCTGCATGTATCTGTGAATATATTAAAAATGACTGAATTGTACGCTTCAAATGAGAAAATTACATGACGTATGAATTGTATCTCAGTAAACCTGTTTTCAAAAATAATAAAGAGCCGGGTGTGGTGGCTCACCCTGTAATCCCAGCACTCGGTGAGGCTGAGGTGAGAGGATCTCTTGAGGCCAGGAGTTCAAGATCAGCCTGGGCAACATAGGGAGACCTCATCTCTACCAAAAATACAAAAAATGAACTGGGTGTGGTAGTGTGCACCCGTAGTGCCAGCTACTCAGGAGGCTGAGGTGGGAGGATCGCCTGAGCCTGGAAGGTTGAGGCTTCAGTGAGTCCTGATTGTACCACTGCACTCCAGCCTGGGTGACAAAGTGAGACCCTGTCTCAAAGTAATAATAACAACAACAACAACAACAACAACAACAACAATAATAATAATGTGTCTGATTCTTAACAACAACAATAATAATAATGTGTCTGATTCTTTTCTTTCTCCAAAACCAACAACAACAACAACAACAATAATAATAATGTGTCTGATTCTTTTCTTTCTCCAAAACCTTAATTAAACCTGTCATTTACCTTCAATATATACCCTCAATCCAACTATTTCTTAACACCCTGCCCCCGCTGGCTCTCTGGCCCAGCCACTGTCATCTCCCAGCTGGATTGTTGACGTCACCCCTTCCTGAGCTGCCTGCTTCTGTCCCTCATCCTCTGTGTGTTTCCCACACAGCAACAGAGCAACAGGAGACCCCAACTCCACGCACTCCCTCCAATGGCTCCCACTTCATGCAAAGAAGAGGCCAACATCCTATGGTGACTCAGAGGCCCGCGCCCTCTAGCCCTGCTTCGCCTGTGACCCCATCTGTCCCATGTTCCCCATCATCCACTGTGTCCAACCACCCTGGATTTGCTCTTCAGGGCCCCTCCTGCCCCCTGTGCTTGCTTTGCTTTCTGCTGAGACTGTTCATGCTTCCCAGACAACCATCTGACTCACTCCTTCCTCTTCTAAGTCTGCTCCAATGTCACCAGCTTCATAAGGCCTTCCCTGGCCACCTACTGAATTATTGAATATTGTCTCCTAGTCGGTCTTCCCCATCTTCCATCCCTGGTTTTTCTCCATTGCATCTACCACCTTCTAATAATCTACATAACTTACTCAGTTTCCTGTCTGTCAGGGATTTTGTAGCCCCAGCACCTAGGGCAGCCATTGGATGGATGGATGAATGGATGAATGGACAGCTGGATGGATGAATGAATGGAGGGATGGATGGATGAACAGATGAATGGATGGATGGGTGGATGAATGGAAGGATGGATGGATAAACAGATGAATGGATGGATGGGTGGATGGATGAATGGATGGATGGGTGGATGGATGGGTGGATGGATGAATGGAAGGATGGATGGAAGGATAGATAGATGGATGAATGGGTAGGTGGGTGGGTGGAAGTATGGATGGATGGATGGATGGATGGATGGATGGATGGATGGATGGGTGGGTAGATGGATGGATGAATGGAGGGACAGATGGATGGACAGATATATGGATGGATGGATGGATGGGTGGATGTATGGATGAATGGAGGGACAGATGGATGGACAGATATATGGAAGGATGGATGGATGGGCAGATGAATGGGTGAATGGACAGATGGATGGATAAATACATGAATGGATGAATAAATGGGTGGATGGATGGATGGATGGAAGGAAGGGTGAATGGAAGGATGATGGATGGGTTAACACGTGGATGAAGGAATGGGAGGATGAATGAAAGGAAATATGGATGAACAGATGAATGGAAGGATGGATGAGTGGGTGGATGGATGCATAATAGATAAATGGATGGGTGGATGGATGGGTGAATGGATGGATGGAACAATGGATGGATGGATGGGTGGATGAATGGAAGGATGGATGGAAAGATGAATGGAAGGATGGATGAATGGATGAATGGATGGAAGGATGAATGGATGGGTGGATGGATGACTAGATGGATGGATGGGTGGATGAATAGGTGTGTGGGTGGATGAGTGGGTGGATGGATGGATGAATAGATGGAAGAATGGACTGATGGATGGATGGATGGATGGATGAACGGACAAATGGATGGACAGATAAATGGGTGGATTGATGAATGGAAGGATGGATAAAAGGAAGGATGGATGGTGAATGAATGGAAAAGTGGATAGATGAATGGATGGACAGACAGATGGACAGATGGGTGTGTTGTGGGAAGTCAGGGACCCTGAACGGAGGGACCGGCTGAAGCCGTGGCAGAAGAACATAAATTGTGAAGATTTCATGAAGATTTATTAGTTCCCCAAATTAATACTTTTATAATTTCTTACGCCTGTCTTTACTGCAATCTCTGAACACAAACTGTGAAGATTTCATGGACATTTATCACCTCCCCAATCAATACCCTTGTGATTTCCTATGCCTGTCTTTACTTTAATCTCTTAATCCCATCATCTTCATAAGCTGAGGAGGATGTATGCCGCCTCAGGACCCTGTGATGATTGCGTTAACTGCATAAATTGTTTGTAGAGCCTGTGCGTTTGAACCATATGAAATCTGGGCACCTTGAAAAAAGAACAGGATAACAGCAATGTTCAGGGAACAAGGGAGATAACCTTAAACTCTGACTGCCGGTGAGCCGGGTGGAACAGAGCCATATTTCTCTTCTTTCAAAAGCAAATAGGAGAAATATCGCTGAATTCTTTTTCTCAGCATGGAACATCCCTGAAAAAGAGAATGGCCCCTGAGGTTAGGCCCCTGAAATGGCCCCTTTGGGGGCGGCTGTCTTTCATGGTTGAAAGCAAAGGGATGAGGCCGGGCGCGGTGGCTCAAGACTGTAATCCCTTGGCCGGGCGCGGTGGCTCAAGCCTGTAATCCCAGCACTTTGGGAGGCCGAGGCGGGCGGATCACAAGGTCAGGAGATCGAGACCATCCTGGCTAACACGGTGAAACCCCGTCTCTACTAAAAAATACAAAAAACTAGCCGGGCGAGGTGGCGGGCGCCTGTAGTCCCAGCTACTCGGGAGGCTGAGGCAGGAGAATAGCGTGAACCCGGGAGGCGGAGGCTGCAGTGAGCTGAGATCCGGCCACTGCACTCCAGCCTGGGTGACAGAGCAAGACTCTGTCTCAAAAAAAAAAAAAAAAAAAAAAGACTGTAATCCCAGCACTTTGGGAGGCCGAGACGGGCGGATCACGAGGTCAGGAGATCGAGACCATCCTGGCTAACGCGGTGAAACCCCGTCTCTACTAAAAAAAATACAAAAAAAAAACTAGCCGGGCGCAGTGGCGGGCGCCTGTAGTCCCAGCTACTCGGGAGGCTGAGGCAGGAGAATGGCGTAAACCCCAGAGGCGGAGCTTGCAGTGAGCTGAGATCCGGCCACTGCACTCCAGCCTGGGCGACAGAGCAAGACTCCGTCTCAAAAAAAAAAAAAAAAAAAAAGAAAGCAAAGGGATGAAATAAGCCTTGGTCTCCTGTAGTGCTCCCAGGCTTATTAGGACAAGGAAATTCCCGCCTAATAAATTTTGATCAGACAGGTTGTCTGCTCTCAAACCCTGTCTCCTGATGTCATCAATGACAAAGTGTGCCTGAACCTTCATTAGTAATTTTAATTTCACCCCATCCTGTGGTCCTGTGATCTCGCCCTGCCTCCATTTGCTTTGTGATATTTTATTACCTTGTGAAGCATGTGATCTCTGTGACCCACACCCTATTCGTACACTCCTCCCCTTTTGAAAATCACTAATAAAAACTTGCTGGTTTTACAGCTCAGGGAGCATCATGGAAACTGCCGACATGTGATGTCTCCCCCAGACACCCAGCTTTAAAATTTCTCTCTTTTGTACTCTTTCCCTTTATTTCTCTGACCAGCTGACGTTTAGGGAAATAGAAAAGAACCCACATTGAATATCAGGGGTGGGGTTTCCCCCAATATGGGTGGATGGGTGGGTGGGTTGATGGATGGATGAATGGATGGGTGGATGGATGGGTAGGTGGATGGATGATGAATGGATGGGTAGATGCATGGATACATGGGTGGATGGATGGAAGGCTGAGTGGATGAATGGATGAATGGATGGATGGATGGATGGATGGATGGATGGATGGATGGATAGGTGGATGGATGGATGGATGGATGGATGGATGGATGGATGGATGGATGGATGGATGGATAGGTAGATGGATGGATGGACAGATGGGTGGAAAGAAGAATGGGTGGATGGATAGATGAATGGAGAGATGGATGGATGGGTAGACTGATGGATGGAAGGATGGATGTGTGGGTGGGTGGATGAGTAAATGGATGATGGGTGGATGAATGGATAGATGAGTGGATGGGATGAATGGGTGACTAGATGAGTAGATGGATGATGGGTAGATGATGGATGGGTGGATGGATGGATTGGTGGACAGACGGGTGGATGGAAGGATGGATGAACGGATGTATTGATGCTGGTGGTGGCAAAATGGAAGACCTTCCCTCAACCCCACTTGGGTTCCAAGAGACAGGAGAGGACCCAGATTCAGAACCAGAGAAGTGCTTGCCTAGGAGTAGGCTGTGTCCTCAGGCCATGTCACCTAACCTCTCCAGGCCTGCTTCTCATTATTAAAAGGCACCAGAGGAGCTGCTTTCCACACCTTTCAACATGTGACAGCGACACGAACTGAACTGCTGAGTTGCAGGGCCTCCTCTTAAAGACCTTAAGATCTTATTGGAGGGAAAGGTAAGCAGGCAGAAAGATGGAACTAACTTCAGGGCAGCTCCTGAGCAGGAAAGTGAACCCAAAGGGCTTAGTGGAGGAGCCCACGAGGAAGTGAAGTCATTTGGGGTGGGACACTGCAGAAGCCCAGCCAGGTGTGTGGGGACAGTAGCTGTGGTTAGGACAGTGGGACACAGTCTAAGGAGAACCTGGGATGCTGGTCTAAGGAGAGCCTGCGATGCTGGTCTAAGGAGAGCCCGGCATGCTGGTCTAAGGAGAGCCCGGGATGCTGGTCTAAGGAGGGCCCGGGATGCTGGTCTAAGGAGGGCCTGGGATGCTGGTTTAAGGATGGCCTGGGATGCTGGTCTAAGGAGGGCCTGGGATGCTGGTCTAAGGAGGGCCTGGGATGCTGGTCTAAGGATGGCCTGGGATGCTGGTCTAAGAAGGGCCTGGGATGCTGGTCTAAGGAGGGCCTGGGATACTGGTCTAACTAGGGCAGCCTGGGCTTCCTGGACCAGGCCTCCTGATCATTGGTGGCCACTTCTGAAAAGGCCTGAAGGCCGGGAACGGTGGCTCACACTTGTAATCCCAGCACCTTGGAAGGCTGAGGCAGGTGGATCACAAGGTCAGGAGTTCAAGACCAGCATGGCCAAGATGGTGAAACCCCATCTCTACTAAAAATACAAAAATTAGCTGGATATGGTGGCATGCACCTATAATCCCAGTTACTCGGGAGGCTGAGGCAGAGAACTGCTCGATCCCAGGAGGTGGAGGTTGCAGTGAGCCGAGATCACACCACTGTACTCCAGCCTGGGCAACAGAGTGAGACTCTGTTTAAAAAAAAAAAAAAAAAAAAAAGGCTGGGCGTAGTGGCTCACGCCTATAATCCCAGCACTTTGGGAGGCCGAGGCGGGCGGATCACGAGGTAAGGAGATCAAGATCATCCTGGCTAACACAGTGAAACCCCATCTCCACTAAAAATACAAAAAATTAGCCGGGTGTGGTGGCAGGCACCTGTAATCCTAGCTATTCGGGAGGCTGAGGCAGCAGAATGGCGTGAACCCGGGAGGTGGAGCTTGCAGTGAGCCGAGATCATACCACTGCACTCCAGCGTGGGTGACAGAGCGAGACTCCGTCTCAAAAAAAAGAAAGAAAGAAAGAAAAAGAAAAAAAAGAAAGGCTGAAGACCCTGGGGCTGGGTGGAGGTGGGGACCAGTCTCCTCACTCCTGTTCCCCTCCAGAACCGGACCGAGCCACAGCCACCAGCTTCAATGGCTGCTCAAACACCCCAGCCTCTGGGTTTGGGACCCCTGCCACCCACAGTGAGAAGACACAGCCTTCTAATGGGAGACCCCTCCTTCTAGAGAGGGAGAGGTCATAAGAAAGTGAACTTCTCAGCAACACTCAAGAAGGTTCCACACACACGGTCACGTGTTCACTGCAGCATTACTCACAACACTAAAGACACAGAATCAACCCAGGTGCCCATCAACGGTGGACTGAATCAAGAAGATGTGGTACATCTACACCATGGAATACCACACAGCCATTAAAAGAAATAATCATGGCCAGGCGCGGTGGCTCACAACTGTAATTCCAAGACTTTCAGAGGCTGAGGTCGGTGGATCACGAGGTCAGGAGATCGAGACCATCCTGGCTAACATGGTGAAACCCCGACTCTACTAAAAATACAAAAAAATTAGAAGGGCATGGTGGCGGGTACCTATAGATCCAGCTACTAGGGAGGCTGAGGCAGGAGAATGGCGTGAACCCAGGAGGTGGAGCTTGCAGTGAGCTAAGATGGCACCACTGCACTCCAGCCTGGGCGACAGAGCAAGACTCTGTCTCCAAAAAAAAAAAAAAAAAAAAAAAATCATGTTGTTTGCAGAAACATGGATGCAGCTGGAGGCCATTATCCCAAGCGAATTAAGGCAGAAACAAAAAACCAAAGACTGTATATTCTCATTTATAAGTGGGAGCTAAGCATTGGACACATGGACACAAAGAGGGGTGCAACAGACACTGGGGACTACTAGACGGGAGAGTGAGAAAGAGGACAAGGGTTGACAAACTACCTATTGGGTACTATGTTCACTATTTGGATGATAAGATCAACAAAAGCCCAAACCTCAGCATCACGCACTACATCCATGTAAAAAACCTGCCCATGTACCCCCTGAATCTAAAATAAAGTTCACTCACAAGTTCTTCCTCTGAGGAGCTTCTGCAGATGAGTAAGTGCTTTCGCATCCTGCACCATCTCCTGCTTGGCTGCTGTGCCCAGGGCCAAGACTTTGAGGGGACTGCATGCTGGGGCCTCGTGCAGAAGAAGAGCTGGGCCTCAGGTCACAGAGCAAGCTGGTCCTGGGCTTCCGGCTTCTTGGTCCCTTACTCTTTTCATCACACAGGCAGCCAGAACCCAGACCTCCATCCCTTTCCCCTATCTACCTCATCCTGCGTCAGAGGCACACCCCCTAGGAGCTGGGCAATTCTGGTCAATTCTCCCCACCTGGGCAGCCACCCTCCTACCTAGCACCACTGCTAGGCTGGGCTGCCTCCTGAGAATCTCTGCCCGAGCCAGCTGTCCATCCGTTCATTCAACACACTTGTCCGGATGTGTCTGCAGAGCTCCAGATCAGCCAGGGGGGCAACACATGGGCTGTGGAACAAAGAGGACCAAGGAAACCGGTACTCCCTCTACCCAGTGGAAGACTGTCCCCTAGGAGAAAGCTCCCCCAAATTAGTGTCTCCCTAAAATTCATATCCACCTAGAATCACAGAATGTGATTTTTTTCTTTTTTCTTTTTGAGACAGAGTCTCACTCTGTCGCCCAGGCTGGAGTGTGGTGGTGCAATCTCAGCTCACTGCAACCTCCACCTCCCGGTTTCAAGCAATTCTCCTGCCTCAGCCCCCCAAGTGGATGGGATTACAGGCGGGCACCACCATGCCTGGTTATTTATTTATTTATTTTTTGTATCTTTAGTAGAGACAGGATTTCACCATTTTGGTCAGGCTGGTCTTGAACTCCTGACCTCGTGATCCGTCCCCCCCTTGGCCTCCCAAAGTGCTGGGATTACAGGTATGAGCTATCACACCCAGGAAGAATGTGACCTCCTACGGAAATAGGGTCTTTCGAATGTAATTGGTTAAGATGAGATCATACTGGATTAGGTGGACCCTAAACCCAACGTCTGCAATGTCCTTAAGTGACGAGAAGAGGACACAGGGACACACAGACAGGGGAGAAGGCCACATGATGACAGAGGCAGAGAGTGCAGTGATGAAGCTGCCACTCAAAGAATGCCAGGAATTGCTGGCCACCACTGGATGCTGCAAGAGGCAAGGAAGGATCCCCCTTAGACCTTTCAAAGGGAATGTGGCCCTGCCAACACCTTGATTTCAGACATTTGGACTCCAGAATTGTGAGAGAATAAATTTCTGTGGTTTTGGCCAGGCACAGTGGTTCACACCTGTAATCCCAACACTTTGAGAGGCCGAGGTAGGATCACTTGAGCCCAGAAGTTCAAGACCAGTCCAGGCAACATGGCGAGAGCCCTGTCTCTACAAAAAATACAAAAATTAGCTGAGCGTGGTGGTGCATGCCTATAGTCTCAGCTACTTGGGAGGCTGTGGTGGGAGGATCACTTGAGCCCAGGAGGCAGAGATTGCAGTGAGCAGAGATCGCACCACTGCACTCCAGGCTAGGCAACAGAGTGAGACGCTGCCTCAAAAAAAAAAAAAAAAAAAATTGCTGTGGTTTTAAGCCACTGAGTTTGTAGCAATTTGTTACGGTAGTCCCAGGAAGATCACATAGGAACCAACACCTAAGCCTGGTGCTGTGAAATCTTCCCAACACCATTTAACACTGAGCCGATCGTTTTCACCATTCCCATGGCCCCAGACCCTGTTGTCACCATCCTGGGGCCCACATGCTCTGAAACCCAGCTCGAGCCCCCCATGGCCCTAGACCCTGTCGTCACCATCCTGGGGCCCACATGCTCTGAAACCCAACTCGAGCCCCCATTCCAGGAAGCATTCCCCGACAACCGCTCCCCCTTTCTCTGCACCCTCAGGCTGCTTATTTTTAGCCGCGGATTACGTCTACCTTATATGGTTCTCTATTCATGTCATGAGCAGGGGCTGTCTCCCCTCCTAGTCTGTAAGCTCTTTGAGGACAGAGAATCCCAAGGATATTAACAGTCCTGAGCAGGGGCAGCGTGTTGATGGATTCCCCTGGTTGGTCAAGTTTCACGATATTTCAGGAAACTGGAGGCAAATGTCAAGTTGCCGCACACTCACAAGAGTGATAACCTGCCATTCTTGTCATAGTCCTTTTAACCTCAAAAAGTATCCGGTATCAAAAAATATTTTAAGCATCCGATAACCGTTTTCTTATTATAGTCACGAAACAGCCCCATGCTGGAAATAGGGCAAGGATCATTATCCCCAATTTATGGGTGAAGAAACACATGCAGAGATAGTCAGGGACTTGGCAGCCGAGTTGTGACAAAACCAGCATTTGCTCTGCCCCCAGGTTCCGGTGCTCCCACTGCGCCCCACCCCAGGCCAGCTGCTCTGCCTCTGTGTGGGCAGCCCCAGATGAGGAGGAACTTGGTGGGGTACCCACCGGCTTAACTACCAATTCAGAAAGGAAATAAAGGCAGGAAAGGAGGTGGGCTGGTGTCTTCGGAGTCCGAGGCCAGGATGGTCTCCCCAGGACAGGGCGAGTACTTGACACTTCTCCAGTTCTTTTCCAGATTCTTCTCAAGTCCTAGAGAGCACTCCTGATCTCTTGATCTCCTTGGGTAAGGTCAAGAAAAACAAGTAATCATCTACTACTTGACACTAAGTAACCAACAAATCGGCTAGAGGCCTCTCTGGTGGACACGGGCACAGGTGGTCACATCAGGCCCTAAATGCTGTGTAAACTGGATGTCCATCAGTGGCATGGCTTCCAAAGGAATGGCTTGGTCAAGCCTTTACCTATTGTCATCTAGGGGAATTTTTTTTTTTTTTTTTTTTTTGCAACAGAGTCTTGCTCTGACACCCAGACTGGAGTGCGGTGGCACAATCACAGTTTACCGCAGCCATGACCTCCTGGGCGCAAGAGATCCACCTGCTCCAGCCTCCCAAGCAGCTGGGACCACATGCATATGCCATTACGCCTGGCTAATTGTTGTATTTTTTGTAGATATGGGGTTTCTCCATGTTGCCCAAGCTACTCTCGAACTCCTGGGGTCAAGCGATCTACCCGCTTCAACCTCCCAAAGTGCTGCGATTGCAGGCAAGAGCCACCATGCCCAGCCTAGAGGAAATTCTATGGCAGAAAACTGAGCTGCCCTAGGTCCTAGCCAAATGACTACCTGAAGGAGGACCAGGGGCTGCAGTTTTGGCAGCAATCCAGTGGTGGGGGGAGGCGGGGGCTCCCAAACCCAGGGACTCTCCCCTGAGCTCCTAGCACAAGCCACTTCCTACAAGCCCAGAACTCCAGGCCAGACTTTGCCTGCACCTGTTTGAGCTCAGAGTACAGTCCCTGCTCTAGAGGCATCCAAAAATATCCGAGAGAGAGGGGAACAAGGAGGGGCTATCTGGAAGAAAACAGGCTAGAGTCTTCAGAGGGCTGAGAGAAAGAACCACTTGGCTTAGCATTCAAGGCTCTTCCCAACTGGCCCCAACTCATCAGGGTGGCCTAATCTCCCCTGAACATGAGCCCCACATTCTAGCCAGAGTTAGTGTCATCCTGTCCCTGACAGTGCGGTGCTCTGAGCTTCCTCACCTCCTGGCTTTTGTCACCATCTTCAGATGTCTCTGCCTGCGCAAATCATCTATCATTCATTAGACATTGTTGACTGCCTTGAATGAGCCAAGCGTCGTGCTACACTGTTAGTGATGAAACACGGGCAAATTAAACAAATGCACAGCTTCCACCCTCCCCAAGCTAACCGTCCAGCGATCGTCCCCTCCCTGGAAGTTGGACTGAAACCCTGTCCCTCTGCACAGCCAACCTTCCCAACCATCTTCTGAACTTCAACCAGAGTGAGCGGAGGCTGCCGGCTGGGGGTGTTAGTTACATTTTTTTTTTCAGTGTGTGTCATCTCCCCAAATAGAAGGTCAGCTCCTGAGGGCAGAGACACAACTCGTTCCCGCCTGCACAGTGCAGCTGGCCAGGACCTCACAGGGCTGACAGGGGGCTGAGAGCTGGGCCTCGCAGGGAGGGACCCACAGCTGCCTTCCACCTCTCCCTGCTCTCATCAAATGCCCCACTCTCTGCTCCCTGCAGTCCCTGAGGCATCTGAGTCTGAGATCGTGCCATACCCTCATGCTTCTATTTGATCCTTTTGTGCCCTCATCCTTAACCCGTGTCCATCCTGCTTTTCTAACCTAAAGGGGGACTCCCTTTAGGAAGCATCTCTCACTTCTTCAGGACTTGGCACCCAATCTCTCCTCTCCTGCCAGAGCTGGCCACAGCCTGCACTCATTCTTTGCTCTTTTTTTTTTTTTTAAATACGGGGTCTTGCTCTGTTGCCCAGGCTAGAGTACAGTGGTACAATCTTGGCTTACTGCAACCTCAACCTCCCAGGCTCAAGCCATCCTTCCACCTCAGTCTCCAGAGTAGCTGAGACCACAGGTGTACCCAGTACATCCAGTTATTTAAAAAACTTTTTGTAGAGACAAGATCTCACTGTGTTGCCCAAGCTGGTCTGGAACTTCTGGGCTCAAGCAATCCTGCTGCCTTAGCCTCCCAAAGTGCCAGGATTACAGGTGTGAGCCATTGTGCCTAGCCTATTAATTAAATATAATAAATTACTGCTTTAATTCTGATGTAATTTGGTGCTTTCATTCTGATTCTTCCACCCTCCCTGAGATGGGGTGGCTCAGCGATGGCTGCTCTGGGAGTCCCTCTGTGAGGGACGATGAGGAAGTGACAGGCAACAGGCATGTCCCTAAAGTAGGGGGGCAGCTGGGACCTTGACTCCGAGTAAAACCACCTTCAGGGTTGCAGAGGGATGACAGAGGCTGAAACCAGATGGAACAGGACTTCTCTGATCTTAGAGAAGGATGACAGCACAGGCTGCCACCATCGAGGAAACGGATCAGTTTCCAGAAATTCAGTGAAATCCATCCCATTTGCTAAACCGCACCCCGGCCACATCCTGCGGAGGATACCCAGCTGGGGATGAGCGCAGGGGACTGGGACCTCTCGAGCACTGGGCAGATCCTACTTAGCAGCCGTGCTCATCAGGACTCCACTTCATTCATTCATTATTTCACCCATTCAGGACCTGGAAGAGAAATGCCTGCTATGTAGCTCAGTCCCTCTGCACTCAGAACCGGTGAACTATTCACCACCTCTGTGTTGAGATTTAGGAACTTTGGGTAAGACCTTGCCTGCCAAATGGGAAATTCCATCTTAGAGACTTCTTCCTTGAGCTAAAATCTTCTGAATGCTCTGAAACACAGACAGACTTGAGCAAAGTGCCCGTCTGTGCTGCGAGTCACTGGTCTCCATTGCAATGAGCTGCAGCTCCTCCCCTGACCAGGGTCTTGGTAGCAGGGACAGGGGTCGGAGCAGGGGCCCAATGTGGGTAGGGAAGGGAGACCCAGGAGGGAATGAAGGAGCCAAATAGGGTGAAGGCAGAGTCTGAAGATCAACTTTTAGCTCTAAGAAGACAGGTGAGGTCAGGGGTGAGGTCCCTGAGGAGCCTCGGGGCAAACTCGGGGGAGAACAGAAGCCAGCCCACCACCTTGAGCCAAAGTGAGTCCTCACACCAAAGTGAGTCCCACCAATGCACCACGAGATGGCACAGGCCTCACAGCCAGAAACACATCATGAAGGGGACCTGAGGCTGGACTCCCATCCCCAGTCCACAAGGAAGAATGAAAACCAAAGTCAGCTGCGTGCAGTGGCTCACACCTGTAGCCCCAGCACTTTGGGAGGCCAAGGCAGGAGAATCACTTGAGCCCAGGAGTTTGAGACCAGTCTGAGCAACATAGTGACATAGTGAGACCATGTATCTACAAAAAGTAAAATTAGCTGGGCGTGGTGACACGTCCCTGTAGTCCCAGCTACTCTGAAGGCTGAAATGGGAAGATCACTTGAACCCAGGAAGTTGAGGCTGCAGTGAGCTATGATTGCACTACTGCACTCCAGCCTGGGAGACTAAGTGAGACCTTATCTCACTTATAAAAATAAAAAAGAGAGAGAGGACTATAGTCATCATCTGGGTAACTCAGGCTACGTGTCCACTGCATCAATTTCCACTTTAAAAAGCTAACCCGGCCGGGCACGGTGGCTCACGCCTGTAATCTCAGCACTTTGGGAGGTCGAGATGGGCAGATCACGAGGTCAGGAGATCAAGACCATCCTGGCTGACACGGTGAAACCCCGTCTCCACTAAAAATACAAAAGAAAAAATTAGCCGGGCGTGGTGGCAGGCGCCTGTGGTACCAACTACTTGGGAGGCTGAGGCAGGAGAATCGCGTGAACCCAGGAGGCGGAGCTTGCAGTGAGCCAAGATCGCACCACTGCACTCCAGCCTTGGTGACAGAGCGAGACTCCTTCTCAAAAAAAAAAAAAAAAAAAAAAGCTAAATAGGCTGGGTGCAGTGGCTCACGCCTGTAATCCCAGCACTTGGGAGGCCGAGGTGAGCGGATCACGAGGTCAGGAGATCAAGACCAGCCTGACCAACATGGAGAAACCCCGTCTCTACTAAAAATACAAAATTAGCTGGGCGTGGTGGCGCATGCCTGTAATCCCAGCTACTCAGGAGGCTGAGGCTGGAGAATCACCTGAACCCGGGAGGCGGAGGTTGCGGTGAGCCAAAATCGTGCCACTGCACTCCAGCCTGGGCAACAAGAGCAAAACTCCATCTCAAAAAAAATAAATGAAAGTTAAAAAAAAAGAAAAAACTTTTCTCAGCCAGGTGCACTGGTTCACGCCCATGGGAAACCAAGGCAGGTGGATCACTTAAGCCCAGGGATTTGAGACCATCTTGAGCAACATAGTGAGTCCTGCCTCTCCCATAAAAAACAAAATTAGTCGGACATAGGGTAGTCCTAGCTACTCGGGAGGCTGAGGTGGGAGGATTGCTTGAGCCCAGGAGGTGGAGACTGCAGTGAGCCTTGATCAACCACTGCACTCCAGCCTGCACAACAGAGTGAGTCCCTGTCTCAAAAAAATAAATAAAAAGAAAAGGGAAAGAAAACAATGTTCTCTTCCTCTGTAAACCCATGTGCTTTTAAGTTACTGTTGCTGGCCTTTATTTCTCCCAAACTTAATTTTTAAAAGTTTCTATGTCTAAAGATGTCGCCTCCTCATCCTCACTAAATACCCTCAAACCCTCCTCATCGGCCAGTGACCTGCTGGTTGTCAGAAGCGACAGCTCCTCTCCCTCAGCATCTCTGTGATATTTAATCCTACTGGCCACCCGCCTTCTTCTAGAAGACCTGGGCTTGCAGGTCACTGTCTCTTCTTGGGTCCCTTCTTATCTACCTATCTTTCTGATAAATTCATTTATCGTCTTTCTCTTCCTACTCCTCAAACTCAGTGTCCATCAAGGATCGGTCCTTGAATCTTTGCCTCTCCCTGGTACAGCTCCCTGGGTGACCTCAGAGCCTCCCTCTCATCTTTATGTAAATGCATCTCACTCCTAAATGCCCTGACCTGACATCCCTCCTGAGCTGCAGTCCTGCCTTTCTAGCCCCTGTCACCTCCATCCAGATGCCCCACGAGTAGCCAATCTTCAGAATGACCCAAACTGTGCTTTTTTTTTTTTTTTTTTTGAGACAGAGTGTTGCTCTGTCACCCAGACTGGAATGCAGTGGCGTGATCTCAGTTCGCTGCAACCTCTGCCTCCCAGGTTCAAGCGATTCTCCTGCCTCAGCCTCCCGAGTAGCTGGGATTACAGGCTCATGCCACTATGCCTGGCTAATTTTTTTGTATTTTTAGTAGAGATGGGGTTTCATCCTATTAGTCAGGCTGGTCTCCAACTCCTGACCTCGTGGTCTGCCCTCCTCAGCCTCCCAAAGTGCTGGGATTACAGGTATACATCCAGCCCTGAACTATTTTTTTTTTTTTTTGAGGGAGGGTCTCACTCTGTTGCCCAGGTTGGAGTACAATGGTGCAATCACAGCTCACTGCAGTCTCAGCCTACCGAGCTTAAGCGATCCTCCTGCCTCAACCTCCCAAGTAGCTGGGACTACAGGCACCTGCCACCATGCCCAGTTCATTTTTTCTATTTTTTTGTTTTCTTTAATTTTCTATGGTGTCCAAGCTGGTCTAAAATCCCTGGGCTCAGGCCATCCTCCCGCCTCTGCCTCCCAAAGTTCTGGGATTACAGGTGTGAGCCACTTCACCCAGGCCCAAACTGAACTCTTAAAATCTATTCCTCTCTCTCATGTTCCCAGTCTATTTTTCTGGCAAGATCATTCTCCCAGCGACCTCGACAGAACCTATAAAGGCCCCTCCCTGGGCCTGGCTCCCAAGCTGGGAAGGCCAGGAATTCTACACCAGCTGTCAACTGGGTCCACCCCTTCTCTCCACTCCCAACCCCTCGCCCGGGTCCACACTCCCTCACCTACCTCTCTGGTGTGGCTGACTAATCAGTCTCCCCTCGCCCTACTCTTCCTACAAACAACTGCCAGATACATCTTCCCGGAGCCCTTGGTGGTGACCCACTGCCCACTGAGCAAAGCCCTGCTTAGCCTAACAAGGCCCTTCACACGTCAGCCCCAACCTTGCCTTCCAAACACGTCCCACCACCCCACTTCCATCTGCCCACCTTCCTGCAACACAGAACAACGTTCCCCTTTCCTGGGTCTTACCAGAGCCCAGTTGCTTTGGCGCCTGAGTTTGCTCCTCTTGTTCCCTCATCTCAGAATTCCCTTCCTGCCATCTTTCTGTTCTGAATCCTGCTTTCCTCAAGGCCCAGCTCAAATATTCCCTCATCCGTAAAACCTTTTCTGATCTGATCCACTCAGCTCAAGATGGTCTCCTCCCTGCCTTCAACCCACCTTGCTTTCCCCATGCCTCCCCAAGGACACTGATGTGTGTCCTGTTTGACCAGATTCAGCTACGTGCAAGGCGGAAGACACCTCCTCTCCCCTACTGGACTATAAGCATTGAGGACAAAATGCCTGTCGCAATTCCCCTAGCACCATACCTTAAACACAACAGGGACGCAGCACACGCGGGATGGGCTCACGAATGACGAAGCCTGGTGAAGTGTTTGAATGAGAGGGTTGCACACACGAGCGATGTTTACAGGGAAGGGGTTGTGCTGCGATGAGGCCTGGATTTGGGTTTGGAGCAGGGCATGTGCCCAGGAGACAGAGCTAAGCCCAGGCGCTCCATCCCACAGCCATGGCCCTCCCGGCTCCCCACTCCGCCAGCCGCCTCGTTCCAGCCAGGATGTACACGGCCTAGCCCTGTCCTTAGCCCTGCAGGCCAGGTCAGAGAACGGAAGCAGCTGTCCTCCTCCTGTGTCCATAGGCTGACTCTCCCCAACCCACCATACCCAAGCAGGCACCAAACAGCCAGCTGGATGCTACCGGCCTCATCTGGACCTCCTTCTGGGGGATAAGTGGGTAAAAGCACCGGCCAAGGAGTGCAAAGGACTGAATTCCAGCTCTGGCCTGCCATGAATTCACTGTGTGACCTTCACTGTAATACCCGGATGTGGGACAAAACCAGCAGTTCCTAAACAGCAGTTCCACAGGCCACCATGCCAGGTGCCGCTTTTTTTTTTTTTTTTTTTTTTTTTTCTTGAGATAAGGTCTTCCTCTGTCACCCAGGCTTGAGTACAGTGGTGCAATCACAACTCACTGTAGCCTTGACCTCCTGGGTTCATGTGATCCTCCCACCTCAGCCTCTCCTGTAGCTGGGATCACAGGCATGCACCCCTACACTCGACCAATTTTTTGTGTTTTATTTTAGAGACAGGGTGTCACTATGTTGTCTAGACTGGTCTCAAATTCTTAGCTTCAAGTGATGCTCCCACCTTGGCTTCCCAAAGCGCTGGGATTACAGGTGTGAGCCACTGTGTCTGACCAAGGTGTCACTTTTTTGAGGGATGTGTTCAATACCACGGCCCAGTCTAGTGCATTCCAGGCTCACTGTGGGACCAGATGTCCCCTACAGGCTTGCCCAGCAGCACCAAATGAGGAGTCAGGGAACCAGCTGTGGGGAAAAGGCTTCTGGGGTCTGTTCTCTCCCCAAGACCCCTGAGCTTGCTGCATGTTCTCAGCAGCCCTCCCACGGCAGATCCTAGCATCCGGGCTGCCCTGTTGAGGAAACTGGAGTGCTGGCCTCTTTCCAGAAATAACCAGCGACGGGTGGGAGAGAAAGGGGCGGGAAAAGGGCTTCCTGACCGTCACTCTGCACCCTTGTCTCACATGGCAGGCGCTGAGCCGTGGGCACTCACAGGGGGCAGCCCCAGCATGCACCAGCCCTTCGCCTCTGGGGTGGCCGAGTGGGGCCAGGACAGATGGGCAAGTCTGAAACTATGGCTGGAGATGGAGGAAGGATGAGGGATGGACAGGAATCCCCAGATCCCCAATCTCCGTATCAAGCAAAAGGAAGGACAACAGGAAGCAAAGAAGTCCCAAATTCTGCCTTTAGCAATAAACACCAATGGCTTAAACCCAAAGAAATGCTTTCTCGGCAGACCCCACTCTCCAGGGAAACCAAAAGCATAGCTCTTCACCCTGCAAACTAGGGAAGCTCCCCCAGGATGGTCTTATCCACTGCACCCTTTCTCCTCCTTTCACACTCACCCTACAGGGAGAGAAGGGCTTGGGGGTGCAGGCCGGGTCTGCCACAGAGACAGGCTGAGGAAAGGAGAGGACCCTGGACCAGGTGTGCCTGTCACTGACTCGCTGTCCGACCTCGGAAAAGTCTTCCTGTTTCTCTGGGTTTCCTTCCCTTCCCTGGACGGTAGGGAGACTGATCAAATCATTGCTAGGGGCCTTTCCCGCTGCTTTAGGGAGGAATAGCCCCAAACCAGGACTCCCAAAGAGGAGGGCCCGGTGGGTACAAGGGCCTGAGTGCAGCACACCGGGAGGTGGAGACCAGGAATGCCCCACCTGGCTGCTCCTTCCCCGTCCTGGCATGGGCATGGGCGATGGCTGGTCGGTGACGGAGGGGCGCTTGTCTCCTCACAGGGAGGCGAGAAGGAGGGCTGCAGAGCCCACCACCCCAGTCCAGAGCAGCACAGGAGCAACAAGGGGGAAAAGCCGGAGGAGAAGCTCTGCGGGGTCCCTGGCCTAAGAAGCAGGTGGAAGTGGTGAGCGAGAATATCTGCCACCACCCAGCCGAGGAGCAAGCAAAATAGGGAGGGAAGTTAGCACACAGCAGAGAGATGACGGAAAGAGGTCAGGAGCCAAGTGACCTTGGGGTGGAGTGGTATCTACCGGGGTGGCCCGATTCTAGAGGGGGAGTCGCGCACTAGGAAAGACTGTCATGATGGGGGTGTGAGGAAGCCACCTTGTGGGTTAGAACCTGCGGGTGGATACGGGAGGAAGCCTCTTCCGGGGTATAGAGTCCACAGAGGGGCAGAGTCCTGATAACATCCACCACGGGGGATGAAACCCACAGCCCAAGCGCTGAGCAGGAGCAGGGACAAAGGGAAGCTTTACGCAGGAGGTTGGGGCGGGGCAGACGCACGCTGTGGGACCCAGGAAGGAGAGACAGCAGAGAGAAGAGACCTTTGCACAAGCACCTGCCTGCCTCCTTTCCCCACCGCAAGAGCCCCCAGCAAGGTCTGCAGAACATTCCAGATGGCCAGTTCCCTCGGTGGGAGGAAAGATAAAGGATGTCCCTAAAAGGCCAAAAATTCCTGGGGCCCAGCGTGTAGAAGCCCAGCAGCTGGGGCTGGGCTGCAGCAGAGGAGGGGCCGTGAAGGGAGAGGGTGGCAGCGGCTTGGGGCTCCGGATCCAATTACGCGGCTGTTTCCATACTTAGCCGCCTGACAGCCGCCTGGAATACTCAGCACTCAGCCGCTGCAGCCCTGCAAAGCCCAAATTAACTCAAGGACAGACAAGGGCAGGGCCCAGCAGCACTTGCAGCGGCCAGAGCCCCCCACCTTACATCTTGAATCCCCAAGACATAGCTTTTGCTCCCACTTACTGCCTGCTCTCCTTGCTGGGACTGTGCCCCTGCAACCCCCTATTCAACCTCAAAGACCTGACAGGCTGGACCCTGGGCCTCTCCAGTCCCAGGTACGAACCTAGGCTCAGAGCCCCGCTGGGAGAAGACTGCCGAGTCATGAAAAGACATGGTGGGAAGTCTGGATCCTAGGGGGATCCCCAGAGCACCTCCCTAAGAGCATTCCCCAGGGGAACCTGGCCTCAGGAACCTTAGGAACAAGAGAGGTGGCAAAACAATCTGGCATCTCCTCCACAGCCTATAGATAACCCCCATGCTGCAACCCAAGCCACCTCTGCTACCCGAAGTGCTGACATGTCAAAGGGAAGCCTCAGCACGCACAGGCAAGCCCCTTTTCTGACGGAAGCCCCCACCCTGAGCAGAGGCTATACTCCAGAACGCCCCGTTCCTCTTCTGAATCGCATCCAATTCTGTTTCCAGCCCAACCGCCAGCTCTATTTCCAATCTTATCCCAAACCAACTCCAATTCCATCTCACTGCTCCCAACACGGTCCCCACCTTTGCCCAGTGTATCCCCCTCTGTCCTCAATCACACAAACCCAGGTCTCTTGCTGGAGTGGGGCCTCCGCCTTATCACCCACCAGGTGGGAGGGTCACCTCAACGACCTCCAGCTCCCAGACTGTGCTATTTCGTCCATCTCAGAGGCTCCCCCGTCTTGCCTTTGAGGGCCCTCTTTCCCACATCTACTGGCCAGACTCCTCTCTGACCCGGTTCACAGCTCAGTTCTGTTTGCTGTTCCCACTTCCTCTGTCCTCCCTGAGAGCCCTGCAACTGCACTCCTTCTCTCCAGCACCCAGCTCTTTCTCCAAGGCCCCAGGCCTGGGGAAAAGGGAAGGGTAAGAAGACACCAGCCAACAGCCAGGGTTTGCTATCAGCCCCGACCCCGTACCCCACCCATGGTAGACAGAAAACCTTGGAGGAAGTGTGGGGGCGCAGTCTGGGCTGGGTCATGCTGGGAGGGGCCCTACCTGCTTGTCCTGAGAGCAGGAGAGAGGCCAGGAGGCAGCCGAGCAGGACCAGCGCCCTCATGGTGACTGCCAAGAGAGCCCAGCTGCTCCTCGCCTCTATTTATACGGCCGGCCGTGGCAGCAGGCGGTGGAGGGGGGAGAGGGGTCACACAGTCACTAGGGCAACTAGGAGGGCGTGATAGGGAAGAAGCCCAGACCCCGGAAGGCTGTGCGGAGGCTGAGGCTGCACCACTGCTGTCCCAGCCGCCGGGTCCCAGAAGGCAGGGCCACGGCTGGATTCTCTTCCCCCAAACCCCTGCAGCCCTGGGATCACATGATATAGGCCACAGGGCATGGATGACAGGCATAAAATGGAGCATCCCTTGGGCTCAGGCCATGGAGCTGGGAATCTGAGTCTTCCCAGAACCTGCAATAACTTGACCTGAAGTCGGGGCAGGTTAAGGACCTTGACACGCCTGCACTGGAAGGAGGAAGTTGTAGGGCAACGCAAAAGAAATCCTATTTGACAGCCACTGACCCACATGCTAGAGAGTAGCCAGCTACGGCAAACCTGCAACATGTGACCTCTGAGGTCCAGGCTGCAGCCCTGGAACAACCTTCCCAGCCTCTGGAAGAGAGACAGCACAGACCAGAGGGAGAGGGACACGCTGAGACACAAGCTGAGGCTGCAGTGTAAATTGGAGGATGGAGCAACAGATATCCACTTCCAATGGCCCTGGGGTTCCAGAACATTCAGTCACCTCTGCAAAGTGCTTTTTTGTCTGTCTGTTTGTCTGTTTGACAGAGGATCTCACTCCGTCACCCAGGCTGGAGTGCAGTGGCATAGTCATCGCTCACTGCACTCGACCTCCCAGGCTCAATCAATCCTCCCAACTCAGTCTCCCAAGTAGCTAAGACAATAGTGCCACCAGGCTCTACTAATCTGTTACAATTTTTGGTAGATGGCCCAGAGAGCCAGTTGTAAGAAGCCAAGCGAAAGCAGGCACTTGCTCGTCTGGTCGGGGGAATGGTGTCACTGTGTGGGGAAGAGGTAGAAGCCAGCTTTGGAAGAAAGGAACTAATCAGGGCCGGGCACACTGGCTCACACCTGTAATCCCAGCACTTTGGGAGGCCGAGGCAGGTGGATCACCTGAGGTCAGGAGATCGAGACCAGTCTGGCCAACGTGGTGAAACCCCATCTCTACTAAAAATACAAAAATTACTGGGTGTGGTGGCGGATGCCTGTAATCCCAGCTCCTCAGGAGGCTGAGGCAGGAGAATCACTTGATCCCAGGAGGCGAAGGTTGCCATGAGCCAAGATTGTACCACTGACTCTAGCCTGGGCAACAGAGCGAGATTCAGTCTCAAAAAAAAAAAAAAAAAAAAAAAAAAAAAAAAAGAATTAGGCATCTGGTAGGTGCTTGACTTTTTTTTTTTTTTAATCTTTTTTAAGAGACAGGGTCTCTGTCACCCCGGCTGGAGTACACTGACACAATCATAGCTCACTGCAGCCTTGAACTCCTGGGGTCCAGCCACCCTCTCACCTCAGCCTCCGAGTGGCTGGGAATACAGGTGTGTACCACATCTGGCTAATTTTTTGTTTTGTAGAAACGGGGTCTTCCTATGTCACGCAGGCTGGTCTCCAACTCCTGGGCTCAAGCGATGTTCCTGTCTCGACCTCCCAAAGCACTGGGATTACAGGCATGAGCTACTGCTTTTTCAAACACGAGGTCTTGGGCCTTTTCCTCTCAGAAGTCCCCTCTCTCTCACTAAGGAAGGAGCTGTTTTCCTTTCTCTTTCTTTTGCCTATTAAACCTCTGCTCCTACACTCCTCATGTGTGCCTGTGTCCTAAATTTTCTTGGTGTGAGACAATGAACCCCAGGTATTTACCCCAAATAATGTAGCTGCTACATGTCAGGGACCTCATCTGGGATGCCAAGGTACAACACTCATTAAAACAAGTCAAGAAGACTTACTGTGAACTATTTACGGCCTTTAATAATTGAATAAAGTATATCCCTGTGAAGAAAATTTGGAGCATGCTTGTTTCTCTCTGCCTGGTTTCTCTGAAATGTGGAAACTATCTCAACATCTGGTGGAGGCAAACCAGTGTTACAGCCCATCAGAATGGCTGACAGTAATCAAACTCTAAATGGTGCCGCAGACAGAACCACCCATGGACATGCCTTTTTTCCGAGGACCCTTAGCTCGACCCCAGGAGGAGCCCTAGCTTCTGTTCCCCACACAACGCCCCTTTTAAGCATGAAGTAGCCAGAAAGAGTCACTGTCAAACAACCCCTAAGAGCAGTTAGGGTTACCACTCCAGAGTGGGGAATGATACAGGAGTTAAGAAGAAATTACTTAGATAGTGAGGGTACAGAAGTCCTCAGTAAGGTTTTCCTTTTACTGAAAAGCAGCCCCAAATCATTTTCCTTTCTAACAAACAGCAGTCTGTAAAAATCGAGCTGCAGACACAGATGCAGGCAGTTATGCCAATCATGTTCAAAATGGCAGCTCCATCTTCCCTTCTCTGCCAGCCACATGCACAGTAAGGAGCAGACAAGATGGCCTGGCCAAGGGGAAAGTTCATTTGCATAATAAGATTAGAGTGGAGAGGTCAGCCTTCCCTCCACCCCGCCACCCCCACGATATGTAAACATCATACCTGACTGAACCAATCTGGGAGCCCTGTGTAAATCAGACACCACCTCCTCAAGCCTGACTATAAAATGCGGTGCATCCGCTGCCGGCGGCCTTTTCCTTTCAGAAGTCCCCTCTCTCTCACTGGGGAGAGCTGCTTTCCGCTCTCTCTTTCTTTCTCTTTCTTTTTCCTATTAACCCTCTGCTCCTAAAAATAAAAAATACAATAAAAATAAAAAATATTTTAAAATAAAGATGAGGTCTCACTCTGTTGCCCAGGCTCCTCTCAACCTCCCGCCTCAAGTGATTCTCCCACCTCAGCCTCCTGAGTAGCCGGGACTACAGGCGTGAGCCACCATGCCCAGCCCAGCTCAGCTCATCCTTCAGACAGAAGCTGCCAGAGGCCTCAGCCTAAAAGTCCCCAGCCCCATTTTCAGAAGCCATGCATCCCTAGGCACACCTGCTCCTGACTGTCTCAGACTGACATTCCTCAGATGACTCGGGAGGAAGTGTGTTTGAGAACAAGAGGTGGGGCAGGAGAAAAACCATGTAGCCCAGCTACTCCATTCCAGTGGTCCCATTTCTGATGCCCTGGAGCCAGGGTCGGCCAGCTGCTTCTGTAAGGGGCCAGGCAGTAAACAGCTGAGGTTCTGTTGGCCATCTGCAACTCCTCCACTCTGCGTGTGTAGCTAGAGCAGTTCGCCCCACAGAGATGAACGGATGTGGATGCATCCTGATAAAACTTTATTATAAAAGAGAGGCAGCAGGCTGGCTCCAAGCTGTAGTTTGCAGATCTCTGCCCATACTCGAGGGAAATTATTTGGTGAATCACTTTGTAAAGCAGAAAATCGTTTGGTAAAGGATCACCCATATCAGCACTTTATCAATCCGGGTTTTCCTACATCTGGCTGCTTCACATGGGGGTTAAGAGCTAGAAAGGGGAAGGTGGTGCACTATCTTGGGGCCAGGGGATGACATGTGTGTGACAAGGCTGCTGTGGATTTGAGCCTGGGAGCATATGTTCCAGGGAGAAATATGTGAGGAGTTTCTTAACCTTTTTTTTTCTTTCTCTTTTTCTTTTTTGAGACAGGGCCTCATTCTGTCGCCCAGGCTAGAATACAGTGGCACAATCATAACTCACTGCAGACTCAACCTCCTGGGCTCAAGCAAACCTCCTACCTCAGCCTCCAAGCAGCTGGGACTACTACACCTGGCCATTTTTTTCTTTTTCTTTTTGTAGCAACACAGTCTACCTATATTGCCCAGGCTGGTCTCAAACAATCTTCCTGCCTTGGCCTCCCAAAATGCCAGGACTATAGGTGTGAGCCTGAGAAGAAGAGTTTCTGGGTGGAAAGAAGTAGGTTTAACCCTGAAAAACTTTCTCTGATCAAATGAGAAGAGGTCCCCAGAAGTGGCAAGTCAACGTCACAGTCACAAATGTTTAGAAGACCTGACAGCCACGTCTCGATTGCTAAAGTGTTGCCACAAGAAGGAAGTATTAGGCTTGTCCTGTGTGGTTCCTGAGGGCAAGGCCAGGTTTGATGGGCAAGGGTGACAGGAGACCCATTTTAGCTCAAGGTAAAGGAGGATGTTCAGGTTGAAGCTACCCAGGAGAGGAACAGGATTGCTGATAGAGGAGTGTCCTGTCCCTGCCTGAGTTCCAGCAGAGGCCAGCTATGCACGGAGGGGCACTGCTCAAGTGCTTTCCCTCCCTGCTTGTGCTTAAATCTGAGTCTAGGGAAGACTCTGGGGCTGGTGCCTCCTGGAGGCCCTCCACCTCCATCCCTACATCATTTCCTCTGGAATTCTGGCCTCACTGGTTTCTGCAGGAGGCGCTTACCTGCATCAAGCCTGGCCCGCATCCTTGTCTCAGGACTGTGGGCTGTCTCTAGGGTGGTGAGGGATTTACCCGCAAGCAGTGTCCTTGAGAAGGGGCTGCATCTGCCAGCAGGCCTCTGCGTGGGCAGGCACTCTTGGAAAGCCAGGAGCTGTGAAGGAAAGGGGGGCTTTTGCACACCGCATCCCAGCCGTTTCAGCAAGGGTCTTGGGGGAGGGTCTGGATGGGCCTCCTCGCCTGCTTCCTTTTTTTCCACTTCACTCGCAGAGGGCGGCTCCTCTCAAAGCTCAAAGTGCTCCTCTTCTCTGATGGAGAAAACCCCCGGGGCAGGGCTCAGAGCCACACGTCTGTGATCCTGGGGAAGACGTGGGCCTCAGTTGTCAGACAGGGCAGCCAGCCTCACAGAACTGCTGTGAGGGACATGGGAGATGCTAGAGGGGTAGATATTTTAATGTTTCATTGAATTGTAACCCACATGCTGCAGGACACAGGTCACGAGTACGAGCTCAGTGAATTATCACAAAGCATGAAGCGCAGGTGATGGTGGGGACGAGGAGTTAAGGTGATAGGAAAGGCCACAGCCCCTTTACCGTTCTGGGCACGCACTTCCTGTGACTCAGTCCCTCTTTGGCAGCCGACTTGCTATATCATGCCACACCTCAAACGGCTCCTCAAGGGGCTAGGAAAATCAGGCTGAACCTGACAACTCAGGCCTCTGAATCCATTTTGTACTCAAGACTGACCCAGCATAACATGTAACCCTCATTGAAAGTATTGTCCTACTTATCTTGGAAATCATAGGTTATCGGTCTTAGAAGGACCCAAATTCCCACCCAAGCAGAAATTCCTTAACAGCCAGCCATCCAGCCTCTGAATTCTCCCAGCAACAGAGAGCTCACTACCAGAGAGGTACAGCTCTGCTCTTCTGAAGAGTGTAGGGCCTAGAACTAGCCACAGCGCTCCAGGTCTCCTCCCAACTTCTAAGTCTCAACTTTCGGCCAAAAACCAGGAAGAGGCTGGGCGCAGTGGCTCACGCCTGTCATCCCAACACTTTGGGCGGCCGAGGTGGGTGGATCACTTGAGTGTTGCAGGCCGAAAGAGTGAGGGTCGTGATCAACTCTGTATACCACTGGAGGCTATATGAGTAAACAGCAAACTGTTCTCATGAAAGCAGGATGTTGGCAAACTGACAAACTGCGTCTGCCACCCAGAAGGAATGCTGAGGGCAGTCAAGACCCAGGCACAAGTGTTTCTTGTCATGAGATAATGTGAACCTGTGATCAATCAAGCAGCTGACCAATTGCTACCTCGTCCTCCCTGCTCTTTCTACCCAATGAATATGAAGAGCGGTAGAAGCTCAAGGCGGCTGCCCTTGTTCACTAGAAGCAGGGAGCCCTCTTCTTCTCCTGGCCCCTTCCTTTAAAATAGTTTCTTTTGTTTCAGGTTTTCATTTCTACGTTCGTCCCCCTTCGTTCAGTCCCATGGTAACCGCGGCAAACCGCAGCACTTGAGGTCAGGAGTTTGAGACCAGCCTGGCCAACATGAAGAAACCCCATCTTTACTAAAAATACCAAAGTTAGCCAGGCGTGGTGGCGCACACCTGTAATCCCAGCTACTTGGGAGGCTGAGGCAGGAGAAATGCATGAACCCAGGAGCCAGAGCCGAGTAAGCCAAGTATCGTGCCACTGCACTCCAGCCTGGGTGACAGAGTGAGACTCCATCTCAAAAAAAAAAAACCCAGGGACATGCACCACAAGGATCCCACGGAGAATGAGCACCACCTCTCTCCTGATTGCAAGCAAGCCACCCCCTACTAACCCTTATACATGCCATCTCCTTCTCCTACGAGAGAACAGCAGATACAGGATCTCACTCTGTCGCCTAGGCTGGAGTGCGGTGGCGCGATCTCAGCTCACTGTAACCTCCACCTCCCGGGTTCAGGCAGTTCTCCTGCCTCAGCCTCCTGAGTAGCTAGGACTATAGATTTTTTGTATTTTAGTAGAGACGGGGTTTCACCATATTGCCCAGGCTGGTCTCAAACTCCTGAGCTCAGGCAATCCGCCCGCCTAGGCCTCCCAAAGTACTAGGATTACAAGCGTGAGCCACCATGAGCAGCCTTTGTTGTTGTTGTTGTTTTGAGATGGAGTCTCACTCTGTCACCCAGGCTGGAGTGCAGTGGTACAATCTCGGCTCACTGCAACCTCCGCCTCCCAGGTTCAAGCGATTCTCCTGCCTCAGCTCCTCTAGTAGCTGGGATTACAGGCACGCACCACCATGCCCAGCTAATTTTTGTATTTTTAGTAGAGATGGGGTTTTGTCATGTTGGCCAGGATGGTCTTGAACTCCTGACCTTAGGTGATCCACCTGCCTTGGCCTCCCAAAGTGCTGGGATTATAGGCGTGAGCCACCACGCCTGGCCAGTTCCTTTTTTTTTTCATTCGAGGGTGTGGTAAGGGGAGCTGGTTTGGGGAACTCATTCCTTTCTACAGCTGCCAGATTTAGAGCTGGTCCTGCCACAGCCCCCAGTCCTATCCCCTCCTCTGTCAACACAGGTTCTTGTCAATCAATAGAAGAAACTTGCAACTCAGCAGGGCAAGAGAAGAAAGGAGACCAAGGCAGAGGACATAACCCCACCCCTGCCCAGGACCTGCAGAGCAAGGGAGGCCAAGCCGGACAACTCAACAGAGTGAAAATGACAAATGCCACAAGGCCACACAGCATTAAGGAAAGCACAGACAGGCAGCTGGTTAAAGAAAGGACAGAAGGATGGACTGGAATGGGGGGCAGCCAGAGACACAAAAAAATGTGAAGCTAAGGACAGCATGGCCAGCTGGCTCCAAGAGGCTGTGTGAGGATTTGCATGTGCTTTACATACTGGTCTGGGGCCAGTTAGTCAACTGGTAAGGAGGCCAAGGTCACAGGAAAGAACCCGTCTTCCACTCAGCAGCCCTTCAAATATCTAGCTGAGCTGGGGCATCGCTCTGCTGCACGGCCAAAGACGCCCCCAAATCATGGCACAAAAGGCACGTTTTTATTATGACCCACCCTGTACCAGAAAGACATGGAGATGGCCTTTCTCTATAAAATATAGCAAGAAAGCACGAACTGGAAGCACTAGTGGAAGAAAGGAAGGCACACAATATGGAACCATTCGTAAGACTAACAGGAAAAAACGACACCATATATTTCAGTCCCTGACACGTGTGGAACTTGACCACCTGCCCAATTCAGTGTCCTTAAAATAAGAACCAACCGAATGCTTGGGAGGAGTGAAATTATTTCAATTATTGAGACTCGGCAAGAATTTCTTCTGAGAATCCTCGTAAAGAGGAAACAGACACAGCGCAAGGTAATGACCCTTGAGAACATTCTTAGAGCAGACATACATTTTCCATGAAGTTTATCCCTAATAGAGACTCTTAAAATAGGGCAGGGGACCAGCCAGGCGCGGTGGCTCATACCTATAATCCCAGCACTTCAGGAGGCCAAGGTGGGTGGATCACTTGAGGCCAGGAGTTGGAGACCAGCCTGGCCAACATGGCAAAACCCCGTCTCCACAAAAATACAAAAATTACCTGGGTATCGTGGCGCATGCCTGTAATCCCAGTTACTCGGGAGGGTGAGGCAGGAGGATTGCTTGAACCCCGGAGGCGGAGGTTGCAGTGAGCCGGGATAGCGCCACTACACTCCAGCCAGGATGACAAAAGCAAAACTTCATCTCCAAAAAAAAAAAAAAAAAAAAGTAGGGCAGGGGAGGCCACAGGGAACAAGAATGCCTGGCCCTGCCTCAAAGAAATCACCCCCCAAAGACAGTCCATGACACATGCTTAGGACACTTCTCCTGAACTGTCACCTTACATGCTGTTGGTAGGAGGGAAAATTGGTACCGTGCATTTGGGAGATGGTAGCTACTAAAATCTAGTTATAATAGCCCTAAGTTGGAAACAACATGAATGTCCACCATGGGCCAGGCACGGTGGCTCACGCCTGTAATCCCAGCACTTTGGGAGGCGGAGGCGGACAGATCAAGAGGCCAGGAGTTCAAGACCAGCCTGACTAACATGGTGAAACCCCGTCTCTACTAAAAATACACAAATTAGCAGGGTGTGGTGGCGTGTACTTGTAATTCCAGCTACTCGGGAGGCTGAGACAGGAGAATGGCTTGAACCTGGAAGGCAGAGTTTGCAGTGAGCCGAGATCGAGCTATTGGACTCCAGCCTGGGTGACAGAGCAAGATTCCATCTCAAAATTAAATAAATAAATAAATAAATAAATAAATAAATAAATAAAAATAAATGTCCACCACTATGTGAATGGATAAACTGTGGTCTATTCATACAATGAAATAGTACTTAGCAAGAAAAATGAACATTTATGCTTACATAAAAACATAAATAAATCTCAGAGACATTGTGTTGAGCAAAGGAAGCTTGACAAAAAGAACTTATGTGTTGTATGACTGATACAAGCTTCTAGAACAGGAAAAACTCCAGCGTGGCCAACATGGTGAAACCCTATCTCCACCAAAAAATTGAAAAATTAGGCCAGGCGCAGTGGCTCATGCCTATAATCCCACAACTTTGGGAGGCCAAGGCGGGTGGATCACCTGAGGTCAGGAGTTCAAGACCAGCCAGGACAACATGGTGAAACCCTGTCTCTACTAAACAAAAATTAGCTAGGCGTGGTGGCGGGCACCTGTAATCCCAGTGACTCGGGAGACTGAGGCAGGAGACTCGCTTGAACCCAAGAGGCAGAGGTTGCAGTGAGCTGAGATCATGCCATTGCACTCCAACCTGGGCAACAACAGTGAAACTCCATCTCAAGAAAAAAAAAAAAAATTAGCCAGGCATGGTGGTGCATACCTGTGGTCCCCGTTACTTGGTAGGCTGAGACGGGAGAATTACCTGAACCCCAGAGGTGGAGGTTGCAGTGAGCTGGGATCACGCCACTGCACTCCAGCCTGGGCGATAGAGCAAGACCCTGTCTCAATCAATCAATACACAATAGAGAAAACTAATACACTGTGATAGGAATTAAAACCAAGGCCAGGTGTGGTGGCTCACGCCTGTAATCTCAGATCTTTGGGAGATCAAAGTGGGAGGACTGCCTGAGGACAAGAGTTTTCAAACCAGTTTGGGCAGCATAGTGAGACCTTGTTCCTTTTTTAAAAACAGAAGAAATTAAAACTATGGTTAGATTCCACCATACACCTACCAGAATACCTAAATAATGATAAATCTGACAACATTAAGTGCTGATGAGAATGCAAGGCAACTGAAACTCTCATAAAAATGGAAGAGAATAGAGAATTCCATACACATACACATAAAACATTAAAAACGGGTAAATCTGAGTAAGTCCCATGTACGGTACCAATGAAAATTACCTGGTTTCTATGCTAACCGTAGTTATGCAAGATGGCAAGATGTTAACACTGGGGGATGCTGCGTGATCTCCCTATACATGTCTTTCTTTTTTAAAAAAAAATAAAAAATAAAAAAAAGCCAGGAGCAGTGGCTTACATCTGTAATCCCAGCACTTTGGGAGGCCGAGGCGGGCAGATCACCTGAAGTCAGAAGTTTGAGATCAGCCTGGCCAACATGGTGAAACCCGTCTCTACTAAAAATACAAAAAAATTAGCCAAGCATGGTGGCACACACCTGTATTCCCAAATACTCAGGAGGCTGAAGCAGAATCACTTGAATCCAGGAGGCAGAGGTCCACTGAACTCCAGCCTGGGTGACACAGCGAGGCTCTGTCTCAAAAAAAAAAAAAAAAAAAAAAAGAGATGAGGTCTTGCTATGTTGACCAGGCTGGTCTAGAAATCCAGGGCTAAAGCCATCTTTCCCCTTCAGCCTCTCAAGTAGCTGGGTCTACAGGCTAGTACCACCAACCCGGGCTTCTCCCTGTACATTTCTATAATTATTTCAAAACGTAAAAATTTGAAAGAAAACAAACTGCTTGATAGTGGCAAAAAGCAAGCATGAGGGGATTCTGGCTGGGGCTTGCTGGGGGAGCTGGCTCCATGGGTGTATGTTCAGTTTGTGAAAATTCATGGAGCGCCTAAGCTAAGCACCCTCTTCTGAATGTGTTACCTAGTAGTCCGATAAAAGGCTTTTGGCCCCGGAGCGGCGGCTCACGCATGTAAAATCCCAGCACTTTGGGAGGCTAAGGCAAGAGGATCGCTTGAGGTCGGGAGTTTGACACTAGCCTAGACAACATACTGAGGGTCCATCTCTAGAAAAAATTTAAAACTGCTGGGCGCGGTGGCTCACGCCTGTAATCCCAGCACTTTGGAAAGAGGCCAAGGCGGGCGGATCACCTGAGGTTGGGAGTTCGACACTAGCCTGACCAACATGGAGAAACCCCGTCTCTACTATAAGTACAAAATCAGCCAGGCGTGGTGGCGCATGCCCGCAATCCCAGCTACTCTGGAGGCTGAGGCAGGAGAATAGCTTGAACCCGGGAGGCGGAGGTTGCGGTGAGCCGAGATCGCGCCATTGCACTCCAGCCTGGGCAACATGAGCTAAATTCCGTCTCAAAAAAAAAAAAAAAACAGCCAAGCTGGTGGTATGTGCCTGTAATCCCAGCTACTCAGGAGGCTGAGGTTGGAGGATCGCTTGAGCCCGGAAGGTGGAGGCTGCAGTGAGCGGAGATCGCGCCACTGCACTCCAGGCTGGGCAACAGAGACTCCGTCTCAAAAAAAAAAAAAAAAAGGAAACAACAACAACAGATTTTGTTGAGTGCCGCATTGATCCGGTCCCTCCCACGCCCCCTGTGCTTCACAAAAACGTCAGATCAGAGCTCCGGCGCGGCGGTCTCCTCCGCGAGCCTGGCCCGGGGCTCGGCAGAAGGATGAACTCTTTGGGGCCAGACGTCTCCCATCGCACTCAGGCTGACATGGCAATGTTTCGGATACTTTGGGTAAAAATTAAACGTTTTACGAAAAGTTCTGTCACCTGTTTCTTGATTATTTTTTACGACGGCTTCCAGAATCTTTCGTCAGCGCGAGCTCAGTGCCCGGAGGCCGCCGTCACCTGTTCTCCGGGCGGGCCCGGGGTAGGCATGCAGCTCGCTGGAGGAGACCGGGTGCGGAGCGTGAGAGCGCGCGGGCGCCAGGCGCGGGGGCGGGGCCAGACAAGCGTGCTAGCGGGAGCGCGCGCGCCATGGCCTGAGGCGTCTGGAAACACGCGCGGCTAGGGGACGGGCGGGGCGAGTCCGGGAAGGGGCGGGGCCGCAGCCGCTCCCCTGACTTCCGCCGCCTGCGGGTGAGACCGCCTACCATCCCCAGGCGCGCTTGGGCATGCGGGGGGAGGCGGGATTCCCCTGGCCCGCCCCCAAGCCACGCCTCTGGCCTATGAGAACTGAGCTGTCCCGCAGGGACCAAGAGGAGGTGCCTCCGCCTTCGCAGGGGCTGGGCGTTCTGGGCGCACTGCGCCCTCTGTTGATCCTCTTAGGAGCTGCGCGGGAACCGTCGGGCCTGCCGGTTCGCACCTGGACGAAAGGGGTCTCTGTGCCGGGCCACATCCTATGTAAATTTAGCTGGATAATCCCAGTAAGAGAAAATTAGCTGCAGTGCAAAGAAGCCAGGCTGAAAAGGCTGGGTTATTCCATTTATATGACATGTTGTCACAGGTAAGACTAGAGCAACAGAGAATAGATCAGTGGCTCCTAGGAGCTGGGTTGACCACCAAGAGGCATGGAGGACATTGGAAATGAAGGAACTAATTCATATCTTTTTTATTTTGCTTTTGTTTTATTTATTATTTATTTATTTTTGAGACAGAGTTCTGCTCTCGTTGCCCAGGCTGGAGTGCAATGGCGCGATCTCGGCTCACTGCAACCTCTGCCTCCCGGGTGCAAGTGATTCTCCTGCCTCAGCCTCCCCAGTAGCTGGGACCACAGCTACTGGCATTCGCCACCACGCGCCTTTAATTTGTCTATTTTTAGTAAAGACAGGGTTTCACCATGTTGACCAGGCTGGTCTCAAACTCCTGACCTCAAGTGATCCACCCACCTTGGCTTCTCAGACTGCTGGGATTACAGGCGTGGGCCACCACTGCGCCCAGCCTAATTTTTGTATTTTAGTGGAGATGGGATTTCACCATATTGGCCAGGCTGGTCTTGAACTACTGACCTCACGTGATCCACCCGCCTCGGCCTGGCCTCCCAAAGTACTGTGATTAGAGGTGTGAGCCACCACACCTGGCCAACTACTTTAATTTTTTTAAAAAAGATATCAAAACCAGAAAGCAGGTGGTTACCAGAGACTGGGAGGAGGGGGAAGGAGTGACTGCTTAACGGAGTCATTTTGGAGTGATGGACATGTTTTGGAACCAGGTAGGCTGTGTAACACTGTGAATGTATTAAGTGCCATTGAATTGTTCGCTGTAAAATTCCAAGAAAACCTGCAGACTCCTGCCTTTCTGTTCAGAGTTCATGTCCACTGTCATCGTGGGGTGAGCTGCGACTCTGCCTTCTGCTCTGGCCTCAGTCCCCAAGTGCCCAGCACTGTGAGCGTGAGGCATAGCAGGGGACCACAGTGTAAATCAGTCTCTGGCCATGGAAGAGTGAAGGATTTAAAGGACCATGGCCCGCCCTGGGCAACATGGCAAAACCCTGCCTCTACAGTAAGATACAAAAAAGTTAGCCGGGCCCAGGCCAGGCATGCTGGCTCACACCTGTAATCCCAGGACTTTGGGAGGCCAAGGTGGGCGGATCACCTGAGGTCAGGAGTTGAAGACCAGCCTGGCCAACATGGTGAAACCTCGTCTCCACTAAAAATACAAAAATTAGCTGGGCATGAATGGTGGGTGCCTATAGTCCCAGCTACTCGGGAGGTTGAGGCAGGATAATCGTTTGAACCTGTGAGGCAGAGGTTGCAGTGAGCCAAGATCATGCCATTGCATTCCAACCTGGGCAACACAGCAAGACGCCATCTAAAAAAAAAAAATTAGGCCGGGCGCGGTGGCTCAAGCCTGTAATCCCAGCACTTTGGGAGGCCGAGACGGGTGGATCACTAGGTCAGGAGATCGAGACCATCCTGGATAACACGGTGAAACCCCGTCTCTACTAAGAAATACAAAAAACTAGCCAGGCGAGGTGGCGGGCGCCTGTAGTCCTAGCTACTCGGGAGGCTGAGGCCGGAGAATGGCGTGAACCGGGGAGGCGGAGCTTGCAGTGAGCTGAGATCCGGCCACTGCACTCCAGCCTGGGCTACAGAGCGAGACTCCGTCTCAAAAAAAAAAAAAAAAAAAAATTAGCTGGGCTTGGTGGTACAGGCCTGTAGTCCCAGCTACTAGGGAGGCTTAGGAGGATCACTTGAGACCAGGAGGTCAAGGTTGCAGTGAACTGTGATCAAAACACTGTACTGCAGCTTGGGGGACAGAGCAAGACCCCATCTCACACACACACACACACACACACACACACACACACACACACACACACAATAAAAAGTTAAAAGTAGCCAGGCATGGTGGCTCATCCCTATAATCCCAAAACTTTGGGAGGCCGAGGTAGGCCAATCACTTGAGGTCAGAAGTTCAAGACCAGCCTGGCCAATATGGTGAAACCGTGTCTCTACTAAAAATACAAAAATTAGCCGGGCGTGGTGGTGCACGCCCATAGTCCCAGCTACTAGAGAGGCTGAGGCAAGAGGATTGCTTGAACCCAGGAGCTGGAGGTTGCAGTGAGCCGAGATCACGCCACTGCAGTCCAGCCTGGGCTACAGAGACTCTGTCTCAAAATAAAGGACCACGCTAATCCCCAATAGGATGCAATGCCCTTGTGCCGTTATTATCGTCAATTTTCAGAAGAGGAAATTGAGGCTCAGAAGAAGTGGTTTGTCAGAGAGGGAACTGACCTCTGGCAGACCAATCCCAGGATCTTAGCACTTAAACACCACACCACAGGGAGCGGGGTGGTGGGGCTCCCCTTCTAGGGGAGGAGAGGATGAGGTTCAGGGAAATTACAGAAGCCCAGGAAGTGGCAAAACCCAGGGATTAACCCAAGCCTAGGGACAAGCAGCGCCCCTGAACACCTGTGTCCTTTCCCAGGCTTTTGGAATCAAAGGCTTGGTTGTTCCTTCTCCCTGTGCCTCCCACCAGAGAGCCACTCCCCAACCTCAACACCATCTTCCACCTTTACAGAATCCCCAGGGTAATCCCAGGGAAACTGAGGACCCCAATTTCTCATCGCAACACCACACACAAGCTGAGGTGCTTGTGCTCACACACACCCAGTCCACTTTGGGGGGCCCAAGGAGCCCCCCTACTCTAGACGTGGTAGCCCTGCCCTGGTCTTCAGGCCAGCGCACACCCAGGAGACTCAGGATCTAAAAAACAAAGTACAAACTTTATTTTGTTTCTTTACAAAGGCACGGTGGCCTCTTGGTTTTTTTCTCCCCACTTTCTTAACAAAATATAATAGCTTCTCCTTGAACACGAAGACCTCAAAATTGTAAAAAAAAAAAAAAAAAACAGAAAAGAGAAACAAAACAAAACAAAAAAACAGAAAGCAAAACCAAAAAAAAAAAAAACAAAACAAAACCAACAACAAACAAAACAAAAAGAGAGAGACAGACATTTTTGGGGTGGAAGATGAGACCCGGAGGCAGAGGTGGGGGCTGGGGGGTGGGGAAGTGGCGAATTCTAGTGCCGAGATGGGGAAGCGGGAGGGGGGCACAGCAGCAGCAAACCCCAACCGAGAAGCAACGGAGACCCCCAGGCCCCCAGGACGCCCCGGCCCAGTCTGACCCCAACCCATCTAAGTGCTTAAAGGAGAAAGAAGAAAACCCAAAAAGAGGAGGGAAAGGGGATCGAAGGCTGACAGTCCTAGGCTGGCTCTGGGCAGGGAAGAAACAACCTGGGGTTTTGTTTGATTTTCCCTGTTCTTAAAAAACATATTTAAAGGAAAAAAAATGCTTTTTGGCAGAGAAAGGCCAGGCATCTCCGTGTCAGCTTCCCCCAGCCCCCGGGGCCGAGGCCCAGCCCTGGGGTCCCGATGCTCCCACACGCTCTGTGACACCCCAGCCCTGGAATCTCGGGTTGAGTGGCTTCGTTCAAAGGTCGATTTACAGTATTGAAAAAGAGGTCATAAAAGAGACCCAAATGACATCGTAATTTTGTAAAAATTTCTCACTCATTCACCCATGTCTCTCCCTGTGGCTGCCCCGGCTCCCTCCAGCCCCCAGAAGGGAGAGGAGGGCAGGGGGGGTAGTCAGGGAAGCGCCCCGTCCCCCGAAGGCTCCTCCCGGCTCTGGTCCATGGCGTCACTGTCTGAGGCCTCGGAGTCGGAGGCGGTGTCAGAGGTGGGGGCCTCCGGGCAGCTGCGCACGGGCTTCACGATGACAGCTCGCCGCTGCTCCTCCTCCAACTCCTGCTTTTCCTGGGTGCCCTCGATGTGCTGGATTGCCTGGACAGGGATGAACCACTGAGAAGGCTCGGCCGGGCATATACGGCCAGCCAGGAGACGGTGGGGGCCCTCAGCCAGCCACTGTCACCCCCAAAACACATATCCCAGAAATAAGCCTTGCAAAGCAGCAGGGGAGGCCCACTAGAGTCCAGGAAAAACAAACTCCTTTTACTTTTCTTTTGGAGACAAGGTCTCGCTATGTCACCCAGGCTAGAGTGCAGTGGCACGATCATAGCTCACCGCAGCCTCAGACTCCTGGGCTCAAGCAATCCTCCTACCACTCCCTCCCTAGTAGCTAGAACCACAGGGGTGCATCACCACTCCCAGCTAACTTTTGTATTTTTGGTAGAGACGAGGGGGTTCTTGCTATGTTGCCCAAGTTGATCTTGAACTCCTGACCTCAGGCAATCTTCCTGCCTCAGCCTCCCAAAGTGCTGGGATTACAGGCAAAGGCCACCACACCTGACTGAGGAACAAACTTCCCAAATCCCTCTGTTACATTGAAAAATCCATTCCAGGAAGACGACAGTCCCAGTGCTGCTTAGAAATTATATGTATTGTAATCCCAGCACTTTGGGAGGCCGAGAGAGACGGATCACGAGGTCAGGAGATCAAGACCATCCTGGCTAACACGGTGAAACCCCGTCTCTACTAAAAAATACAAAAAACTAGCCGGGCGAGGTGGCGGGCGCCTGTAGTCCCAGCTACACAGGAGGCTGAGGCAGGAGAATGGCATAAACCCGGGAGGAGGAGCTTGCAGTGAGCTGAGATCCGGCCACTGCACTCCAGCCTGGGCGACAGAGCGAGACTCCGTCTCAAAAAAAAAAAAAAAAAAAAGAGAAATTATATGTATCAGCCAAGCGTGATGGCTCACGCCTGTAATCCCAACACTTTGGGAGGCCAAGATGGGCGGATCTACTGAGGTCAGGAGTTCGAGACCAGCCTCACCAACACGGAGAAACCCCGTCACTACTAAAAATACAAAATTTGCCGGGCATGGTGGCGCGTGCCTGTAATCCTAGCTACTCAGGAGGCTGAGGCAGGAGAATCACGTGAACCTGGGAGGCAGAGATTGCGGTGAGCTGAGATCCCACCACTGCACTCCAGCCTAGGCAACAAGAGTGAAACTCCATCTCAAAAAAAAAAAAGAAAGAAATTATGTATGTCTTTCATATGTTTTGTTTTTTGAGAAAGAATTTCGCTGTGTCACCTAGGCTGGAGTGCAGTGGTGCAATCTCAGCTCACTGCAACTTCTGCCTCCCAAGTTGAAGCGATTCTCCTGCCTCGGCCTCCGAAATAGCTGGGACTACAGGCACGCGCCACCACATCCAGCTAATTTTTGTATTTTTAATAGAGACGGGGTTTTCACGATGTTGGCCAGGCTGGTCTCAAACTCCTGACCTCAGGTGATCCACCCACTTCGGCCTCCCAAAGTGCTAGGATTGCAGGTGTGAGCCACCCCACCTGGCCATATGTTTATGTATTTTAAAGCTTGCCTATTAACTTATTAAAGGCCTTTGTTATTAATTGTATTACACAATTAGGAAGGTTTATGAGCAATTAAAATTCGAGGAGATTGATGGATTTTTTTTTTCCTGTTTTGGCTTTTTTGGTTGAGTTATTTATTTATTTACTTATTTACTGATTTCTGACGTTGGGTCCCTCAAGGGGCCCTGTTGAAGGCTGAATGCAACTATCACTTCAAGCTTGACCCACAGAGCTTCCTCCTCTCTAGGAGGCCCAACTGTCACCAACCCTGCCACCTGCATCTCCATCCAGGTCCTAGGAGATGGAGGTGAGACCATGTTCCGGACCAACCCAAAAGCTGAATGCAGGAACTCTTTAACCAGGGGGTTCTGGGAGCAAAGGACCCTCTCCGGAAACCCCATATTGAGGGAAGGGACAGTCTTCCTGGCCAACTCCTCCTACTGGCATGGTAGGCCCTGCCCAGGTCTCTAGCCCTCACATTCTCCACTTGCAGATCCGAGGAGGGGGCGCCCCAAGGTTTCCAGCCCTCCACCCCCTCCCACACAAGCACCATCTTCCTCCTCTTCCGCCCCTTATTTTCTAGTCTCCCCTAAAGAGCCTGTTGCTGGAGTATGACCCCCACGAGCTGCCCCTTTCCCAAGCTCAGGTACCTGCACGATGGTGTCCAGATTTTGCCGGGATGTAGAAACAGAGTTGATGACCGAGGAGGGGCCCATGGTGACGACGTTGATGTGGTGGGAGGGAGGGGGAGGTGGTGCCGGCACGATCACCGTGGGGTGGTGGGTGGGGGCCGGAGGGGGCAGAAGCTGCAAGACAGAAGCCCTCAGCCTTTCTCTCAAGGCTTCTCTCGGCCCATCCACCTCCCTTTCATGCAGAGCCGGCCAGTGTATATATAACTGCCTCACCCCCTTTATATTAAGAAACAGAGAGGAGGTGGCCTAGGGAGAGGCTTCCGCCATTCAAGATCCCCTGTCCCCTTCCCCATCCCCAGAGCCCCCTCCCGCTCACCTGGGTCCGCAGGTGCTGCTGTTCCCGCTCCAGCTTCTCCTGGTGCAGCAGCCTCACCTGTTCCTGCTGCTGCTGCAGCTGCACCTGCTGCGCAATCACCTTGAGCTTTTCCGGGTACATGTGGGCCTCCAGCGAGCGCACCTGGAGGCAGGACAGCCTGGGCTCAGGGCCAGGACCGGGAGCACACCCTGCCCTATCAGTCCTACAGCAGCTCATTCACTCCTGCTGAAAACCCTACCACGGGGGGGGACCCCCTCAGCAGAGGCCAGAAGCCTTTCCAGAGCCCTTCAGTCCCTGGCTCCTCTCGCCTCCCACCTCGGCCCCCACTGGACCATGCTCCCTCCTGCCCCAGCCTTTGCCTATGGCTTTCCCTCTGCAGGGAACACCCTTCTCTGTCCTTTGGTTAACTATGAGACTCAACTTCCCACTTCCAGGGAAAAACCGTGGGGCGTCCCTTGAAAAACCCCTCCTGATGCCACAGCTCCAGCCTGGCCTACATTGTGGTTAAGTTTTTTGTTTTTGTTTTTTGGTTTCTTTGAGACATGGTCTCCCTCTGTCACTCAGGCTGCAGTGTAGTGGCACAATCACAGCTCACTGCAGCCTCCACCTCCTGGGCTCAAGTGATCCTCCCAGTTCAGCCTCCCAAGTAGCTGGGACCACAGATGTGCACCACCACACTTAGCCATTTTTTTTTTTTTTTTTTTTGAGACAGGGTCTCACTCTGTCGCCCAGGCTGGAGTGCCATGGTGCAATCACGGCTCACTGCAGCCTCCACCTTCTGGGTTCAAGCAATCCTCTCAGTTCAGCCTCCTGAGCAGCTGGGACTACAGGCACACCCCACCACACCTGGGTAATTTTCATATCTTTTTTGGTAGAGACAGGGTCTCACTATGCTTCTCAGGCCAATCTCAAACTCCTGTGCTCAAGCGATCCTCCCACCTCAGCCCTCCAAAGTGCTGGGATTACAGGTGTGAGTCACCATACCCAGCCCATCGTGTTTACTTTTTTTTTTTTTTTCTTTGAGACGGAGTCTCACTCTGTCGCCCAGGCTGGAGTGCAGTGGTAAGATCTCGGCTCACTGCAAGCTCCGCCTCCTGGGTTCACGCCATTCTCCTGCTGTAGCCTCCTGAGCAGCTGGGACTACACGCGCCAACCACCACGCCCAGCTAATTTTTTTTTTTTTTTTTTTTTTTTTTTTTTTTTTTTTTTTGTATTTTTAGTAGAGACAGGGTTTCGCCGTGTTGGTCAACATGGTCTTGATCTCCTGACCTCAGGTGATCCACCCGCCTCGGCCTCCCAAAGCATGGTTACATTTTTGAGATCTTTTGACTAATCTCCCCCACCCCGATGCAGACGGTGGCCCCCGAGGGCAGGGACGTGTCTGGCTTGCGCCCCACTCCTAGGCCTGGCACCGCAGCAGATGCTCCTGCAAATAGGGCTCAACCCAGGGCCACAGAGCATGAGGGGCGACCCCAGGCTTCACGCCCGCTGCACCGCGCGCCGCGCCCAGCAGAGGGCGCTGCCTCACCTGCTCCTCCAGCATCATGCGCACCGAGCGCTCCTTGTCCAGCTGCTGCCGGAGCTCAATCATCTCCCGCCGCAGGTCCTCCGCCTTCTCGTCCTCCCAGATGTCCGGAGAGCCGATGCCTTCGTCCTTGTCTTCTGCCCGCCGTCGCTTGGGGGACGAGCCGCTCAGCTCCTGGGGACCCCAAGGAGTCGGTCAGTGTGCCTGACACCTCGGTACCACCACGGAGATTGGGGCTCCATCGCAGCCCCCCAAAGCTGCCCAACACAGGTGAATCTTCATTAGGGAGCCCCTTCTGCAAGTCCAACAAACCAGCCAAATGCCAGGAGAATGGGCTGCTTTCCAGAACAGTCACCTGGCTCCTTCCAGAGCCCACTCCACCACACTTGACCGATGGGGAAACTGAGGCCAGGGCAGGAAAACAAGTGCCTGGAAGTACTTGTCAGTGGGCAAGAAGGGGCCTGCAGCCACACCTGAGTCCCAGGCCCATGGCTGGGTACTAGGCATGCCCATGCCAGGGAGAGGGAGCCAGGAAGGAGGACAGGGCGCACCTGGATGAAGCGCTTGAGCTGTGTGTTCTGCTGCAGGAGCCTGGTCTTCTCCTGCTCCAAGGAGAAGATGTACTCGGCTGTCTGCTGGAGAATGGCTGCCTGAGGGCGTGGAAAAGCCGAGAGTCAGGCTGGCAGTGTTTACCAGAGCTCACTTTCCTCTCCCGGCGGGAGCCTGCCGCCTCCTCCAGGAAGCCCTCCCTGCTCTCACCCACCTTGCTGAGCTTCTCTCCATCTGTGTGGGGGATGAGGGTCTTGAGGGACTGGAATCCCGCGTTGATGCTCTGCATGCGCCTCCGCTCGTTGCTGTTGGCGATCTCCCTTCGAATCCGCCGCTCCTGGTCCCGCTGAGTCTCGGGAGTTAGTGGAATGTTGGCAAGGCTGCCAGAGAGGACAGGGACAAGCTCGGCCAAGACGCCCTCTTTATCATTCATCTCCAGAGGGCCCCAGTGGAACCTGTATCCCTCCCCTCCTGCAAAAGATGCCAGGCCACCCCCACGGGGTGATGGAGGGGTGCTCTTTGGGACACCAGGGCGGACTGAATCAGCTGACTGAGGGTAAGATAGTCCGCTCAGAACCCACCCCGGGCCAGGCACAGTAATCCCAGTTCTTTGGGAGGTCAAGGCCAAGGATCATTGAGCCCAAGAGTTTGAGATCAGCCTAGGCAACGTAATGAGACCCTGTCTCTACAAAAAAATAAAATTAGCAAAGTGTGGTGGTGCACGCCTGTAGTCCCAGCTACTCAGGAGGCTGAAGTGGAGGATTGCTTGAGCCCAGGAGTTGGAGGCTGCAGTAAACTATGATCACGCCACTGTGCTTCAGTCTGGGCAACGGAGCAAGACCTTGTCTCAACAGCAACAACAAAACCCATCCCGTCCCTGGCTTTCCTCATGGGGAGCGGTCTCTCCTCCGGAACAGAATTCCCAGTGTGTCTGAACATCGAAACATCCAGGAGCTTAGAAACTGTGCAGACGATGGGTGCTGGCCCCAGCGTCTGACTAGCAGGCCCGGTGGGGCCCAGAAACGTGGGTGGTGTGATTCTGATGCACGTGGGATGCAGATGATATTCAGGGACGCTGTCCCTGCTCCTGGAGCACTTCTGGGTGACTTGCTGGGCACCTGGGGCACCTCTTCAGCGTCTCAGGCTTTGCCACCCCAGGACTGAGGAAGACATCCGCGCTCCCTTCCTACCCTCACGGCCACGCCTCGCAACACAAGCCCCGGCCCCACTAGGCTAAGACTTCACAGAAGACAAATACCACTCACTCTCCAAAAAGACATCAAGCCAACAACCCCTGGGGACACTGTTCCCCACAGCCCACCCACTCCAAGAGACAGATCCACCCCGTGCTGGAGAAGCGAGGCTCCCACCATGCTGTGGGGAGCGCTACTGACCCTTGCTGGAGCAGCAACCAGTGCGGTGAGAAGGCAGCCAGGGGAAAGAGGGCGTGGCTGCTGGCTGGGGCGTGGCTTTGGGTGAGGGCGGGGCGTGTGCGCCAGGGGGCGGGGCTGCGGGCCAGGGAGCAGAGGCAGCAGTTGTGGGCCCAAGGCCACGCTCCCGAGGGTTGGGCCTGTGTGTGGCCTGGAGGAGGCATGTCCCCCTCCCTGGACCTCCCCTGCAACTCCCCCCGCCCCTGGCCTGATGGCTTCCAGATGCTGGGCTCCCAGCAAAGTCTGCCGGCCCCACCCGAAGCCGCAGCCCGGGCCTCTTCCTGAGGGGCCCTCCCGGGGTGCCCTGTTCCAGGACTGGTCCAAGGGGGCTCACGCCCCTGAATCTGGGAGAACAGGAAAAGGGTTCTGGGCAGCTCCTGCTCCATTGACAGGGGCAGTCTGGGGTCAAGGGGCTGCCAAGTCTAACTCCCCTGCTGTATGCCCTGTCCCCTTCGCCAGTCTGCAGGCGGAAAGGAGTTTGCATGGACCCAGGAGGGAGCACATCTGCAACAGCTGGAAACAGCCGTGGCCTTCCTGGCCCCACCCAGCCTGCCCCCATCAGTCCAGCCTTGGCTCCCTGTGGGACCCTGGACGCATCCCTGCCCCTTCCCGGGCCTCAGCTTCCTCTGCCAATAGAGAGGAGTCCGACGCCGGGAGTCTGGATGCAAATCAGCCTCCTTCCGTCCTCATCAAGCCAAGCCCCCTCCTCCATCAGGACCCAAAGGCCCAGGGCCTGTACCCAGGGTACAAGTCACTTACAGGGTCTTGAAATGTCAGCACTGCAAAAGGGGCCCATGCCCCCCACGTTCCATGAGAGACTTTAGGGTTCAGGGCAGAGAGGGGATGGTTTTAGGGTCAGTTAGTTGGATATCAGTGCCCTCACTTCTCCCAGTTCCCCTGCCCTGAAGTGGAGGTAACAGGGGGACTGGAGCAGGCCTGCTGCACAGCTGTGTGTGGCCCAGCCTTGGGGCAGAGTCCAGGCCCCCAGGCCTGGCATGGCCTCAGACCATACCATCTCGGAGAGGCCAGCAGGCCAAGGGGACCAGGACTGCTCTGCAGTGGGTGGCTTAAACGTGGGGCTCTTTGGAAGTAAGAGGTGGGAAGAGATGTCCATAGCAAGCCACAACACAAGGTAAATGCAATCTGGAGGCAACGCCATCCCCCTCAGGAGAGATGTGGGGAGAGACCCCCGCCCATCCAGCCCCTGGGCCCCTCCTGGCGATGCCCAAAGGCCAGAGCTGACTAGGGCCTGAGGGTGAAAAGGGAGCACCAAGTTCAGCCTTGGGCCACCTGAGAGCTGGCCCTCCTGGAGGGTCCACAACAGATGGGTACATTGCTTTTTTTAAGTTTTTGGCTAGAATTTTCTCACTGAATTGTCACAATCTTCCTGAGTCAGGTGGCCTGAAGACTCCCATGTAAAGAGGGGCACACAGAAGTTTGGGTAGGGACCAGCTGCAGCAAGTACTGGGACTTGAACCCTGACCCCAGAACAGGTGTCAGGCCATAGGCCAGAATGAGCTCTGACCGTCCCACAGACCCAGATGCCCCAACCGGCAGGTGACAGTTATCCCCATAAAAGAGAAGACGAGCGCAGGCACAGTGGCTCACACCTATAATCCTAGCACTTTGGGAGGCCAAAGCAGGAAGATCGCTTGAGCCCCAGAGTTCAAGACCAGCCTGGGCAACAGAGTGAGACCCCATCACTACAAAAAATTAAAGAAATCAGCCAGGCATGGTGGAGTGTGTATTGTTCCAGCAACTCAGGAGGCTAAGGTGGGAGGATGGAATAAGCCCAGGAGGTTGAGGCTGCAGTGAGCTGTGATCGTGTCACTATACTCCAGCCTGGGCAACAGCGTGAGATGCTGTCTCAAAAGAAAAAAAAAAAAAAAAAAAGGACCAGGCATTCGGAAATCGCTGTAATCGTGTAACTCTTTTTATTATTTACAGACCTCGTTTACATTTTTCCTTGCCTGATTCTCACAGAAACCCAGTGGGGTGGCCAAGATTACAGCGAGCAAGCAATGCAGGGTCCTGGGAAGGGAGGTGATGATCCCAAGGTCAAGCAGCCAGACGGGGCACAAGAGCAACCTGCAGATGCCAACCCACTGAAGCGCCTCTACTGACCGCTGGTTCACACAGCCCACCACTTACCAGAAGGGAGGGTGTGACTGTAAGCTCAGCCACCACCCCTGCCCCTCTGAACACAAGCCCACAAGTGAGGTGACTTGCCCAAGGTCACACCCAGCAGCCGGGCAGGGCAGGGTGCAGCCAAATGCACCCTCCTGCACCTCCCGGCCCAAGTCCCACCAATTCCTCTGCTCTTGGGAGCTGACCCTCAGCCTCTTCTTTCCCTTCCCCACAAGGCAGCCCACTAACTGGGAGACCAAAGGAGACCACCAGACCGGAGTCCCGAAAACCCCAGCCGGAAGTTCTCACAAGGAAGAGGAGCTGGGGCTGGGATCAGGGGCCTGTGTCACCTCCTCCTCTGCACCAGAATCTGCCGGCCCAGCTTCTCCAATGCTCCATCCTGCATCCTTCCTCTCCAAAGCCATCAGCCCAGTCTCCTGGCTCAGAAACCAGTTGCTGGCTAACCTAGTGCTTAACTTAGGTTAAGCACTTTCTTAAATCCAAGAAAGCAAATTTCCCCCTCAAAGGTACAGTTCCTCGTGGGGACCTGAATATGCCACCAAGATCCTCAATTATAACTCACCTAAATTGCCCTGGAAGTACCAGCCGACAAGAGTCCTTTAATAGAATGCATTCTAACCAAGGCTTCTGATTGGTGGAATAGGAGCTAACCAGGGGTTGTGATTGGCGAAGTGTCGGCTAACCAGGAATTCTTATTGGTGGAATGCTGACCAACCAGGGCTTCTGATGGCTGACCAACCAGGGGTTCCTGTTGATGAAGGATGGTTAATTGAAATTTCCAGGTGATACTGCACTGGATAAAGTGGATTTTTCTGCAAATGCCTGAAAGTTTCTGATAGCTCTTTCTGGGGTTTTGCATTTACAGTTAAGGTCTGTAAAGGTCCTACACACACACTAAAGGTCCACTATCCTCTCCCTGGCCACTTCAGACTCCTCCAGGTGAGAATCAAAGGTGGCCCAAGTCCACTGACACCGAGGTTCTCTTTTTTTTTTTTTTTTTTTTGACTTGAGCCTCGTTCTATTGCCCAGACTGCAGTGCAGTGGCACAATCTTGGCTCACCGCAATCTCCGCCTCCCGAGTTCAAGCGGATTCTCATGCCTCAGCTTCCCAAGTAGCTGGGATTACAGGCGTGAGCCACCATGCCCGGCTAATTATGGGGGGGTGGGTTTTTTTGTTTGTTTGTTTGTTTTTTGAGACGTAGCCTTGCTCTGTTGCCCAGGCTGGAGTGCAGTGGCGCAATCTCAGCTCACTGCAATTTCTACCTCCCGAGTTCAAGCAATTCTCATGCCTCAGCCTCCAGAGTAGCTGGGATTACAGGCGCCCACCACCATGCCCGGCTAATTTTTGTGTTTTTAGTAGAGACAGGGTTTCACCATGTTGGCCAGAATGGTCTCAAACTCTTGACCTTAAATGATCCATCCGCCTCGGCCTCCCAAAGTGCTGGGATTATAGGCTTGAGCCACCATGCCCAGCCACACTGAGGCTCTCTTGCTTCTCACAAGCCAGCCTCCTGGGGCCAACCAGGGGCTGCCCTAGATTTAGGAATAAGACAGGTCACTGAGCAGGCAATGGCCAAGGAACAAAATTTGGGCACCAGCCTTGGATGCTAAGACCAGAGCCGCCACACCTACCACCACAGCACTCACAAAATCTGAGACTGACACTGGTGTCTTAACCAGACACTTAGGGGGATGGGGCACACCCTTCAAGTCTAGAACCCTGCCAGGTACCTATCCCTGCCCAGCCCAAAGCTAAGTACCCCCAATCCCTCTACACCTGCCTGCCAAGGTCCAGCCTCAAACCGGCCACTGAGAACTTTCCCACTGCCCTGAAGTCACTCACACACCTCAGGGTCACTTAACATCTACACAGTCAACATGGGAAAGTCCACACGGGATTCTCCCAGACCCAAAAAAGCACTAAGGCGCTCACTCATCCTTCTCTCACCTAATCAGCCCAAGGTTCTCGTCCATGCTCCATCCCCACTGCTGCTACACCACTCACCCACACTCTGCGCTCTGACCAGGCCAGTCTGTGCCCTTCCCCGCAGGCCCAGAACACACCATGCCCAGGCTGTTCCCATCAGAAACATCACTGCCTCCCTCCCCCAAAGCTCCTCCAGCCCATCAGTGGGAATCCTGCACTGGGCTCAAGTGCAAAAAGTCCAGCCTTGCCACTTACTAGCTGTGGAACACCAAGCCTCAGTTTCCCCCATCTGTAAAATATGGAAACATTGCTTCACTTCCCAGGGTCATGGTGAAGTTTAAAAAAGATCAAGAAAGGCCGGGCACGGTGGCTCACGCCTGTAATCCCACTTCGGGAGGCTGAGGTGGGCAGATCACCTGAGGTCAGAAGTTCGAGACCAGCCTGGCCTGGTTCAACATGGTGAAACCCCCTCTCTACTAAAAACACAAAAATTAGCCAGGTGTCATGGCGCGTGTCTGTAGTCCCAGTATTCGGGAGGCCAAGGCCCAAGAGTTAGTTTGCACCCAGGTGTCCAAGACAACCCATGAAACTCTTAGGGGGGTCTACAAGACCTTTTAGGACCACGAGGCTGTGAGGTGCTGAAGACAGGAGTCACATCCTGTTCATGGCTGTATCCTCAGTCCCAGCAGAATGTTGTTGCTTCATAAATAAATCAGGGACCCAACGAACACTCCAAAGCCTTCAATTTTCTCGAACTCCTTCTTATGGGAGCTTTTTAAATTTTATTTTATTTTTTAAATTTTATTTTATTTTTTAAATTTTTATTTATTTATTTATTTAGAGGCAGGGTCTCACTCCCATCACCCAAGCTGGAGTGCAATGGCATGATCTTGGCTCACTGTAGCGTCAACTTCTTGAACCCAGGTCATCCTCCTTCCTCAGCCTCCCAAGCAACTGGAAGTACACACCACCACACTCAGCTAGTTTTTTGTATTTTTAGTAGAAACAGGGTTTCATCACGTTGCTGAGGCTGGTCTCAAACTCCTGGGCTCAAGTGATCCTCCCGCCTTGGCCTCCCAAAGTGCTAGGGTTACAAGAGTGAGCCACTGTGTGTGTTTTTTTAAGAGGCACGGTCTCTGTTACCCAGGCTAGAGTGCAGTGGTATGATCATAGCTCACTGTAATCTCCAATTCCCAGGCTCAAGCAATCCTCCTGCCTCAGCCTCCCGTGAGCCTCCCATGAGCCGCTCCCTGAGACTACAGGCACATGCCACCATGCCAGGCTAATTTTTTAATTTTTTGTAGAGGTGGGGTCTTGCTATGTTGCCCAGGCTGGTCTCGAACTTCTGGGCTCAAATGATTCTTTCGCCTCGGCCTTCCAAATTACTGGGATTACAGGCTTGAGCCAATGAGCAGGGTCCAGGAGCTTTAAGATACAGATGGAGCCGGGCGCAGTGGCTCATGCCTGTAATCCAAGCACTTTGGGAGCCCAAGGCGGGCAGATCACGAGGTCAGGAGATCGAGACCATCCTGGCTAACACGGTGAAACCCCGTCTCTACGAAAAATACAAAAAAAATTAGCCAGGCGTGGTGGCAAGCGCCTGTAGTCCTAGCTACTAGGGAGGCTGAGGCAGGAGAATGGCATGAATCAGGAGGCGGAGCTTGCAGTGAGCCGAGATTGCGCCACCGCACTCCAGCCTGCGCGACAGAGCGAGACTCTGAGACTCCGTCTCAAAAAGAAAAAAAAAAAAATACAGATTGAGAGTCCGGGCACAGTGGCTCATGTATGTAATCCCAGCATTTTGGGAGACTGAGGCGGGCAGATCACAAGATCAGGAGATAGAGACCATCCTGGCCAACATGGTGAAACCGCGTCTGTACTAAAAAGACAAAAATTAGCCAGGCATGGTGGAGCGGGCCTGTAGTCCCAGCTACTTAGGAGGCTGAGGCAGGAGAATCGCTTGAACCCCGGTGGCGGAAATTGCAGTGAGCTGAGATTGTGCCACTGCACTCCAGCCTGTGCGACAGAGTGAGAGTCCATCTCAAAACAAACAAACAAAAAAACACAAGATACGGATAGAGACTACCATATACCTGCCCATATACATGCCTTTAAGACTCTGAATGTTGCCGGGCGCGGTGGCTCAAGCCTGTAATCCCAGCACTTTGGGAGGCTGAGACGAGCGGATCACGAAGTCAGGAGATCTGAGACCATCCTGGCTAACACGGTGAAACTCCGTCTCTATTAAAAAATACAAAAAAAAAAAATAGCAGGGCGAGGTGGCGGACGCCTGTAGTCCCAGCTACTCAGGAGGCTGAGGCAGGAGAATGGCGTGAACCCGGGAGGCTGAGCTTGCAGTGAGCCGAGATCAGACCACTGCACTCCAGCCTGGGCGACAGAGCGAGACTCCATCTCAAAAAAAAAAAAAAGACTGTGAATGTCAGTGGCTGGGCGCAGTCGCTCATGCCTGTAATCGTAGTACTTTGGGAGGCCAAGGTGGGCAGATCACCTGAGGTCAGGGGTTCAAGACCAGCCTGGCCAACCACCATGGTGAAACCCCATCTCTACTAAAAATACAAAAATTAGCCAGGCATGGTGACACATGCCTGCAATCCCAGCTACTTGGGAGGCTGAGGCAGGAAAGTCGCTTGAACCTAGGAGGCGGAGGTTGCAGAGAGCCAAGATTGCAGCACTGAACTCCATTCTGGGTGACAGAGTGAGACTCTGTCTCAAAAAAAAAAAAAAGACTGAATGTCATTTTAACAGCTACCAGGCACTTTCCATACTCATAGCTAATTTTCTCACAGGTGCACTGTTTTCCAGAGACAGAACCATTAGGCGACAGGTCCAAAACCTGCAGCTTGTGTGCGCAGCACTGTGCCCTACACTCCCCTCTGGCAGGCCTGGGAGACAGAAAGGGAAATCCCTGCTGGTCACTGAGGGATGGAGCAAAGCCCACCAGCCTGAGATGACCCAGAAAAGCAAATGCATCTGGCCAGAAAGTCCTGCCTAAAGCACACGTTTGATCCCGGACAGGCTTCCCACCTCACCCTGCAACCCCTACTGAAGATAAACAAATCCAGGACCCCCAACTCCACGCCTAATGCACAGCTGACAACTGTCTTGCAATGGACATTGCTGTGCCCAACCCTGGGCGAAGGCTCTACACCTTCAAGCCCTTGGCCTACCAAGATCCAGCTACTCTAGAGGACTGCTGGTATCCTCCAAAGGGAAGCTTGGGGCAGGGATAAATTGAAGCCAGAATCTTAGGGGGCCCTGAGAGGACTCACCCAAGGCCCAGGCATGGCAGCCAGAGGGCCCCCCAACCCTGCCCAGGATCAGGCCCAGAATGTCCTCTCCAGCAGGCACAGCAGCTCAACTGCACCACAGCAGGCTGCCCAGCCCAGCCCTGCAGCAGCCTGCAACCCCAGGACAAGGGTTCAAGTTCCAGCTCTACCACTTGCTGTAGTGGTCCCTTCTCCAGTCTCTGTGTCCTCTTTACACAGAATCAAAAGACACTTCCGACTCATAGAAAGATTATGACAATTCAATGAGAAAATTCTAGCAAAGTGAGCCCCCAGAACCTAAAAACAGCTCAACAATTTTTTTTTTTTTACTTATTATTACTGGGTCCTCCAGGTGGGCCTCGTGCAAGGGCCAGCCGGGCATCCCTGCCAGCTGCCAAACCCATCATCTGGCCCAAGTCTAGGTATTGACTGGGAACTTCAGAGTAGCCTTAAGGTGGGGACCCCTGGGGCAGCGGGTTGGGCAGGAGTTGTCTACACGTGTGCAGCAACCTTCCCTCCAGGCCGGATTCCGAGGCGCTAGTGACCACCAGCCTGTGCCACACCGGCGGGCTCCTCCTCCCTCAATCCCCGCCCAGACTGCCTCGGGCGGCAGAGCACGTGGCTCCAGCCCTGGGGAGCCATTTCGCTCCTGGAGCAGCGCGGCAGGAAAGGGGCCGCAGGTCCCAAACTTGCGCACTCCGTAGAACGCCCACCTCCCCCATACCCCGCCCGGGGGGTCGTTCAAAATGCAGATGTCCGGGCGCCAGCGATCAGAGTTCCAGGCATGTGCATTTTAAGAAGTGTGCGGGGTGGTTTAGCTGTGTGTGGTCCTTGAATCCATCACCCTTTGGGTTTCGAGCAACCTAGGACCAAAGCTTGCAAAGTGGCTTCTGGGGAGGCCTGCGGATCTCGGGCCACCCACCCCGCCTGGGGACCCGACGCTTTCGATTTACGGCAGGGGGAGGGGCGTTGGATGGGAAAGTTTGCAGAGGAAACCCACGTGCGGCGGGAAGCTGCCCTGCGAGGCTAGAGGCAGCCTCAGGTGTCCCCTCCCCAAAAGGCCTGCCCACCTGGCCTGCCTTGCCCACCGTGCCCATGGGTCCGAGCTTTGTGCAGGGAAAGCGTGGCCCAGGAGCGCCTACAAATCCCACAATGCTGCACCAGCAGGATGCGGAGAACTACAGCTCCCGCGAGGCCGCGCGCAGAGGTCCGCCTACTCCAAGAGGGCTGCAGAGTCACGTCCAGGCCTCGCTAGTAAACAGCGCCCGGGAGCGGGCGGGCGAGCGAGCGGCAGCCAACGTGCCCCGGGCCGCGGCGCCCCTACCGGCCGCGCGGGCCCCTCGGGGCCCGCCCACCCCCCACACCCACACGCGAGCACGCCCCCAACCCCGCTGCAGCCCCACTCTGCAAACACGCACAGTGCCCGGCTCCCCGCCCCCACCCCGCGCCGGGAGCCGCGGCATGGCTGCATTGTAGCCGCCCTAGCTACACCCCCACGCGCGCCCCGGCCCCCGAGACCCCCTTGGATGGGGACGACCTAAGATCGCGAGGAAGGAAGGAGAGGAAGGAAGCCGCCGCGGGAGGGGGAAAGAGGAAGCGCGGGGGGGAAGGCCACCAGCACCAAGCATGGCCGGGACTGCTGCAGAACCACGTGGGTCTGTTTGCAATTTACAAACGTTGCGACTCGCCCGCCTGCAGCGGACAAAAGTGGCCGGGGCCGCTTGGGGCCCCCATGCTCCAAGGGAGGAGGGTCCCGGGGCGGCGCGAACCCGGCGCGTGGGGCTGCAGCCGTCCCGGCAGCTAAGAAAGGCTAGCGGGGTCGGCGGCGCGGGCCATGCGTGCGCACACGCGCGCCCGCCCGGGCGGGCTAGCCGGGGGCTGCAATGGTAGGAAGGGGGTGGGGGAAGGAGGAGTACACACCTACAGAGCCCTCCTATCACTTCTTTCTCTGTTTTCCTGAAATGTTGCAAAGAGGGCACCTTCTGAGTGGGCACCATGAAATACTCCATAGCGATCGGCCCCCCTCCTCTGCACGAGCCAGGTCCCGCGATCAGCCGGAGAATGCAAGATGGAAATCCGAATCAAAGGGCAGCGCCGGACGGAGGTGCAGAATCGGCCGGTCCCAGATGCTGGCGGCGGCGGCGGCGGCGGCGGCGGCTGCGAGGGGAGGGAGGCGGGCGGGAGGGGCGGGAGGGAGGTCTCTCCGGCCTGCCTCCCCGGGCGTGTGTATGTGTGTGTGTGTGTGTGTTTGCAGCTGATCAGATGTCTGTTTCAAGGCGGGAAACAGCTGGTGAAAACTCAGCACTCCCCCGGCCTCCTTCCGCGGAGTAAGGAATTGCATGTAAACAAAGGACTATTTGCAGCGCCCCCCAGGCGGCGCGAGGCCGGGGCGAGAGGGGCGCGGGCCCCCGGGGACCGGCTGCAGCCGGGGTCTGCAGGCCTCTCGCTGGGCACAGGGGGCCGGGGGCCGCGGGCGGGCTTGGGGGGCGCGGCGTGAATGGAGCGAGCTGCGGCCGAGCTACATGCGCCACTATGGGTGATGAGGTCCATCAGCTGACAGGTTGGCAAGCGTTGAAAAAAAAAAAAAAAAGGCCAGCCACCGCGCGGGGAGGCCAGCCTGTGCAGCCCGGGGTCCAGCGGCGACTGCCCAGTGCAGGGTCCGCGCGCTCGGCCGGCCCGCGGGGAGGAGGGGGCGCGGCTGGGTCGGGCGTGCTGCGGCAGCAAGGAAGGCGGCCTGGGGTTCGCGCTTGGGGCTTCTGCTTTTTCACCATTGCAACTGCACCGAGCGGAGCCTCTCCGGTGTGCTCCCTTCGAGCCAAGCCCAGGGCCCCCTGGAAACTTGCGTCACAGCCACCGCTTCCCACATGTAACTTGGGGCTGACTTCCGAGGCCGGCCAGCCTCCTCTCTCCCTCCCTGCTGAGCTGCGCGCCGCTGGACGCACGGCAAGGACTCCGGATCCTGGGAATCCTGGACCTGGCGAGGGGACGGCAAAGGGCGCCTCGGATGCTGGGGCCGCCCTAGGAAACCCGGGCCCCCGGCGGAGAGGGGAAGGTGGAGGCGGGCCCGAACGGCAGCGGCCCCCGGGCCCAGGCTGCCGGCGCTGCCGGGAGGTCTGCTGGTTGCTGCCGGGTGTCCTGCTATTCCCCCCAGACCCCCACTGTTCCCTCCGCGGGCTGAAGGCTGCAGCTTCTCATTCATAACAAAGCCCGAGTGGGACTTGCACCTCCGCCAGGGTGCGCTCCCTACGAGGGGGTGACGACTTAGGGCAGGGACGGGGACCCTGGCGGCGAGCTTCCGTCCTCCGCTCGCACGCCCCACCTTCCGGCCCCAGGCCCTCCCTTGGCTCCTGGAGGGTTGGCTTCTGGCTCAGGAAGCCCACGCCTGCCTTGGAATGTCCTGGATCCTGCCCACAGCCTTCCAGGTTCCGCCTAAATCGCGCCTCCTAATTTGACTTATTCCTACTAGTAACAATAGTTACTGTTATTATTGGGAAATATTGTTATTAGATGTTGCCAGCACCCGGTGGATGCAGAACAGTTTTGCATACATGCTCTCCAATCCTTGAAGCAACCTGTTAGGCAGTTTCTCTAAGGAGAGATCCCAGACCACTTCACAAAAAAAGTCTCTGGAAGGCTTACTATATTTTTATTTAAAACAAACAAACAAACAAACTTTCGGCCGGGTGCGGTGGCTCACCCCTGTAATCTCAGCACTTTGGGAGGCTGAGGCAGGTGGATCACCTGAGGTCGGGAGTTCAAGACCAGCCTGACCAACACGGAGAAACCCTGTCTCTACTAAAAATACAAAATTAGCCGGGGGCGTGGTGGCGCATGCCTGTAATCCCAGCTACTTGGGAGGCTGAAGCAGGAGAATCGCTTGAACCAGGAGGTGGAGGCTGCAGTGAGCCAAGATCGTGCCATTGCACACCAGCCTGGGCAACAAGAGCGAAACTCCATCTCAAAAAAAAAAAACAACAACAACAAAAAACTTTTTACTGTTTTTCATGAATAGAGATGGGAGTCTCACTATGTTGCCCAGCCTGGTCTTGAACTCCTGGGACTCAAGGAATCCTACCTCTACCTCCCAAATTGCTGGGATTACAAGCATGAACCATGGATGGCCCTGGCAGGAAGCCTATTTTTAACTGCCCCTAGTGAGCAAGCTATTTTTTTTTTTTTTTCAGATGGAGTCTTCCTCTGTTACCCAGGCTGGAGTGCAGTGGCACGATCTGAGCTCACTGCAACCTCCACCTCCTGGGTTCAAACGATTCTTCTGCCTCAGCCTCCCGAGTAGCTGTGGCTACAGGCACACACCACCAAGCCCGGCTAATTTTTGTATTTTTAGTACAGACGGGATTTTGCCATGTTAGCCAGGCTGGTCTTGAACTCCTGACCTCAGGCGATCTGCCTGCCCCAGTCCCCAAAGTGCTGGGATTGCAGGCATGAGCCACCTCACCCAGCAGTGAGCAAGCTATTCTGATGCATTACTGTCTCTTTATCCTCTCATTTTGAAGATGGAAAGACAGAGGCTCACAGTTGCAGATAAGGATGGACTCAGGAGTGCTGACTGCAGAAAGCCCTCGTTCTTTATATCACACTCATCCTCCCACCTGTCACACCTCACCTCTGATCAGGGCCTTATTTTGTACTTGCTTTTGTTCTTTTGCAGAGCAAAGCATTCTGTCATACTTGGTTATATGTGGCCTTCACATTGTTCTCTGGATGTCTCCCTGGTTCAATTTTTTTTTTTTTTTTTTTTTTTTTTTGAGACGGAGTCTCGCACTGTCGCCCAGGTTGGAGTGCAGTGGCGCGATCTCGGCTCACTGGAACCTCCGCCTCCCAGGTTCAAGTGATTCTCCTGTTCTCCTGCCTCAGCCTCCCAAGTAGCTGAGATTACAGACGCCCACCACCACACCTGGCTAAATTTTTTGTATTTTTAGTAGAGACAGGGTTTCGCTATGTTGGCCAGGCTGGTCTTGAACTCCTGACCTCGTGATCCATCCGCCTCTGCCTCCCAAAGTGCTGGGATTACAGGCGTGAGCTACTGCACCTGGCCTCCTTGGTCCAATTTTGTCTCCCAGAGAAGAGGGACTGTGCTTTTACTCTTTTTTCTCTTCGCGGGGGATGGTACAGGGCTGGGCACATACATGAACTGCAGAGAGTGACCTGCAAAGCTGATGTCCCTGGAGACAGCCTTGGCAGGAAGAATGAGAGGTAAACCCTAGGCACAAGTGGGTGGCCCAGGCAGACCCAGGAGCTGCCTGACCACACTGAACTGGGTAGCAGGTGCCCATTCCTTTTCCTAATAAATCAAGGAAGCCCCCCCAAAGCAGTGGCATTTGGAGTCCGGCCCAGGGGATGACAGAGACCTGCTTTTTAATTTGTCTTGGAAGTCATTTCTCGGCCGACACAGACTCTGGTTCCTGGGGCAAGAGTTGAGGTCGCAAAATGTAAGAGAGTGCCAAAGATCTCAACACCCAAGATAAATTATGTTGGGTTTTCCTTGTTGTTATTGTTGTTTCTCAGACACAGTCTCAGTCTGTTACCCAGGCTGGAGTGCAGTGGTGCAATCTCGACTCACGGCAACCTCCGTCTCCCAGGTTCAAGTGATTCTTGTCCCTCAGCCTCCCAAGTAGCTGGGACTACAGGAGTGCACCACTATGCCCAGGTAATTTTTGCATTTTTTGTAGAGATGGGGTCTCGGCATGTTGCCCAGGCTGGTCTCGAACTCCTGACCTCAAGTGATCCACCAGCCTTGATCTCCCAAAGTGCTGGGATTGCAGGCATGAGCCACCACGCCTGGCCTCAAATTATGTCTTAATTTAACATTTTAAAACATCAAAATTGTCTGGGCACAGTGGCTCATGCCTGTAATCCCAGCACTTTGGGAGGCCTAAGTGAGTGGATTGCTTGAGCTCAGGAGTTTAAGACCAGCCTGGCAACATGGCGAGACCCCGTCTCTACAAAACATATAAAAGAATTAGCTTGTTGTGGTGATGTAGTCCCAGCTATTCGGGAGGGAGAGGTGGGAGGATCGCTTGAGCCCAGGGAGGTTGAGGCTGCAGTGAGCTGTGATCATGCTACTGCACTCTAGCCTGGGTGACACAGCAAGACCCTGTCTCAATAAAACAAAATAAATAAAATAAATTACTGCCAAAAATCCATGGTAAACACATTCTCCACATTTTAATGACTGTCTCAGTATTACTGATTTTTCTCTTTCCCTCAGGCTTCAGTATTCCTCTCCAAGACACTGTTGTCGATGCTTATCTTTAAATTCAAATAATGGCCAGGCACAGTGTCTCACACTTGTAATCTCAGCACTTTGGAAGACCAAGGCAGGAGGATCCCTTGAGGCCAGGAGTTGGAGACCAGCCTGGACAACATAACTAGATGTTGTCTTCACAAAAAATAATAAAAAAAAAATTAGCCTGGCATGGTGGTACATTCCTAAAGTCCCAGCTACTTGGGAGGCTGAGGCAGGAGGGTTGATTGAGCCCAGGAATTCAAGACTACAGTGAGCTATGATCACGCCATGGCACTTCAGACTGGGCAACAGTGCAAAACCCTGTCTTAATAATAAATCTGGCCAGGCACGGTGTCTGATGCCTATAATCCTAGCACTTTGGGATGCAGAGGCGGGCAGATCACGAGGTCAGGAGATCGAGACAGTCCTGGCTAACACTGTGAAACCCCGTCTCTACTAACGATACAAAAAATTAGCCGGGTGTGGTGGTGGGCGCCTGTAGTCCCAGCTACAGGCTGAGGCAGGAGAATGGCATGAACCTAGGAGGCGGAGCTTGCAGTGAGCCGAGATCGTGCCACTGCACTCCAGCCTGGGCGACAGAGCCAGACTCCATCTCAATAAATAAATAAATAAATAAATAAATAAATAAACAAACAAATTTTAACTGGGAGTCCAAGGCGGGCAGATCACAAGGTCAGGAGATTGAGGCCATCCTGGCTAACACGATGAAACCCCACCTCTACTAAAAATACAAAAAAAAAAAATAGCCAGGCGTGGTGATGGGCACCTGTAGTCGCAGCTACTCGGAGGCTGAGGCAGGGGAATCTCTTGAACCCGGGAGGCAGAGGTTGCAGTGAGCTGAGATTGCACCACTGCACTCCAGCCTCGGCGACAGAGTGAGACTCTGTCTCATGAAGTAATAATAATAATAATAAAATGTTTTAAATTCAAAGACGGCCAGGTGCGGTGGCTCACACCTGTAATCCGAGCACTTTGGGAGGCAGAGGCAGGCAGATCACTTGAGGTCAGAAGTTCGAGACCAGCCTGGCCAACATGGTGAAACTCCGTCTCTACTGAAAACAAAAATTAGCTGGGCATGGTGACGAGTGCCTGTAATCCCAGCTACTCAGGAGGCTGAGGCAGGAGAATCACTTGAACCAGGGAAGCAGAGGTTGCAGTGAGTGGAGATCGCACCACTGAGCTCCAGCCTGGGCGACAAAGTGAGACTGTCTCAAAAATTTAAAAAATCAAAATCAAAAGCTGGTTCAACATTGATTTCTAATATTGATTTATTATAAATCAATAAATGTGTTTTTAATTTGTGATTCAGATATTTTGCTTATTGTAAATTTTTGGCATTAATTTCAATTTTTTTCTTGAGACAGGGTCTCATTCTGTTGCCCAGGCAGGAGTACAGTGGTGATATAATAGCTCTTTGCAGCCTTGAACTCCTAGGCCCTTGTGATCTTCCCAACTCAGCCTCTCGAGTTGCTGGGACTACAAGCATGCCACCATCATGTTCGGCAATTTTTTAAATTTTTTGTAGAGACAGGGTCTCACTATGTTGCCCAGGCTGGTCTTAAACTCTTGGACTCAAGCCATCCTCCTGCCTTGGTCTCCCCAAAGTGCTGGGATTATAGGTGTGAGCCACTATGCCTGCCCAATTTTGATTTCTCTAAAGTATTGCATTAAAATTTTGTGAATCTTGATTACTGACAGGTTTGGTGCCCCTGTTAACTTTTGTTCCCCAAGCAAGTGCCCCCCTCGTATTACCCTGCTGCTTGTGATTCCCCCATCGAATGAGGTCTTACTGTAGCCCAGGCAGAAGGCAGCAGAATCAGGGCTGCCCATCAGCCTTCCAGGACCCCCTCTGTGTCCCCGAGGAACATGGGCATCATTTGCACAGCCCTGGAGAGGGACTGTCCAATCAGCCCTGGCTACTTCTTTCTGTGTTCACATATCCTAGTTGGCCACATGGAAGTCAAACAGAAACGCTGCCCTCAAGAAGCTCCCGACCACACTGCAGCGACAGGAGCTGTGCTCAGGAAATGATGACATTTGGAGACAATCAATATATGCCATAGGTCCACAAACCAAATGCACTGAATGACATCTCCAGTGCCTGAAAAAATGAATGAATGAATGAATTGCAGCTGGAGCAAGCACGTCTGCCTCCTGCTCCTCCCCTACAGAACTGCCGTGACCGGGCCGGGCACGGTGGCTCACACCTGTAATCCCAGCACTTTGGAAGGCCGAGGCCAGTGGATCACCTGAGGTCAGGAGTTCAAGACCAGCCTGGCCAACATGACAAAACCCCATCTCTACTAATATACAAAAATTAGCCAGGCGTGGTGACAGGTGCCTATAATTCCAGCTACTCTGGAGGCTGAGGCAGGAGAATTGCTTGAATCCAGGAGGCAGAGGTTGCAGTGAGCCCAGATTGTACCACTGCACTCCAGCCTGGGCAACAAGCAAGACTCTGTCTCAAAACAAAATTTTAAGTAAAAATAATCAGCAGGGCACAGTGGCTCACGCCTGTAATCCCAGCACTCTGGAAGGCCAAGGCAGGTGGATCACGAGGTCAGGAGATTGAGACCATCCTGGCTAACACGGTGAAACCCTGTCTCTACTAAAAATACAAAAAAATTAGCCAGGCGTGATGGCACGTGCCTGTAGTCCCAGCCACTCAGGAGGCTGAGGCAGGAGAATCGCTTGAATTCAGGAGGCAGAGGTTGCAGTGAGCCGAGATCATGCCACTGCACTCCAGCCTGGGCAACAGAGCAAGACTCCGTCTCAAAAAAATAAATAAAACAAAAAATAAAAATAATCAATCAGGCCGGGTGCCACGGCTCATGCCTGTAATCCCAGCACTTTGGTTTTTTTGTTTGTTTGTTTGTTTGTTTGTTTTTGAGACGGAGTCTCGCTCTGTCGCCCAGGCTGGAGTGCAGTGGCCAGATCTCAGCTCACTGCAAGCTCCGCCTCCCGGGTTTACGCCATTCTCCTGCCTCAGCCTCTCGAGTAGCTGGGACTACAGGCGCCCGCCACATCGCCCGGCTAGTTTTTTGTATTTTTTTAGTGGAGACGGGGTTTCACCGTGTTAGCCAGGATGGTCTTGATCTCCTGACCTTGTGATCCGCCCATCTCGGCCTCCCAAAGTGCTGGGATTACAGGCTTGAGCCACCGCGCCCGGCCAATCCCAGCACTTTGGAAGGCGGAGGTGGGTGGATCATTTGAGGTCGGGAGTTCAAGACCAGCCTGACCAACATAGTGAAACCCAATCTCTACTAAAAAGACAAAAAAATAAATATCTAGGCATGGTGGCACATGCCTGTAGTCCCAGCTGCTTGGGAGGCTGAGGTAGGAGAATTGCTTGAACCTGGGAGGTGGAGATTGTAGTGAGCCAAGATTGCGCCACTGCATTCCAGCCTGGGAGAGCCACATTCCGCCTCAAAAAAAAAAAAAAAAAAAAAAAAAAATCAGGCCATTAGTGGTGGCTCTTACCTGTAATCTCAACACTTTGGGAGGCCAAGGCAGGTGGATCACTTGAAGTCAGGAGTTTCAGACCAGCCCAGCCAACATGGCAAGACCCTACCTCTACGAGAAATACAAAAATTAGCTAGGAATGGTGGTGGGTGCCTGTAATCCCAGCTACTCCGGAGAGTGAGGCATGAGAATCCCTTGAACCTGGGAGGCAGAGGCTGCCGTGAGCCGAGATTGCACCACTGCACTCCAGCCTGGGTGACGAAGCATCTCAAAAACAAACAGGCCGGGTGCGGTGGCTCACCCCTGTAATCCCAGCACTTTGGGAGGCCGAGGCAGGTGGATCATGATGTCAGGAGATCGAAACCATCCTGATCAACATGGTAAAACCCCGTCTCCACTAAAATACAAAAAATTAGCCGGGCGTGGTGGTGTGTGCCTATACTCCTAACTACCCAGGAAGCTGAGGCAGGAGAATCGCTTTAATGTGGGAAGCGGAGGTCGCAGTGAGCCGAGATCGTGGCATTGCACTCCAGTCTAGCAACAGAGCAAGACTCCGTCTCAAAAAACAAACAAGAAGAACAAAATGAATAAATATATTAGGAGTCAGCAAGGTTTTTTTCCCAAAAGGACCAGATAGTAAATATTTTAGGCTTTGCAGACCACATGGCCTCCTGCAAGCACTCAACTCTGCCCTTCTGGCTGGAAAGCAGTCCTAGATGGTGTATGAATCAATGGGCATCTCTGGGTACCAATAACACTTGGCTTATGGACACAAATGGAATGTTGTATAATTTCATGTGCCACAAAATATCATTCATTTGATTGCTTTCCAACCATTTGAAAATGTAAAAGTTCTATGGCCTCTGTAACAAGTTACTACAAGCTTAGTGGCATAAAACAACACAAATCTGACCAGGAATCGTGGCTCATGCCTGTAATCTCAGCACTTTGGGAGGCTGATGCAGGAGGATCACTTGAGGCCAGGAGGTGGAGACCAGCCTGGGCAGCAACATAGGGAGATTCCATTTCTATAAATATTTGTATGTGTATGTGTATGTGTGTGTGTGTGTGTGTAATTTTAAAAAACAACACAAATTTATTCTCTGGAGGTCAGAAGTCCGGACGGGTTATGTTTGGCTAAATTCAGGGTGTAAGCAGGGTTGCATTTCTCCTAAAGTTCCAGGGGAGAATCTGTTTCCTTCCCTTTTCCAACTTGTAGATGCCACTCACATTCCTTGGCTTGTGGCCCCTTCCTCCATCTTCAAAGTGCACCTCTCAGTCTCTGTTTCTGCCATCCCATCTCTCTCACCCTTTCATCTCCCTCTCTTGGGCCCACCCAGATAATCCAGAATAATCTCCCCATCTCAAAATCCTTAACGTAATCACATCTGCAGAGTCCCTTTTGCCACGTAAGGTAACTATTGACAGGTTCTGGGGATGGGACATGAACATCATTGGGGGGGGGGGGGCCATTGTTCTGTCTACCATACCATTCTTGGTTTGTGAGCCACGCAATAGGCAGTAGTTATCATAGGCCCCAGGAATTCCATTCCTAGGTAAACATCCAAGAGAATGAAAACAGGGACTCAAACAGATCATGGTACACCCACGTCCATAGCAGCATTATTCACACCAGCCAAAACATGGAAGTAACCTAGTGTCTATCAGCGGATGAATGGATAAACTAAATGTGGTCTGTCCCTACAGTGGAATATTATTCAGCCATAAGATGGAATGAAGCACTGACACCTGCTATAGCATTACATTTATTGCATACTTTATTTCTATTATTACATTGTAATGTATAATGAAATAACTATGCAACTCACCATAATGTAGACTCAATGGGAGCCCTGAGCTTGTTTTCCTTCAACTAGACAGTCCCATCTGGGGGTGATGGGAGACAGTGACAGATCATCAGGCATTAGATTCTCGTAAGAAGCACTCAACCTAGATCCCTCACATCCATGGTTCATTCACAATAAGGTTTGCACTCCTATAAGAATCTAATGCCACCGCTGATCAGGCAGAGCTCAGGCGGTAAAGCTAGCCATGGGGAGTGGCTATAGATACAGATGAAGCCTTGCTGGCTGGCTCACTTGTTCACCCACCAAGAGTTCAAGACCATCTGGGAGTGGTGGCTCATGCCTGTAATCCCAGCACTTTGGGAGGCCGAGGCAGGCAGATCACATGAGGTCAGGAGTTCAAGATCAGCCTGGCCAATATGGTGAAACCCCATGTTTACAAAACTACAAAAATTAACCAGGTGTGGTGGCCTGTGCCTGTAATCTCAGCTACTCAGGAGGCTGAGGAGGGAGAATCGCTTGAATCTGGGAGGCAGAGGTCGCAGTGAGCTGAAATCGCACCATTGCACTCCAGCCTGGGCAACAGAGCGAGACTATTAAAAAAAAAAAAAAGAAAAAAAACGAGTTCAAGACCATCCTGGGCAACATGGTAAGACCCCATCTCTGCAAAAACAAATAAATAAATAATTGGTTAAACAGTAAGTTTTTGTTATATATATTTTACCACAATAGAAAAAGGTTTGATATAAAAGCAGTGGACTGGGCCAGGCACAGTGGCTCATGCCTGTCATCCCAGCACTTTGGGAGGCTTGAGGAAGTCAGATCACCTGAGGTCAGGAGTTCGAGACCAGCCTGGCCAACATGGTGAAACCCTGTCTTTACTCAAAATACAAAAATTAGTTGGGCGTGGTGGTGGGCGCCTGTAATCCCAGCTACTCAGGAGGCTGAGGCAGGAGAATGGCTTGAACCTGGGAGGCAGAAGTTGTGGTGAGCCGAGATCACGCCATTGCACTCCAGCCTGGGTGACAACAGCGAAACTCCCTCTCAAACAAACAAACAAAAAAAATGCAGTGGGCTGGATGTGACCAGTGGGCCATAGTTGGCTGACCCCATTGATCCTGCTAACTCCTGCAGCTGTGACCCAGTTCATCTCACACTGCCTGCTCTTCCCCTTTCCCTACCTGAAAGAAACAGCCAAATATGGCTAGGAAGAGGAAATCCCACAACCTTGCTGATTGTTTTTTTTTTTTCCCTCCAGTCAGTAACAGTTGTATTAGGGATATTGTCAAAGTCAAAGTCACCTGCTAGGTGGTAGGTTTTTGGATTTTTTTTTTTTTTTTTTTTTTTTGAGACAGGTTCTCATTCTGTCACTCAGGCTGGAAAGCATTGGTGCACGGCTTATTGCAGCCTCCTTGGCTCAAGTGATCCTCATGCCTCAGCCTCCCAAAGCACTGGGATTATAGGCGTGAGCCACTGCACCAGGTCCTTTTTTTGAGACAGAGCTTTGCTTTTGTTGCCCAGGCTGGAATACAATGGCACAATCTCGGCTCACCGCAACCTCTGCCTCCCGGGTTCGAGTCTTCTGCCTCAGCCTCCCGAGTAGCTGGGATTACAGGTGTCCGCCACCACACCCAGCTAATTTTGTATTTTTAGTAGAGACGGGGTTTTCTTCATGTTGGTCAGCCTGGCCTCCAACTCCTGACCTCAGGTGATCGGCCCGCCTCGGCCTCCCAAAGTGCTGGGATTACAGACGTGAGCCACTGTGCCTGGCCCGCTACTGCTCTTATTTTTAAGTGCCTCATCCATACCCTCAAGTGGGTCTGGGGGCTGCTGTGACCGCATCCTGTTGCCCTGACCCTTTCTTCATACCCTTCCTTCTCCTCTCCCCTCAAGCCCTCTCGCACCTCCTCCTTGCTTGTAGTCTCATTTCCCATTTCTCTGAGGGAAATGGAAGCAATTAGAAGAGACCTGCCACAGGCTGCCATGCCCACCGCTGCCTCCCTCTCTGTGCCAGGGATCTGCCGTCGGCGTCGGCCAGTGTCTCTGGATGAGCGTCCATGCTGTTCATGCACAGAAGACCCTTCTACTTGCACGACTCAGAGACGTCACTCCAGAAACTGTCCCCTCTCCTTTGTCTTCAGTGCACGCCCTCTTTTGGATCATACCCATTACTGAGAACAAGCTGTTACTATTCTCCTTTCAAATCAGCCAACTGACACTAGATCCCCTTAGCTCTGCTCTTTTTTGGTTTTCAGACAGATTCTCTGTCCATCACCCAGGCTGGAGTGCAATGGCATGATCTCCACTCACTGCAACCTCCACCTCCCAGGTTCAAGCCATTCTCCTGCCTCAGCCTCCTTTGTAGCTGGGACTACAGGCATGTGCCATCACTCCCGGCCCAGCTCTGGTCTCTAACAGCAAAACTCCTTGAAATGGATGCTCACATTCACTCTCTCTCCTTCCCTCCTGCTCACTCCATCACACTCCCATGACTGCATGGGGGCAGTGACTCACTTCTGTAATCCTAGCACTTTGGGAGGCCAAGGCAAGAGGCAGGAGGATGGCTTGAGCCCAGGAGTTCCAGACCAGCCTGGGCAACATAGCAACACGTCGTCTTTACAAATAATTAAAAGATTAGCCAGGTGTGGTGATGCACATCTGTGGTCCCAGCTACTACTCTGGAGGCTGAGGTGGGAGGATCACTTGAGTCTAAGAGGTTGAGGCTGCAGTGAGCCAAGAGTGCACCACTGCACTCCAGCCTAGACGGCAGAGTGAGACCTTGTCTCAAAAATAAAACACACATGGCCGGGCGTGGTGGCTCATGCCTGTAATGCCAACACTTTGGGAGGCCAAAGCAAGCGGATCATGAGGTCAGGAGTTCAAAACCAGCCTGGCCAAGATGGTAAAACCCCATCTCTGCTAAAACTACAAAAATTAGCCAGGCACAATGGCAGGCACCTGTAATCCCAGCTACTCAGGAGGCTGAGGCAGGAGAATCGCTTGAACCTGGGCAACAGAGGTTGCAGTGAGCCAAGATTGCACCACTGCACTCCAGCCTGGGTGACAGTGAGACTCTGTCTCAAAAATAAACAAACAAATAAATAAATAAAACACACAAACCCTTCTCTTTTCAAAGTCATGAGGACCTCCAGGATGCTACATCCAGGTCTCTGTGTTCTGTCTTCACTGCATCTGACCTTCTTGACATTTTTTTTGCTTTGTGTCTAGGACATGCCCACGGCACAGCCGTCAGGCCCGTCTCTGTCTACACACACTCCCTGCTCTTCAGACAACAGACTTCCAGAAAGCACCAGCAGCCACGAAGTGTGGCACAGAACCCAGGTCCTGCCTGTAACCCAACCCTACTAACCTGACTCTACTCTCTCGTCTGCAAAATGGAAGCCACACAGCATCCCCCTGGCAGGGCTGTTGTGGAAAGCCGGTGAAAGCCTGGCATGTCACGGCATCAATGAGTGTTGGTTGCCGTCATCCCTGGCACCAAGTTGCCATGGATGGTAGTGGCCAGAGGCATCTGAGCTGACCTTGGAGAACGACGAGATCTCCTGATATGCAGAGAAGGTCGGAGGTGGGGCTCAGCCTTTCCCCTTCCCAGCTCTACCTGGCAGCAGGTGGGAGGCAGCAAGTGTGCACTGGGCTCTGCTGTTCACACGGGGTGAAGCTGCTCCCCACTCCAAACACCCTCACGTGGTGGGGCAGTGAAAATTGGCAAACAAACCGCTTACCCTGTAAAAGGTGGGTCTCTTGGCTGCTCACAGTGGTTTATATCTGAAGTCCCAGCTACTCAGGAGGCTGAGGCGGGAGGATTGTTTGAGCCCGGGAGTTAAGGCTGCGGTGAGTCGTGATCATGTCACTGCACATCAACCTGAGCAACAGAGCAAGACCATGTTCCAAATAAATAAATAAATAAATAAATAAATAAATAAATAAATACAAATAAACAGTGGATCTCTGTAAAGAAAGTAATCAGCAGAGTATGGTGGCACACATCTGTAACTTCAGCTACTCCAGAGGCTGAGGCAGAAAAATCCCCTGAGTCCAGGAGTGCAAAGCCAGCCTGGGCAACAGAGTGAAATACTTCAAAACAAGATAAAATAAAATAATTAAAAAAAAAAAAAAAAAACACAGGCAGTGGCTCACGCCTGTAATCCCAGCACTTTGGGAGGCTGAGGCAGGTAGATCACCTGAGGTCAGCAGTTCGAGACCAACCTGGCCAACTGGTGAAACCTCATCTCTACTAAAAATACAAAAGTTAGTTGGGCATGGTGGCACACACCTGTAATCCCAGTTACTCGAGAGGCTGAGGCAGGAGAATTGATTGAACCTGGGAGGCGGAGGTTTCAGTGAGCCGAGATCGCGCCGCTGCACTCCAGCCTGGGTGACAGAGTGAGACTCCATCTCAAAAAAAGAAAAAACAAATAAATGCAACCCAGGCGCGGGGGCTCATGCCTATAATCCCAGCACTTCGGGAGGCCGAGGCAGGTGGATCACAAGGTCAGACCATCCTGGCTAACACGGTGAAACCCTGTCTCTACTAAAAAATACAAAAAATTAGCTGGGTGTGGTGGCAGGTGCCCGTAGTCCCAGCTACTCAGGAGGCGGAGGCCGGAGAATGGCGTGGACCCCGGAGGCGGAGCTTGCAGTGAGCTGAGATCACGCCACTGCACCCCAGCCTGGGTGACAGAGCGAGACTCTGTCTCAAAAAAAAAAAAAAAAAAAAAAAAAGGCATTATTGAATAGATACATAAAATGTGGTCTGTGGCTGGGCGTGGTGGCTCATGCCTGTAATCTCAGCATGTTGGGAGGCCAAGGCTGGCGGATCGTGAGGTCAAGAGATGGAGACCAACCTGGCCAACATGGTAAAACCCTATCTCTACTACAAATACAAAAATAATTAGCTGGGTGTGGTGGCACGTGCCTGTAGTCCCAGTTACTTGGAAGGTTGAGGCAGGAGAATCACTTGAACCTGGGAGGTGGAGGTTGCAGTGAGCTGAGATCGCGCCACTGCACTCCAGCCTGACAACAGAGCGAGACTCCGCCTCAAAAAAAAAAAAAAAAAGAAGAAGACTATGTGCACAATGGAATACTATTCAACCGTAAAAAGGAATGAAGCACTGATACATGCTACAGCATGGATGGACCTTGAAAGCTTTCTGCTAAGTGAAAGAAACCAGACACAAAAGGCCACACATATTGCGAAATTCCATTTTACGAAGTGTCCAGAACAGGGAAATCTTTAAAGACAGAAAGTAAACCTAGTGGTTGGCTGGGGCTGGGGGATGGGGAATGGGGAGTGACTGCTAACAGGTGTGGGATTTCTCTCTGGGGTACTGAAAATGTTCTAAAATTGATTGTGGTGATGGTTGCACAACTCTGGGAATACATTAAAAAACCACTTAAATGTACACTTTAATGGCTGAATTGTATAGTATGTGAATTATCTCTCAATAAAGCCATTATTAAAAATCATCGTTAGGCCAGGCACAGTGGCTCACGCCTGTAATGCCAACACTTTGGGAAGCCGAGGCAGGTAGATCACCTGAGGTCAGGAGTTCAAGACCAGCCTGACCAACGTGGAGAAACCCCATCTCTACTAAAAATACAAAAATTAGCCCAGCATGGTGGTGGGCGCCTGTAATCCCAGCTATTCAGGAGGCTGAGGCAGGAGAATCACTTGAACCTGGGATGTGGAGGTTGCAGTGAGCCAAGGCTGCTGCACTCCAGCCTGGGCTAGAGAGCGAGACTCAGTCTCAAAAAAAAAAAAAAAAAAAAAAAGCAGCTTCAGCCAGAGTTGGTGGCTCAGGCCTATAATCCTAACACTTTGGGAGGTCAAGGCGGGAGGATTGCTTAAGGCCAGGGATTCGAGGTTGTGGTGAGCCATAATCGTGCCACTCCTGGAGCCTGGCCAGGAGAGCAAGTCTCCCACTCTTTTTTTTTTTTTTTTTTAATATGGACTCGCTCTTATACCCAGGCTAGAGTGCAGTGGTGTGAACACAGCTCACTGCAGCCTCAACCACTTGAGCTCAAGCAGTTCTCCTACTTCAGCCTCCCTATTGGCTAGGACTACAGGCATGTGCCACTGAACCCAGCTAATTTTTGTAGAGATGGGAGTCTGACTTTGTTGCCCAGGCTGGTCTAGAACTCCTGAGCTCAAGCAATCCTCCTGCCTCGGCCTCCCAAAGTGCTGGAATTACAGGCCTGAGCCACTGCACCCAGCCAGAGACTACGACTCTTTTTTTTTTTTTTTTTGAGACGGAGTCTCGCTGTGTCTCCCAGGCTGGAGTGCAGTGGCGTGATCTCGGCTCACTGCAAGCTCCGCCTCCTGGGTTCACGCCATTCTCCCGCCTCAGCCTCCCAAGTAGCTGAGACTACAGGCGCCCGCCACCACGCCCGGCTAGTTTTTTTTGTATTTTTAGTAGAGACGGGGTTTCACCATGTTAGCCAGGATAGTCTCGATCTCCTGACCTCGTGATCCACCCGCCTCGGCCTCCCAAAGTGCTGGGATTACAGGCTTGAGCCACCGCGCCCGGCCGAGACTACGACTCTTAAAAACAAAAAAACAAAGCCACTTTGGCTGGGCACGGTGGCTCATGCCTTTAATCCCAGCACTTTGGGAGGCTGCGGTGGGTGGATAACCTGAGGTCAGGAGTTCGAGACCAGCCTGGCCAATATGGTGAAACCCTGTTTCTAATAAAAATACAAAAATTAGCCAGGTATGGTGACACGCGCCTGTAGTCCCAGCTACTTGGGAGGCTGAGGCAGGAGAATCGTTTGAACCCAGAAGGCGGAGGTTGCAGCAAGCCAAGATCGTGCCATTGCATTCCAGCCTGGGTGACAAAGTGAGACTCCATCTTAAAAAAAAAAAAAAGAAGCAACTTTATTGACCCACCCTAAAGATGGCCAGAAGTCCAGGAAGCCCCAGAAAGCATGGGGGATTCCTTATAGCAGCGGGTTCAGGGCTCCTTCCCTTGGCTCTTTCCTTACTGGCTCGGGAGTCTCAGCTGCTCTGACCATGCACAGCACTTCTCAGGACAAAGCCTGCCCCCCACCCCTGCCCAGGCCGGTTGGGAGCTGCTGGTTGGAGATGGGAAATCGTAAGAACTGCAGGCAGGAGGAAGCGCTGTCGGCAAAGGTGGCTGCTGCAGAGGTGAGGATAGGTTGTTCTCATTTTTACACTTAGGTTTTTTGTTTTTTGTTTTTTTTTTCCAGGGGGTGGGGTTTGATCGCAGTGGTGCAATCATGGCTCACTGCAGTGTCAACTTCCTGGGCTCAGGCCGGGTGTAGTGGTTCATGCTTGTAGTCCCAACACTTTGGTAGGTAGAGGCTGGAGTGCAATGGTGTGTTCTCGGCTCACTGCAACCTCCGCCTGGGTCCAAGTGATTCTCCTGCTTCAGCCTCCCTAGTAGCTGGGATCACAGGTGCCTGCCACCATGCCCAGCTAACTTTTTGTATTTTTAGTAGAGACGGCATTTCACTGGGTTAGCCAGGCTGGTCTCGATATCCTGACCTCGTGATCCATCTGCCTCAGCCTCCCAAAGTGCTGGGATTACAGGTGTGAGCCACAGCGCCTGGCCTAATATTACTCAGCCTTTTTATTTATTCATTTTTTGAGACAAAGCTTCGCTCTTGTCACCCAGGCGGGAGTGCAGTGGCACAATCTCGGCTCACTGCAATCTCCGCCTCCCTGATTCAAGTGATTCTCCTGCCTCAGCCTCCCAAGTAGCTGGGATTATAGGCACCCACCACCAAGGCCGGTTAGTTTTTTGTACTTTTTAGTAGAGACAGGTTTTACTATGTTGGCCAGGCTGGTCTTGAACTCCTGACCTCAGGTGATCTGCGCACCTCAGCCTCCCAAAGTGTTGGGATTACAGGTGTGAGCCACAGCGCCCAGCCTACAGCCGGCTAATTTTGTATTTTTAGTAGAGAAGGGGTTTCTCCATATTAGTCAGGCTGGCCTCGAACTCCCAACCTCAGGTGATCCGCCTGCCTCGGCCTCCCAAAGTGCTGGGATTACAGGTGTGAGCCACCATGCCCGGCCTACATGTGTTAACTTTCTTTTTCCTTTTTTTTTTTTTTTTTTGAGACGGAGTCTTGCTCTGTCACCCAGGCTGGAGGGCAGTGGCACGATCTCAGCTCACTGCAAGCTCCGCCTCCAGGGATCACGCCATTCTCCTGCCTCAGCCTCCCGAGTAGCTGTGACTACAGGCGCCTGCCACCACGCCCGGCTAATTTTTTGTATTTTTTTAGTAGAGACAGGGTTTCACTGAGTTAGCCAGGATGATCTTGATCTCCTGACCTCATGATCCGCCCGCCTCGGCTTCCCAAAGTGCTGGGATTACCGGCGTGAGCCACTGAACCCGGCCTAACTTTCTTAATTTTTGTAGAGATAGGGTCTTCCTATGTTGTCCAGGCTGGTCTCAAACTCATGGGCTCAAGCGAACTTCCAGCCTCGGCTTCCCAAGGTGCTGGGATTACAGGTGTGAGCCACCGCGCCCGGCCAACTCTGCTTTTTAAGGGTGCGTGTGATTAGGTCAGAATCATTGATAATCTATCTCAAGATCAACCTCACCGTGTCATACATCCTAACCACAGAAGTGATATATTTGTAGGTTTTGCCCACACTCATTGAGAGGGGGTTACAGCAGGGTGAAGGGTATTGCGGGTCACAGGAAAATTCTGCTGCCCTAGATGGGGGGTGTGAAGGGAGGATAGAGTAAGGGAGGAGAATTTCCTGAGAACATACAGAGAATGGGAGATGGAACCCAGGCAGGAATCTATGTCCTCAGTCTTAACGAGGCTTTTTCCTCTACAGAAATTTGCTAGGAGCAGGGGGATGCACCCACTGACCTTTCTGGCCCTGGTATGCTCCCGTGCCTATGGGGAACTATAGCCTGCTTGGGGTGGTGGCAGGGGCAGGGATACCAGTCGTTGGAGCCGGGATGAGGACCAAAAAGTCCCTGCCTGGGAAAGGATCCTGGATGCTCCCAGGAAGGCGGAACGGGGGTCAGATGCCCCTGTTGGGGTCTGGAGCAAGGCCCATTCCGGTCCTCTGGCCCTCCTCTCCCCAAGTCAGGGGGAGATCTCTGGGCTCATAGGGTTGGCGCTTCCCCAACCAGTAGGGGGCGTTCGGCACACGCGCTGCTTTGTGGATGCCGAGCGGAAACACGGTGGGGGAGCCCCGGGCCGGTGTTAGGGTGAAGGGGCTGACTGGGCCCCCCACACCCCAGAGGCCCTGCAGATCCCTAGGGTGCCTGGCTTGTCTAGGGAGACCTGTGATGCCTGCCTCGTCCTCAGCCGGATCTGATTCACCTTGGCCATGAGTAAGCCCTGAAAATGCAGCTGGTTCCTGGTGGCTCACCCCTGTGATCCCAGCCCTCTGGGAGGCGAGACGGGAGCATCATTTGAGCTCAGGAGTTCCAAACCAGCCTGGGCAACATGGCAAGATTTCATCTTTGAAAAAAATTAGCTGGGTGCTGTGGCTCATGCCTGTAATCCCAGCACTTTGGGACGCCGAGGCAGGTGGATCATTTGAGGTTGGAAGTTCAAGGCCAGCCTGCTCAACATGGCGAAACCCCACTTCTACTAAAAATACAAAAATTTGCTGGGAGTGGTGGCGGGCACCTGTAATCCCAGCTACTCAGGAGGCCGAGGCAGGAGAATCACTTGAACCCCGGAGGTGGAGGTTGCAGTGAGCTGAGATCCTGCCACTGTACTCCAGCCTGGGCGACAGGGAGACTCCATGTCTAAATAATTAATTAAAAATTAAAGAAACTAAAAAGAAAATTAGCCAAGTGTGGGCTGGGTGCAGTGGCTCACGCCTGTAACCCTAACACTTTGGGAGGCCAAAGCAGGCAGATCACGAGGTTAGGAGCTCGAGACCGGCCTGGCCGATATGGTGAAACCCTGTCTCTACTAAAAATACAAACAAAAAACTTAGCCAGGTGTGGTGGCGGGCGCCTGTAGTCTCAGCTACTGGGACTGAAGTAGGAGGCTGAGGTAGGAGGATTGCTTGAACCCGGGAGGCAGAGGTTGCAGTAAGCCAAGATCGTGCCACTACAGCATAGCCTGGACAACAGACTGAGACTCCATGTCACCAAAAAACAAACAAACAAACAAAATATATATACATATATATATATGTGTATATATATATATAGGCGTGATGGTGTGCACTTGTAGTCCTAGCTACTCATAAGGCTGAGGTAGGAGGATCACTTAAGCCTATGAGTTCAAGACCAGCCTGGGCAACGTAGCAAGCCCCCATCTCTACAAAAATGTTTAAGGCCGGGTGTGGTGGCTCATGCCTGTAATCCCAACACTTTGGGAGGGTGGATCACCTGAGGTCCGGAGTTTGACACCAGCCTGACCAACATGGTGAAACACCGTCTCTACTAAAAATACAAAATTAGCTGGGCGTGGTGGCGCATGCCTGTAATTCCAGTTATTTGGGAGACAAAGGCAGGAGAATCACTTGAAACCAGGAGGCAGAGGTTGCAGGGAGTTGAGATCATGCCATTGCACTCCAGCCTGGGCAACAAGAGTGAAATTCTGTCTCAAAAAAAAAAAAAAAAATTTTTTTTTTTAATTGGCTGGGCACAGTGGCTCACTCCTGTAATCCCAGCACTTTGGGAGGCCGAGGTAGGCAGATCACTTGAGGTCACGAGTTTGAGACCAGCCTGGCCAACATGGAAAAACTCCATCTCTACTAAAAATACAAAAATTTGTTGGGCATGGTGGTGTGCACCTGTATTTCCAGCTCCTCAGGAGGCTGAGGCACGAGAATTGCTTGAGCCTAGGAGGCAGAGCCTGCAGTGAGCTGAGATCATGCCACTGCACTCCAGCCTGGGGAACAGAGAGAAACTTCATCTAAAAAAAAAACACACACACACACACACACACACACACACACACACACACATATAAAAAGGCCTGCTTGGTGGTTCACACCTGTAATCTCAGCACTTTGGGAGGGCAAAGCGGGCGGATCACCTGAGGTCAGGAGTTCCAGACCAGCCTGGCTAACACGGTAAAACCCCGTTTTTACTACAAAAAATTAGCTGGGCTTGGTGGCGCGCGCCTATAGTCCTAGCTACTCAGAGGCTGAGGCAGGAGAATTGCTTGAACCCAGGAGGTGGAGGTTGCAGTCAGCTGAGATCGCACTATTGCACTCCAACTTAGGCAACAAGAGTAAAACTGTCTCAAAAAAAAAAAAAAAAAAAAAAAAAAAAAAAAAAAAGCTGGGCGCGGTGGCTCACGCTTGTAATCCCAGCACTTTGGGAGGCCGAGGCAGGTGGATCACCTGAGGTCGGGAGTTCAAGACCAGCCTGACCAACATGGAGAAACCCTGTCTCTACTAAAAATACAAAATTAGCCGGGGTGGTGGCACATGCCTGTAATCCCAGCTACTCGGGAGGGTGAGGCAGGAGAATTGCTTGAACCAGGGAGGCGGAGGTTGCGGTGAGCCGAGATCACGCCATTGCACTCCAGCCTGGGCAAAAAGAGCGAAACTCTGTCTCAAAAAAAAAAAAAAAAAAAATTAGCTGGGCCTGGTGGCGCATGCTGTGGTCCCAGCTACTTAGGACACTGAGGTGAGAGGATCACTTGATCCCAGGATGTTGAGGTTGGAGTGAGTCATGATTGCACCACTGCACTCCAGCCTTGGTGACAGAGGGAGACCTTGTCTCAAAAACAAACAAACAAACACACAAACACACACACAAAAACGGGGCTGGCTGCAACCCTATTTGAAGTGGCTGGAGTCCCCTGCACCCTCTCTTTCTAGCCCCAGCTATGGGCTCCTGCCAGCCCTCTCCCTCTGCCTCTCTGTCTGCCCTCCATCAGCTCACCTGCCCTGTCCTTTTCAGCCCTCAATTTCTCTTCCTCCTCCCACACTCCATGGGGGATTTCAGCTCCCTTTAGGGACTTTCCCCCTAGGGAAGTGCCTCTCTGCTTCTCAGTGTCAGCAAGGGGGAACCCGGTGCCCAGGCCTTCAACAGAGTGTACTCCCTTTAGAAACACTCAATTCACAGCCATGCTGCCTGGACTGTTTCTGCTTCACACAGAAATGACCATCAAACTGCTTCATTCATTGATTGTGAGGCCATGGGGCAGTTATAATAATTTCATCAAGCAGAGGAAGAACCTGGGGCCTGTTGACATAGAGGATGGACACTTCTGAAGACCCTCTAAGAATTAGCTATAACCATGAGACCAGACCTAAGACCCCTGACACCCTGCCTGTGGCCTTCTCACCATGAGGCCTCTGGTTAACAGAAAATGAGAGTAAATCAGGCCAGGCATGGTGGCTCACACCTGTAATCCCAGCATTTGGGAGGCCAAGGCAGGTGGATCACCTGAGGTCAGGAGTTCGAGATCAGCCTGGCCAACATAGTGAAACCCTGTCTCTACTAAAAATACAAAAATTAGCTGGGCATGGTGGCATACCACTGTAATCCTAGCTACTCAGAAGGCTGAGGAAGAAGAGTCGTTTGAACCCAGGAGGCAGAGATTGCAGTGAGTCGAGATCATGCCACTGCACTGCAGCCTGGCCAACAGAGCGAGACTACATCAAAAAAAAAAAAAAAAGAAATATGAAAGAAAGAGAGGGAGAAAGAAAGGAAGGAAAGAAGGAAGGAAGGAAGGAAGGAAGGAAGGAAGGAAGAAAGGAAGGAAGGAAGGAAAGAAGGAAGGGTAGGTGAGCCAGCCAAGGAACCAAGGCAGTGTGGCCAGAGAGAGTGGAGGGTCAAAGGAGGCCCACAAGAAATCAAGGGGAGCTAGGGGCCGTGGCTCACACTTGTAACCCCAGCACTTAGGGAGACTGAGGTAGGAGGATCACTTGAGCCTGGGAGTTTGAGACCAGCCTGGACAACATAGCAAGACTCCATCTCTCCAAAGTTTAAAACTTAACTGGATGTGTTGGTGGTTCACCTGGCCCAGCTACTTGGGAGGCTGAGGAGGTAGGATCATTTGAGGCCAAGAGGTTGAGGCTGCAGTGAACCATGATCATGTCACTGCACTCCAGCCAGGGCAACCAAGTGAGACTCTTGAAAAAAACAAACAGCCGGGAGTGGTGGATCACACTTGTAATCTCAGCACTTTGGGAGGCTGAGGTGGGCAGATCACTTGAGTGCAGGACTTTGAGACCAGCCTGGCCAACATGGTGAAACCCTGTCTCACTGTGTTAGCCAGGATGGTCTCGATCTCCTGACCTCGTGATCCGCCTGTCTCGGCCTCATCCTTTCTCTACTTAAAAAAAAAAAAAAAAAAAAAAAAAAAAATGGCTCGGTCGCACCTGTAATCCCAGCAATTTGGGAGGCAGAAGCGGGAGGATCACCTGAAGTCAGGAGTATGAGACCAACCTGGCCAACATGGTGAAACCCCGTCTCTACTAGAAATACAAAAATTAGCCAGGCGTGGTGGCACACTCCTGTAGTCCCAATTACTCAGGAGGCTGAGGCAGGAGAATCCCTTGAACCCCGGGAGGCGGAGGTTGCAGTGAGCCGGGATTGCACCACTGCACTCCAGCCTCTGTGACAAAGCGAGACTCCATCTCAAAAAAAAAAAAAGAAAAAAGAAAGAAACCAGGAAGTTGCATTTGGGGATCAGGAGAAAGGCAGGAAGCAGAGGGATGTAGGACGAGGACACCTGGGAGGTGACATCTCCAGTGTCCCTCTGGGTAACTGGCTCTCTTCACATGGAGTGGACAGAAGTTGGGGACAGAAGGTGGAATGTCAAGTTCCACTTGAGACGAAAAGGGAAGGCTGGGGCTGACCAGGCCAGAGGAGGGTTGGAGGCCTGCTCTCATGAAAACCAAAGCTGGGTGAGTTTCCAGGTGGGAGAGGCAGCCGGGAAACAGGGGCCAGCTCTCCCTGGGGAGGGGCAGGCTCTGAGCCCCAGTGTGGGTCCGGGATGTAGGAGCCATGGATCATCACCAGTGCAGGCCAGTGCTGCTGTGGGAGCTTTCCGTGCACTCCTAGTTCGTTCCTTCCTTCCTTCCTTCCCTCCTTCCTTCTTTCCTTCCTCCCTCCCTCCCTCCCTCCCTCCCTCCATCTCTTTCTTTCTGATGGAGTCTCGCTCTGTCACCCAGGTTGGAGTGCAATGGTGCAATCTTGGCTCACTGCAACTTCCACCTTTCAGGCTCAAGCAATTCTCCCACCTCAGCCTCCCAAGTAGCTGGGTTTATAGGCACCCACCACCACGCCCTGCTAATTTTTGTATTTTTGTAGAGACGGGGTTTAACCATGTTGGCCAGGCTGGTCTTGAAGTCCTGACCTCAGGTGATCTGGCTGCCTCGGCCTCCCCAAGCGCTGAGATTACAGGTGTGAGCCACCACGCCCCGCCTGCACTCATCCTCACCACGGCGCCCTGAGTCCTATGATCATGCCCAAGGGACTTGGCCAAGCCTATCATAGCCAGCCACTGCCAAGGCCTGCACTTCTTCTTTTTTTTTTTTTTTTTTTTTGAGATGGAGTCTGACGCTGTTGCCCAGGCTGGAGTGCAGTGGCGCGATCTCGGCTCACTGCAAGCTCCGCCTCCTGGGTTCACGCCATTCTCCTGCCTCAGCCTCCTGAGTAGCTAGGACTACAGGCGCCCGCCACCGCGCCCGGCTAATTTTTTGTATTTTTAGTAGAGACGGGGTTTCACTGTGGTCTCGATCTCCTGACCTTGTGATCCGCCCGCCTCGGCCTCCCAAAGTGCTGGGATTACAGGCTTGAGCCACCGCGTCCGGCCAAGGCCTGCACTTCTTTCAGGCTCCTCCAGATTCTCCAGCAGCTGCCCTGGAGAACCTATTGGCCTCAAAACTCAAGAGCTTACGTGGTCCTAGTAGCCCAGCCCTGACCAGGTAAGGCCAGGTGCAAGAGGAGAGTCCCACTGGGCATGACAAGACATACGGAGGGAGAAAACATGGCCATGCATGAAACGATGAGGTCGCTACCAGGTGACATGTAGCCCCATCCTGTGGGCTGATGGTCAGAGCCAGATGGTCAGAGGAAGGAGCAACTCGTAGGGGTCAGAAAGGGTTTTGGCTTCTAGTCTGTACAGACAGGGAAGAAGCAAGCCCAATAAGCATTGCAGAGTGGAGCAAGGGGACCGGCTCTGGGATTGCTCTCTCCTCCCTCAAGCCCACCAGAGCTTGAGCCCCTGGTGCCCCTTTCCTGCTGTGCAGCCGCGGCCACCAGCACATCAGGGGTTAACGTCTGGCTGGTGCCGGCCTCAGCAGCAGCAGCAGCAGCAGCAGCAGCAGCAACAGACAGTGGTGCCAGTAACTCAGAAGCTGAAATGTGAGAAGCAGGACGAGAGGGGCAGGGCTGGGAAAGGCTGAGCAGCAGTGAGCACAGAGGGTTTCCCTGGCAGGAGTCACAGGAGGCTGCCTGGTCCTCCCTTCCATGGCCCCGCCGTACAGCTGGCCCTTCAGCCTTGGGCTGGGCTATGGCACCCACGCAGGGTAGGGGGTGGTGTTCATGGTCATGGCCAGTGTCCAAGCCCTTAGGCCACCGGCAGCAGTTCCCTGCTGCAGATCTAGGGAAGGGGCACAGGTGCCCAGGCAACCAGCAGAGAAGGTACGCGGCTCTGCCCGGCTCTGCAGGAAGCTCTAGGTGGGGACATGGGGCAGTGGCAGAGTGGGGCCTGGAGAACCAAGGAGGACAGGGAGATCCCTCAGGGGGTCTAAACTGCAGAGGCCTGGCCTTGACTTCACTCTTCCCCACCTTGGGAAAACTGAGGCACAGGAAGCTTCCCTGATAAGTGGATAAATGAGCCTCCTGCTGCTTGGGGGCAGGGAATGTTGCAGGGCTCCTGCCCCTCTATGGGCGTGGGCATCCGCCTGCCTTTGCACAGGCACCTCAGGGATGCATAAGCACCAACCAGAGAGGTGGGAGGTACCAGGCACAGTGCGAGTGACTTATCCACACTTTTTTTTAAAAAAAATAGGCTGGGTGCAGTGGTTCACACCTGTAATCCCAGCACTTTGGGAGGCCAAGGCATTTGGATCACCTCGGGTAAGGAGTTCGACACCAGCCCGGCCAATATAGTGAAACCCTGTCTCTACTAAAAATACAAAAATTAGCTGGGCGTTGTGATGCATGCCTGTAGTCCCAGCTACTTGGGAGGCTGAGGCAGAAGAATCGCTTGAACCCGGGAGGCAGAGGTTGCAGTGAGCCGAGATCACTCCACCGCACTCCAACCTGGGTGACAGAGCAAGACTCTGTCTCAAAAAAACAAAAACAAAAACAAAAAAAAACTGGGCACGGTGACTCACGCCTGTAAACACAGCACTTTGGGAAGCCGAGGCAGGAGGATTGCTTGAGGCCAGGAGTTGGAGAGCAGCCTGGGCAACATGGTGAAACCCCATCTCTACTCAAAATACAAAAATTAGCCGGGGGTGGTGGCGGGTGCCTGTAATCCAGCTACTCGGGAGACTGAGGCAGAAGAATCACTTGAACCCAGGAGATGGAGGTTGCAGTGAGACGAGATTGTACCACTGCACTTCAGCCTGGGGGACAGAGCGAGACTCTGTCTCAAAAATAGATAGATAGATAGATAGATAGATAGATAGATAGATAGATAGATAGATAGATAGATGCTGGGTGTGGTGGCTCATGCCGCCCTGTAATCCCAGCACTTTGGGAGACTGAGGCAGGCAGATTACTTGAGGCCAGGAGTTTAAGACCAGCCTGGCCAACATGACGAAACCCCATCTCTACTAAAAATACAAAAATTAGCTGGGCGTGGTGGTCCACGCCTGTAATCCCAGCTCCTCCAGAGGCTGAGGCACAGTATCGCTTGAATTCGGGAGGCAGAGGTTGCAGTGAGCAGATATTTCACCATTGCACTCCAGCCTGAGCGACAGAGCGAGACTCTGTCTCAAAAAAAGGACCAGGGTGCTGATCTATGCTACAATATGGACGAACCTTGAAACATTAAGTGAAAAGCCAATCACAAGAGACCACAACTTTATTTGAAATGCCCACAATAGGGAAATCCATAGAGGCAGAAAGTAGGCTGGTGTGTTGCCAGGACCTGGGAGGAAAGAGGAATGGGGAGTGGCTGCTTCTTGAGTATAGGGTTTCTTTTTGGGATGGTGAAAATGTTCTAGAATTAGATGTTGGTGATGGTTGCACGACTTGAATACACTAAAAACCACTGATTGTACACTTTAAAGAGGTGAATTTTATGGCATGTGAATTATATCTTGATTTTATTTTTTAATCTTTTTTTGAGATGGAGTCTCACTCAGTCGCCCAGGCTGGAATGCAGTGGCGCAATCTCAGCTCACTGCAACCTCTGCCTCCCGGGATCAAGCGATTCTCCTGCCTCAGCCTCCCAAGTGGCTGGAACTACATGCGCGTGCCATCACGCCCGGCTAACTTTTTTAGTAGAGACAGGTTACCATGTTAGCCAGGATGGTCTCGATCTCCTGACCTTGTGGTCCACCCACCTCAGCCTCCCAAGGTGCTGGGATTACAGGCGTGAGCCACCATGTCCAGCCGATTTTATTTTATTTTTTGAGACAGGGTCTCACTATGTTGCCCAGACTGGTCTCCAACTCCTGGACTCAAGCCATCCTCGCACCTCGCCCCCTAAAATGCTGGGATGACAGGCGTGAGGCACCATGCCTGGTCCTATAGCTCAATTGTTTAAAAAGCACTTAGTAAAAGCTCATAAAATGCAGCTCTCAGGACTGTGTCCATCTTCAGGGAGTCTGCTGTAAAATGAAAGTGTTTCGATGAACAGGCAGAGTGTGGCCTTGGCAGAGCCTAAAGCACTGACTCAGGGAGTTCTCGGTGCACACAGGACATGGGTGAGGGACCAGGCAGGTGTATGCAAAGAGGAATCACCAACCACCGTGTCAACAGAGGCAGTGTCCCCATGAAGCTCCAAACAGGCTCTGAACCCACTGCTGTCAAGATGCCAACAACCAAGGCCTCTAGTGGCCGGTCTAGAAGGACTTCTCCAAGGAGGTACGGTTTGAGCAGAGATTGGGAGGACTCAGTGGTGTGAAGGGGATGGGCAGGCAGGAGTCACACTGGGCACAGGAGTGGAGGTCATGGAGTGCAGGGGGTGGTACATAGGTTCTAATGTTCCCTCTACCCCGAGCTAATTCCAGGAGCTGCTTTACTTTGCTGGTTCACAGACAGCAGCAAAAATCCCATTGCTGGCCTCTCTCTGTTCTCCCAGAGGTTCCAAGATTCTCTGGAGGTGTCCTGGAGGCTCTGGCTCTGGGAACTTGGTCTCCTAGCCCAGACCTGGCAGGACCCTACCCTACCCTTCCCTCCCCTCCCCTCCCCTCCCCTCCCCTCTTCTCCCCTCCCTTCTTTCTTTTACCTCCTCCTCCTCCTCTTCTTCTTTTCTTTCTCTCTCTCTCTCTCTCTCTTTCTATCTCGCTCTGTCACCCAGACTGGAGCTGGAGTGCAATGGCGTGATCTCAGCGCACTGCAACTTCTGCCTCCTGGGTTCAAGCGACTCTCCTGCCTCAGCCTCCCAAGTATCTAGGACTACAGGCATGTGCCACCACCACGCCCAGCTAATTTTTGTACTTTTAGTAGAGACGGGGTTTCACCATGTTGGCCAGGTTGATCTCGAACTTCTGACCTCAGGTGATCTGCCTGCCTCAGCTTCCCAAAGTGCTGGGATTACAGGGGTGAGTCACCATGCCTGGCCAGGACCCTTCCCCTTCTGACCCACTCCCAGGTTCCAGGAACAAGAATACAGGTCCTCTAATGGCCAGAGCTCATTCAGGGACCCTCCAATGTGAATCAACCAGACACAGTCCTCATGAGTCACGGGAGGGGCACAGGCAGCAGCTCCTGGAGCGGGAGGACACCTGGCCCCTCCTCCAGCCCCAGATGCAGCTGCAGGTCCAGGGAGGGCCTCCCAGGGCAGGCCAGAGCCTGCGGGCCCCCAGCTGCAGCCCCAGCTGGGACCAGGCTTCTCCCCTCACCCCCTTCCTGCTCCTCCTGTCTCCACCATCTCTCCCGTGGAGCCCCCAAGCCTCTGGACAAATCAAATACAAAACTCCTCGGAGAACAGAAAGCAGGCTGCTGCTGCGTGCAGACACACTCATGCACACCCACGCACACACACACACACCCACGCACACACACGCACACCCACGCACACCCACGCGCACACACGCACACCCACGCACACACATGCACACCCACGCACACACATGCACACCCACGCACACCCACGCACACCCACGCACACACATGCACACACATGGACACACACACATGCACACCATCCTTCGAGCTCACAGGCAGATCACAGAGAACCTAGATGTCAAGATGAGAAAGGAACTAGACGTGAGCTATCATCTGCCTCCTCGGGGCCAGGCCTGTGCCAAGGGATTTGCCAGGATTGTCTCATCCAATCCTGAAAAGAAGCTTGGAGATTTCAGAGATGAAGAAAATGAGCTTTTGAGAGCTTAAGGGAGAGACTCAACCAAAGGGACACCTGGCGACATCAAAGCCCATGAAGCTGAGCACAGGGCCTGGAGCCAGCACGGTGGAGGCAGCTTAGCAGAGCTGGGGGGTCGCTCTTGTATTTATGTTTTTTTGTTTTGTTTTTGAGATAGGGTCTTGCTCTGTCGACCAGGCTGGAATGCAGTGGTGCGATCAAGGCTCACTGAAGCCTTAACCTCCTGGGTTAAAGCCATCTTCCTGCCTCAGTTTCCGAAGTAGCTGGGACTACAGGTGCACACCACTATGCTCATCTAATTTTTAAAAAATTTTTTGAAAATACAAAAAAATTAGCTGGGCGTGGTGGCAGGCGCCTGTAGTCCCAGCTACTCAGGAGGCTGAGGCAGGAGAATGGCATGAACCCAGGAGGTGGAGCTTGCAGTGAGCCAAGATGATGCCACTGTGCTCCAGCCTGGGCAACACAGTGAGACCCCGTCTACACACACACAAAAAAATTTTTTTGAGACGGAGTCTCGCTCTGTTGCCCAGGCTGGTCTCCAACTCCTGGGATCAATCAATCCTCCCACCTCGGCCTCCCAAAGTGCTGGGATTCCAAGCATGAGCCACCACGCCCGGCCGGTGTGGTTCTTTTAAGGGACAGCGCCCCTCATTTCCATTTGCTCCATGGGGCTACAGGGGTATCAGCCCTGTGCTGGGCAGGCTCCTGACCCAGGCCCGTCCCATCAGGAGTACGGTGATCGCTACAGGGCTAGGCTGGGACCCAGCTCCGGCCAAAGAGAGGCAAGCGTAGGATTCTGCGGAATCTGTGGGGGACACAAGCTAGAGGTTCATGGGCCTGTGACAGGGCCTCTCAGGAAGCGCTGGCCCGAGAGCAAAGCAAACATGGAGGAAACTTGGCCAGGAGATGCAAGCCAGTGTTCCTGTGAGCACTGGACCCAGCTAGACCCTCGGCCTCTGCAGTTACACGAGCTGTCAAGGAACTGGTCTGTCTGTTATTTATTTATTTATTTATTTATTTATTTATTTTTTATTATTTTTTTTTGAGACGGAGTCTCGCTCCGTCACCCAGGCTGGAGTGCAGTGGCCGGATCTCAGCTCACTGCAAGCTCCACCTCCCGGGTTCGGGCCATTCTCCCGTCTCAGCCTCCTGAGTAGCTGGGACTACAGGCGCCCGCCACCTCGCCCGGCTAGTTTTTTTGTATTTTTTAGTAGAGACGGGGTTTCACCGTGTTAGCCAGGATGGTCTCGATCTCCTGACCTAGTGATCCGCCCGTCTCGGCCTCCCAAAGTGCTGGGATTACAGGCTTGAGCCACCGCGCCCGGCATTTATTTATTTTTGAGATGGGGTCTCGCTCTGTCACCCAGGCTGGAGTGCAGTGGTGCAATCTTGGCTCACTGCAGCCTCTACCTCCTGGGCTCAAGCAATCCTCCTGCCTCAGGAGTAGCTGGGACTACAGGCCCCCACCACCACACCTGGCTAATTTTTCTATTTCTTTGTAGAGATGGGGTCTCACTATGTTGCCCAGACTGGTCTCAAACTTCTACGTTCAAGTGATCCTCCCACCTCAGCTTCCAAAAGTGCTGGGATTACAGGCATGGGCCACTGTGCCTGGCCCAGGAACTGGTCTTTGAATCCAGGTCTGAAGGCTGAGCTCATGCTCTCTGCCTGGCCCCACCAGCTGTCCCCATAGAGGCTCTGGTAGATCAGGGGCTAGGGCAAGTCTGGGGAGGGGGCCTCACCTCCCTCCCAGCCCCGGGATGGAGTGTTGGACCCTCTCACCCCCTCCTAAAGCAGTTCCATTGCTCCCTTTGACCTTCAAAGTTGGCATCTGCTTGCAGGAATCTGTCTCTCTCCTCCTGGAATTCAGCCTCCAGATGTCAGATCTGAGGCGGTGGCGGCAGCATATGGCTCCCCTCAGAGTGAATCAGCCACATTCCAAAGGTGCACACACAGACGCCACACCCTCAGCAGCCTGGCTGCAGACTTCCTCCCGGCCCCAGCACCCGCACCCGCCCCAGCCCCCACCTCTTCCCAGACAGACCCGACTTCGGGCTTCCTTTCCAGAGACTTTCTCCTGGAACTGGAACAGAGAGAGAGAAAGCCACTGGGGCTGGAGACACCCTGAGCAGCCCTGCTCTGCTCACTCGCTCCCAACCGCTCACAGCTGTTATCAATATATCTATGGTCCATCCATTCAACAGGTGTGCACTGAGCACCTATTATGTGGCAGACAAGATACACACAAGCCCCTAACCTCATGGAACTCAGCTGGGCAAGAGCCAAACAAAATCAGGTCCAGAGGCAGAAAAGAATTCCAAGTGTGGGAAGGGCTATAAAAGGAAGAAACAGGCCAGGCGCAGTGGCTCATGCCTGTAATCCCAGCATTTTGGGAGGCTGAGGCTGGCAGATCACGAGGTCAGAAGATGGAGACCACCCTGGCCAACATGGTGAAACCCCGTCTCTACTAAAAACACAAAAATTAGCTGGGTGTGGTGGTGTGCGCCTGTAATCCCAGCTACTCTGGAGGCTGAGGCAGGAGAATCGCTTGAACCCAAGAGGCGGCGATTGTAGTGAGTCGAGATCACACCACTGCACTCCAGCCTGGCAACGGAACAAGACTTCGTTTCAAAAAAAGGAAGAAACAAGGGCTCAGATATGTGACAAAGTGACAGAGGAAGAGTTATGGGGTGGGGGAGGCTTCTCTTGGGGTAACTTATAACCTGAGACCTGAAGGATGAATAGAAACCTCCTCTATCGGGTGGTCGTGGGTGTGCACACCTGTAATCCCTGAGCTCTGGGAGGCCCAGGCAGGAGGATTGCTTGAGTCCGGGAGTTCAAGACCAGCCTGGGCAATATAGCAAGATCCCATCTCTACTAAATTAAAAAATATATTTTTTTAAAGAAATCTCCTCTATCCCATCACTTCTGTAATCGTTTCACCAGAATTACAGAAATATAACCCAAAAATATTTTCTCCAGTCAGAAAGTTCTTGGGTCCTCTTCTCCTGCCTTCTTTTGTCACTGAAGCCGGGAATCTGGCTAATTTTTTTTTATAAGACCTTTAGTGAGGCTGGGCGTGGTGGCTCATGCCTGTAATCCCAACACTTTGGGAGGCCGAGGCGGGTGGATCACGAGGTCAGGAGATCGAGACCATACTGGCTAACACGGTGAAACCCCATCTCTACTAAAAATACAAAAAATTAGCCAGGCGTGGTGGCAGGCGCCTGTAGTCCCAGCGACTTGGGAGACTGAGGCAGGAGAATGGCATGAACCTGGAGGTGGAGCTTGCAGTGAGCCAAGATCGCGCCACTGCACTCCAGCCTGGATAACAGAGCGAGACTCCATCTCAAAAAAAAAAAAAAAAAGAAAGAAAAGACCTTTAGTGAGATATAATCCATATAATTCACCCCTTTACACCACTTTACAATTACCCCACAGTAGATGATTCAGTTGTTTTTAAATATTCACAGATTTGTGCATCCATAACCACAATTTTGGAATACTTTCTTTTTGTTTTTTTTTTGAGACGGAGTCTCACTCTGTCACCCAGGCTGGAGTGCAGTGGCACGATCTCAGCTCACTGCAAGCTCTGTCTCCTGGATTCAAGCGATTCTCCCGCCTCAGCCTCCCAAGTAGCTGGGACTATAGGTGAGCACCACCATGCCCGGCTAATTTTTTGTACTTTTAGTAGAGACGGGGTTTCACCGTGTTAGCCAGGCTGGTCTCAAACCCCTGACAGCAAGTGATCCACCTGCCGTGGCCTCCCAAAAGTGCTTGGATTACAGGCAAGAGCCACTGCGCCTGACCAATTTTGGAATATTTTCATTACCCCAAAAAGAAACTCCATTTAGCATCATTCCCCAATGCTGGGTCACCACTCCCAACCCCAGGCAACCCCTAAGCTACTCTCTTTTATCTTTTTAATTTATTTATTTTTAGAGACAGGGTCTCACTGTGTTGCCCAGGCTGGAGTTCAGTGGTTTGATCATTGCTCACTGTAGCCTCTCTACCTCTTAGGGTCAAGCTATCCTCCCCTCTCAGTCTCCAGAGGAGCTGGGACTACAGGTGGGCGCCACCACACTCAGCTAATTTTATTTTATTTTTAGATAGGGGGTCTCACTCTGTTGCTCAGGCTGGTCTTGAACTCCTGGTCTCAAGTGATCCTCCTGCCCTAGCTTTCCAAACTGCTCGTGCCTGTAGCTGTGAGCCACTGCCTCCAGCCCTTAATCTACTTCCTGTCTCTATGGATTTGCTTATTCTGGAAATTTCATATGAACAGAAACACAATACGCAGTCCTGTGTGTCTGGTTTGTCACTGGGCATAATGCTTTCAAGGGTCATCCATGTTGTAGTATGTATTGGTGCTTCGTTCCCATTTTTTTTTTTGAGATGGAGTCTCGCTCTGTCACCCAGGTTGGAGTGCCCTGGCCTCCGCCTCCCGGGTTCAAGCAGTTCTCCTGCCTCAGCCTCCCAAGTAGCTGGGTCTAGAGGCATGTGCCATCACGCCTGGCTAATTTTTTTAGAGACAAGGTTTCACCGTTCTTATTGGCCAGGATGGTCTCAATCTTCTGACCTCGTGATCTGCTGGCCTGGCCTCCCAAAGTGCTGGGATTACAGGCGTGAGCCACCACGCCCGGCCGCTTCATTCCTTTTTATGGCTGAATCATAATCTGCTGTTTGGAGACATCACGGTTGATTTATCCGTCCATCAGGTGACGGATACATGAGTTGTTTCCACTTTTTGGCTCTTACGAATAATGCTGCTCTGAACATTCCCATGCTAATTTTTGTGCAGATATGTTTCTATTCCTCTTGGATATACACGGTATATACCTAGGAGGGGCACTGCTGCGTCATATGGTCACCCCATGTTTAACTTTTTTGTTGTTTTTGAGATGCAGTCTCACTCTGTCGCCCTGACTGGAGTGCAGTGGCCTGATTTCAGCTCACTGCAACCTCCGCTTCCCAGATTCAAAGGATCCCCCTGCCTCAGCCTCCTGAGTAGCTGGGACTACAGGCTCCCACTACCACACCCAGCTAATTGTTTTGTTTTTTTTTTTTTTGAGATGGAGTCTCGCTCTGTCACCCAGGCTGGAGTGCAGTGGCCGGATCTCAGTTCACTGCAAACTCCACCTCCTGGGTTTACGCCATTCTCCTGCCTCAGCCTCCCGAGTAGCTGGGACTACAGGCGCCCGCCACCTTGCCCGGCTAGTTTTTTGTATTTTTTAGTAGAGACGGGGTTTCACCGTGTCCGGCTAGTTTTTTGTATTTTTTAGTAGAGACGGGGTTTCACCATGTTAGCCAGGATGGTCTCAATCTCCTGATCTCGGGATCTGCCCGTCTCGGCCTTCCAAAGTGCTGGGATTACAGGCTTGAGGCACCGCACCCAGCCTCTTTTTTTTTTTTTTTTTTTTTTTTTTTTCATCGAGGCAGGGTTTCGCCCTGTTGTTCAGGCTGGTCTCCAACTCCTGACCTCAAGTGATCCGCCTGCCTCGGCTGGGATTACAAGCCTGAGCCACCGTGGCCGGCCTCCACATTTAACCTTTCAAGGAACCAGACTGTTTGAAAGGGGCTGCAGGCTCCCAAAAGCACCACACTCTGTCCAGATTCACTGAGGCACCCCCCTGCATGACCCCCAGTTCTCCCTACTCAGAGGAGCACCTTAAAACTAGCTGGCCTAAAAGTCAGGTGCGATGGCTCACGACTGTAATCCCAGGACTTTGGGAGGCCGAGGTGGGCGGATCACGAGGTCAGGAGATCGAGACCATCCTGGCTAACATGGTGAAACCCTGTCTCTACTAAAAAAATACAAAAATAGTAGCCGGGTGTGGTGGCGGGCACCTGTAGTCCCAGCTACTCCAGAGGCTGAGGCAGGAGAATCACTTGAACCTGGGAGGTGGAGGTTGCAGTGAACCGCGATCGCACCATTGCACTCCCGCCTGGGAGACAGAGTGAGACTCCATCTCAAAAAAAAAAAAAAAAGAAGTATCACAATCAAGAGAGGATGGCAGGGAATGGCGAGGCGCTCAGTGGTGAAACCGACAGGACTTGAACCCCACCTCCACTACTTTGCAGCTTTGCATTCTTGGATGAACCACGTGACCTCTCCAAGCCTGCCTCTCATCATCCACAAAACAGGCCTGATTGTGACAATCTACTTGGTAGGGTGATTTTGAGGATTAAACACAGTAATACAAAACAAGTTATACTGTTTGCCAAGGACATTACAGATGAGGTTGCGTAGCCAATACCATGCCAGGAAACCAAAACTCACCTCAAGAAATCTGTTGGGGGCCGGGCGCGGTAGCTCACGCCTGTAATCCCAGAACTTTGGGAGGCCGAGGCCCGCGGATCACGAGGTCAGGAGATCGAGACCATCCTGGCGAACACGGTGAAACCCCGTCCCTACTGAAAATGCAAAAAAAAAAAAAAAAAAAAAATTAGCCGGGCATGGTGGCGGGCGCCTGTAGTCCCAGCTTCTAGGGAGGCTGAGGCAGGAGAATGGCGTTAACCTGGGAGGAGGTGGAGCTTGCAGTGAGCGGAGATGGCGCCACTGCACTCCAGCCTGGGCGACAGAGTGAGACTCTGTCTCAAAAAAAAAAAAAGAAAGAAATCTGTTGGGTAGCTAGGCGTGGTGGCTCATGCCTGTAATCCCAGCACTTTGGGAGGTCAAGGCGGGAGGATCACTTGGGGCCAGGAATTTGAGACCAGCCTGGGAAACACAGTGAGACCCTGTCTTTACTAAATATAAAAGTAAAAAAATAGCTGAGCATGGTGGTGTGCACCTATAATCCTAGCTACTTGGGAGGCTGAGGTGGGAGGATTGCTAGAGCCCCGAAGGCTGAGGCTGCAGGGAGCCGAGATCGCAGCACTGCACTCCAGCCTGGGCGATAGAGTGAGGCCTATCTCAGGAGATAAAAAGAAAAAGAAATCTGTCTTGTCCTAAAGCTGACAGGGGCAAAACCAGGATCTGAATCACGTGATTCTCGACAGGGTTTTGGCCAGTGCTGTGTGAACACTCACACAGATGGGGGATGCTGGGCAGCTTCAGCTCAGAAGGAACACTGAGTGAGGGACAGATGGGCTGGTCCGGCAGGGGACCCGCCCATTCAGCAGATGTCCCTGGGCACAGCTCACATGTCAGTTCTCTGCAAAGGGCACAAGATGCTGAGAAGTGTCAGAGCCTGCTAACGAGGGCTGGGCAAGGGAGACGGATAGAAGCAGAAGCGAACTTGGCTGGGTTGGGGGAAGGGGATGGTGCAACGCAACCCCGAGGCCGAAAGCCTGGGTGCTAGAACCAACAGGGGTGGGGGCAGGGGCTAAGGGCTCAGGGTTCAGGAAAATGAGGCAGCTCTCCTAGTTTTACTGGGGAAAGGAAAACAAGGCAGGAATTTCCAGCAGAGAAACCTGGCTACTCAGTGGGACTCTTAAATATGCCCCTTTTTCCTCTATCCTCCAGTGCAGCCTCAAGACGGGCCCTGCTGGTCCATCCTAGGGTGACAGGTGTAACCAGATTCCCCTCCAATCAAAGAGTCCATTTGGAAAGCTCCAGTGGGTTACCCAAGGGCAGATACCAAGTAAGTCCCTAAAAATGGAGGCCAGTGTGCCCTGGAGGCCAAGTATAAATATGGGGAACTCTGAGCCGGGCACAGTGGCTCACACCTGCAATCCCAGTACTTTGGGAAGCCAAGGGCGGATCACCTGAGGAGTTCGAGACCAGCCTGGGCGACACGGTGAAATCCCGTCTCAACTAAAAATACAAAATTAGTTTGGTATGGTGGTGGGTGCCTGTGATCCCAGCTACTCGGGAGGCTAGGGTGGGAGAATCACTTGAACCCGGGAGGTGGAGGTTGCAGTGAGCTGAGATCACGCCATTGCATTCCAGATTGGGCAAAAACAGCAAAATTCCATCTCAATAATAATAATAATAATAATAATAATAAATATGTGGGGAACTCAGAGATCGGGGTTCCCCTCACTTTTGCCTCTTCTACTGAGTTAAAGTGTCAAGGAAAGGGGTTCCCAGCACCAAACTTTCAGGAGTATTTGGTTTTAGGGGTTACAGGCAGAGAGGCAGGACCCTAGAGGGATTTCTTTTTTTTTTTTTTGAGACGGAGTCTCGCTCTGTCGCTCAGGCTGGAGTGCAGTGGCGTGATCTGGGCTCACTGCAAGCTCCGCCTCCCGGGTTCATGCCATTCTCCTGCCTTAGCCTCCCCAGTAGCTGGGACTACAGGCGCCCGCCACCACGCCGGGCTAATTTTTTTTTTTATTTTTAGTAGAGACTGGGTTTCACCATGGTCTCGATTTCCTGACCTCGTGATCCACATGCCTTGGCCTCCCAAAGTGCTGGGATTACAGGAGTGAGCCACTGTGCCCAGCCCCTAGAGGGATTTAGGAAGTGGGTGGAACCACAAAGGAAAAGTCAGCCGCTGGTGGGGTCTCAGCTTGGAGGACGACAGGAAGTGAAGTGTCACTTAAGGAACAGTTTAGGATAGAGCAAGGGATGAGGAAGCCCGCCTGGAGTTCGGCAGGAGTGGGTGACCTCATGTAGCCCACTGTTTTGAGAAACCTGGCTGGGGAGGTTGGAGACATGGTTGTGGCTTGAGACTAGTGTTTTTTTTGCTTTTGGGGACCGAGTTCCACTCTTGTTTCCCAGGCTGGAGTGCAATAGCACGGTCTCGGCTTACTGCAACTTCTACCTCCCAGGTTCAAGGGATTCTCCTGCCTCAGCCTCCCAAGTAGCTGGAATTACAGGCACCTGCCATCATGCCCAGCAAATTTTTGTATTTTTAGTAGAGAAGGGGTTTCACCATGTTGGCCAGGCTGGTCTGGAACTCCTGACCTCAGGTGGTCCGCCCGCCGCGGCCTCCTAAAGTGCTGGGATTACAGGCGTGAGCCACCTCACTGGGTAAGACTAGTGTTTTTGATTGTTTGTTTTGAGATGGAATCTTGCTCTGTCCGCTCACTGCAACATTTGCCTCCCAGGTTCAAGCAATTCTCTTGCTTCAGCCTCCCAAGTAGCTGGGACCACAGCTGTGTGCCATCATGCCCAGCTAACAGAGATAAGGTCTTACTATGTTGCCCATGCTGGTCTTGAACTCCTGGGTTTAGGAGATCCTTCCACCTCGGCCTCCCAAAGTGCTGAAATTACAGGTGTGAGCCACTGTGCCCGTCCTGGAGTCAAAGGCTTTGGACTTGAATGCCATCTCTGCTACTTTAGAGCTGTGTGTGCATGTACTCTTAACCTGTGTCACCCCTCTCAAAATGGGCCCGATAGTAGGTTCCATTTTGGTCTGGTCCCACCAGGACCTTTGACTCACTAGCAACCTGAGGTAGGGGCTCATGTAATAGCCCAGCTCCTCAAACACGGAGGATGGGTCCCACTCCTGACCCAGTCTCAGTTTACATCAGAGCCTAAAGGCGGAGACTAGAGGCTGCACCAGGCTGGGGAAGGGGCAAATTCTAGATGACTCACCAGGCCCATACCCATGAGAGCCCTCAGGCCTCAGCACCGTGGATCCAGAGGCATAGACAGCTTTGCAGGAGGGTGCAAGCACTTCCTCCCCGCTTCCCACTGCAGAAAAGTCACTTTCTCGCGGCAGAGCCCAGACTGGCAACCCCCAGGCCTTCTACCCTTCACCTGGGCAGCAGGTGTGCTGGCTGTGTGTGTTTCAGTCTCTCCAGGCTCAGAGGGACGGCGGGGGATGCTGCCTGCACGGTTGCTAGCAGCGGACATAGCTGACTGGCTGACACTGCCTTTGTTATGCTCCAAAGCACTCAGCCAGCCCGGGCCCCCCACCCACTCCCTCTCTCCCCAAGCCACCAGAAGCAGCCTCTTCCCGGCTCCCGCCCTTCCTTCCCGAAGCCACTTGTACCTGCTCCAGAGCCTGGAGAGGTGACAAGTGCTTCCCAGACAACAAAAGCATCTCCCAGGAGAACAGATGTCATGAAGACTCAGCTACATCCTTGCTCTGTGCCCTGGTTTTAGGCTGCCTTCAGGCAGCTATTTGGGAAGAAACTGAGGCACGGGGTAAAGGGCCTGTCTTGGTCAAGGTCATCCCACCTGGGGACTCCTGGGTGTGTTTCAGACATCCGTCCCCTTGGGTTCCAATGCTGGTCTGGCCATTTACAAGCTGTGTGACCTTGGGCAAATTATTTTACCTCCCTGAGCCTAATTTTCCCCCAGATAATGATAGACAGGTAGTGAACCCACCTCTTGCTAAAAAATGTGAGCCATTATTGTCATTATTCCATCCTTTTAATTCCTCTTTCTCTCCAATCCAGCCACATCAGCCTCAATGCCTGCTGCCCCTGGACCTTAGGCCTGCGATGTGAAATCTTTCTGGAATGTTCCTTCGTTAGTTCTTCGCATGGCTTGCTCCCTCGCTTCCTTCCTTTGAGTCTTGACTCAAGTCACCTCCCCAGCGAGACCCTGCCCTGTCTTCCCTGGGCGCTCATGTGACATCCGAGGCGGTTTCCCAATTCGACTGGTGGCCCTTGCGCCTGAACGTAAGCCCCACGAGGACAGGGCTGTTTCATTTCTGACTCCCGTGTCCCCAGCGTTGGAAAGAATGACTGCGGGCGCCGACGCCAGGAGGGTGCTGTCTGCGCCCCGTCGGGCGGCTCCCAGCGCGCGCCCTCGAGGTCACGTCCGGGGCGCGCCGGCCGGAAGGAGGCCCCGCGTGGGTGTAGGGGCGGGGCGTCCGGGCCAGACCACGCCCCCCGGCCTCGAGCCCCCGCAGTCAGTGGCAGAGCCCGCCCGGCTGGGGCCGCCTCGCACTTCCGCTCCCTAGCCGGCTTATTCATATTCATGAGGGGGGCGAGAGGCGGGGCCCGGGTCGCCGGCGGCCCCCCGCCCCCGGCCTGGAATCCCGCCCCGGCGGAGGCTTGGGCCCCAGTGGGGCGCCCCCGGCTTCCGCCTCGGGGAGTTTCCACTTGGTCACGACTCAAAAATGTGTCGCTCCCGCTTCTCCGCCCCCTTGTCCCTGCCCTGGGGGGGTCTCCTCCTAAGGAAGGCAGGAGGGCAGGAGGGGCGGGGCCAGGGGAAGGACGGCTCCTACCCCCCCCCGCGCAGGTCCTCAGGGATCCCGGGTGGACCCCTTTTCCTCCAAGTTAGCGCCTGCAATAATCTTTTTTTTTCCCCCCGAGACAGAGTCTTCCTCTGTCGCCCAGAGCCTGAGTGCAATGGCGCGATCTTGGTTCACTGCAACCTCCGCCTCTGGGGTTCAAGCGATTCTCCTCCCTCAGCCTCCCGAGTAGCAGGGATCACAGGCGCGCGCCAACACGCCCGGCTAATTTTTGTATTTTTAGTAGAGATGGAGTTTCACCATGTTGGTCAGGCTGGTTTTGAACTCCTGACTTCGTGATCCGCCCGCCTCGGCCTCCCAAAGTGCTGGGATTACAGGCGTCAGACACCGCGCCCAGTCCTGCAATAATCTTAATTTTTTTTTTCTTTTTTGAGTTGGAGTCTCACTCTGTTTCCCAGGCTGGAGTACAGTGGCTCCATCTCAGCCCACCACGATCTCCGCCTCTGGGTTCAAGCGATTCTCCTGCCTCAGCCTCCCGAGTAGCTGGGACTACAGGCGCGTACCACCCTGCCCAGCTAATTTTTGTATTTTTAGTAGAGACGGGATTTCACTATGTTGGCAAAGCTGGTCTCGAACTCCTGACCTCGTGATCTGCCCGCCTCGGCCTCCCAAAGTGCTGGGATTTAAAGGCGTGAGCCACTGCTCCTGGCCAATAAGCCTCATCTTTTAAACATAATAATAGCTCTAACTTCCTAAACGTTTATTCTGCGTCAGGAACTGTGCCATTCATATAAAACTACCTCTTTTATTTTTATATTATTTATTTATTTATTTTTTGAGATGGAGTTTCAGTCTTGTTGCTCAGGCCGGAGTGCAATGTCACGATCTTGGCCCATCGCAACCTCTGCCTCCCAGGTTCAAGCGATTCTCCTTGGGATTACAAGTACCTGGGATTGCCGGGCGCGGTGGCTCAAGCCTGTAATCCCAGCACTTTGGGAGGCGGAGACGGCGGATCACGAGGTCAGGAGATCCAGACCATCCTGGCTAACACGGTGAAACCCCGTCTCTACTAAAAAATACAAAAAACTAGCGGGAGGAGGTGGCTGGCGTGTGTAGTCCCAGCTACTCGGGAGGCTGAGGCAGGAGAATGGCGTAAACCCGGGAGGCGGAGCTTGCAGTGAGCTGAGATCCCGCCACAGCACTCCAGCCTGGGCGACAGAGCGACTCTGTCTCAAAACAAACAAACAAACAAACAAAAAAAAAAAAAAAAACAAGTACCTGGGATTACAGGCATGCGCCACCACGCCCAGCTAATTTTGTATTTTTAGTAGAGACGGGGTTTTTCCATTTTGGTTAGGCTGGTCTCCAACTCCTGATCTCAGGTGATCTGCCTGCCTCAGCCTCCCAAAATGCTGGGATTACAGGCGTGAGCCACCGTGACCAGCCTTTTTTTTTTGAGACTGGGTCTCACTCCGTTCCCCAGGCTGGAGTTCAGTGGCACAATCTCGGCTCACTGCAGCCTCCATCTCCTGGGTTCAAGCAATCCTCCAGCCTCAGCTGTCCAAGTAGCTGTGACTACAGGCGTGCACCACCACGACCAGCTAATAATTTCTTGTAGAGATAGAGAACAGGGTCTCAGTGTGTTGCCCAGGCTGGTCTCGAACTCCTGGGTTCAAGCAATCCTCCTGCGTTGGCCTCCTAAAGTGCTGGAACTATAGGCATGAGCTACTGTGCCCCACCAAAACTACCTCTTTTACTTTTTATTGATTTATTTTGCGATGGAGTCTCACTCTGTCACCCAGGCTGGAGTTCAGTGGTACAGTTCAGCTCACTGCAACCTCTGCCTCCTGGTTTCAAGCGATTCTCGTGCCTCAGCCTCCTGAATAGCTGGGATTACAGGCATGTGCCACCATGCCCAGCTAATTTTTGTATTTTTAGTAGAGACCGGGTCTCACGATGTTGGCCAGGCTGGTCTCGAACTCCTGACCCCAAAGGATCCACCTGCCTTGGCCTCCCAAAGTGCTGTGATTACAGGGATGAGCCACAGGGCCCGGCCCAAAACTACCTCTTTTAAACTTCCCAAGGATCTGTGCAATATTATGATACCAAGAAGCTCAGAGCTGTTGAGTGACTCACCCACATCACACAGCAGGCTTCGGGTTTTCCAGAAAAAGGTTGGTCCTGCTGGGTTTGGGGGGCGCAGGTGCATGTCTCCCACCACCTTTCAGGAAAAGAGGCTTACCTAAGGCACTCCTGTCTTGCTGGATGTGGCTGAGGGTTGGGTCTGTGGGCCCTGATGGGAGGGAGAAGCTACGTGCTAGGAGAAACGAAACCACGAAGGCAGGACAGGCTACATAATTTAAAATGAAAATTTGCGGGCCATGTTCTAAAATGATTAAGAATTTCAAGATGGTGACAGCAGAACATTCAACCACAGTCAGGCCCTTCTAAGGGCCAGCCCTGTGCAACTGCATAGCTCACATGGCTTCCATGAAGCAAGCCTCTGATGAAGGAGCCCAAGCGTGACAGCGCTACCACCAGGGACATCCACACCTCTGATATAACTCTCCCCCCAGCCCAGGCGTCCCATCCTGTCCCTGCCCTGGGATGCAGGACCCAGTCTCTAGAATTCCAAAAGCTGAGCATTTCAGGTTTTGCAGGTCAGGTTCTTGGAGAGTCAGGTGGGTCACCCTGGCAGTGTCTCACATCTGCAAGACCCAGTCGGGCCCCTGGGGCTGCACCTCCCGGGCATTTTCAGCTCTGGGCCCTGCGGGCAGGTGGCGCTGTGTTGTACATGCCAGGCCCAGCGTGGCTTGGGTTCTGACTTGAACCCCTCCTTTCTCCCTGGGGCGGGGAATGAAGAGCAGCCAGGGCTGCTTCCCAGAATAAACACCCCACCCACAGACAGCCCCAGCTCTGTAGGCTCAGCCAGCCAGCGCCCATGGAGAGACACGCTCGCCAGGCCACAGGCTCAGGGTTGATAAGTCATCCTGATCTCACTCCCTCCATCTCTCACGCCTTGTGCCTGGGCCCTGCTCGCTGTGGACCGCTTCATTCATAATAGCTACCATTTGTGGGGCTCTGTCTCCCAGCCACGTGCTGCTGGAAGCCCTTTCTGTGCACTTCCCACTGAGCCTCACAGAGGCCAGTGGTGATAGGTGCCCCCGAGGACTGCCATTTCATAGATGGGGAAACTGAGGCTCAGAGAGGTTAGAGGGCTTGGCCAAGGTCAAGGGCCAGAGTTCTGGATCTGCCACCATTTATCCATCCTGGTTCCTATCATCTCTGCTACATCTACAATGTAGGTCTCAAGGGTTACTTCTTCTTCTTTTTTTTTTTTTAAGAGATAGGTTCTCAGGGCCAGGCATGGTGCCTCATGCCTGTAATCCTAGCACTTTTGGAGGCTGAGGTGGGCGGATCACCTGAGGTGAGGAGTTAGAGACCAGCCTGGCCAACATGGCAAAACCCCATCTCTAGGAAAAATACAAAAATTGGGCAGATGTGGTGGCACAAGCCTGTAATCCCAGCTACTGAGGAGGCTGAGGGAAGAGAATCCCTTCAACCCGGGAGACAGAGGTTGCAGTGAGCCAAGATCATACCACTGCACTCCAGCCTGGGTGACAGAGCAAGACTCCGACTCAAAAAATAAAGAGATAGGGTCTCAGCCGCGTATGGTGGCTCACGCCTGTTATGAGGCTAAGACAGGAGGATTGCTTGAGCCCAGAAGTTCAAAACTAGCCCGGGTAACACAGTGAGACCCCTGTCTCTACAGAAAATAGGAAAATTAGGTGAGTGTGGTGGCACACGCCTGTAGTCCCAGCTCCTTGGGAGGTGGAGGTGGCAGGATCACCTGAGCCTGGGATGTCGAGGCTGCAGTGAGCCGTGATCGCACCACTGCACTCCAGCCTGGGCAATAGAGTGAGACCCTATCTCAAAAAAAGGAGAGCTTAATAATCTGTTGGATAAGAATGAATGGGAACCAGCCAGGCGCAGTGACTCACACCTGTAATCCCAGCACTTTAGGAAGCCCAGGTGGGCGGATCATGAGGTCAGGAGTTCGAGACCAGCCTGGCCAACATGGTGAAACCCCGTTTCTACTAAAACTACGAAAATTTGCCGGGTGTGGTGGCGTATGTCTGTAATCCCAGCTACTCCGGAGGCTGAGGCAGGAGAATTGCTTAAACCTGGGAGGTGGAGATTGCAGTGAGACGAGATCATGCCAATGCACTCCAGCCTGGTCGACAGAGCAAGACTCTGTCTCGAAAAAAAAAAATTAATGGGAACCTAGGTGATGTTCAATAAATATTTATTGTTAAGGATTAGGGGACGAAGTTCAGCCCCCAAAGTGTATCTATCAGCAATACTCAGGAAGCATTACAACATGCCAGGCCCTGGGCAGGACCTTGCAGGGCGAGAGACAAAGCAGACAGTGTCCCTCTCCTTGGGGATCCTACCATCTAATGGGGAGACTCTGAGAGTCTCCTCCCTCCAAAAGGCCCTACTCTGAAAGGAGGACGCCCAGCAGAATGGCAGGGAGGGAGGACATGCCTCTGTGCCTGTTGTTCACTTAGAAGGAGAAATGGGGCCTGGCTCTCCTGCAGTGGCAGCTGCTGCCTCCTGGAAAAGCAGAACCTAGAGAAAACAGCTGAGAGCCTGGCCTTGTTGGTTGTCTCTACTGCCTGTCCCCCATCTTGCCAGCTACCTGATGCCCCAGGGAAGTAGTGGGTTGGAGAGCACAAGCTTTGGATTCAGACTGCAGACACACGGAGAACACAATCCGGACTATGCCTCCTACTAGCTTATACAACCTTGGACAAGTTAGTGAACTTCTCTGTGCGGTTGTCGTGAATATAATGAAAATGTCCAGTAGAGAGAAAGAGCTGGGGATGGCTCCATCTGGAATCCCAGCACTTTAGGAGGCTGAGGCAGGAGGATCACTTGAGCCCAGGAGTTCAAGACCAGTCTGGGCAAGATGGCGAGATCTGTCTCTAAATATTATTATTATTTTGAGACATATTCTCACTTTGTCATCCAGGCTGGAGTACAGTGGCACAATCTCAGCTCACTGCAGCCTCCACCTCCCGGATTCAAGTGATCCTTCTGCCTCAACCTCCCAAGTAGCTGGGACTACAGGTCAACACACTTGTCTAATTATTATTATTATTATTGTTATTATTATTATTTCTGAGACAGAGTCTTGCTCTGTTGCCTAGGCTGGAGTGGAGTGGCGCTATCTTGGCTCACTGCAACCTCCGCCTCCTGGGTCCAAGCAATTCTCCTGTCTCAGCCTCTTGAGTAGCTGGGATTACAGGTGCACACCACCACTCCCAGCTCCTTTTTGTATTTTTAGTAGAGATGGGGTTTTACCATGTTAGCCAGGCTGATCTCAAACCCTGACCTCAGGTCATCTGCCCGCCTCAGTCTCCCAAATTGCTGTGATTACAGGTGTGAGCCACCGCGTCCAGCTATTATTATTATTATTATTATTTTATTTATTTATTTTTTGAGACAGTCTCGCTCTGTCGCCCGGGCTGGAGTGCAGTGGCGCAATCTTGGCTCACTGCAAACTCCGCCTCCTGGGTTCACGCCATTCTCCTGCCTCAGCTTCCCAAGTAGCTGGGACTACAGGAACCCGTCACCACGCCCGGCTAATTTTTTTCTATTTTTCGTAGAAACAGGGTTTCACTGTGTTAGCCAGGATGGTCTCGATCTCCTGACCTCATGATCCGCCCGCCTCGGCCTCTCAAAGTGCTGGGATTACAGACATGAGCCACTGCGCCCGGCCACGCTATTATTATTATTTTTAGACAGGGTCTTGCTCTGTCACTCAGGGTAGAGTGCAGTGGCATGATCACAGCTCACTGCAGCCTCGATCTCCTGGGCTCCAGTGATCCTTCCACCTCAGCCTCCCAAGTAGCTGGGATTATAGATGTGTGCCACCAGGCCCAGCTAACTTTTTATTTTTTGTAAAGAGATGTGGTCTCTTGGGAGGCCGGGGCAAGTGGATCACCTGAGGTCAGGAGTTAAGGACCAGCTTGAGCAACATGGCGAAATCTCGTCTCTACTAATAATACAAAAAATTAGCCAGGCATAGTGGCGAGCGCCTGCAATCCCAGCTACTCGGGAGGCTTAGGCAGGAGAAATCACTTGAACCCAGGAGACAGAGGTCGCAGTGAGCCGAGATCGCGCCATCGGACTCCAGACTGGGAGACAAGAGCAAAACTCCGTCTAAAAAAAAAAAAAGGGGATGGGGTCTCATTTTATTGCCCAGGCTGGTCTCAAACTCTTGATCCTCCTGCCTTGGCCTTATAGAGTGCTGGGATTACAGGCATGAGCCACTGTGCCCAGCCCTGTCTCTATTTACACAAATAAAAATAAAAGTTAAAAAATAAAATGTCTGGTAGAGAGAAAGAACTGGTCTGGAGGGTGCTCACGCCTGTAATCCCAGCACTTTGGGAGGCTGAGTTGGGAGGCTTGCTTGAGCCCTGAAGTTGGAGGGAGGCTACAGTGAGCTAGGATAGAGCCATTGCAGTCCAACCTGGGCAAGAGAGGGAGACCCTGTCTCTAAAAAAATTTAAAGAAAAATAAATAAAAAAAGAAAGACTGGTCTGGCCGAGAACTGGAGAGGTTCCTTCCTTCCTTCCTTCCTTCCTTCCTTCCTTCCTTCCTTCCTTCCTTCCTTCCTTCCTTCCTTTCTTCCTTCCTTCTTTCCTTCCTCCTTCCCTCCCTCCCTCTCTCTCTCTCTCTCTTTCTTTCTTTGTTTGTTTTTGTTTAAGATGGAGTCCTGCTCTGTCACCCAGGCTGGAGTGCAATGGCATGATCTCGGCTTACTGCAACCTCTGCCTCCCAAAGTGATTTAAGTGATTCTCCTGACTCAGCCTCCCAAATAGCTGGGATTACAGGCTCATGCTACCATGCTTGGCTAATTTTTGTATTTTTAATAGAGGCAGGGTTTCACCATGTTGGCCAGGCTGGTCTCGAACTTCTGACCTCAGGTGATCTGCCTGCCTCAGCCTCCCAAAGTGCTAGGATTATAAGTGTGAGCCACCGCACCCGGCCGGGAACTGGAGGTTTCTGGTTAAATCACCCCACCAAGACCACGGAGTTCTTTCTTCACACTTACTGGTTTTGCAGGAGCCAACCAGCCAAATTTAAGGGGTTTCCTGGAGACTAAGCAGACAGCAGCTAGTTCCTGGAAGTGACAAGCCCTGTGCTGGGCCTGACATCTCCCAGTGATTGCTAACATGTATTGGGAGCATACTGCATCTACTCATCACAGCAGCCTCAGAAAAGAGATGTTCTTCTTCACCATTCAGATTAAGAACCCAGAGGGGGTTGGGGAGCCCACATCAGAGTTCTTCGTGGGAGCAACATGCAGAAATCTCTCAAAAACGCTGGGCGCGGTGGCTCATGCCTGTAATCCCAGCACTTCAGGAGACTAAGGCGTGCAGATCACAAGGTCAAGAGTTCAAGACCAGCCTGGCCAACATGGTGAAACCCTGTCTCTATTAAAAATACAAAAAACAAGGCCGGGCGCGGTGGCTCAAGCCTGTAATCCCAGCACTTTGGGAGGCCGAGACGGGTGGATCACAAAGTCAGGAGATCGAGACCATCCTGGCGAACACAGTGAAACCCCATCTCTACTAAAACTACAAAAAATTAGCCGGGCGAGGTGGCGGGCGCCTGTAGTCCCAGCTACTCAGGAGGCTGAGGCAGGAGAATGGTGTAAACCGGGAGGCGGAGCTTGCAGTGAGCTGAGATCCGGCCACTGCACTCCAGCCTGGGCGACAGAGCGAGACTCCGTCTCAAAAAAAAAAAAAAAAAAAAAATACAAAAAACATTAGCCAAGCATGATGGTGGGAACCTGTAGTCCCAGCTACTCAGGAGGCTTAGGCAGGAGAATAGCTTGAACCCGGGAGGCGGAAGTTGCAGTGAGCCGATATTGCACCACTGCCTTCTAGCCTGGGCAACAGAACAAGACTCTGTCTCATAAATAAATAAATAAATACATGTCTTAAAAAGACCCTCAAGGGTGAAGTTGCTTCTGGTCAAGTCTCCCTCATGGCACAGAGTCGTCTGATTTCTCTGGTCATTTGGTTCAGGTCTCTCTCCCCTGCTGGGGCTGTTTTCCATTTATCCATACTGTGGTACAGGGCTTGGCATTCTGCAAGCACTCAATAAATTTTTTTTTTTTTTTTTGAGACAGAGTCTCACTCTGTTGCCCAGGCTGGAGTGCAGTGGCGTGATCTCAGCTCACTGCAACCTCTGCATCCCGGGTTCAAGCGATTCTCCTGCGTCAGCCTCTGGAGAAGTTGGGACTATAGGTGCACACCACCACACCCGGCTAATATATATATTTTTATTTTTAGTAGAGACAGGGTTTCATCATGTTGGCTGGGCTGGTCTTGAACTCCTGACCCCAGGTGATCCACCGGCCTCAGCCTCCCAAAGTGCTGGGATTACAGGCGTGAGCCACCACACCTATCCTCAATAAACATTTAAAAAATATTATTATTATTATTTTTGCTTGGTCCCCCATGCTGGAGTGCAGTGACGCGATCTCGGCTCACTGCAACCTCTGCCTCCTGAGTTCAAGCAATTCTCCTGCCTCAGCCTCCTGAGTAGCTGGGATTACAAGCATGCGCCACCATGCCCGGCTAATTTTTGTATTTTTAGTAGGGATGAGGTTTCACCATGTTGGCCAGACTGGTCTCAAACTCCTGACCTAAAGTGATCCTCCCGCCTCAGTCTCCCAAAATGTTGGGATTACAGGCGTGAGCCACCACACCCGTCCAATTTTTAAAAATATAATAGAGATGAGGCGGGAGGTGGGGGTCTCACTATGTTGCCCAGGCTGGTCTCCAACTCCTGGCCTCCAGGGATCCTCCCACTTCGGCCTCCCAAAGTGCTGGGCTTACAGGTATGAGCCACCGCGCCTGGCCGATAAACATTTTTGCTAACAGATTTAAACTAGCGTCTCCTGTACCTTTCTTCACGCCTCGACTCCCTCGCCCCACCGGGCTGCAACTCTGCCTGCCTGAGTTCGGATGCGGTCAGCTGCAGGGCAGCGCTCCGGGCTGAAGCGCAGCGATTCCCGCCGCCGGGAGAGGGCGCTCTGCGGGCCTCGGCCTCGGCCCTTCCGGACGCCCGCGCAGGTCGCCGGACCCAGAGAGTCGGCCCTTAATAGCCCCCTCCTGGAAGCGCTAGGTCCCGAAGCTGGCCTTCCCCCGGGGCCCATCTCCCGGCTAATGTTTAACCCGGCCACACTCCACAATATCCACACTCAGGAGACCGGGGTGGGGTGAGGGTGGGGGTTGGGGGAAGCCACCTCCGAATCGCCAACTTCCGAGCCTTTGCTCCAGGAAAACGGCCTTCCCACATCCCTTCAGGTTTCAACCTACAGCTCCTGAGCACCTACTATGTGCCCATTCCCACAATAGGTCATGAGCCCTAATATGTGTCCATTAGATCAAAACATGAGCATCCATTATGAATCCACACCTACTATGTGTGCATTCACTCACAACGTCCTGAGCACCTACTATGTGTGCATTCTCTTAAAATACAATGAGAATCGATTGTGTGTCCACATAACCTATGAGCACCTACTATGTGTCCATCTGGGCACCAGGCCATGAGCGCCTACTATGTGCCAAGCCTTGTGCCTGCCACGATGCCTTGTGATCAAGAGCCACGTGCTTCGGGCTCTGGCGGGGACCGCGCCATCAAATGCACCAATGAAGACGGAATTAAAACCGGCGTCAGATGCCTCACCTCTAGGGGATGCTGATTCTGAGGTGCCTTTTTCCGTCTCCTAGACTCCTCAAGGCCAACTCCGCTGGGGAGAGGGGGTGTCCAACAGCAGGAGGGCTGTTTTTTTGAACTACGATTTGCCAGCATACAGCCAGAGCAGCAAGAAGATAACAGGGCGGGGGGCACAGGATTAGCCCAAATAAAACATACTCGAGAACGCGAGTCTGTGGTTAAACAAGAGGCAGAAAACAGCTGGGCCGGGTGCGGGGCTTCTCCCTCGCGTGTATCCGCTCACTGCACTCGCTGCCCTGGCCGCGGGCGCCACGCAGGGTGCTGATGTCCAGGAGGGATCTAGACCTCCCGCGGCGCTCGGGCTCGGGGACGCAGGTGGTCCCAAATGTTGGGACGAAGCTAGGAACGAAGCGGAAGTCCGGATTGCTCGGCATCAGGCCTCGACCTTATTCTACCGTGAGGGAAACTGAGGCCGAGGGCAAGGCAGGGAGTCGCCCGCCGTCTGACCAGCGTGAGGGGCTGCGCCGGGCCCCGAACCCTGGTTTGCGCCGCACGGCATCGGGATCCAGGGCCTCTGCCCGCCGGGCGCTGCCTGCGCGTTCCTGGAACTGGGCTGGGCGGAGAAATCAGGGCCCACAGAGAGGCATTCCTGCCGCCTTCTCCGCCGCCCAGGGCTGCAGGGGGGCCTGGCCAAGGTGACCCCGCAGGAGGAGGCGAGGGGTCCCCGCCTGCTCCGCCGCCGCGACCTCCTCCATCTTCCCGGTCTTCGGGGCTTTTCCTCTGGGCCCGCGCGCCCGGCCCCCTCCCCGGGCTTCCCCGAGGGCGGGACATCTTAGGCTCCCCCGCCCCCCAGGCCAGCTCCCGGCCGTGTCCTAGCGCTGCCCTCGGGCCGGGGGCGGGGCCGCGGGGGGGTGCGTGAGGATGCGGCCGAGGAGGACGCGCGCGGCTCGGCGGCGGCTCGGCGCCCCCCTTCCCTCCCTCGCCCCTCCCTCCCGGTGCCCGCTCCCCGCGGCCGCGCCGCCCTCCCTTCCCCCTCCCTCGGCCCAGCGCCGGCTCCCGCCGCCCCCTCCCCCGACGCGCACGCCCCGCCTGGCAGCTGGCGCCCCGGGCCTGGGGCCGCAGCGGTGAGAGGGGTTTTGCTGGGAGGGCGGGAGCGAACGAGCGAGCGAGGGGAGGGGTGGAGGCCGCCCCCCGCGCCCCTCCTCCTCGCCCTCCTCCGCGGCCGCCGGGCCCTCCTCCCGCCGCCTCCCTACTCCCTCCTCCCGCCCGCCCGCCCTCCCTCTAAGACATCCCCGCACGGCCGGGCCGCCGCGGCCACCTTCCCTGCCCGAGCTGCAGATGTGGCGGAGCGGCCGGGCGCCGGGCGGCCGTGCCAGGGGAGCCAGCGCCCCGTGAGCCTCGCGCCCCGGCCCCCGCCCGCCCCGGCCCCTCCCCTGCTCGGCTCCCCGCGCCCCTCGACCGCCGGAGCCCGCAGCCCGGAGCCCGACCGCCCCCGCCGCCGAGGTAGGAAGCCCCCTGGGCGTCGCGCCGTGGGGACCGGGCCGGGGCGGGGGTGAGGGCGCGCCTGTCGCGCCGGGGCTGCGGGGCCCGAGGGTCGCCTCCCCAGCTCGCGTCCGCGCCCCGGGCCATTGTGAGCCCTCGCCGAGGCCCCCGCGTTCGCTCGCTCGCTGGCTCGCGCGCTCCCTCCCTCGCCGGCTCCCCGGCCGGGTCCCTCGAGCTCTCGGTCTTTCTTCTCCCTCCTTCCCTCCCTCCGTCTGGAGGCCGGGCTGAGCAGCGGCCGGGCCCGGGGCGGGCGCAAACTTCAGCTGGGAAGTTGGGCGGTCGCGGTGGTGGGCGTGCGGCGAGGTGAGAGGGGGGCACCCGGAGCCTGGGCATGAAGTTGTCCCGGGCAGCCGCCCCTCCTCTCGGCCGCGCCAGGGCTGCTTCTAGGAAGGGCTTTGGAAGGTGCCTCTTCCCTTGGCCAGGAAAGTCTCCCTCCTGCTGCCCCTCGCAAGCCCGGGTCCTTCCTTGGACCTCCGGAAGGGGCGTCCCTGGGGGGTCAGGACTGGGGGTTGGGGACAAGTCCGGCACTTGTTTCTCCCCTGCCGTCAGGGTGGACGCAGGCAAGGGGCCTGGCAGGGAGGAGATGGCAGGGGGGTCCACATTCGCCGGCGGGCGGGTCTGGAGCGGGTGGAGGAGGGGGTGAGGCAGGTGCATCCCGAGGGAGGAGAAGCACGCAAGGCTTCCCCGCTGGCCCCCTGGGATGGGGCTGGAATCCAGGCTGGCACCTGGAGGCCTTGGCATGCTGCCCTGCCCAGCAGGGTACTCGGGCCACAGCAGGGCAGCGTGCAGCCTGTCTGCCTGTCCAGGAGGGCCCGCCCAGCCTGGCCAGAGGGTGGCCGGGAAGCAATGGTTTCAAGGAGTTGCCCAGCCCTGCCCTGGGGCCTGGGAAGCTGGAAGGGATGCTGGGAGGGGCCCTGGGCCCCCAGCCATCACAGCCCAGGATCTTGGCTCTGGAGGGAACGCTTGACACTGAAGGGGCAGCCAGGCCGGCTGGGGACCTGGCCAAGGCCTGGGCTTGGTCTGGGCCATGGTTCTCGGAGGCTGGCACCCTGGGTAGTAGGCCGCCATCCTGCGTGTCCTGGCATCCTGGAGGGAAGGTGGGGCCAGCCTGTGGCTGGGGAGGAAGCCCAGAGACACTGTGCTTGGGAGGGCCTTCCAGCCCCCAGGCTCAGGGGAGGGGAAACTGGCCCCTTGGGTCACCCCTCCCCAAGCCCCTTTCTGGTGCCACAGGGCCACAGCTGTCCAGGCCCAGCCCACACACCCCTCCCGGGTGACCTCGGACCTCCCCCTCTGCTTCTCCTTCTCCCCAGAGCCCAGGCTGGGCCTCCTAGCTGGCCTGGCCTGCACAGGGGGAGGGCTGCACCTGGGAGGCCCCTACCGGGATGCCCCTTGCCAAGCTCCAGCCTGGCCCATTTTACCACCCACCTCCAACTCAGCTTGGCCCTGTCTGCAGCCAGCCAAGCAGGAGACAGTGCCAGGTACTTGGGACGGTGTTTTGCGGGTTGTGCGGACCCCTCAGAAGGAACCCTGTTTTTCTTAACCTTTTCTCCTCCCCCTCCTTTCCGGAGCTGCCATTAGCGCTGACCCCCTGACCCCCTGTGCCTGCCCGCCCTTCCCTGTCTGTGACCTTTGACCTTTGGTGTTAAATCCCTCCAGCTGGGGCCCTTCGGCCCCTGAGTGACCCTGGCCCAGGCCCCCTGGGGAGTTCTCTCCTTGCTCCTGGCTCTCTACACAGGGACACCTGCCAGTCCCTCCCTCACCAATGGGGAGGGGGTGCCCTGGGAAGCCAGACAGTGAGTCACCCCACTTCCAGGCACCGCTGCTTTTGGGGTCAGTGGCTTCTGGGGCTTGGCTGGAGCCCGGTCACAGCCTGGAGGGTGACCGGGGAAAGCCCCTGGCCTGGGAGTCTCCTGCCCTGGGTTCAACAGTCTTGGCTCGACCACCAACTTCCAGTGGGCCTTGGGTCAGGCTCTTCCCCTCTCCCGGCCTCGTCTGTGAAACCAAGGGGTCAGACCAGGTGAGCTCCCGGAGTCCATGGGAAGCCTGGGTGGAGGGGGGTCAGGGGGAGGGAGAGGGTGTAAGTCCAACAAAAGCCAACTCTCAATTATCCGAGGGTGGAGCCCCGATGAATAACTGGATGCCACAGACATCCCAAAACCTCATCGCAAACAATCGTGTGAACCGCGTCCCCCCAAAGCTTTTGTTTCTGAGAAACCCAGCTGCGACTGGGTAGCCACAGCGATTTCTTCCCCCTCCTGGGCTCCACTCGCAGGGGGGACAAGTAGAGGGCTGAGAGTGAACAGGCCAGGCAGGGAAGACAAAGGTCTCCCAGGGCCCCTTCTTGGGGCCTGGAGGGAGGCCTGGACCCCATTTCCAAGGTCCCCACTCTCCCCTCCACCCTCCTTCCCGGCCTGGCCTTGGCCCTGGGCGGTGGGAGTGTCTCCTCACCACCTAATCCTCTCAGGGTCTGGGCAGCCGGATAGGAGGAAGAATGTGTTTTCCCGGCCACAATTTCCCATGTGTATTTCTAGCCACCCGCTCCGCTTGCCTGGAATCTGAATTCCCCACCTGGACCAGGGGGTGAGGGCCAGTGCCGGCCGGGGTTTGGGGCAATCTCTGGGTGAGGGAGGGTGGCGACAGCTGTGACTGGGGGCCCAGATGTGGAGCTCTTCGAGTGACATCTGGGGTGGGGCTCCCGGGGAGGCAGTGCTGGGGGTCGCCTGCCTGCCCTCCAGCCCCAGAGGCTGCCTCTGAAGGTTCCTGCCTCAGCGGGGAGGCCCAGGAGGCTCCGGCACCCAAGGAGGAAATTGATTCCATGGGAGAGGCCCTGTGCTGGGTGGAATTGGGGTGGGGGCGGCTGCAGAGAAAAGTGTCCCCTGAATCCTTTCCTCTCTTCAAGGCTATAATTGTTACTTTATTTCACAGCAGGTGACAGGCCAGAGGGGAACCCCAGAAGATCCTGGGTGGTCTTCCCCTCACCCAGATAAATGCTCTTCCCAGGGGTCGGGGGCATCCTGGGCTTGGCGGGTTTGTGTATTGAGCAGTAAGAGACCCTCTCCCCACTGGCTAGGGCATCTCTGGGACTAGCCAGAAAGATGCTCTCCACCCTCTGCCTAAGTTGCCTCCTTTTCCAGGGGCTGTGGAAGGGTCCACAAAGATGGGTTGAGGCCCTGATGTGGATGTGTGTCTGGGGGTTCACGTCCCTGGGAACACGTGCCCTGCCCCAGCCTGTTGCCATCCCTGGGTGTGGGGACCACAGCCCTAGCGAGTCTCCCGAGACACATCTGCCTCTCCGTGGTTTCTGAGGTGGCCGCCTCTGCCCCACCCTGGTGAATTCGAAGTCAGGCGTGGCTGGGGGCGGGGACTTCGAGCTTCCAACAAGCACCTCTAGTACTCTGCTGGGGGGCCAGGGTGGGGGGCACTGCTTTGATCCCAGGAACTGGAGAGGGATCATGGTGATGATGGTGGTGGGGTCTGCAGGACACAGCCTGGAGGAGACCCACATTTCTCTCTTGGCTCTGGCTTAGCCCTGGATGAGGCTGGGCAGACACAGAGGCCTCGTACTCGACTTCCACTCCCTGACTGCCCTAGGTGGGCTAGAGGGTTCTGGTTAGCTGGGGGCCAGGCTGAGTGGGCCTGGGGGGCACAGAGATGGGAAGTGATTCCGGCTGAGAGGTGGGGGCTTCCCATCTGCTCCAGTGGCCCCTGGTGGGGGATGGGCTGGGGCTGAGACTCTTCCAGTTCAGTGGCTGGGGGGCGGGTGACTTGGGCTCCTTGTGCCCTTTGTCTTCGCTGCCGGAGAGGCCAGGTAGTGCCCACCATGGGGAGGGGCCGGCCTGTGAGTGTCACATGTGCGTGCACACGGACTCCAGCCTTGGCAGATGGCTGCCGGGGGAGGGGACGCAGACCCAGCCCTGGCCCCTTCCTCCAGTCATGGCCAAGGGCGGGTGGGAAGCCGGCAGAGGCCCCAGGAGACCGCTGAGTGGACTGAGTCAACCCTCGGCCGGGCGCCTCCGGAAAACAGTCCTGCCCATCACATAGAGGGTCCCCAGCGTTGGCGCAGCACGCACCCAGGGCAGCCTCGCCGGGACCCCGGGTCAGAGGGTGGTGGGGGGAAACTGAGGCTCTGAGACATTTGAGGGTTTAGTCCAAGGTTACTCTCGATCAGGGAAGGACAGAGGGGCACTGGAGTCTAGGGCAGTCTGACCCTGACCCCTGAAATGTCGGTTCAGCCTGGGAATTCCCCCAGCTCCTCTCCTGCCCTCACGTCCACTGCAAGGGCATGATGGGGGCCGATGTGTCTGGAAGAAACCTCTCCCCTTCCCCGCAACGTCTGCCTGGGGCTGTCTAGCAAGTCCCGGCCTGCCTGGGCCAGTTCTCCTCTGGGCTACTCCCACCTTCATCCAGAGCCCCCATTCCCCACCCCAACTTCTAGGCAGACTGACTCTGAGCTGGGATGTCCCCTCCCCACAAGGCTGTAGGGGCCTCCATTGTCCTCCCTATTCTGAAGTCCCTCCAACCCTGTGCTGGTGCTCATCTCCCTGCCAGCCGCGCCCTCCCCCAGCACCCCCCAGGACACCTGGTGATCACCCTGCTTGGTTCTAGGGACACTGGAGCCACCAGGCCTGGCAGATCCTGCCAGTGGGTATGCCCCTTTGGAAGGAAAAGGACCTCGATGGCTTTGGAGGCTGTCCCTGGCTTCTGCACTTGCTTTCTTGCAGAGTGGGCGAGCAGAGAGGGGTGGGTGGCTGGGGAGGAGGGCATGGGCTGGAGTCCGGTGTGTGCGGTGCCCTGCTGGGCCTGTTCTTGCCCAGCTGTTCTGGGGCTGGGGACCAGGGCTGGGTGGGCGCGGCAGGAGATGGAGCTGGGGGGGAACTGGGCCCTTCCCACCATCCGCTGGTCAGGGCGGTTCCCAGGGGCCACCCCACCCTTGTCCAGTTCTGTTCCTGGGTCCCTTGCCGGGGACAGGGAGGAAGTCTGTGTCAGGAGACCAGCCCCTGCTTCTAGCCTTGACCTTGGGCAAGTCACATTCCTCTTTAGGCGCAAACCCCCCCGTACCTCCCCCTCCCCTCCTCACCTCGGGCTAAGGGTGGGAATGTCTGTCGAGTGAGTGAACACATGAATGAGATGGACTCATTCGCGGAGTGCCAGGTATTGGGATATGTGAAGGGCAGGTGCCACTGTGCCACGTAAGGTGAGTAGTTAGGGTGTGGCAGCTTTGGTTGTCCTCTCGGCAGGCCCCCTCCTATGGATGGGGAAACCCAGGCCTAGTTTTCTCATTCTGGGTTCCCTGCCCCACTGCCCAATTCACTCTGGTGGAAGGGGTGGGCTCTGTGCCAGGGGCCATGGGAACCCGGGCAGGGGTCTGCTGGTGAGGCCTTCTCTTCAGTAGCCACAGCGGGTTTGGATCTGCCCGGCATCCCAGACGTATCCCGGCCCACTCCCAGACTCCCTTCTTGGAAGGAGGCTCTGGATGCCAGCGCCAGGGGGAGGTCTGGGGCTGAAAGTCAGGGCTGTGTGTACATGACACTGTGAACAGGTGACATTGTGGCTTCAGTGATGCATTGGCAAGGTCTTGGCCCCGGGACGGCCTGCCTCCAGCTGGGGTGGACAGAGACAAGTCTTTGCCCAGCAGGCTCTCGGGTACCTGGACTCAGAGCCCATGTGCAGCTCCAGAGACCGAGGTTGGGGAGGGTGAACCACGGAGCACTTGGTGGAGGAGGGGGCAGAAGGGGATGGTGGCTGGAGGAGAACAGGGGGTGTGGATGGTGGTGAGGGAGGAGCTGGCACCTGGGAGCATCAGGTTCCCAGGAGGCAGGGGATCCTGAGGAAGGGGAGTGCCAAAGGAGAGGGCCTGGGGCAGGAGGCTCTGGACTGAGAGGGCAGGTGGCACTCTTCTATGTAGAGCATTCTGGGGCTCCCCAGTGCCCTCTCGGTTCTGTCCCAGCCTCTCTGAGGTGCCTCTTTCTTTCCTGCCTCCTCCTCTACTCCATGACTGGCAGGGTCACTGCGGGTCAGCCGGGCCATGCCTCTGGGCCTCTGTGGCATTGGGCTTTGGGGTCTGGAGGCAAACCTAGCTGTGCTCCTTGCCGGCTCTGTGATGGTGGCAGGTTTCCCCACGTGGAAAATGGGGAAAATGGCATCCATTCACGGGGTCGTCACGGTGATGGACGGTGTGCAACAGGCTTGCTAACTGGGCGCCGGCCTGCAGGGCTTCTGCCACCCCAAGGCTCTTCACCCCATGTCCATGAAGCTGACTCGGATCTGTGCCCGACCCCCTGCAGGAGCAGCCGCCCCAACACTGTTCCTCCCACCCCACCCTGGTCGGGACACCCTCAAGGTCCAGTTCGATCTAGCAGGGCCTGGCGTTGGAATGCATGAATGCGTGGGTTGGAGAACCGAGGCAGGAGGGCAGGCCAAGGTCCACCGCCTGCCTTACCCACTGCTGCTCTCAGAGTTGGCGGGTGCCGTTCCCAGTGGACCTGGTGCCTGGCCCCGGGCAGGGGAGGCGTGGGCCATGGGCATGTCCCCAACCCCCCAGGACTTAGGAGCTCCTCACGGGATCTGCCTGCAGCCAGGCGTGGCTTGGGAGGCACGGTGTTTCCCTCCCTCTGGGGACCAGGCCTCATCCCTGCTCTCCCCTATAAGCCAAGGCTCCTGAGTCCTGGCCCCAACAGTGGGGCCAGGGGTTACTGTCATTTCCTATGTGTGCTGCATTTGTGCACAGGTGTCTGTACATCCGGCGGTGCTGTGGGGGCCTATTCACGTCCTGTGTGACACTGGTCCATCCCTTTGCTGGCCCCAGATAGCTCTGGCTGGGTCCGCCGAGAACGGCAGTGCTGCCTGGCAAGGCCTGGGCTGCCCGTGCCCCAGCCTTGCTGGGCGTGCATCCCTGTCTCGCTCCCTGGTGCCAGCCCCTCCCAGGGATTTGGGTGGCAGGGCCCAGTGCTCTGGTCCCCTCCCTCCCAGTCTGGGTGGGTGGGCAGGTATGGGGGCTGCGGAGCAGGCTTTCCTCTTGACTGGGGCCCAGGTGCAGGCGGTGCTCATAGCTCCAAGCACCCCCACAAAGCTGGGCAGACAGGAAAATACCAGACATAGTTGTACAAAGGTGCAGCAGCGGGCAGGCAGCGGGGGGTGGAGGCCGCTGCAGCGGGGGCCCGGAGCCACCAGGATGGGGAAGCCTTTGTGCCAGGCCGGCCCTGCAGCTGGACTGCCATGGCCATCTGTGTGAGTGTGCGTGTGTGTGCTGGGGCTCCCAGAGCCCGGTGTCGCCCTCCCTGCTGGCATTGGAGAAGGAAGTGCATCTGGTGGGGCATCTCCTAGGAAGCCTGGGCTGGTGTGGGGCAGGGAAGCCCCCGGCGCGTCTTCCAGCTTCAGCTCTGCCTCAATTATCTGGGTGACCTTGGCAGGCCCAAGTTGCTGTGCAGGGCACCTCCGGCCTGGGGCCAGAAACAATAATCCTCAGGGTTACCAGTAGCTGGCACCTTCTTTGTGGCAGGCATGGGAACAAGGCCCTCCCTTGCAGGATGCCCTGAGTCCCAGGGACCTTTGCCGTGGTTCCTGTGTTACCTACAACAAAACCAAGGCTCAGAGACAGCAGGGCCCTTCTGAGTTCCCACAGCCAGGGGTGGCACAGGGGGCTGTAACCAGGCAGCCTGGCCCTGGGGCACACTCTGTGAGCACGCAGAAATGGGATCCCTGGCACATCCCATCTTCAGGTGCTTTCCCAAGGACCCCATGGCAGAGAGCAGAGGTCAGCCCTGGCTGGATCACCTGGGGCCGCTTGTGTTCCCACTTCGGGGGGTCTGCCCTCCCAAAAGGTCTGGGGGTGTTGCCTGAGTGCCCCGTCTTGGGAGGGGAGGGGCTGCCTACTGAACCAAAGGTTCCCAGGGACGGTGAGCCCCCCACTCCTCCCGGAAGTGCCGCCTGCCCTGGCCCCTCTCCTGGGATGTGCTGGGCCAGGCCTCAAGATAAGCTCCTCCCTCCCTAGTCCTGGGCGGAGGCCTCTTTGTGGCCAGCTCCTTCCAGGGTTGATCAGGCCTCCCCGGGGCCTTCTACTGCTCTTTCTTTGATGCAGTTGGGCTCTGCAAGGTGGTTAGGGCAGCTGTGGTCACTCCCCAGGATCGAAGAGGCCTGAGGTTCTTCGAGGGGCACAGGCTTGTTTAGGGTGAACACTGGCTGGCAGGCGACAGAGCCCAGGTTCTCCTGGTTCAGGGTAAGACTGCAGTGTCTGTGGGCCTAGAAGGTATGGCCAGTCCCCACTCAGCTGCCCTCACAGCAATAGACAGGCCAAAGACTGCGGACTCATGCACACTGGCGACGATTCATTCAGCACGTTTTAAGCACCTACTATGTGCCAGACACTGTTCTCCGTGCTAAACGTTGCAGACGAATGAGAAGCACTCAATAATGATTGGATATGCAGCACTGCATTGGTTTCTCCCTGAAACCCAGCGTGGGGTCCTATATAATCCCATTTGGGATGAGGGGAACGAGGCTCAGACCGAAGAGACACACGCAGAGGGAGCAGCAGAGCTGGCTGGGGCCCCAGATTTAGAGGCTGGTTCTGCTGCCTGGTCAGGAACGGGGGTCCTGAGAGGACAAGGCCTCCTGCCTGGGGCCCCCAGCAGGCCCTGCCCCTGCCCTCCAGCCCCTGCTGCTGGGCGGCCAAGGAGGGTGGAGCTCTTGGCCAGAGCAGGGAGCCGCAGCTGGTTCCCAGGAATTCGGGGCTGTGGGGCCGTTTGCTTTGGCAGCAGATCTGCCCTCGGCTCTCCAGGCCTCCTGGTGGGCTCCCCCACCCCAGCCAGCCACTCCAGCGCCCACCCACTGCCTGCTCTGCTGTCCCTTCTAGCCCCACAAATCCCTGGGCCGGGAGGGGGTACCAAACCTGAGCCCCTGGCATAGGAAGGCCCAGTGGTGAACATGGCTTCTGGACTCAGCTGGGGTTGAAACCCAGCTCTGCCACCGACAAGCTGTGTGACATTGGACGGGTCACTTCACTCCCCTGAGCCTCAGTTTTTGCATCCGTAAAATGGGGATGAAACAGCACCTGCCTTCACAGGAGAGGCGTGCCTGCCCGCAGGTAGCTGTGGGTACTGTCCTCATGCTGTTCGCCCATGGCTTCCGGTTGTAGGTTTGCCACCCACTTATACAGCCTGGGCTGGATGCCTACCCCTTCAGCCCTCAGTTTCCCCATCTATAAGACCAGATTGCTGAAGTGATGCTTCCAGTAATAGACTCAGGGACACCCACAGACCAGGACTTCGCTGACTGGTACGGGAGTGGCCAGGGACTCGCTTCCTCTTTCTGTTCAATTAGAAGACCGTGGGCTGGGCATGGTGGCTCCTGCCTGTAATCCTAGCACTTTGGGAGGCAGAGACAGGAGAATGACTTGAGACCAGCCTGGATGACACAATGAGACCCCATCTCTGCAAAATAAAAAAATTAAAAATTAGCTGGGTGTGGTGGTGGTGCACCTGTGGTCCCAGCTACTCTGGAGGCTAAGGCAGGACGATCTCTTGAGCCTAGACTGCAGTTAGCTGTGATCACACCACTGCACTCCAGCCTGGGAGACAGAGCAAGACTCTGTCTGTTTAAAAAAAAAAAAAAAAAAAAAAGCCGGGCGTGGTGGCTCAAGCCTGTAATCCCAGCACTTTGGGAGGCCGAGATGGGCGGATCACGAGGTCAGGAGATGGAGACCATCCTGGCTAACATGGTGAAACCCCGTCTCTACTAAAAAAAATACAAAAAACCAGCGGGGCGAGGTGGCGGGCGCCTGTAGTCCCAGCTACTCGGGAGGCTGAGGCAGGAGAATGGCGTGAAGCCAGGAGGCGGAGCTTGCAGTGAGCTGAGATCCGGCCACTGCACTCCAGCCTGGGCGACAGAGCCAGACTCCGTCTCAAAAAAAAAAAAAAAAAAAAGGCCGGCCGGGCCGGGTGGCTCAAGCCTGTAATCCCAGCAGCTGGGAGGCCGAGACGGGTGGATCATGAGGTCAGGAGATCGAGCCACCCTGGCTAACATGGTGAAACTCTGTCTCTACTAAAAATATAAAAAATTAGCCAGGTGTGGTGGTGGGCACCTGTAGTCTCAGCTACTTGGGAGGCTGAGGCAGGAGAATGGTGTGAACCCGGGAGGCGGAGCTTGCAGTGAGCCAAGATCGTGCCTCTGCACTCCAACCTGTGACAGAGGGAGACTCTGTCTCAAAAAAAAAAAAAAAAAGAATCACAGGCACCTGCCACCACGCCCGGCTAATTTTTGTATTTTTAGTAGAGACGGGTTTTTACCGTGTTGGCCAGGCTGGTCTGGAACTCCTGACCTCAGGTGATCCACCCTGGGCCTCCCGAAGTGCTGGGATTATAGGCATGAGCCACGGTGCAGGGTCGCCCAGCTAATTTTTGTATTTCTTGTAGAAAGGGGATTTTTCCATGTTGCCCAGGCTGGTGTGGAACTCCTGTGCTCAAGGGATTCTCCTGCTTTGGCCTCCCAGTGGGCTGGGCTTACAGGCGTGAGCCGGGGCACCTGGCCTAGAAGGAGCTTTATTCAGAGCAGGACCCCAGCCAGCTCCCTATTAGCCTGGTGATCTCAAGCCTCAGTTTCCCCATCTATGAGACCGGTAAAATGACAGCAGCTACTTCCAGGCAGGGTTGTAGAGGGCTCAGTGAATCCATAGACAGATGGGCCTGACACGTGGTCAGTATCTAATGGTCCTTTACCCCCGTCTCTGGTGTATGACCCACCCCAGGCCAAGGGGCCCTGGAAGAGGCTGTCTTTTCCGGGCCTTAGTTTCCCTTAGTGCGCTGGGCCGTCCCGTGCTTCCCAGTAGGGAGGGTGGGGACAGCAGCAGGCCCCGCCTGCCGGGGCGGGATCCTTGGCTACCTGGCCTGGCTGGGACGGCATGGGGGCCGGGTGGCTCGCCAGCGCTGCAGCTGGGGGCCGTCTGCTTGGGCTGTCGGCGGGCACACAATAGCAGCCATTGTCTCGGGCCGGGGCAGCGGGGGGCCCGCCCAGCCCACCCTCCGGGTGACCCCCGCCCTGGGGGGGTGGGGAGGGCCGGGCGCGGTCCCCCGAAACCCCCGCCGCCCCGGTGGTCCCCGCGGCCGCCCCCGCGCGCTTCCTCCCTGGCCGCAGCCGCTTCCTCCCGCTCGCCCCGCTCTAATTAGTTCCTTTTGGAGCTGGAGGAGCCGCGCAGCGCCAGGTCCACTACCACCGCGGCGGCCCCCACCCCTCACCCCAATCCCCGGGCCCTTGAGTGTGGGGGCGCCGCGCTGGGCGCATCTCGGGCTGGGCGCTCGAGAGACGCGGCCCTGGGCTCTGTGCACCCTCCACGCTGCGCCGTCCCACCACGGGGGAAACTGAGGCACGGAAGGCTCTACCAGGAGGCGCAGAGGGGCGTGGGGCCAGCGGGCCTTGTGCTGGGCCCGGGGAGCGTCCACGGGGTGCTCCCACCTAACCGACAGCCTGCTCCTGCCCTGGGGACCCCACAATAATTAGCGCCCGGGCCTCCGGCTGAGCTAGTCCAGAGCCAGGCTGTCGGCCTCACCGCTGGGGAGGGCCACGGCCACCCGCTCATGGGCATTCACTCAGGGTTCCTGCAGCCCGTTGCTCCCCGCTCTGGGCCTCCGAGGCTTTCAGGAGAGCAGGAACCTGGCTCTCGCCTGCCCCCTTCACCCAGCCGGGAACAAAGCGCAGAGCAGAGCCCAAACTGGCTGCTGCCGGTCGCGGCGGGGGTGGAAGGGGAGGCTTTAAGGCTGGCCAAGGTCAGAACTGAAGCAGGGTCACAGACCGTCTCCCCTCTGGGGTGGGGCCTCCATAGGAAGAAAAACTCTGGGTGGGGAGGGCCTGGAACGGAGATACTGGGAGGTGTAGGGCTGGGGGCAGCTCCTTCCTTTCCCGGGGGGCAGGGAGGCCGGCCCTGGGCTGGGCTCTGGCGTGCATTGGAATGAACCCCTGCCTCCCTGGCAGGACCCAGTGGCAGGAAGTGTGTGGGGGTGCCCCTGGAGACTGGGCCTGCTGATAAAGGGGGGGTATTGGAGTCCTCCCTCTGGCTTTGGCCTGTGTGGCTGGTCCCACCTGGGGAGACAGGTTCCTCCGGGGGAAGTGTCCCCTGCAGGCCCTAAGAACAAGGTGATTCAGGGCCCCTGGCTCCCCTGAGTTCCCATCTGTCCTGGGAAGGCAGTGGGGCAGGTGCCAAAGGATGCTGCTTGGGTAGCACTGCCAGTGAGTGTCCCCGTCAGCTGGAATTCCCAGTTTCCAAACCATCCTGCCCTTGTGGTCCCCTTCTCCGGAAGGGTGGGGGTGGGGGTGAGGACAGAGGCTGTGGGGAGGCCTGTGGCCCCGGGCCAGCCAAGGGACCAGGCCACCAGCCCTTCCTGGCTCCTGAATTCTTCATCAGCATAAATATTTACTTCCTTCCTCCCCGTCCAGGCTCCCAGCACAGAGGAGCTTCGGGGAGGCTGGACTGCGCCTGTGTCTAAAAATAAACAGGTAGCAGGACGATAGACACACAGATAGACAGATGGAACTGGCAGGGGTTCAGGCAGAGGGCAACTCCCTGTCCAGCCAGAGAAACGGTGGAGGGGATCCGGGTCCATCCATTACTGTCACCCACCCACCTGCTGGCAGGGGTGTGGTCCCTACCCCGCCACATCTCTGGGAGCCCCTGGCCCATGGGTGGCCTGGGAGGCAAATTCAAACCATCTGACAGTTCCAACAGGGGCAGGTCGCAGACCTAGGTCCCACAGCCTAGGGCAGCTGCCCTGTCTCTGATGACACATCCTTGGGAGAGGTGGGCAGCCTCCCTTTGCTGAGACCCCCGTGTCAGCCGTGTTGGGGTGGGGCCTTGGGGTGGTTCCCTAGAAGCAGAGGATCTCCAGTGAAGGGGACCGTTTTATGCCCTCATTGCTTTGAGACTCAGGGCAGAAGGGGAGCTTGCTGGGGCAAATGAATGAGTGGGGGTCAGAACCAAGGAAAGGCTGGATTGAGGCCCCAAGTGGGGATGTGAGGGCTGCCTTCCTGTCCTGCCCTGTGGAAAGCATCTGGGCAGCTCTGCCCACTCACAGGCAATGCTAGTCCCCAGGGAAACACGGGGGCATATCCAAAGTATTTCATCCTGTAGTAGTTATGTCCACCATGGCCGCCCTTTGGTATTGAGTAAAGACCCCGATACCGCGAAAGATGGGATCTCACAGTGTGATTATGCGGCGGTTAGATTTTCAAATTGTAATAATCCCAATGAATGAATGCAAGGAAATGTCGTGTTTAACCGCGTGGGAAAAGATTGCTGCTCTGAATGTGAAGTTTGGGTTTAGAATGAAGCGTTGACCTTGTTCTCGGGTCGGTGGATACTGTTAGATCATTTGCATGTGAGAAAAATTATACCAGGTGGGGCAAGGTGGCTCACACCTGTAATTCCAGCACTTTGGGAGGCCGAGGCGGGCAGATCACCCGATGTCAGGAGTTTGAGACCAGCTTGGTGAACATGGTGAAACCCCGTCGCTACTAAAAATAGAAAAATGAGCTGGGTGTGGTGGTGTACGCTTGTAATCCTAGCTACTCAGGAGGCTGAGGCAGGAGAATCACTTGAACCCGGGAGGCAGAGGTTGCAGTGAGCCGAGGTCACGCCACTGCACTCCAGCCTGGGTGACTGAGAGACTCCATTTCCAAAAAGAAAACAAAAATTATACCAGTGAGAAATTCTAACAAAAATGATGAAAATTACAGCATGGGAAGTTATACTAAAGGAATATCATCTCCAATAAAAAATAACTTTTACTTATTTATAGGTTAACTCTCAGGTAGAGCTGGTCGACTGTGCCAACCCTGCCCCAGCTGGCCTGGCCTGGCCAGGCCAGGCCGCAATCCCCAGCTGCCCCCTGGTGGTGGCCCAGCGCCCTGGGGCTCCCTGGCTTGCGATGCCTCTCCTCCAGGCCTCCGCTGGCTGTGCCCACTTCCTCGGTTTGCCTGGTGCATGCTCCCTGGAGGTGAGCGCGGCTGCCTGCTGGCCACCTCGGAGGATGCTCCTTGCCCCCTGGCCTGGTTCTAGATCTTTGGGGTCAAACAGGGCGGGCGTCCGGAGCATGGCTCCTGCTCTGTCAGAAATGGCTGTTGGGACTCGGCTAGCCGGTTCCTGGGAGATCTAGCTCGAGGCCTTGAATCTGATAGTTCTGCCACTTCTGAGCGCTAGCAATCTGAGGCGCTGCCTCTAAAAGACTCAATTTCACCAAGTGCGGTGGCTCAGGCATGTACTCCCAGCATTTTGGGAGGCCAAGGCAGGAGGATTGCTTGAGGCCAGGAGTTCGAGATCAGTTTGGGCAACATGGTGAGACCCCATTTCTACAAAAAAGAATTTTTTTTTTTTTTTTTTGAGACGGAGTCTTGCTCTGTAGCCCAGGCTGGAGTGCAGTGGCCGGATCTCAGCTCACTGCAAGCTCCGCCTCCCGGGTTTAGGCCATTCTCCTGCCTCAGCCTCCGGAGTAGCTGGGACTACAGGCACCCGCCACCTCGCCCGGCTAGTTTTTTGTATTTTTAGTAGAGACGGGGTTTCACGGTGTTAGCCAGGATGGTCTCGATCTCCTGACCACGTGATCCGCCCGTCTCGGCCTCCCAAAGTGCTGGGATTACAGGCTTGAGCCACCGCGCCCAGCCGAATTTTTTTTTTTTTTAATTAGCCAGGAGTGTTGCATGCCTGTAGTCCCAGCTACCAGGGAGGCTGAGGTGGGAGGATCGCTTGGGCCTAGGAGGTCGAGGCTGCAGTGAGCTATGATCATGCCACTTGCACTCCAGCCTGAGTGACAGAGCGAGACCCTGTCAGCAAATAAATAAAATTCAGTTTCATGGCAAAATGGAGAACACGAGCTTTGTCTTCCCCAAGATACTTGTGGGCAGCGGATGTTGAATCTCTGAGGAGGCTGTTGGCTCTCCTCCCATGATAGCTGCCGGCCAGGTCCCTCGGAGGGTCTCCCTACCCAGGAGACAACCTCACCCTGCCCCCTGCTCCTGCTCCTGCTCCTGTCAGACTGTCGTGAGTGCAGCCTGAGGAGAAGCCTGGGGTCCCAGGGCCACAGCAGAGCTCCTGTCCTTCCCCAGGTTCCTGCGTGAAGACCAGCTGGGAGCCCACTGCCTGCTGCCACCTCCAACTCCAGCCCCCTCACCATGCACTCCCTGGACGAGCCGCTCGACCTGAAGCTGAGTATCACCAAGCTCCGGGCGGCGAGAGAGAAGCGGGAGAGGACTCTGGGTGTGGTCCGGCCCCGTGCTCTGCACAGGGAGCTGGGCCTGGTGGACGACAGCCCCACGCCTGGCTCTCCGGGGTCCCCGCCCTCAGGTACTGGCCCTGGGCAGGGCAGGGGGACTCAGCCCTGATCCAGCCATGGTGATAGGGAGAATGGCCAAATGTGTCCACCAGCACGTAGCTGCAGCCCCTCTTGGCTTCCAGCTCACGGGAAGCCCACAGCCTTGTCCTTCCATCCGCCCAGAAGTGTATGTCTGGAGGGAGGTGGGAGCTGCGATGCCCACTTCACGTGGCTGGCACATGATGCAAACTGAGGCCTCTGGACAGATCTGGAGGAGCTGGTTGGGCAACCCGGCATTCAGAAGGTGTGGCAGAGGTCCCAGGAGCTGCACCCTGGGCTGTGGGGTGGTGCAGCTGACCAACCCGGGCGGTAGAGTCTGGGTCTGAGCCCAGCAGGTGTCTCTCAGGGATGCCCAGTGCTTGGGCCCAGGGTGGAGTGCACCACTTCTGCCCTGCCTCCAAGAGCGGATTCACCCGAAAACCAGATTCACCACTTGTCCGAACGTGAAGGCTATGGGAGCAGCCCAGTCCAAACCTGCCACTTTACAGAAGGGAGCACTGAGGCAGGAAGGGGCCTGGGAAAAGCTAGAAAGATTCCTACCTGCCCATGTGACAGGAACCCAGGGGCCCTGGTTTCGAGTCCTGTTCTGTTATTAACCCTGCGAGCCAGACCATTCCTGTCTGTAGAGCGGGCACTTCCCCCTCCCGGCTCACGGGGGCCAAGCTCTGGTGGCTGGTAAAGGTCAGAGGTGGTGGGCGGTGTCACACACCTGTCAGCTCCATAGGCTGTTCCTCAGATTCCAGGGCTCCCAGTGTGGTCTGGGGGCGTGGCTGGTGTCTGCTCCCAAGGTCACAGTGGGGGTTCAAGGCAGGAGGACCTGGCCCACCAGGACTCTGTGCTCCAGCATTCCCTGAATTGTGCCTCTCCCTTAGGCTTCCTGCTGAACTCCAAGTTCCCTGAGAAGGTGGAGGGACGCTTTTCAGCAGCCCCTCTCGTGGACCTCAGCTTGTCACCACCATCTGGGCTGGACTCCCCCAATGGCAGCAGCTCGCTGTCCCCTGAGCGTCAGGGCAACGGGGACCTGCCTCCAGTGCCCAGTGCCTCGGTAAGGAGGGGTGAGAGTTCCAGAGAGAGGGGTGGACTGGTTTCCTGGGGTTGCCATGACAAAGTACCCCAACACTGAGTGGTTTAAAACAGCAGACATGTTACCCCTCATAGTTCTGGAGGCTGGAGTCTACCTGGAAGGCTCTAGGGGAGAACCTTCCCTGCCTCTCTCCTGCCTTCTGGTGGCTTCTGGCAATGCCTGGCACTCTAGCCTGGTAGCTGCTTCACTCCAGGCTGTGCCCTGTTTTCACATGGCCTTTATCCCTCTGTGTCCAAACCTCTCTCTGCTTTCTCTTATAAAGACGCTAGTCATGGCCGGGCATGGTGGCTCACACCTGTAACCCCAGCACTTTAAGAGGCCAAGGTGGGAAGATCGCTTGAGCCCAGGAGTTCAAAACTAGCCTGGGCAACATAGCAAGACCCCATCTCTATTTATTTTTTTATTTTATTTTATTTTTTTTTTTGAGACAGAGTCTTGCTCCGTTGCCCAGGCTGGAGTGCAGTGGCCCGGATCTCGGCTCACTGCAAGCTCCGCCTCCCGGGTTCAAGCGATTCTCCTGCCTCAGCCTCCCGAGTAGCTGGGACTACAGGCGCCCACAACCGCGCCCGGCTAATTTTTTGTATTTTTAGTAGAGACGGGGTTTCACCGTGGTCTCGATCTCCTGATCTTGTGATCCGCCCGCCTCGGCCTCCCAAAGTGCTGGGATTACAGGCGTGAGCCACCGCGCCCGGCCTGTTGTTTTTTTGAGATGGAGTCTTGCTCTGTTGCCCAGGCTGCAGTGCAGTGGTGCGATCTTGGCTCACTGCAAGCTCCACCTCCAGGGCTCATGCCATTCTCCTGCCTCAGCCTCCCTAGTAGCTGGGACTACAGGCGCCCGCCACCATGCCTGGCTAATTTTTTTTTTTTGTATTTTTAGTAGAGACGGGGTTTCACTGTGTTAGCCAGGATGGTCTCAATCTGCTGACCTCCTGATCCACCCATTACGCCTGGCCTAATTTTGTATTTTTAGTAGAGACAGGTTTTACCATGTTGGCCAGGCTGGTCTTGAACTCCTGACCTCAAGTGATCCACCCATCTCGGCCTCCCCAAGTGCTGGGATTACAGGTGTGAGCCACCGCGCCCGGCCTTTTTTTTTTTTTAAACAGAGTCTCACTCCGTCACCCAGGCTGGAGTGCAGTGGCACAATCTTGGCTCACTGCAGCCTCCGCCTCCCAGGTTCATGCAATTATCCTGCCTCAGCCTCCCAAATAGCTGAGATTACAGGCATGTGCCACCACACCTGGCTAATTTTTGTATTTTTAGCAGAAAGGGGGTTTCACCATGTTGGCCAAGCTGGTCTTGAACTCCTGACCTCAAGTAATCCACCCACCTCGGCCTCCCAAAGTGCTGGGATTACAGGTGTGAGCCACCGCACCTGGCTATATTTTTTTTAAATTAAGAAAATAAAAATTTAAAAAAGACACCAGTCACTGGATGTAGGGCCCACCCTAATCTAGTGTGACTTCATCTTAACTTGATCACATCTGCAAAGACACTAGTTCCAAATAAGGCCACATGCACAGGTAGGGGCTGGGGAGAAGAGGACCTGAATGTCTCTGTTTGGGGACGCCATTCAGTCCACTTTAGATGGGACAGGGGGGCTCCGGGCCAGCAGGTCCCTGACTAGCTCTCCCCTCGCACCCCAGGACTTCCAGCCACTGCGCTATTTGGATGGTGTCCCCAGCTCCTTCCAGTTCTTCCTGCCCCTGGGCTCTGGGGGGGCCCTGCACCTGCCTGCCTCCTCCTTCCTTACCCCTCCCAAGGACAAGTGCCTCTCGCCAGACCTGCCCCTGCCCAAGCAGCTGGTGTGTCGCTGGGCCAAGGTGAGTGGGGGCCAGGAAGAGTGGTGTGGAGTCCGGGGCAGGTCACCCCGCATGGGCTCAGAACCCTTCCCGGCCCCCACAGTGTAACCAGCTCTTTGAGCTCCTGCAAGACCTGGTGGACCACGTCAACGACTACCATGTCAAGCCCGAGAAGGACGCGGGGTACTGCTGCCACTGGGAGGGCTGTGCCCGCCATGGCCGAGGCTTCAACGCTAGGTGAGGTGGGGTAGAGAGGGGTAGAGGGAGGACTGGGGTCTCCAGTGAGCTGAGCCACACCCCCTGCCCTCCCTGGAGCAGGTACAAGATGCTCATCCACATCCGCACACACACCAATGAGAAACCGCACCGCTGCCCGACCTGTAGCAAGAGCTTCTCCCGCCTGGAGAACCTGAAGATCCACAACCGGTCGCACACAGGTAAGAGGCCGGGGCCGGGCAGCTCGGCCCATGAAGGGGGTGCTCAGCTGAGACTGGCTGGGCAGGTCCCCGGGGGAGGGGACTGTAAGTCGTTCCCAGACCTCAGAGATGAGGGTTGATCTCATCACCCAGGGGTCCCTTTTCCAATGCGGTTTGCTGGGGGAAGCGTCCCCTGAGGGTCAGACCCCCACCCAGCACCTGCTCTTGGAGCACCAGTGCCATTTCCTGGGTCCCGTGGGTATCATCTCACTAATGCCACCTCTGTGATCACAGAGGCCAGGTCGGCTTCACTCCTCACTACAGCCCAGGCCCACAGCAGGACAGCTCTGGCTGTCGTAGCCACAGATGTAATTTCACATTTCCTAATCGCTGCATAAAAAACAGCAAGGCCACGCGCGGTGGTTCACGCCTGTAATCCCAGCACTTTGGGAGGCTGAGGCGGGCAGAACATGAGGTCAGGAGATTGAGACCATCCTGGCTAACACGGTGAAACCCCGTCTCTACTAAAAATACAAAAAATTAGCCGGGTGTGGTGGCGGGCGCCTGTGGTCCCAGCTACTTGGGAGGCTGAGGCAGGAGAATGGTGTGAACCTGGGAGGTGGAGCTTGCTGTGAGCCGAGATCAAACCACTGCACTCCAGCCTGGGCGACAGAGCGAGACTCCGTCTCAAAAAAACAAAAACAAAACAAACGCAAAAAGAAATGGGTGAAATTAATTGTAATATGTATTAAATGTAATTAATTAAATGTAATATGATCCCATACATCCAACGTGTTATCAATTCAGTATTAAAGACAAATCGGTGAGATATTGAAGTTCTTCATTTCATGACAAAGCCTCAAGGAGCTGATGTGTATCTTTTTTCCTGGTGTTTATTTCACCCTGGCAGCACATCTCCAAGTGGAGAGCCATGTATGAGGAGGTCAGTTGCTGCATGTGGCCCCCTGCTCTGGCCAGGGCCAGAAAATGCCTGGTGAACCTTGAGCCATTTGTTGAGTGAGGGCAGTGGTACCCAGGCAGCATTCCCTGTGGCCAGGCACACACTGGGTGCCTTGAGCGAGGATATGATCTCCAAGGCCATGGTTTCTTTTTTTTTCTTTTTTTTTTTTTTTTTTTTTTTTTGGAGACAGAGTCTCGCTCTGCCGCCCAGGCTGGAGTGCAGTGGCCGGATCTCAGCTCACTGCAAGCTCCGCCTCCCGGGTTCACGCCATTCTCCTGCCTCAGCCTCCCGAGTAGTTGGGACTACAGGCGCCCGCCACCGCGCCCGGCTAGTTTTTTGTATTTTTTAGTAGAGACGGGGTTTCATCGTGTTAGCCAGGATGGTCTCGGTTTCTTTTTTTTTCTTCAGACAGACTCACTCTGTCACCCATGCTGGAGTGCAGTGGCATGATCTCGGCTCACTGCAACCTGCACCTCCCGAGTTCAAGTGATTCTCCTGCCTCAGCCTCCCAGGTAGCTGGGATTACAGGCATCCGCCACCACACCCAGCTAGTTTTCGTATTTTTAGTAGAGATGGGGTTTCACCATGTTGGCCCGGCTGGTCTGGAACTCCTGGCCTCAAGTGATCTACCTGCCTTGGCTTCCCAAAGTGCTGAAATTACAGGTATGAACTCCCGGGCCTGGCCTCCAAGGCCATGTTCTGCTGCTGAATGGCACACCCTCTGCAGGGCGAGGCCAGTCAGAGCTGGAGTCAACCAGCCTGGCTTTTCAGAAAGCCTCTGTGCCCTACCTGGGGCCAGATCTCATGCCACGTGCCGGGGATGCCCCCTGCCCCCAGAATTGGGGCGTCCGTGCTCCCAGGGAGTGCTTGGCCTGGGGGATGTTCAGTACATGGGGTGAGACCCAGGAAGGGGAGAGACCCCTTACAGCAGCACTGCACTGCACCACCCTGCAGGTGAGAAGCCCTACGTCTGCCCCTATGAGGGCTGCAACAAGCGCTATTCCAACTCCAGTGACCGCTTTAAGCACACGCGCACCCACTACGTGGACAAGCCCTACTACTGCAAGATGCCTGGCTGCCACAAGCGCTACACGGACCCCAGCTCACTGCGCAAGCACATCAAGGCCCACGGCCACTTCGTGTCCCACGAGCAGCAAGAGCTCCTGCAGCTGCGCCCACCCCCCAAGCCGCCACTGCCCGCCCCCGACGGCGGGCCCTTTGTCAGTGGGGCCCAGATCATCATCCCCAACCCAGCTGCCCTCTTTGGAGGCCCTGGTCTTCCCGGCCTGCCCCTACCCCTGGCCCCCGGCCCCCTCGACCTCAGTGCCCTGGCCTGTGGCAATGGTGGGGGCAGTGGGGGTGGGGGGGGCATGGGCCCTGGGCTGCCAGGCCCCGTCCTGCCTCTCAATCTGGCCAAGAACCCGCTGCTGCCCTCGCCCTTTGGGGCTGGCGGACTGGGCTTGCCTGTGGTCTCCCTCCTCGCTGGCGCCGCTGGTGGCAAGGCCGAGGGGGAGAAGGGGCGTGGGTCGGTGCCCACCAGGGCCCTGGGCATGGAGGGCCGCAAGACGCCCCTCGAAAGGACGGAGAGCAGCTGCTCCCGGCCAAGCCCCGATGGACTCCCCCTGCTGCCAGGCACCGTGCTGGACCTGTCCACGGGCGTCAACTCGGCTGCCAGCAGCCCAGAGGCGCTGGCCCCTGGCTGGGTGGTCATCCCGCCGGGCTCGGTGCTGCTCAAACCGGCTGTGGTGAACTGAGCCCACCCTGCAGACAGCTGTGGTGGCCCCGCCGGCAGCTCCGCGCACTGCCCCCGACGAACGGAAACTCTTCTGTGAAATAGCAATAATGTCCTACTGCCCGGGCAGCCCCAGCCCAGCCCACCGGGGAGCAAGGATGGTGCTAGGTCATTTATGGCTGGCCTCCCAGCCCCCAGGTGGGGACCTGGCCTGTCATGCAGGGAGAGCTGTGCTCCTGGGTGCTGAAGCCTCGCTCTGTCCCCCACCACCCGGCCCTCAGCTTCTGCAGGGCTTTCCCCTGCCCGACCTCCTCCTCTTTCCCTCGCCCACCCTGGCACCTCCCTCACCTAGTAACCACCCAGGGCAAGTCGCCCTCTCCCAGCAAAGGGGGCGGGTGAGGTGGTATCTGCCCTCCCTGCTGGCACCAGGCTCCCCTTTCCTGAGGGGAGCCCCCAGGGAGGCCTGCCCTTCCCTCCTAGGCTCACCCAGCCCCTGCCTTGGGGGCTCCTTAGACCCCTTTCCCTCTGACCCTGCTTCCAGAGGGAAAGCAAGACAGACGCAGGCCCCTGCAAAGCCCCAGGCAGAAGCGCGCCCCCCAGGACAAGGCGCCTCCCGCTAGTTAGAAGGGAGACCCGCTCCGCAGCTGCCATCCTCACCCTAGGCCAGGCCGACAGCACCAGACGGGATAGCTGGTCACTCCACCCCTGCACCCCGGGGCCTCCTTCCTTTACCTTTTGGGGCACCCTGGGAGCGTGGGAAGCAGGTCTGAGGGCCCCTGAGCTGGCAAGGGGAGGTGCCAGGCTAGCTGTGGTGCCAGGACACTGAATGGCCTGGGCCCTGGCTCAGGGAGCATGTGGGGCCAGGCCCAGCGCCCTGTCTTCCTCCTTCCACCCCCGCTGGGCCTGGCCTGGGCAGCGCCCCCTGCAGAGGCCTTCGGGTCCTTGGTTCTGTACCAGGAAGGGGAGGCTAGCTGGGAACGACTGACCACAGGCTGGGACACAGCTCCTGGTCTGGGGACTCCAAGTGACAGCATGCAGGGGAGGGGGCTCCCAGTCAGCACTGTGTCGGGAGGTTTCTGGAGGCTGTGGACTGAAGGCCTGAGGGAAGCAGTGGCTGGAGGAGGGCGCGCCGGACCTGTGACACATTGCTTCCTCTGGCTTTTCCCTGTTGGGCTGCTTTCTCAGAGGCACTTCCCCACCCCTAACACCCAGCGGGCCCCCCCCCCCTCCGGTTCTGTGCCACTCAGAGGGGCCCTGACAGGGGCCAGAACCACTTAAGGGTGCTGGAGGGCCTTGTACCCCAGTCCCATCCCAGGATGCCCTGGGAGATGGACGCAGCCATGGGCTCCCCCATCCGGGGCCTTTCCCTGCTCCCTCTCCTGCCTGGCAGCTGGGAGTTCTGGTTTCTAGGCCTGCCCTATCACCAGGCCTCGGAGTGGCCAGGCCCTTCCACCTCCCCATCTGTAGAACGAGGCAACTGCCTGGACAGCCTCGGGGTCCTTAGTGACCCTGCAGTTCCTCTGGCAGCTCTGCTGACCCTACCCTCTCCCGGACTGCCCTTCTGTCCCAGAGGGGTCACCCTGACCCGGCCCACCTTGCCTCTGGGCTTCAGACTCCAGCCCTGACAGGGCCCAGCCACACTGGCTCTGCCCCTCGAAGGGGCTATGAGCAAGGTAGGAGGGAGCTGGTCTCCTTTCTTCAGGCCCCACCCAGGCCCTGGGCACCCCCCACCCCTGTGAGGGCCCCAGGCCTTAAGTCCCTGGCGGGGTCATGGGTTTTCGACTTGAGCAGAACGGAGGAACAGGGCACTGGAAGGCTGACGAGCTCAGCATGCGACTCCGTGACGGACCAGGCTCGGCAGGGCTGGTGTACTTTTTGTGGTTGTCATTGGTTTGTTGTTGCACATTCCAGGATGTCAGTATTTTAACAGGTTCTAAGTGCCTTTCTATTGTAGCTTATGTTTTTCCTCCTCTTGGCTCCATTGCTGTTAGCATAGAGTTTTAAAAAAAGAGATAAGCTAATGACTATAACAATATATTCCTCCATGGGAGAGGAGGTTTATAAAGAAACAATAAAAGTGAGTTGCAAAGATGGCTTGTGTGTCGTGGATGTGCCAGGAACCCGGCCCTGACACACGGCCACCACTGCCCTGAGCCCCTGCAGGCCTGACCGGGCTTTCTCCCCGACCCTGCAGGTTCCCCTCCCTCTCAGTCTGCCGCTGAGAGCAGGAACTGGAAGCCTGGGAAGGAGGTAGGTGCTGAGGGCGCACAGGTGACAGGAGCTGAGAGGGAAGATTCCAGGCAGAGCATCCCAGGGTTCAGGTTGTCAGCCCACTACTGTCCGCTGTGGCTTTGGTGAGTGGCGGGCAAAGGCCCCTCTTCGCCCAGCCGCATTCTGGGGTATCGTGCCCAGATTACTGAGGTGCTAGGTTCAAACCTGCTCCAGAGACACGGTGGCTGCCGACAGAGCTCTGGGGGCAGGGACGCCATGAGAGGGAGCCTAACGCTGGCTCGGGTGCTGTGGAAGCAGGAGCGGCTGCATCCTGTACGTGACAGGACTCAGCTGGGACCCACTGGCTGGCTGCCCGCCAACCTCACCCAGCCCGGCCCTTCTGGGCTGTTAAAGGCTGCTGCTTCCCCATCCCCAGCACCCACAGCCCTCCAAGTGGCAGGAGAAGCAACCTGCCTTTTGGAATCCGGACACATGCGCACGAGAAATGCAGAAAAGACATTTATTACCAAGCTATAAATTAGAGGTGGCGGGGTGGGTGGGGGGAGCCAAGAAGTCACGTGTGGGGCTTCTGCCCTTTTTCTCTGTCCTCCTGGGCCTGGATTTTGAGTTCCTCGTCCAGGCGCTCCTTTGCGCGGACCACCTAGTGGGTCACAGATAATCAGGCCAGGAGGCCAAGCCTCTGCCCCATACCCCTTGCCCACATGGGACAGCCTCTTCCCGTCAGCCCAGGTCCGTTTTTTGGAGGGCAGTGGGTGGATACTAATGCTTCCTTCAGCGGCGCCCCAGGGTCAGGGGGTGGTCTGGGGAGACAGAGCTGAGCTGCAGGGGCCCAGCGCATGCTGTAACCTCTGTGAGCTGAAAGCTGTTTCTAGCACCCCACCGGCTGGGGCTCCTGCTCCTTCCAAGTCCCAGCTGCGGGGAGGGAGGGCTGTTGTCTGGGGTGACACAGCCTGAGTGGCTGGACCCCGCAGAGCTAAAGCAGTCAGAGGGGTGGCAGTTCAGGGGGACTCCCTGAGGCTGGGGCACCATGGGAAGGCCCGGCAGTTTTCTGTGCCAAGCCCTTAGCTGGCCAGCTCCCCCGACTGGGAATCGAGCCCCAGGTGAGGAGAGGGGGTCCCATGACTGACTTCCTCCCAGAATCAAAGACCACTCACCTTCGACTGCAGGTAGAAAGAGCCACCCACGGATTTGTCATTCACCTTAAATAAGTGTTCATAGTTCTGCAGAGGAGAGGGGACGGGTGAGAGGGCTGCAGACTGCAGGCGAGAGGCGCCGGGCAGGCTATGTGGGGCCACATCAGAGAGGCAACAGGGCTCCTCTCCACCCTGTGTGCCACATGCAGCTGTCGTGGCCACTAAGAGGCAGAGATGAGGACGGATACCCCGGAGGGCGACTCGGCTGCTACCGGCAAGCACTCCGTCTCTACAACTGTCATGCCTCAGGCCTAGAACTTCACCAGCAACAGTGACTCCCGCAAGTTGGAGTCCGAGCTGGGTATGACTGCAGCCTCCACATCGGACCTCCTTGGCCAGGCCTCCCTTCACTCTTCCCGCCCTGGCAGCCTCTCCCCTTCAAACTTCGGGCGGCCCAGTGGCCTCACCTTCTGGACCTCCTCGGGGCTCAGCTTGGACACGTTGAGAATCTGCTGTGCCTCCTGGAGGCTGAGGCCGGAGAGGTTGGAAGCGGCTGCAGACCGGTGTCCAGCGCGTCCTCGGGCATCAGCTGCGGCCCGGCTGGCTGTGTGGACATGTGGGTGATCGCTCAGTCCTCAGCAGCCCAGACTTCACCCTGGGCCTTCCAAGTTGGTGGCTCACCCCTGCCACCGGCACAGGATGAGAGACACAGGGACAGGTGGCTAGGAGCTGCCTCTTCTCCTGGAGTGGTTTCTTTTTTAGGGGGTAGAGGCTGGGAAAGTGAGGACAGACGTGCCTCACTGGAGGATAAGGGCAGGGTCCGACCACTAAAACTGCTTTCTGGTCCCCAACCTAGACCATGAGATGACCCTGTCCCCCAACCCCCATATCCCAGGGGCACAGCAAACTGGGGAGCTTTAGGCTATGATGGGGACTGTACAGTGGGGCTGCGGGCATGAGAGGGCTCTGCAGCAGCCCAGCTGCCCACCTGTCACCTAGACCACCAAAGCCACTGCGTTGGGTGACCTCTTCCCTTTCAGTGACCCCAGAAACTAGAATCAGGAGCTGCTAAACTTCTCCTAAAGGCTCAGAGAGTAGCTATTTTAGGCTTTGCAGGCTAATGAGCCTGCACTGGAACCATTCAACTCTGCCTTGAGAGCAGCCTGTCAGCCGGGCACAGTGGCTCACTCCTGCAATCCCAGCACTTTGGGAGGCCGAGGCGGGCAGATCACGAGGTCAAGAGATCAAGACCATCCTGGCCAACATGGTGAAACCCTGTCTCTCTTAAAAGTACAAAAATTAGCTGGGTGTGGTGGCACATGCCTGTAGTCTCAGCTACTCGGGAGGCTGAAGCAGGAGCATTGCTTGAACCCAGGAGGCAGAGGTTGCAGTGAACTGAGATCACACCCACTGCACTCCAGCCTGGGCAACAGAGTGAGACTGTCTCAAAAGAAAAAAAAAGGGCTGCGTGCGATGGCTCACACCTGTAATGCCAGCACTTTGGGAGGCCAAGTTGGGTGGATCACCTGAGGTTGGGAGTTCAAGACCAGTTTCACCAACATAGAGAAACCCCATCTCTACTAAAAATACAAAATTAGCTGGACGTGGTGGCGCATGCCTGTAATCCCAGCTACTCGGGAGGCTGAGGCAGGAGAATCACTTGAACCCGGGAGGTGGAGGTTGCAGTGAGCCAAGATCTCGCCGTTGCACTCCAGCCTGGGCAACAAGAGCGAAAACTCCGTCTCAAGAAAAAAGAAAAAAAGAAAAAAGAAAAAAGAAAGCAGCCTGTGGGTGTGTCTATGTTCCAATCAAATCAATTTACAAAACCACGGCCAGGCGCTGTGGCTCACACCTGTAATCCCAGCACTTTGAGGAGGGCGCATCACCTGAGGTCAGGCGCTCCAGACCAGCCTGGCCAACATGGTGAAACCCCGTCTCTACTAAAAATACAAAAATTAGCCCGGTGTGGTGTCGGGTGCTTGTAATCCCAGCTACTCAGGAGGCTGAGGCAGGAGAATCACTTGAACCAGGAGGCAGAGGTTGCAGTGAGCCGAGATTGCCCCACTGCATTCCAGCCTGGGTGACAGAGTGAGACTCCATCTCAAAAAAAAAAAAAAATTATGTTTACAAAACCAGGTATCTGGATGGGCCAGTGTGCCAGCTCCTGCCCTGGATGCTGTTGATAACCAGGTCCCCACTGAAGGATGCCCTGGTCTGGCACCATCCCCCACCATGGGAAGTGCCCCAGGCTACCCACACTGCAGAACCAGCAGGTCTGAGGTGCCCATGGCTACGGGGAAAATCTGACCTGGAGAGGAACTCCCAGCCCAAAGGGGAGACAGACCCATGCTTACCTGCAAACTCCTGCCGCAGGGCCCGTGCAAAGGCCCTGCCCACCACCTGCACACCCATCACAATGATCTGCGCCAGGTACTTGGCCTGTGGGTAAATCAGGCACCCGCTTAGCAGGCTGCTCCCTGTGGGCCCACAGAGACGGGCCCTGGAAACGGCTGCCAAGGGGCAAGGCTCCTGAAGACCCGAGGTCATGAAGCACAGAGCTGCAGCCCCAGGCCACCCCCTCCAAAGCACCCTGAATGAAAGCTTCCGTGGTGGGTGGCTTAGTTACTCACTGGGCAGGCAGTTGGGGGGAGGTGAACTTGACGGAGCTCCCAGAGGCAGTCTGGCCCCCCATCATCCTTCAGAAAAGGCAGAGGGGAGCAAGGCAAAGTGGCTGCAGCCACCAGCTTCAGGAAGAAACACTGTGGTCTGGGACCCAGAACACAGGGACAGTCCTGGACCTGGCAGTATCTCTCTCTCGACCCTGGGGCCCACAATCACTCTTCTTGAGTTTCTGAGATCAGGCCCAACCTTTATTTTACCAATGGGGAAACAGATCTGTCCTAATTCTCCCAAGTCTGATGAGTTTAAGTCCATTCCATTCAATAAAACAAAGTTACTAAGCAAACTTGTTTCCATCTTCAAGGAACTAAAAGCCCACTAGAAGGGTATTTCAACACACTATGGACCAAATGATGAGGGAGAGTCAGGCTCGTTCATTTGTTCAGCCAGTGGTTCACCCATTTGTTCACACATCTGCTGAGAGTCTACTCTGCTCAGCACTTGAGCACAAAGCTACACAGAACCTGGTCCCTGCCCTGAGTCGGAGCACACTGCTGGCCCGGCAGGGAACCCCACTGTCGCACAGCAGGCTGAACATGCTGGAAGGCTGCACGTGTGATCCCATGCCCCACGGAGGCCCTGGGGAAGACTCAGTAAGAGGCGACCGGAAGCACAGAGTCGAGAAGAAAAGCTCAAGACTGAGATGGGGTTCTGTGAGAGGAGGGGACTCCTCCTGGGCTGGGCTTTGCAGGGCAGGTAGAATCATGACGGAAATACTAGGGCTTTCTAGGCAAAGGGACTGGGTTGAGCCAAAACTGGCAGGAGAGAAGGCAAAAGGGAGTTCCTGCAAGCAGCCAACAGCCTACGCTGGCCTGGGAAAGACTGGGAATCTGGCGGATGACAGGGAAAGATGCAGATTTTATGTGAAACAAAGAGATTATATATAGACAGCATTTACAAAGGACCTTGTGACTGCAAAGCTGTAGACGCGGGGGCGTGGCGCCGGCTGGAGGCGGCTAGGCATAGGTTGAAAGCTCATGCGGCACAGCCAAGTGACTTTCCCTTTCTTCCTAGTGCTTTTCTATAGATTTCCCTTCAGTCAACAAGTATCAACTGAGCCCGCACCCCAGGCACAGCGCCAAACAGCCAAACACGTTCAATTCATTGTGCCTTTTAATTCTGACAACTTGGGGGTGGGGGGGGTCGGGGTTGCTGACTGGCCTGAGGACACACAGTGGGTGCCTCAGAGGCAGATGGGAAACCCAAGGCTGGCGCTATCAGTCACCGCAGCCACTACGCAGGGTCCCGGGGTCTGAAGGGAGGGCTCCTGGGCAAGCCGACAAGTATCAAGAACCCAACCCAGAGGCCAGAAGGGCTCGCTCCAGATTCCAGTGGATTCGACTTCAGAGCTGGCCTTCTTCAGACTCCGAGGACCTGCTCTTTCCTTAACAGGCGGGATGTAATTACCGGCCATTAGGGGAATGAACAAACACAAGTGGGTTGAAATTTCAAAAGTAGGTGGAAACTTCGTAACTTCTGGATTTCACAGCAGAAAGCAGAGGCCAGAGGAGACCCTCCTGTGATCACAGCGAGGGGCAGGGCTCTGGCCAGCTGTACCCTCCTATAATCATGGCACGGGGCAGGGCTGGGGCTGTACTGCAGGCGAGGGCGGGTCAGGAATGCACCTGCTCACACCTGCGGTCTCACGTGACTTCGCCTCCTTCCTACAGCCCCTCCCTAGTGGAACAGGAGGCTCAGGAATGGGATGCTGGTGCTGTCTGAAGGACAGAGGTGAAAGGCAGAGGGTCCCCTCTGCCTGAAACACAGCTCAGGTCTCAAACTACCCCTCCCACCAACTCGGTCCCTCTGCTGCTATCGCACGGCCTTGCAATCACTTGTTTACTATTCTGCCAAGGCCAATGACTGTTGCAAAATAATAAACGTTAAGAGCGGAGGTCATAACTGGGGAGCTTCCCCAACCACCCCTGCACACTTCAAACCAAAGCGGCTTGATGGCCTGTGGCTTTAGCTGCCTAGAGCTGCAGGGCAGAGGGTGGCTGGACTGCAAAGTTTCAGCAGACTGGATGGCCCATTGAGGCCAGCAAGGTTCCCGTGGGAGGCATCTCCCAGAAGAGGCAGTGTAGTGTAGTGGTTATACCTGCAGGCTTTGGGATAACATGTGTGCAAATCCCAGCTGTGCGACCACAGACATGTTCTCAACTCCTTTGAGCCCCAGTGTGCCTACCTGTAAAATGTGGCCACCAATAAAGCTGTCATATGGATTAAATGAGATAATGCCTGTCAAGTGCCTGGCACAGAGCCTAACGGTACAGTAGATGCTCAATAAACATTGGTTTTCATTCCTTACTGTTTCACAAACTCTGTCAATGACCAGGCACTATGAAGTAACAAAGCTTCTTTCAAAATAGCAGCTCATTTGATATAGGCCCTTTGCTTCCTCAGGGGTGAAGGCTGCAGAACACCATACTACATTCCCTCAGGGAGCTGGGAAGGAGCAAGGCAGCAGAATGAGAACCACGTTGACCTGGGACCAGAACCCTAGCTTTGTTTCTCAATAGCTGTGTGCTCCTGGACAAATTACTCAACCTCTCTGAACCTGTTTTTTTGTTTGTTTGTTTTGGGTTTTTTATTATTTATTTTTCTGAGACTGAGTCTCGCTCTGTCACTCAGGCTAGAGTGCAGTGGCTTGATCTCAGTTCATTGCAACCTCCGCCTCCCAGGTTCAAACGATTCTCCTGCTTCACCCTCCCAAGTAACTGGGATTACAGGTGAACACAACCAAGCCTAGCTAATTTTGTATTTTTAGTAGAAATGAGGTTTCACCATGTTGGTCAGGCTGGTCTCAAACTCCTGACCTTAGGTGATCCACCCGCCTCGGCCTCCCAAAGTGCTGGGATTACAGGCGTGAGACACCACGCCCGGCCTTTTTTTGTTTTTTTTTTTTGAAGCAGAGTCTAACTCTGTCGTCCAGGCTGGAGTGCAGTGGTGCAATCATGGCTCACTGGCAGCCTCAAGAGATTCTCTACCTACCAACCTCAAGAGATTCTCTTGCTTAAGCCTCCCGAGTAGCTGCAGCTACTTGTACTCAGCCTCCAAGGACCTACTCTTTCCTTAACAGGCGGGATGTGATATGGGCCATTAGGGGAATGAACAAACACAGGCGGGTTAGGATTTCACAAGTAGGTGGAAACTTCGTAACTTCTGGAGGCTGGGCACATGCCACCACACTTGGCTAAATTTTTGTACTTTTCTGGAGAGATGGGGTTTCACCATGTTGCCCAGGTGTGGTCTTGCACTCCTAGGTTCACATGATCTGCCTGCCTCAGCTTCCCAAAGTGCTGGGATTACAGGCGTGCGCCACTGGGCCCAGCCTACCTCAGTTTTCTTAACTGTGAAATGGAGAGAATAATGCCCTCCTCACAAGAGGACAAAAGGCTCTCAGGAGGCAATGCCATTAACACCACATGGATGGACAGCAGCAGGCCCAGAACTAGGCGGTGCAGCCACGCCCCTCATCCACCTATCCAGTACCGCAATGTCCCCTGAGCTTCCACCATGGGTCAGGCTGCATTCAGAGCTCACTCACAGGGAGCAGATCTCTGCCAGCTGTGGCTACCATGGGTGACCAAACCAACCACTACCTGAGGCCCCTCCCAGAGGCTCCAAACATCCCATAGTCCACTGACTGACAGTTGGGCCTGAGGGTCCCAGGTGAGAGGACCCAGCTGACTTGGCATCCAACTTCAGGCCACGCGGCTGTCAGACAGCAGCAGTTAGAAGCACAGGATCCAACCCTGGCACACATGGAGGCAGCACATGCACCTCCTTGCTGGGCAGCAACCTGGCCCGAGGCAGGACCAGAGCCCAGCAGCTGGGACCACAGACAGTGCTGTGGGAGGCACTCAGCAATGGGGCTTACACTGACTTGTGTCTGAGATTCCCGTGTAATGCGCCATTGAGGCCAAGCCCCAGGCTCCGGGTAGATAAGCAGACAGCCTGAGACTCACTCTCTTCTCAAGGACACTCTGGTCACCCAAGGCCCCTGAAGCAGATACAGGCATCACAACTAGACAGGAGAAAGGTCAGTACCACAACTGCAGCACGTGCCATGACAATCGGGGCCTGGCCAGTGACGGGCACAGCAGGTGCCCCCGATGCATCTGAATGAATACGGCTGTTGCAGCCTTGCCCAACCTGATGTCTCATGAACTCCATGTCCCCAGGCAGGGTTTCCAAGCACCTCCTAACTCTTCTGCAGGAGGGTTCTGGCCATCTCCCAGAGCACACACAATTCTCCACCGCCGCCTGCAGATTTGGTCCACTCCCCAGCGTGGCATTCGCAGCGCCTGGTCTGGCCTCAACTTCTCACCCTCATCTCTCTCCACGCTGCAACCCCACCCTCTGATCCTAGAGCCGCTCTCATACTTCTGTACTCCTCAGGGCCTTTGCTGTTCTGAGCTCCTGCACCTTGAACATCCTCCCTTCTACCCTGATCCTGTCAAAACCCAAAATCCCTCAGGACTTAACATCATCCCCCCATCCCTCAGGTGAAATCCTTCCCAGACTCTCCCATGTATACCTTCCGACAGCACTTTCTTTTTTTTTTGGAGACAGAGTCTGGCTCTGTGGCCCAGGCTGGAGTGCAGTGGTGCGATCTCGGCTCACTGCAACCTCCGCCTCCCAGGTTCAAGCAATTCTTCTGCCTCAGCCTCCCGAGTGGCTGGGACTACAGGCGCCCACCGCCACACCCAGCTAATTTTTTTTTTGAGATGGAGTTTTGCTCTTGTTGCCCAGGCTGGAGTGCAATGGCATGATTTCGGCTCACCGCAACCTCCGCCTCCCGGGTTCAAGCAATTCTCCTACCTCAGCCTCTCGAGCAGCTGAGATTACAGGCATGCGCCACCACGCCCAGCTAATTTTGTATTTTTAGTAGAGACGGGGTTTCTCCATGTTGATGGGGCTGGTCTCGAACTCCCGACCTCAGGTGACCCACCCACCTCAGCCTCCCAAAGTGCTAGGATTACAGGTGTGAGCCACTGCACCCGGCCAATTTTTTGTATTTTTAGTACAGACAGGGTTTCACCGTGTTGCCCAGGCTGGTCTCGAACCCCTGAGCTCAGGCAATCGACCCACCTCAGCCTCCCAAAGTGCTGGGATTACAGGTGTGAGCCACTGCACCCGGTCAGCACTTTTTTCTTTTTTTTTTTTTTGAGACGTAGTCTCGCTCTGTCACCAGGCTGGAGTGCAGTGGCCCGACCTTCAGCTCATTGCAAGCTCTGCCTCCCGTGTTACACCATTCTCCTGCCTCAGCCTCCTGAGTAGCTGGGACTACAGGCGCCTGCCACCACACCCGGCTAATTTTTTGTATTTTTCGTAGAGACGGGGTTTCACCGTGTTAGCCAGGATGGTCTCCATCTCCTGACCTCGTGATCCATCCGCCTCGGCCTCCCAAAGTGCTGGCATTACAGATGTGAGCCACCGTGCCCGGCCAGTACTTTCTTTCCTTGTTAATATACTATCACGCTGGGTGCGGTGGCTCAGGCCTATAATCCCAGCACTTTGGGAGTCCAAGGCAGGAGGACTGCTTGGGCCCAGAAGTTTGAGACCAGCCTGGCAACGTGGTGACACCTAACTACAAAAGATATAAAACATTAGCTGGGCATAGTGGAGCATGCCTGTTGTCCCAACTACCCAGGGGGCTGAGGCTACTCGGGAGGATGATATGGGAGGATCACCTGAGGCCCAGGAGGTTGAGGCTGCACTAAGCTGTGACTGTACCACTGTACTCCAGCCTAGGAGACCCATCCTGGGCAACACAGTAAGACCCCATCACTACATAAATATAAAAATTATCCAGGTGTGCTAGCACCCACCTGTAGGCCCAACTACTTGGGGGTTTAAGGTAGGAGGATCGCTTGAGCCCAGGAGTTCAAGGCTGCAGTGAGCTAGGATCGTTGCACTGCATCCTAGCCTGGGTGACAGACAGAGATCCTATCTCAAAAAACAAACAAACAAAAAAACCCATGAGTTTTGGGACAGAGCTGGGCTCAAAAGAGGTCTGTGACACCGTGCGATGCATGACTATGGAGGAGTCAAAACTGTCTGGGGCTCAGGTTCCTTATCTGTAAAATAAGGACAATGACAGCAGGACTTCATAAACATTAAATGAGAGACTCGGCCGGGCGTGGTGGCTCAAGCCTGTAATCCCAGCACTTTGGGAGGCCGAGACGGGCGGATCACGAGGTCAGGAGATCGAGACCATCCTGGCTGACACGGTGAAACCCCGTCTTTACTAAAAAATACAAAAAAAACTTAGCCGGGCGCGGTGGCGGGCGCCTGTACTCCCAGCTACTCGGGAGGCTGAGGCAGGAGAATGGCGGGAACCTGGGAGGCGGAGCTTGCAGTGAACTGAGATCCGGCCACTGCACTCCAGCCTGGGCGACAGAGCGAGACTCCGTCTCAAAAAAAATAAATAAATAAATGAGAGACTCTACATAAAGCCTCAGCTCAGGGGCTGGCACTTGTAAGCTGTTAGCTGTTACGTTATCCTTATTACTATGTTAGTTAAGAAGTGGCTGCAGGCCGGGTGCGGTGGCTCACACCTGTAATCCTAGCACTTTGGGAGGCTGAGGCAGGCGGATCACGAGGTCAGGAGATCGAGACCATCCTGGCGAACACGGTGAAACCGTCTCTCCTGAAAATACAAAAAAAAAAAAATTAGCCGGGCGTGGTGGCGGGCACCTGTGGTCCCAGCTTCTAGGGAGGCTGAGGCAGGAGAATGGCGTGAACCCGGGAGGCAGTGGAGCTTGCAGTGAGCAGAGATAGCGCCACTACACTCCAGCCTGGGCGACAGAGCGAGACTCCGTCTCAAAAAAAAAAAAAAAAAAAAAAAGGAGTGGCTGCAACAGAGTCACTTGGGGAACTTATGTATGCAGAACCTCCAGGGATAGGGCTCAAGAACCTGAACTTTTATTTTTTCCCCTCTTTTTTTTTCCCTTTTTGAGAGAGTTTTGCTCTGCCGCCCAGGCTGGAGTGCAGCGGCACAATCTTGGCTCACTGCAGCCTCTGCCTCCCATGTTCAAGAGATACTCGAGCCTCCCAAGTAGCTGGGATTACAGGCATGCGCCACCATGCCCAGCTAATATATATATATATAAAATGTGTGTATGTATACATATATCATGTATAAAAATATATAACAATATATAGTATATATAAATATATATAGTATATATAATACATATATATAATTTTTTTTCATTTGAAACGGAGTCTCCCCCGTCGCTCAGGCTGGAGTGCAATGGCGGATCTCGGCTCATTGCAACTTGTCTAGCGAGTTCAAGCGATTATCCTGCCTCAGCCTCCCGGGTAGCATGGACTACAGGCGCACACCACCCCACCCGGCTAATTTTTTGGTGGAGACGGGTTTTCATCATGTGGGTCAGGCTGGTCTCGATCTTCTGACCTCGTGATCTTCGCTTCAACCTCCCAGAGTGCTGGGATTACAGGCGTCAGCCACCGCACCCGGCCAAATCTGCACTTTTAAAGGTTCCCCAGGTGACCTGACAGTGTGGCGCACGTCTGCTGACTGGCTCTAGGTGCCAACGGTATCATACGAACGCTCCATGCTCGGTGTCTCGGGGCCTAGTTCAAGTCCCAGGTCTGCCACTTCCCTGGAAAGGTCATTTTTCCACTGGGGATAACAACAGGGCAGCAACATCGACTCTGCAGCGCTGTAAGGTTCCAGGGCAGGGGAGGTGCTCACCGGCCAGCCCCATGCTCCACCGCCGCCCACGGCTGCTCGCTCACACGCGGGCTAGGCACAGCGCGACCACGTTTTCCCTGACCCTGAGGCCGCCGCTGCCGGCCTCGATCCCCCTGGGTGCAACGACCCCAGACCATGCTTTCTGCCGGGCACGCAGGAGGCGCACGGCTCCCGCCTCCCAGCCCCAAGCTCGCCGCCCGGCCCCCGGTCCGACTCGGCCTCCCCTCCCCGGTAGCGCTCGACTCGGGTCTCACCATGGCAGCCGCTCTGCCTCAGGAGCTCCAACTCCGACTTCCTGGCCCCGCGGCCGGGGCTCAAGGGTGGTCGCCGGGTCAGAGGTCAAGAGAAGCCGTAGAGAGCGCGTGCGCGACACGGCGCTGGGCATGCGCATTCCTTGGGTCCCGGGGCCGGGCGCCGGCAGTGTCGTAGAGGCTCGGGGCGGAGTCGGAGGCGGGGTTTGACACAGCGCGGAGCCTGCGTTGCGCTTTGGATAACTGGGGGCGGGCGTTGGGAGGGCGAGGGGCGGTACCAGGAGCTTCAACTGCCCGCGTGCCTACCCTGGTGCGCTGAAGCAGCTAAGCGTATCGGTCAGACGTTGGGCGATTTCTGCCCTTGATTTTGCCAAAATATTTGGGAATGCAACATTATATGAAATCAATGAACATAATATGGAGTAGGATGCCAAATTCTCAGGAATACTTTAGAAAACAGCAAACTTCAAACTAGGTTTCATCCACATTCCTACTGCCTGGGAAGCTGGTTCCCTCCTTCAAATCTTTGCTCAAATGTCACCTCAATCACGCCCACCAGGACCCCTTACAACGCCGTGACTTGCCCTCCATGAATGAAAAAAGTAACAGCTTTATTGAGATATAATCCATACATTTCATGATTTTCAAGTGCACAATCCAATGCCTTTTATTCACAGAGCTGTGCCACTGTTACCACTATTAGTTTCAGAATATTTTCATCACCCATTAGTCACTCCCCAGCCCCCTCCCCCAGCCCCTGTCAACCACTCATTTTTCTCTCTATGGATTCACAGGTTCTGGACACTTCATAGAAATGGAATCATGCAAGCCAGGTGTGGTGGCTCACACCTGTAATTTCAAAACTTTTAGGAGGCCGAGGTGGATCGCTTCAGGTCAGGAACTCAAGGCCAGGCTGGGCAACATGGTGAAACCCCATCTCTACAAAGAATACAAAAATTGCCGGGTGTGGTGGCAGGCGCCTGTAACCCCAGCCACTCGGGAGGCTGAGTGGTGGGAGGATCTCTTGAGCCCGAGAGGTAGAGGCTGCTATGAGCTGTGATCACAACACTGCACTCCAGCCTGGGCAACAGAGTCAGGCCCTGCCTCAAAAAAAAAAAAAAAAAAAAAAAAAAAAAAAAAAAGATAAAAATGAAAAATGAGAAAAAAAAAGAAATTGAATCATACAATGTGCAGCCTTTTGAGACTGGCTTATCCTCCCTTCTTGTCTCTATTTTTTTTTCCCAAGACTCTGATCACCCTCTATCAAACCGCATAATTTATTTATTTATTTTTTATTATTTTGAGACAGGGTCTCACCCTGTCACCCAGGCTGGAGTGCAGTGGCACAATCCTGCCTCACTGCAACCTCCACCTTCTAGGTTCTGGCGATGCTCATGCTCTAGCCTCCTGAGTAACTGGGATTACAGGCATGCACCACCATGCCCCATTAATTTTTTAATTTTTAGTAGAGACAGGGTTTCACCATGTTGGCCAGGCTGGTTTTGAACTACTGGCCTTAAGTGATCCACCCGCCTCAGCCTCCCAAAGTGCTGGGATTATAGGCATGTGACACTGTGCCCAACCGATTTTATTTTTAAATTATTTTTCTTTTTTTTTTTTTTTTTTTTTTTTTGAGACGGAGTCTCACTCTGTCACCCAGGCTAGAGTGCAGTGGCCGGATCTCGGCTCACTGCAAGCTCCGCCTCCTGGGTTCACGCCATTGTCCTGCCTCAGCCTCCGGAGTAGCTGAGACTACAGGCGCCCGCCACCTCGCCCGGCTAGTTTTTTGTATTTTTTAGTAGAGATGGGGTTTCACCGTGTTAGCCAGGATGGTCTCGATCTCCTGACCTGGTGATCCACCCGTCTCGGCCTCCCAAAGTGCTGGGATTACAGGCTTGAGTGACCGCGCCCGGCTTTTTTTTTTTTTTTGAGACGAAGTATTTCTCTGTCACCCAGGCTGGAGTGCAGTGGCCCAATCTTGGCTCACTGCAATCTCCACCTTCCTGGTTCAAGTGATTCTCCCACTTCAGCCTCCCAAAGTGCTGGGATTACAGGTGTGAGCTACCACGCCCAGTCAAAAAAATTTTTTTTTTTTTTCGAGACAGAGTCTCACTCTGTTGCCCAGGCTGCAGGACAGTAGCATGATCATGGCTCACTGCAGTCTTGACTTTCCAGCCTTGAGTGATACTCTCACCTCAGCTGAGTAGCTGGGACCACAGGCATGTGCCACCATGCCTCCCGGGTTCAAGCGATTATCTTGCCTGAGCCTCCTGAGTAGCAGGGACTACAGGTGCCCGCCACGATGTCCAGCTAATTTTTTGTATTTTTCGTAGAGATGGGGTTTCACCGTCTTAGCCAGGATGGTCTTGATCTCCTGACCTCGTGATCCGCCCGCCTCGGCCTCCCAAAGTGCTGGGATTACAGGTGTGAGCCACTGTGCCCGACTAATATTTGTATTCTTTGTAGAGACAAGGGTCCCCCTATGTTGCCCAGTCTGACCTCAAACTCCTGGGTTCAAGCAATCCTCCCACCTTGGCCTCCCTTTATGTTTGTTATTGAGAATCTGTTTCCTTCCACTGGAGTGGGAGTTCCTGTTGGGCAAGACTTTTCTTTTTTTCTTTTTTTTTTTTTTTTTTTGAGACGGAGTCTCGCTCTGCCGCCCAGGCTGGAGTGCAGTGGCCGGATCTCAGCTGACTGCAAGCTCCGCCTCCCGGGTTCACGCCATTCTCCGGCCTCAGCCTCCCGAGTAGCTGGGATTACAGGCGCCCGCCACCTCGCCCGGCTAGTTTTTTGTATTTTTTAGTAGAGACGGGGTTTCACCGTGTCAGCCAGGATGGTCTCGATCTCCTGACCTCGTGATCCGCCCGTCTCGGCCTCCCAAAGTGCTGGGATTACAGGCTTGAGCCACCGCGCCCGGCCTGGGCAAGACTTTTCTCTCTCCTCTGCTCTTAGATGTCAAGCGCCCGGAAGGGCATCTGGCACACAGCATTTGGCAAATGGTGGGATGGAAGTTGGGCCGCCTGGACCCCTGCTCTGCACCACTGCCCTTCTTCCTCTTCCTCCCGCCCTCCACATTCCTCTCTGTGCCCACATTGTACTTCCTCGCCTCGGAAGTGGCTCTCTCCCTGGCTGGCTCCTCATCAGCCTTCAGGTCTTGGCTCTTAGCTGAAAGTCACCTTCTCGGACCCTGAATTCCCTTCCTCGCTGCATCCCAGCTGCTTCCTGTCCTACAGGTTTTTTTGTTTGTTTGTTTGTTTTTTGAGACTGAGTCTCGCTCTGTCGCCCAGGCTGGAGTGCAATGGCGGGATCTCGACTCACTGCAACCTCTGACTCCTGGATTCAAGCAATTCTCCTGCTTTAGCTTCCTAAGTAGCTGGGATTACAGGCGCTTACTACGCCTGGCTACTTTTCGTATTTTTAGTAGAGACTGGGTTTTACCATGTGGGCCAGGCTGGTCTTGAACTCCTGGCCTCAAATGATCCTTCCACCTTGGCCTCCCAAAGTGCTGGTGTTATAGGCATGAGCCACCATGCCCAGCCAGTTTCTCTTCTTTACTGCTGTCTTCACACTCTATCTGCTCGCGTGCAGACAGTCCGGCTCCCCTGCATAGGCGGCTGTAAGAGGCTGAAGCTCCTTGCAAGGCCTTATCTCGCCTGTCCTTTACAGCATCCCGCCATCCAGAGCACTGCCAGGAACCTGAATGGTGAGCGAATGACTCCCAGCAATGCGCAGCTGATTGGGCCTTGGTACCAGAGTGAGGCTGAGATAAAGGGGAGCCCAGGGCCAGATCCCTGCCACCCACATTCCTGTCCCCTTTCCTTTCCAGCCAGCCCAGAGACCACAGCAGCACAACAGGTGGCCAGCTTAAAAAAGTTTAATTGCTGAGAACATCCAGGGCAGGTGCGGGCCAGTCCCTGCAGGGCTCACACCCCCTTATTGGACCATCAGCTCTGCGATGCCCCCCTTCTCCTGGCTACAAACCTGGGAAGCAGGGCAGCTGGTCCCAGGGCCCTGAGACTGGTGCTGCTCCAGAAGGCCTGGTGGGGGGCCAGCCCCCAAGGCGCTTGACCAGAACTGAGACAGCAGGCAAGATGGGGCAGTGTGGAGTGACCAAAGATCCTGGATGAGGCCAACCCAGGCTGGGACCAGCCCAGGTCAGCAGTGAGACCAGGGGAGACAGGGTGCCCAGGGCCTGCCTGGGGACATGCTACTGACCTCCCGCCACCCTGCACCCCTGGCTACATGCTAGTGGGCAGCTGATGAGCAGCAGCTGACCCCAGAGACAGCAGAGGTGAGAACAGTCCCTGGAAGCTGCCAGAGGCCCAGAGGCTGTGGAAGTGCCCAAGGGAAGCCAGGAGCGCAGGGGTGACGTGTGCCGGGGCCAGAGAGGTATCTTCCAGCTTGAGGATGAGCTGTGAGGTGTACGCTAGGAGGTGGCAGCGTCGGTGGGGTGGAGGTGATGGGGGCGCAGGCTAGTCCTGGGGTGAAACACCAAGAGGTGGGAGGGAGTCAGGAGGGCCTGGGAAGGGAGGAGGCATGCACTGTGGCGTGTGCGAGGGACCGTGCTGCCTGCCGGGAAGTGAGGCCACTCGCCACTCACCCACTCGTCCTCGTCCACGCCTTCAAAGGAGTCCTGGGGGAGCGGGTCTTCCCGGTTCCCCAGTTTTGCCACCATGGCATTCAGCAGCTGAGAGAGAGGACAGCAGAAGGGTAGGGAAGGGAATAGGACTTGCTACTCCCACTCCAAGAACCCTGACAATGCTATGAAAAGGGCTTTTTTTTTTTTTTCTTTTTTGAGACAGAGTCTCGCTCTGTCACACAGGCTGGAGTGCAGTGGCTGAATCTCGGCTCACTGTAAGCTCCGCCTCCCGGGTTCACGCCATTCTCCTGCCTCAGCCTCCCGAGTAGCTGGGACTACAGGTGCCCGCCACCTCGCCTGGCTAATTTTCTGTATTTTTAGTAGAGATGGGGTTTCACCATGTTAGCCAGGATGGTCTCGATCTCCTGACCTCATGATCCGCCCGCCTCAGCCTCCCAAAGTGCTGGGATTATAGGCGTGAGTCACCGTGCCCAGCCTTTTTTTTTGAGAGACAAGGTCTTGCTCTGTCACCCAGGCTGGAGTACAGTGGTGTAATCATGGCTCACTGCAGCCTTGACTTTCTGGGTGCAACCGATTTTCCTGCCTCAGTCTCCCAAGTAGCTGGGACTACAAGTGTGTAACACCATACCTGGTTAATTTTTATGTATTTTTTTTTTGGAGACAGAGTTTCGTTCTTGTTGCCTAGGCTGAAGTGCAATGGCGCAATGTTGGCTCACCACAACCTCCGCCTCCTGGGTTCAAGTGAGTCTCCTGCCTCAGCCTCCCGAGTAACTGGGATTACAGGCACACACCACCATGCCCGGCTAATTTTGTGTTTTTAGTAGAGACGGGGTTTCACCATGTTGGTCAGTCTGGTGTCAAACTCCTGACCTCAGGTGATCCGCCCGCCTCGGCCTCCCAAAGTGCTGAGATTACAGGTGTGAGCCACCCTGCCTAGCCACACCTGGTTAATTTCTAAAAATTTTTTGTAGACATGGGGTTTCACTGGTCTCAGGCTGGGTCTCAAACTCCATCGCTTAGATCCTCTTGCTTTGGCCTCCCAAAGTGCTGGGATTACAGGTGTGAGCCACCATGACTGGCCAAAAGAGCCATTTCATTTTTATTTTTATTTATTTTTTGAGATGGAGTCTTGCTCTGTCACCCAGGCTGGAGTACAATGGTGCGATTTCAGCTCACTGCAATCTCCGCCTCCCAGGTTCAAGTGATTCTCCTGCCTCAGCCTCCCGAGTAGCTGAGATCACAGGCGCCCACCACCACGCCTGGCTAAATTTTTGGATTTTAGTACAGACGGGGTTTCACCATGTTGCCCAGGGGTGGTCTCAAACTCCTGAGCTCAAGCAATCCACCTGCCTTGGGCTCCCAAAGTGTTAGGATTACAGACGTAAACCACTGTGCCAGGCCTCAAAAGAGCTATTTTAATTACAGCCCTGACAAAATCGATGGGTTTCTACTGAAAAAGACACAAAGAAGAGATGGGGGGAGTCAGAGACTGACAGACTGTGGCATGTGGCACCAGATACAGGGGCTACTGTCTCTGCACGGGCCTCAAACGCTCAAAATGTACTCCAGGGTCCCAAAAGCACTTGGGCCCAGAACCTCCAGCTTGGGTTGGGTTTGGTCTGGCCAGGGCAAGGCTCCCACTGCCCTCCCCAACTTCCCATGCCCCATGGTCAATGGCAGGGCTCTAGAAGGTCTCCCACCAGGCTCCGGTGTGAAGGGGATGTGATATGTGGCTGCCGTCCCAGTCTGGGTTGGGGATGGAGAACTAAGGGGCCGCGGTCAGGCACAGCCAGGACTCTGTCACCTCCGCACGGCTGCTCTCTCCCATGCCTACCTCCTCCTTCTTTTGCTGGTCTGACTTCTCTTCCAGGTACTGTGCCGAGGATGGGGCCCGACGAGCAGGGGCCTCTCGGGGGGCTTGGCTCACTGGGACAGGGCAAGGACAGGAATCAGAGAGTTGCCTTTGTGAGGGCTCTTTGGTGCCAAGCCCTAGGGGATTTCTTTCTTTCTTTTTTTTTTTTTTTTTGAGATGGAGTTTTGCTCTTGTCGCCCAGGCTGGAGTGCGATGGTGTGATCTCAGCTCACTGCAACCTCTGCCTCCTCTGGGTTCAAGCGATTCTCCTGCTTCCGCCTCTGGAGTAGCTGGGATTACAGGCGCCCACCACCACGCCTGACTAATTTTGTATTTTTAGTAGAGACGGGGTTTCACCAAGTTGGCCAGGCTGGTCTCAAACTCCTGACCTCAGGTGATCCACTCACCTCGGCATCCTAAAGTGCTGGGATTACAGGCGTGAGCCACCACGCCTGGCTGACCTAGGGGATTTCTTTTTTTTTTTTTTTTTTTGAGATGGAGTCTCACTCTGTCGTCCAGGCTGGAGTGCAGTGGTGCGATCTCGGCTCACTGAAAGCTCCGCCCCCCGGGTTCACGCCATTCTCCTGCTTCAGCCTCTCATGTAGCTGGGACTACAGGTGCCCACCACCATGCCCGGCTAATTTTTTTTGTATTTTTTTTAAAATAGAGACGGGGTTTCACTGTGTTAGCTAGGATGGTCTCAATCTCCTGACCTCGTGATCCACCCGTCTCGGCCTCCCAAAGTGCTGGGATTACAGGCGTGAGCCACCGCGCCCGGCCTACCTAGAGGATTTCTAAGAGGATTTCTAAGAGGCACAGATCTAAGAGGTGGTGTTAACAGTCAATGCAGCCTCAGTGCATAAGCCCTGCCCTAAACACCAGAGTGTGTGCATGTGTGTGTGTGTGAGGGGTGGGGACCTGTGATGAAAACACAGACCACGGGCCCTGCTCTCCAGGGGCGGCTCAGAGACTGATTGACACAGCCACTCCACCCTCCCAAGGGCCAGAGGAATTGGCGTGCCAACAGGAACAGAACTTCAACCTGGGCCTTCTGTCCCTTTCTCGAACCCTCATCCTGCTTCCTACCCACACCCAGTCCCTCAGTGCACCTGGACTCATGTCAGGAGGCTGCAGGCTGAGAAGCCAGGGTTGCCCATTAGCGCCTTGCAGCCAGGCCTTGGCACTGAGCACCGGCTCCCAGCTCACAGCTGTGTCTGGGAACACGTCATCCTGGAAGAACTCTTTCTGCAGAGGGAGAAACGGGCTGTCCTCAGACACTGATCGGGGCCCAGGGCACACGAGCATCTGTTGGGGAGGGACAGGGCAAGACCTGGGACCTCCCACCCATCTGGGACTTCCATGAGTTTCAGCATCTCAGCAGAAGGGGGTAGGTGTCCCCAAAGAACGATGGGTGGGGAAGTTTGGAAGCAGGGCCGGACGAGACCTAAAATTCCCTCTAGGCACCAAGAAGGCAGTGGGCATGGGAGTCCCAGGTCCCCACCCTCACCCGGACTCGGGGCAGCCGGAAAGCCACAGGCTCCAGGGAGGACTGGCGCAGCCGCAGGCACCGCATCAACTCCACTTCCCGCACATCACACTCTGTCTTAGGCAGGAGGACGAAGCCCTGGGGGAGCAAGGGAGTCGTAGCTGCCACTGGGACCTAGAGCTCATGGCTGGACACATAGTCTCCCCAGGGTGCCAGTACCCCTCACTTAGGACCACCATGCCTAGGGCCTGTCCCTGGACAGTAATGTGTTGATCATGTTGAACAACCGGCTCTCTGGAGGGAAAGCCCTGATTTGTGGTGTTTTCCTGTTTCCATAGCGTACAAACTCCCACCATGGACGGCTTCTAGATGCCACCTCCACTCCCTGAATGTGGTGTTGGGAAGAGATGTACATAGCACATCATCCTGCATTTCCTCCATGCACTCCAACACAGAAACGTGTGACCTCAGCACAAATAACAGTAAAATTGGATAAATTAATTAGAAGTGATAAACTGAGTGTTTATTACTTTGGTTTTTAATATTCTTATTTTTAGGTTCATATTTTGGGTTCATATGGTTTAACCTTATCTAGTGTAATTTTTTGTTTGTTTTGTAGAGATGGGGTCTTGCTATGTTGCCCAGGCTAGTCTCGAACTCCCGGGCTCAAGCAATCCTCCTGCCTCAGCCTTCCAAAGTGTTGGGATTCCAGGACACCATACCCAGCCTATGGTATACTTTTTAATAATGGTTGAGTATGCCAACCGCTCTCAAACTTCCTAAATAATTCCAGCAGCAGCTCTTCTTGCCAGTCACTGGGCACAGCCCCAGGCCCAGCCCCAGCCCAGGACTCTGACCCCGACCCACAGGCTCCTGTACTTGCCCACATGGCCACCAGGGGGCAGGGCAGCCCTGTGGTCCCATCGGGCACCAGGCGCCAGGGTGGCCTCACCTTGTGGGGGTCCGGCGACGTGAAGCTATTGCACTCCAGGAAGAAAGGGGACTCGGGGAGCAGCTCGTACAGGAACACACGGGTGTCACCCTGCAGGGAAGAAGGCAGACTGGGGACCCTCCAGCAACACCGGCCTTCCCCGTGCTGCCTCTCGCCTGCCACTCCACCCTGCAGCCCAGCCCACCTTGCCGGTCAGGAGCACCAGGCCAGTGTCTGGGTCGTAGCTGGGCAGCAGGGTTGAGGGAGCCACGTCCAGGCCCAGCACCGCCAAGGGTCCGCCAGCCAGGGCCTCAGCTTCATACAGGAGCAGCTGGCGCTCACTTTGGCTGCAAGGGGGTTTGGGGGCAGAAGCAGGTGTTTCAGAGCTGGAGGGGCCTGGGGCAGGGAGAAGGTGCCCACGTAGCCCCTGCTCTGTTCTGGGTTGCAGGTGAGGCCTAGTGTGGCCCTCAGAAGCGCTGGCCTGGCCCGGCGCAGCCACACCCTAACCTGCCCCTCCGCCTCTGGGTCCCCCGTTGACTCTTTTCTCCCCAACTAATCGCTCACCCATCCATCTCCCCCTCAGTGCGTCACCACCCCTGCTTCCATCTCCCCCAGACCCCCTCATGCACCCCTGCATCTATCTCCCCCCAACCCCTCACACACCCTTCCATCCATCTCCCCGCTAACCCCGAAACACCCTTCCATCCATCTCCCCTATCCCCTCACCCTCCCCTGCATCCATCTCCCCTTACCCACAACTCATCCATCCATCTCTCCCCTACCCCCTCATTCATCCATCCATCCATCCACCCATCTGCCCACTCATCCATCCACCCATCTATGCCCACATTTGTTCATCCACTCATCCATCCATTTGCCCACCTATCCATCCACCCATCTAACCCACTCATCCAATGATCTACCCATCCACCCAACCATCCCGTGAGGGGCAGGAATGGTTTCTGAAAGCCTGACAAATGTATGTGATTGTGGAGAAGGTGGACACAGATGGCTGCTGAAGCCTGGGGATGGGGATCCCTGAGTCCTCACCTGTCAAAGCCAGACACCAGCAGACAGCGACCATCACACACCCAGACAATGCGGGCTCCGCGTCCTCCCTTGGGCCCTGGACCTTCCTGTTGAGGCACATCACGTGACACTCAGCCAGGACCCCTGAACCAGGTCTGAGGTCACTCCCCACCCCTGTGCACTCACCTGCAGGGGCTCAGGGCCACTCCGGGGCCTGTAGATCCGCACACGCCCATCCTTGCAGACAGTGGCCAGCTGCTGCCCATCAGGACTCCAGGCCAGGCTGAAGATCTGGGGGCAGGAAGGGACGTGAGAGACACCCTTGCTTCACTGCTGGCCCCACCCCTCCTCACTGCTGGCCCCCTCTCTCCTCACTGCTGGCCCCGCCCCTCCTCACTGCTGGCCCCCTCTCTCCTCACTGCTGGCCCCGCCCCTCCTCACTGCTGGCCCCACCTCTCCTCACTGCTGGCCCCCTCTCTCCTCACTGCTGGCCCCGCCCCTCCTCACTGCTGGCCCTGCCTCTCCTCACTGCTGGCCCCACCTCTCCTCACTGCTGGCCCCACCCCTCCTCACTGCTCCTGGCTCTCCTCACTGCTGGCCCCCTCTCTCCTCACTGCTGGCCCCGCCCCTCCTCACTGCTGGCCCTGCCTCTCCTCACTGCTGTGCCCCCCTTCTCCTCACTGCTGGCGCTGCCTCTCCTCACTGCTGGCCCCGCCTCTCCTCACTGCTGGCCCCACCCCTCCTCACTGCTGGCCCCACCCCTCCTCACTGCTCCTGGCTCTCCTCACTGCTGGCCCCCTCTCTCCTCACTGCTGGCCCCCTCTCTCCTCACTGCTGGCCCCACCTCTCCTCACTGCTGGCCCTGCCTCTCCTCACTGGGGCCCCCCTCTCCTCACTGCTGTGCCCCCCTTCTCCTCACTGCTGGCGCTGCCCCTCCTCACTGCTGGCCCCCGGCTCCTCACTGCTGTGCCCCCCTTCTCCTCAATGCTGGCCCCACCCCTCTTCACTGCTGGCCCCGCCTCTCCTCACTGCTGGTCCTGCCTCTCCTCACTGCTGGTCCTGCCTCTCCTCACTGCTGGTCCTGCCTCTCCTCACTGCTGGCCCCATCTCTGCAGCCGTCCTACCTGGTCTTGGTGACCCTGCAGCTTCAGCCGATCAACTCCAGCCTGAAGGTCCCAGATGCGAACAGTGAGGTCATAGGAGGACGAGGCTAGCACATCGGCTGCCAGCGGGTGGAAGCGCAGGGAGCAGATCTTCTCCGTGTGGCCTGGAGGAAGGCAGGGGTGATGGAGAGCCCTCGGGAGACACTGGTCACGCCAGCCCCATTCCTGAGCCTGCCTGACCTGTGAGCACAGTCTCCGGCGTGGTGAGCACCTCTTCCAGGCCCTGTGGGGGCACCCGCCACAGTCTGATCCTGGCATCCTCACCAGCTGCAGAGGACAGACAGGGGCTCATCATTGCTGGGCCCAAGACCTCTGGGCTCCCCAGCCCCCATCCGGGATCCAGGACCCGCCCTCAAGCCGAGGCATCCAGCCTCCTTACCCACAGCGAGGCGATGGGGGTCAAAGGGGTCCCAGGCCAGATCAGTCACAGCTGCCCCATTCTGCAGCGTGGGCAGTGCTGTGTCGGGCAGGCGGCCAGGCTTCCGTAGCTGTGGGAGGTGCCCCCACCCCAAGGCCCATCAGTGCCAGGCAGAAAAGCCAGTCCTGAGGGGCTGCGGGCGAGCAGCATGTCTGGGAGCCCACCCTCTGCAGCAGAGGCTCCCACCGCTGGGTGACCCAAGCTCTCTGCCCTGACTACCTTGTACTCTGAGCCACAAGTGCCAACCACAAGGCCCCAGAGAGTGAGGGGCAGCAGCGTGAACTGGCGGGAAAAGCTCAGGCTTGGGGCTCAGGTGGCCTGGCTTCGGATCCCAGCTCCACCACTTACACAGCTGTGTGACCAGGGCAGGTCACTAAACCTCTCTGTGTCTCTTCTCCCTCATCTGTAAAATGGGGATAAAAGTGGCAGGCCCTGTGGCAGGTGGCTGGGAGGATCACAGGACAGGCAGACAGGGGACTGACACACGGTTTGTGCTCCCTGTGCCATGTGGGTAGCTAAGGCCCTCTGTGTCTTTACCACTGGCAGGGAACTGAGGGGCAGCCCTGGTGGGGTGGGGCCCTCACCTCGAGCACAGCCACCTGTCCCCCACTGCTGAGCAGGGGCACAGCCACACGCAGCTTGTTGGCGCAGAAGCCGTCACTCTCACCAGGTGTGGTGAGGTTCAGCCCCTTGAGGTTGGTGATGTGGCTGTCTCGGTGCAGGACGGTGCCCTGAGCATGGCGGAACTTGGAACTGGGGCCTGGCGGGTGGCAGGGACATGGAACCATGTGTGAGGATGCCGTCCCCCGCTGTCCTGCACTCTGAGTCCCGGCTGCCCACTCCCCTCACTCCAGGCAGGTGTGCAGCGTGGACCTAGGCCCAGGCCTCTGCTAATCCAGTGGATGCAACTTGCCCAGGAATAATGCCTGGAACGATACCCTATTCCATGGTGGCTCAGAGGAATCTTGGTGGAGCCCAGGGCTTCAGCTGCTCGGAAGCTGGTGGCCCCAGCCGCCCTCCTGTTTTACAGGTGAGACTCAGCTGCCACACCCCAGCCCCCAGGACAAATGACCCTGCCAGTGAGTCTGGCTGAGGGGGGTGCCCTGCATGAGGCCTGTGCTCAGTGGTAGGGTACAGAGGAGGATGACGGGGAGTGGGACAGACAGGGCTCCCGTGGTAGGGGTGAGCTCCCCGTCCTGCCTCCTTACCCAGCAGGCTCTGCAGCGACCTCAGACTGGGGCTGGTCCCGATGCCACTGGTGCTGGAGAGTGAGGGCCCCAGGCTGGAGGGCGTGGAGGGCGAGGTCAGTGAACTGGGAGACGAAGAGAAGCCCTCCTGGGGAGGGGCATGGGGTCAGCCAGCCTGCTCCTGGGTGTGCTGGCCAAAGGGAGGGGGTGCCTGCCAGCTGACTCCAGGGTCACCACTCTGGGCCCCCTGTGGACTGGAGGAGCCCCCGCTGTGGGCATGGGACAGGAGCGGTGGGGGGCATGGGCATAAATGCAGACACACAGGGAAGCAGCTGAGCTTCAGACCGCGGGGACAGCAAGTGGCAGCTGCTGGCTCCCGGCTCTGCAGGAGGGTGTGCGCAGCGGGTTAGATCTACCAGTATTTTAAGAGAAGCCAGAAATCTAGATCTATATGAAAATTCTTGCTTTTTAAGTGTTTGCCCAATTTAGAAAGCACTGTGAAGTTCCTTCTTTACACTCCATGTGTTTCTCTGTCTCTGTTACACTTGACAAAGAAGGTTGGGGCCGGGCTTGGTGGCTCAAGCCTGTAATCCCAGCAGTTTGGGAGGCCAAGGCAGACAGATCACGAAGTCAGGAGTTCAAGGCCAGCCTGACCAACATGGTGAAGCCCGACTCTACTAAAAAAGTATAAAAATTGGCTGGGCGCTGTGGCTCATGCCTGTAATCCCAGCACTTTGGAGGGACAAGGAGGGTGGATCACGAGGTTAGGTGTTCAAGACCAGCTTGGCCAACATGGTGAAAACCCGTCTCTATTAAAGATACAAATTAGCCAGGCATGGTGGTGCACGCCTGTAATCCCAGCTACTCGGGAGGCTGAGGCAGGAGAATCACTTGAACCTGGGAGGAGGAGGTTGCAGTGAGCCGATGTCACACCATTGCACTCCAGCCTAGACGACAGGGTGAGACTCATCTCAAAAAACAAAAACAAAAACAAAACTTAGGCCAGGTGCAGTGGCTCACGCTTGTAATCCCGGCACTTTGGGAGGCCAAGGCGGGTGGATCACCTGAGGTCAGGAGCTCAAGACCAGCCTGACCAACATGGAGAAACTCAGTCTCTACTAAAAATACAAAATTAGCCAGGCGTGGTGACGCATGCCTGTAATCCCAGCTACTCGGGAGGCTAAGGTAGGAGAATCACTTGAACCTGGGAGGCGGAGGTTGCAGTGAGCCGAGATCGCGCCATTGCACTCTAGCTTGGGTGACAGAGTGAGACTCTGTCTCAAAAAGAAAAAGGCCGTTGGGCCAGTGAACACTCAGGGCAGCCACTGCGGTGTCGCTGAGGGAGGATGGGGGTGACCCTGGTACTTACACTTGCGTCTACATCACCCACGGGTGTCTCCATCACTGCAGGCTGGGCTGTGTCAGGGAGGGGCTCCATAGAGGGCACCAGACGGGAAGTGAAGCTGGGGTGGGGCCGGCAGGCAGGGTTGAGGCTGACCTTCTGCACCTGCATGGAGGCCAGCAGTAGGGTGATAGGGGCATGGGCTGCCCGGTCAGGAGGGCCCCCATGGGAGGGTCGACTAGGTAGGGATGGGGGGCACCCAGCAGGCCAGACTGAGTTGGCACACAGCCACACAGGGGGCTTCCTGGAGCTTGGGGAGGCCAGGAGAGGTGAGCCAGGCCCTGGTCCTACCTGCTGGTTGTCCCCAGCCCACCAGCTGTGGGGGTCGGTGGCAGGCACACAGCCGGCAGTGTCCGGGAACAGGTCCTCGTGGAACTCCACAGACTGGCCGCAGACAAGCAGGCAGCCGGTGAGGCCCAGGCCCCCCGACTCCCCAGCCCCCGCAGCCCCTCGCCCAGGTCCCTCTCACCTTGCGGGGCACGTGGTAGCCGATGGGCACGATGGCTGTGTCACTCAGCTGCAGGACACGGAGTACCTCACAGCTCATGACAGCTAGCGCCTGCCGGGGCACAAGGGCGGCCCCCCGCAGCACGCTCTCCAGGACACACTGGGTCACTGTTGAGGACACCACAGGGAACAGGCAGGATGGGTGGGGGAGTGGAGGGTAGGGGAGAGGGAGCGAGGAAGCAAGGCTTACCTGGGCTCAGCGCCGGCTGCTGCGGGACCACCTCGTAACAGTACAGCTGCCTCTCGCCCTGAAATGAGTCTGAACTGAGCCCCGTTTGCTGACTGTACCCCTGGGGAGGGCCCAGTGTTGGCACCAGCTCCTCCACAGGTCCCCAAGGACCTGAGCCACAGAATCACGGTGGCTGGAGATGGGGCTCCCCCACATGCTGGGCGCTGAGCTGAGCCCTAGGCTGACTCTACCTCACTTGCCCAGCCTTGTTGCACACGGAGTGAGCACCGGGGGTGTACGTCAGTATTTATGGAGTGCTGACTGTGTGCTGACACCGCTCTATTCTCGGCCTTGTTCTCAGGAAGGCCAGTGTTCTAGGAGAGCTACAGTCACCTCGGCTGCACAGGGGAAGACACAGAGGCCCTGTTCTGGTTCCTCCTCTTTCTCGGGGAAGGCCAGGGGCTGGACTCCAGGGTGTGGATGTAGGTGGGAGCCCCAGCTTCTCACTCACCTTTCCTGCCAGGACCAGGAGCCCAGAGTCAGGGTCCAGCAGAGGCATGAGACACCTGGGGAAGAGAAGGCAGGATGACGGATCGGGGCAGTGGGAGGGCTGCCAGCTTCATGACCCCATGTAGGAGCCCAGGACAGGCACCACAGCGACTGGGAGCCACTTGGCCATCCAGCCATGTTCAGCCTGGTCCCCAGGAACCCCCTCCTCTCCCTGAGCTTCCCACATGCCCAACACACGCCCACACCCCAGCTGCTCCTCCCCGGGCCCTCCACCTGCACACCTGCGTCACTCCAGGACTGGAGTGGGCACAGGGGAACTTGGGCCCGATCTCAGCCCCAGCTCTTCCTCCAAGAAGACCCCACATGCATTCTGTCCCCCTCCCACTTCCGACAGCCCAGACATCAGGCCAGTATTGCCAGGGAAGGTGGAGAGGTGATGCCAGAGGCAAGGAGACCCCCGTCCCCACTCGGCACTGCCTGTGGACGGGCAGCATCCAGGAGCAGTGCAGACAGCCCTGCAGTTCCAAATCTGCACTAAGGTTTGGGGCCCTCTACTCAGTTACCCCACGTTTCCTGGGCCTCAATGATATCTTGGAAGCTCAGAGACCCCTCCACGCTGAGTTAAAGTTCCTGTGTCCAAATCTGAGCCAGGTGCCTGGGAGAAGGGGCTCCTTCGGCCACTAGGCTTCTCTGCCCACCCCAGGCCTGCCACCCCGGCTGATCCTGCCAGCAGGATGCTCCCAGGCCTTCTCTGGCCTCGAGGTGGGAGCAGGACGGGGTGGAGGCTGGGAATAGAGTGGGCAGGCTGGAAGCCCCCAGAGCCCCTGCCACTCTATGTCCAGCTCAGCCTTGGCCAACTGTCTGGCACTGGCCGGGGCTTTATGCCTCCCTCCCGGGGCCCTTCAGAGACCCCTGCACAGCCCCTCAGCCCTGTGAGAGCTGCTTCCCACTCCAGGGCCTTCTGAGGGGAGCGGGGGCCTGGAAGGACTCTGACAGATGCCTTCCTGTGTTTCTTGCTCCTGATCTTGGCTTTTTTTTTTTTTTTTTTTTTTTAGAAACAGGGTCTCCCTCTGTTACCCAGGCTGGAGTGCAGTGGCACAATCATTGCTCACTGCAGCCTCAACCTCCTGGGCTCAAGCAATGCTCCCACTCAGCCTCCAGAGTGGCTGGGACTATGGGTGTGCACCACCATGCCTGGCTATTTTTACCTCTATTTTTGTAGAAACAAGGTCTCACTATGTTCCCGAGGCTGGTCTCAAACTCCTGGCCTCAAGTGATCCTCCCAAAGTGCCAGGATTATAGGCATGAACCACTGCACTTGGTCTTGGTTTCTTGTTTCTGGGACCTGCAGGTCTGGACCCCCCAACCCAGACACTGACACCCTCAAACAGAACCCTGTCCCCACTGTGTTTCCAGGGTCAGAGGTCACCCAGCTGTGGCAGCTGCCTCTATCCCTCACCCCGGTGACAAAGGGCCCAGCCCCCTCCACTGTCCACCCATCCCCTCCTGCCAGCCGACCACTAAGCAGTGCTGCCCACCTCCCCTCCCCCACCTTCCAGGAGCCACAGAGTGGCTGGGAAGCTGGGTGGGGCCCTGGGTGTCTCCATGACTTCCTGGAGTGCCTTCGGCTGGTCACCTGTGAGTAACACAGGCCCCTAATTACTGAGGGCCCAGCAGGGTGAGCCCGGCTCAGCAATGCCCTTTGCAACCCGGCCTGATCACTGCTTGTGGTGGCGAAGGGCAGGGGACCAAGGTGGTGCATGGCCTGGAGTGCCCTCCAGACTGACACTGGCTCCACTGGGGCAGAAGCAAGTCCCTCCAGCAGCTTTGACAGGGCTTTCACTCATTCATTCGTTCACAGTCATTCACTCCTTTGATGAGCCAGTCTGTGCCTGGTCCTCGGCTCGACCTGCATGTAGGTATGCCCAGAGATGAGTGTAACAGACCCTGCCTCTGTCCTCAAGGTGCTCACAGCCTAGCACAAGAGGCAGACAGACACAATCCCATAGACAAACACGTGAAGGGAAGGTTCACCGAGGACACACAGTGACAGAACAGGGGGACTGGGCCTCAGCAGCAGGGGAGAGGGTGTTCCCTGCGATCCCAAGATCATGCAGAAATCAAACACCTCACAGGAAGAGAGTTTCAGAGAGAACACAGCCTGTGCAAAGGTCCTGTGGCATTGGGTCATGGCCTGTTTAAGGAACAAGATGGACAATGTGCCTGGCAGCCTGGAGAGTGTGGGTGAGGGCTGAGGCTCAGGATGGGCAGGTGGAGGCTAGACGGGAAGGGGCCTGGTGCATGTGGGGAGGTGGAGTTCTGCCTCCAGTGGACGAGCAATGAAAAGGTAACAGTGCATTTCAAGCAAAAGAGGCTAGGCCGGGCACAGTGGCTCATGTCTGTGATTCCAGCACTTTGGGAGGCTGAGGTGGGAGGATTACTTGAGCCTAGTAGGTCAATACTGTGACTAGCCTGGGCACCATCATGAGACTGTGGCTCTTCAAAAAATTTAAAAATTAAAAAATTAGCCAAGTATGCTGGCTCACATCTATAATCCCAGCACTTTGGGAGGCCGAGGCAGGTGGGTCACTGGAGGTCAGGAGTTTGAGACCAGCCGGGCCACATGATGAAACCTTGGCTCTACTAAAAATACAAAAGTTGGCCAGGTGTGGTAGTGTGCATCTGTAATCCCAGCTACCTGGGAGGCTCAGGCAGGAGAACCGCTTGAACCTGGGAGGTGGAGTTTTCAGTGAGCCGAGATGGCACCAATGCATTCTAGCCTGAGTGACAGAGTGAGACTCCATCTCAAAAAACAAAATTAAATGTTAGCCTGGTGTGGTAGTACACACCTGTGGTCCCAGCTGCTAGGGAGGCTGAAGCAGGAGGGTCACTTGAGCCCAGGAGTTTGAGGCTGCAGTGAGTCAAGATCACATTACTGGCCGGGCATGGTGGCTTACACCTGTAATCCCAGCACTTTGGGAGGCCGAGGCGGGTGGATCACTTTAGGTCAGGAGTTTGAGACCAGCCTAGCCAACACGGTGAAAACTCATCTCTACTAAAAATGCAAAAATGAGCTGAGTATGGTGGCATGCACCTGTAATCCTAGCTACTCAGGAGGCTGGGGCAGGAGAATCACTTGAACCCAGGAGGCAGAGGTTGCAGTGAGCGGAGATTGCACCACTGCACTCCAGCCTCGGCCGCAGAGTGAGATTGCATCTCAAAAAAAAAAAAAAAAAAAAAAAAAAAAATCGCATCACCCTGCTCCAGCTTGGGCAACACAGGAAAACCTTGTCTCAAAAAATAAAAATAGAAAGAGGATAGGACCAAACTGGCACTGAGCAGGGATCACATTGGCTGCTGGGGGCACAGGCTGGGAAGAGTGGAAACAAGTCCCAGGACAGAAGCTGAGGGCAAGTAGGCTGGGCAGGTCTCCTGTGGCCCCTCTGCTGCCCTTATGAGAAGGCGGAAACAGGCCAGGGACCACCTCATGGCATCAGAGGCTCACCTGTGCGCTGAGCCAACCGCCTGAGGAAGCCTAGTGCTCAGCCTCCCTCACCCCCGTTCCATCGTCCCAGCCAGCCAGTCACTGACTCAGGAGCTGGGACTGAGGGGGCAGGAAGTCAGGGAGGGCAGGGCTGGCTCCTCTGACAGGTCAGGCCAGTCTTCCTTGCCTCAGGCAGAGCCATCTGGACAACTCTGCCAGGCAGGGGCATCCTGTCTGCCATAGCACGGGCCAAGAAATGGGGTCACGGCACCCAGCCCCAAAGGTTGTCCAAGTGTTGGCATGGGCCTGACCCCAGGCCGTGTAAAGAGAGCTAAGTGGGGTCTAGGTCCGGAACATGGTACGTGAGCCCTGCCAGCTAGGCAGAGGGCCAGAGGTGGTAAGAGGTATTGTCGGCACCTCTCCTGCTGGAATCCGGGCCTGCCACTGGAAAGGGCTCTGACTCTGACCCAGGTCCTGGGTTCTGTCCCAGGCATCAAGTTATAGAAGGTCTAAAGCCCAGATCTGCCACTGTCCCTCAGCCAAGTCCCAGAAGCTAGAAGACAACCTCAGTACCAACTGGGAGGAACGAGCAGCTTCAGCCTCCAGATAAGCCCCACCAGCTCTCCCAGGACTCCTGTGATTAGCACAGAGGGGAAGCACCACGGTGTGCTTGCTACAAAGAGCAGCTGCAAGGCTCCTCCTCTGTCCTCCCCTCCAGCCCATCCCTCCCCCTCAGGCCCCTTCCCACCAACCGAAACATTCCGCCATTGTGCCAGTTCAAAGCAGGCTGGGTCCCCTGGATCTGTCCCTATCACCCAGGTGGGAGAGTTAGGATCCTTCGACCCCACCCTCACTCCCATCCCCACACTCCCTAGCTCTCCCGCTGTGTGCAGGCTGCTGGTAACCAGGTTCTAAAGGCGGTGGCACCTTGAAGCCATACAAGGCAATGTTGGATAAACTGAGAGGGGACTCCTAAAAGCTTCCCTTGAGCCTCTGGGTAAGTGGGGACCTGTGTAAGACCAGGGCACAGGATTGGGGCAGGGGGTGAACACTAGGCAGATAGGGTCTCTCCATCTGCAAGAACCGGCCACAGAGGCGAGAAGCTTCAAGGCCATCAGGAGGTCCCGTTCCTTGAGGAAAGTCAGGTTGGAGGCTCTTGGAGCCCTCTTCACCCCTGACCCTGGGCATCTGTGGATGCTTCTGAGGGCTTCAGAGGACACAGGGCCAAGGGAAGAAGCAGGGAAACAGTTCGACAAGAGGCTGCACAGCACTGATTGGAAGCTGAGATGGTTCTGGGGCTGGGCAGGAAACTCAAGTGAGTGGACAGCTTGGCAGGAGGCAGCAAGGAGTGGTGGGGACTGGGGTGACCCATGAGCCTATGTTTTGGCAGAGGGAGCAACTGCCACTCAGCCACCGCTGAGAGTTCCTGTTCAATGCAAGCTGGGAAGCCCCATTTTAATATGAAACCACCTGATTTTTCAATGTTAGCAGTGCCTTCAAAGTTGTAAAAACTCCCATAAAGGCAGCACTAAACGCACCCAAGGGCCAGCCCCAACCCAGGAACAGAGGTCCGCAAGCCATGCCCTAATCCATGTAGACTGAGAAACGTATGGGGTGTGGAGCCCCGCCAGCCCTGGAAAGGCACCCTGTGGAGAGAGCGCCCTGTGGAGGGGAGGTCCAGAAGGTGACTGTCCCGGCCAGACCCTGCTTAGCCCTTGATGGCTAGACACAGAGGCCATCCTGCCTTCTAGAGATAACTGAGTCCTCCAGAGACTACGAAACCCTCCAGCTGCTGTGGCCCAGCCTCCCAGGGATAAGCCTTCAGGCCCCCCAAAGACTAGAGCTAGCCCAGCCAAGGGCCTTGGCCACAGGCCGGGCTGGAGGCGGTGTGGGTGTCCCAAGGCTCTCCGGAAGTCAGGAGCTGAGCTGGGCCCCCAAAGGCTCTGAAGCATGACTGACCACAAACGCGGAGGGGGAGGAGGGCAGAGTGTTTTCCTGGAATCCTCCAAGGCAGGGGATTTTTCTGGACTAGTCCAGCCCCTGGCACCCGCCCCTCCTGCCCCATCAAGGGCCACTGTCAACTGCAGCCCACGTCCCACCCACCGACGGTGACCACCTCTATGCCTTCACATCTCAGGCTTGAAGCTGCCAGTAACTGTGGGGCCGTGGGCAGACCACCACTGCCCTCCCTGACACAGTCCCTTCCTCTCATAATATGGTGGGGAAAGGAGTCCAGGGCTGCTCACAACTCTGAAGGCTGCCGTGGCTAAGAGGACCCTGAGCTCAGATTTGGCATTGGAGTTTGTACTTAGGAGGCTCTTGAAAGGGCTTTGTGTGGGCTGCCAGGAGTTTTTTGAAATTGGGATTAGCTACCAACAATAACACATTGAGAGATTTCACCTAAAAATCTGGATTTCCAGTTTCTCTTCAAAAATCCAAAGCTCTAGCTGGCCCGGGCTGGTCATGAGGATTCAGTCCTTACCAGACCCACTCCCACCATCCCGTCTTTCCAGGGCCGCAGAGGCCCTGGCGTGGACTTCTGGTAGTTGTCACCTGCCTGGCGCCTCATAGGCATCTGGCCTGTGACTCTTAGGATTCCTAAACAGTCTCTCGCTTTTTACACAAAAAGCAGGAACCTGCCCAGTGTCATCCGGCAAACCCACGACAGACAAGGTCTCCCGGCCCAGGTCCGGAGGCCGCAGAGTGAGGGCCAGGCCAAGCCAGCCCACGAGCCCCTCGGTGGGGAAGGGGCGTGTCTCCATGCGGCTCCGCCCCGGCCAATGGGGAGAGGCCCCGCCCCCTGCCGCGGCGGGCCCGCTCCCCCGGGCTCTTAAGGCGCGACTGGCCTCCCCCGAGCCGACTCCGGAGCCCGAGCCCGGGGCGGGTGGAGGCGGACTCGAACGCGGTTGCCTCGGGACCCAGGACCCCGTCGGGCCCGACCGGCCGGGAAAGACTGAGGCCGCGGCCTGCCCCGCCCGGCTCCCTGCGCCGCCGCCGCCTCCCGGTGAGTTTCTGCCGGGCTGGGGGGCTGCGGGCGGGGACGGGGGCGCCAGGGCCAGGCTGTGCACACGCGCGGTTCACGCGCTAGGACCGCCGCCGCGCGCACACACGCACTCTCGGGACCGCGGTCCCAACCCCGCACGGTCACCCGGGCCGCCCGGCGGGCAGGCCCTGTGCGCTCCTTTCCCCGCCGTCCTGGGGCACCGACAGCCCCGCGGCCGGCCAGGGTGCGCGCCTGAGTGTGCGGTGAGCCCGAGAGGCTGCAAGCAGACAAAATAAACACCCCCTCCCATGCTTCCTTCTCCCACGGCTGGGCCCTCCGGCATGACCAGTTTTATGATTCAGACCCCTTTGAGGGGGGATAGCCAAGGCGTAGGCTTGGGTTACTTTTCCCTCCTGGGGTCCGGCAGTAGGTGCTGCTGTGCAGAAGGGCTGCCTGGGGTCCTCTGGACCCTTGTCACTCAAAGCACAGCTGGGGGCTACAGATATGCAGCCCTAGGGAGGGGCGGGGGGTGGCTGGTGGGCGTCTGATGCCCATCCCTCCAGGTGGGGGATGGACCTGTACTGGCCAGGGCCCTTAGTGCTCCGGGTTGCAGGGTGCCGGGTCTCTGCCTCTGCCAGGGAAGGGGCTTTGCCTGGGCTGCAAACCCAGTGGCCTGGAGCCAGCCTAGTCCTTTGTGTCCCTGGGCTGGCAGTGCTGGGGCCTGAGGACTGCCGAGGTCCCCTGTGGACACTGGCAGGCCAGCCGATTGGTGCCAGCCATTCTGCCTCTCCCCCGTTCGTTAACGATTGCCACACCAGGGTCACTGACCGCCTCTCCTGCTGTGGCCCAGGGGTGGAGTGTGCAGGGTGGAAGGAAGAGGTCCTGGGGGTCTAGGTGTCCTCCTGCCTGCCTTTTGCACCAAGGACAGGTGAGGCTCTGAAGAGAGGCAGCGGGACCTAGAGCCCCCTTCCCTGGGCTGAGAGCTTCCAGGGCTGGGGACTGGATAAAATCTCCAAGGTCCCTTCACACTAGACTGTACTTTGGGTGTTTGGGGCATAGAGGGGTGACCGGGCTGGGACCTTCCAAGCAGGGTCCATTAGGGCCAGTCCAGTGGGCAGCAAAGTCCAGGATGGGCCCAGCTATTGACAAAAACCCAACAGAGCTGGGGCAGGCAGGTGGGGGATGGGGAGCAGTCCCCTGAGTTTACTCTCTTCTCCCAGGGGAGTTGGCCTGGAGCTTCTGTAAACAGAGTGTCAGAGGCAGGAAGAGGCTCTGGTGATGAGCAGCCCAGCTGGATCCCCTCCAGACCATTATCTAGCCTCCCCTGGGCCTGGGGAGGGAGGATGCGCACACGCATGCCAGCCTGGGGGCCGGGCACTGCCTGTCCCACCCCCGTCTCCTGCGCATTGGAACAGCTGTCCTGATACCTGTGGGTCCGGAGGGTCAGATGGAGATGGAGGTGGGGCTGCGGGCTGGGGTCCCAGGGCATTTGCCATCCATGGCACCTCTCTCCATATTCTGGGAATGGGAGAAGGGGATTCAGCATAAGGAGCCTCTCAGACACTGCCCAGACCTGTGCTTAACCAAGGAAGGCCCCTCTGGCAGGCAGCCCAGGGGCCAGGGAGATGGCAAGGGAGATGCCCTAGGCAGGAGATGGGTCCGTGACTCCTAGCTCCCATTACTGTCACCCCCACCGACAGCCCCGGGGGAGCTGGGATAAGTCCCAAGTAAAGAGAATTAAGTCCTTGCCTGGACTTATAAGTGGATCTTAACACTACACTGGGCAGCCTCTGGGAACAAGAAGGCAGGGCCCTGCTGAGCCCCAGAGGGAGCTCCCACCTCAGCAGCCCAGACAGCCAGTCCTGCCAGTGGAACAGAGGTGTGCAGAGGGGAGGCTGCCCACAGAGCCATCCCTGACCACTGGATAGCCCTGAGCTCACGGGAGGGCAGCAAGGCCACCTAACTCTGTTAGTGACCTCTCCTGGACCCCCCATCAGCTGCCCTTAGAGTCCCCTCCCTGAGCTGGGGAGCCCAAGGCTCTGTGCTGCCAAGAAAACCAGCTCCCCTCACTGCTGTGGAATTTGCGTGAGTTCTTGGAGCAGGGGGAGGGTGCACGTGTGTGTGTGTGTGTGTGTGTGTGTGTGTCTGCAGGAGCACTGCCCAGTGGGTGTGTGTCTAGTGTGGGCGTGTCTGTGTGCGCGTGACTGCAGCAGGGCTGTGTATTTGGGGGTGGGCGGGGGTGTTTGGGGGAGCCTGCTTGCACCAGGAGGGGCAGGGCCTCAGCCTCCTTCCTTTTATCGGTTTCCACATTCCAGAGTCAGCCGGATCGCTTTCCCTCCGCGCTGGGCCGCCGGCCTCCCCCGCTTTTCCTCATTCCAGCCTCCCTGGGTGTGAGGAGGCTGGAGGAGGCTCCCTCGGGCCACCTCGGTTTTTGGGGGGGTTGGGGGCGGGCCAGGGGCCAATTATTCTCCAAGGTTGGGGACGGCCCCCACCAGACTCCTCGTGGGGAATGCAATAAGGCTCTGACATTCCTCAGGGGCTGCCTGAGAGATTTAATTAAGGAGGGAGGAGGGAGCCAGCCTGCACCGGGAAGGGGCTGGGGCGGCCGCTGGGGCCCCTGCTGGCCCTGGGCCCCGAGCCCGGCTGGGCATTGAGAGCAATGCGGGGGCTGGGTTGTGGTTCAGTGGCCAGGTCCTGTTCTGCCTCTCTTAGTCCATCCCGCCTGCTGACTGATCAGCTCACAGACCCCAGGGGCGCCATTTCTGCCACGGGTTGGCCAAGAACCCTGGGTGACTGGGGGGGTTCAGCATGGGGAACTTGAGAAAGGCAAGACCCCTTCCAGGGCCACTTCCTTCTCAGATCCCCAGGCCCAGGAAGCTTAGGGCTGACGGCCTTCCTTGGTAACTAAGGTGTTCTTCTGGCAAGTTCAGGGTGAATTGCAGGTTAGGGCCTTACTAGATGGGTGCTTGCCCCTGGGTGGGGACCGGGCAGTGAGGAGGCCCCGTGTTGAGGCCCAGCCCTGGTGGCATCACACCTGCCGCGTGCCGACAGTGGCATCTGGACTGGCCCATTTCTAGTTGGGCTGCAGACACCACACAGCTCTCAGGGCCACAGGTGTCCTCCCTGACAGGTTGCACCTCTTGTGACTGAGATGGCACGTCCCACTGCCCCAGGGACTCACTTGAGCTGGGGCCTGGCCTTAGTCACTGGTCTCCCTGCCCTGGGCTAACAGGTCTGGCAGCTGCCAAGTCACCCATGGTGCCACTGAAGGCACCCACCTGGGGCCAGGCCAGCCTCCTGGGTAGAGGGAGGAGGGAAGGCCCTGTGCCTGCTCCTCTCCCAGCCCTGCCAGCTGGTCCACACCTGCTCCGGGATCCAGAGCCCCTCCCTGCACAGGAAGACAAGCTGACATCCTGACAGTCTCCTTTGCTATCCTCTGCCCTGGTGTTCTGAACCCTGGCTGTGCAGAGGACTCGCTCAAGGAGCTTCTCCAAAATACAGCTCTGCCTGGGTCTCACCCCTAAAAATTCTTTTTTTTTTTTGAGACGGAGTCTTGCTCTGTCGCCTAGGCTGGAGTGCAGTGGCCGGATCTCGGCTCACTGCAAGCTCCGCCTCCCGGGTTCACGCCATTCTCCTGCCTCAGCCTCCCGAGTAGCTGGGACTACAGGCGCCCGCCACCTCGCCCGGCTAGTTTTTTGTATTTTTTTAGTAGAGAAGGGGTTTCACCGTGTTAGCCAGGATGGTCTTGATCTCCTGACCTCGTGATCCGCCCGTCTCGGCCTCCCAAAGTGCTGGGATTACAGGCTTGAGCCACCGCGCCTGGCCTCTTTTTTTTTTTTTTTGAGACGTAGTCTCGCTCTGTCCCCCAGGCGGGAGTGCAGTGGCGCAATCTTGGCTCACTGCAAGCTCCGCCTCCCAAGTAGCTGGGACTACAGGCGCCTGCCACCACGCCCGGCTAATTTTTTTGTATTTTTAGTAGAGACAGGGTTTCACCACGTTAGCCAGGATGGTCTCCCTCTGCTGACCTCGTGATCCTCCCACCTCGGCCTCCCAAAGTGCTGGCATTACAGGCATGAGCCACCATGCCCGGCAGAAATTCTTGTTTAATTGGCCTGGGGGTGGGGCCCCAGCATGGAGGTTTTTCGAAAGCTTCCTGGTTGATTCTGATGTGCAGCCCCGGGGCAAAGCCCTGGCGTCACAGGTGGGAGATGTTAGCCCAGAGAGGGGAGCGTGCTTGGGTGAGGTCACAAAGCGTGCTGAGTGCCTGACCGAGCTCCTGGCTGTGGCATTATCTGTGGAATGAAGAGCGCCAGCTTGGGGTGGTGGATGGAGTAAGAGGCTGACACCGGTGTGGACCCCCGCTCAATCACCAGCCAGGGGTCCCCGTGCCTATAGGGAGGGCCTACCTGCCGCAGTCCCTGAGGAACTCGAGGCCCAGCCCTCTCTGCCCTTTCTGTGAGGGCCCAAGACCCCTGACCTCTTTGCCCTGCCCTTGGGACTGCTGTGTCCCAAGGAAGGGGAGACGGGGCGGACCCAGCCGGGCCCTGAGCCTCCTCGGACACGTCAGCGAAACTGGAGCCAGCCGTCCTGGCCGCCGGCACAGTCCCGCCTGCCTGGGGGGGTTGGCAGACTCCCGGGGCTGGGCTGCTGCCAGGCCTTGCCGGCCACACAGAGCCTCGGCGGGCCAGCATGGGAAGCGGGGGCCCGGAGTCTCAGGGTCAGACCTGCAGCGCCTGTCCTGCACCCACTCTGAAGCATCCGGCACACGAGGGGCGTGCTGGCCTCAGACTGTCTGTCTGTCTGTCCAAGCCTGTCCCCTACTCAGCAGGCACACCGCCTGCCCCAGGATCACTAAGATGAGCTCACCAGGGGCTGATGTGCTTGCCAGATGCCTGGGTCCCACCCCAGCCATGCTATCCCCTCGCCCGTCCCCGCCTGACCCTGGGCGTGTGTGGTGTACCCCAGGGGGTGGGTGTCCCCCTGGGAGATGAGATACAAGTGCCTTGTCCTCCTTACTCATAGGGCCCCTCCCTGAAGTCCTGTGCTGAAGGGGACTGCCAAAGGACAGATCACCCACCACATGCCCCCTTCCAGAACCGGAGATACCCCACCCCCGACCCCAGGCCCCAGGGTGAAGGGCAGCCTTGGTGTGGGGACGTCCGATCTGTATAAAGCTGGCCTGAAACCCTCTCCCTTAGTAGTACCCGCGCCCGGGGGGCAGGCAGGGTTCTGCGTTTATGAGTAACGCCCTCTGCAGTGAATGTTTACCGACCACTTAGCATGTGCCCCGAGCACAAACCAAGTCACCCCAGACACAGGCGCCACGAGCAGTCCCCACTGCACGATGGGGGCTGACGTGGGGGCCGTGGCTGGGCTGTGGACCCTATCGCCCTATGCCAGCTACCGTGCCAAGGAGGGGGCAAGGCCGGCAGCAGCACTCAGCAAGGCTGAGGAACTTGGGTGGAGGAGGGACACCCCAGACCCTCGCTGTCATCTTCCCACCCCCCAACATCCCCGAATCCCAGGGCTGCCTCCGGAACACCACCTGCACTGGGCAGAGGAAAAGGTCTCACCTCCCTGCCTGACTAGTGGATCAAATATCAAAGCTCAGGTCCTGAGATCACTGGTGGGAGGGCGGGTGGGCGGCGGCAAACACAGTGTGACCTGTAGACAGCCCCCAGCCCAGCGCCCACACCAAGCACACGCCCAGACCCCAGGCGGGCGGGACAGCTCCCAGAACTTGTTAAAAGAACTTCCGCATTTGAAAACAAACAGGACAACAGAAAATGACAACTCCAGAGGGTGAGGGGGCAGGGCTGCTTGCACCAACTCCAGAGGTGAGAAACTGAGGCCCACAGTTGAGAAAGGAACTCTGGCCTCTGTCCCCTGCCACCCCGCCACCGTCCCCTCCACGGTCAGCCTTCCCCCACTGGGTTCCTCTCGGGGCTGGCTGATGGGTTCCTCAGTGCCAGGAGCCCCTGGCGGCGCCCTCAGAGCTGCCAGCCTGTAGCTTACAAACTCTGGGGTTTTCCAAAGCTCCAGCGCTGCCTCCTCCCTCCTCCCTTTGCTGTGGGGGTATAATTGGGGCTCAGGCAAAAGCTCACTGCACGTTTTACGGGGCTGGGAAGCAGGCTGGCTGCTACCTGCTGGGTGGTCAGCCCAGGACCCCAGCCCACAGTCCTGACCCAGACCCCTGTCCTGCTGACAAGGACGCACACTCCACAGCTCACAACCTGTCAGCCAGAAAGCCACCCTGTGGCCAGATGGACCCACAGCATCCCCTCCCCCTTCACAACCTTGCTGATTAAAGACCCAACAGTGCAGGGAGAAGAGCACCTCCCAGTATGTACCCCTAAGAGCTGGCCTGCACACCTGGCCTCGCAGGGCTGAGGACTCCACATGCAGCCCCCACTGCAGCCCTGAAGTGTCCCAGATACTCAGATGAAGAAACCGAGGTGTGAGAGCAAAGTCACTGTCTGTGGCCTCGCAGCATGGACACCTCTGAGCCCAGGGCCGCCTGTCTGGAGTGAGAGCTTTTGACTGTGACCTTAAATGAGGCCCAAGGGGAGCTGAGGCCACAGTGGTGGCCAGGCTGGCCACGTGGAGGGTCCCTTCCCACCCTGGAACCTGGCTGCACCCTTCGTGACCCTGGCCTGGCCCCACTGGGAGGACTAATTCAGGCAGAGGTGGCCTCACCCCCCACATGGACATGGGGTGGGTGGGGGTCACTCACAGCCCACATCTGGAGGCCAGACCGCACCCGCCGTCCTCTGAGTCAGTGAGGGTGGAGCGGGTCCCACAAGGGAGGAGAAGGCTGGGGGTGTGGCCCCAGGGCCTTAGGTCATCAGACACGAGCCCCCCTGGGGTGGTACTGGCTGGCCAGGGACACGTGCCCGGGGTTCAGGGTGCTAACTTCTTCCAGTGCTCAGTGCCAGGCCCTCCTGGGCTGTTCACTCGGCAGAGGTGAGCTAAGCGGGCCTGGAGACACCTATGGCAAAGGCAGGCCGGGTCTCACCTTAGGGAGGTGAGGGGGCACACGACAGCAAGGGGCACACTGCTAGGTCGGGGAGGCTTAGCCTGTTGGCCTCTGAAGGGCGCTTGTTGTCGCTAACTGACTAGGGGCTCAGGGTCGGTGGCTTCTAGGGGAGACACTCTGACAGTGCGATACTACAGGTGGGCAGGGCCTGCGTGGGCCAAACCCTGGGACAAGGGCTCCTTCCTTTACCTCGAGCTACCTACAGACCTCAGTGGCCACCTCACCAGTGATTTGTCTAATCTGTCCTGGGACCACCTGCTCCTCCTTCTTACATTCCAGAAACCCACGTACCTGGGGGAGAGGGAGCCCCATGGATGGGTTCCCCCTGCCTGGGGCCGTGGGGTGGAGTGCAGGCTGGGTGGGGGTCATGTTCCCTGGACTACCTGCATGGTCCGTGTGGGGCAAGGGGAAGCCCAGGCTCCAGCACAAAGGGCTCTTGTGTGAGCTGTAGGCACCACTGGGCAGGATGCTTCCTGGGGATGGGCTGGCACCCCGTATGAGGCTCATGGACTCCAGGGGTGCCAAGGTGGGGAGGGCTGCTCCTGGGGACAGCCCCAGTGGTCTCCCCAGGAGTCTAGGTGATGGGGGCCAGCCACAGACCTGCCTGACTTGGGCAGTGCAGCTAAGATCTGGAGCCTGGAGTGGCTGGTGGGAGCCCCCGCCCCCAGGGCATCTGGAGGGCATGCACCCGTCACAGGCAGCTGTTGCACACCTGAGCTCTGGCTCGGACTTGCTGGCACTGCAATGGCAGCGAGTCCCTGCACCTCCATGAGCCCTGCTTTCTTCTGTCTGCCCTGATGTGGCTGCTGGGGGGCTACCTGAGGTGATGGTAAACACTTAGTGTTCCTTAGTCCTTCCCACTTAGCTGGCATGTGGGAAGGAGTTGCACCACCACTGCCGAGGGGATGGCTGCTGCTCATCTTTCTTGGTGCCCAGCCCAGGGCAGACCCCAAGAAACAGTAGATGAAGCTGGGGGCGGTGGCTCACGCCTGTAATCTCAGCACTTTTGGAGGCTGAGGTGGGCAGATACCTGAGGTCGGGAGTTTGAGACCAGCCTGACCAACATGGCGAAACTCCGTCACTACTAAAAAAAATACAAAAATTAGCCGAGCTTGGTGGCTGGCACCTGTAGTCCCAGCTACATGGGAGGCTGAGGCATGAGAATTACTTGAACCTGGGAGGCGGAGGTTGCAGTGAGCTGAGATGACGCCACTGCACTCCAGCCTGGGCGACAGAGCGAAACTCCATCTCAAAAAAATAGAAACAGTAGATGAATGACTCTGCAGAGTTTTCCCAGGCCTGGCACTGCCCCTGGGGCTGCCATGTAGCCAGTGTCCCCACCTGAGCCCTGTGGCCCCCAGCTCCAGCTGTGTCACCAGCCTCAGCTCCCCGCCTCCCTCCCTCACAGGGGACACGTACCAATGCCTGTGACCTCTGCCCCTCCTCCAGGAACCTTCCCGCGGGCCACTTCCTGGCGGCCCACAGCCCCCAGCCTAAGCAGGTCTGACTGCCCAAGTGGAAAAACACGGATCCCATAGTTTCCATGTGAAGTCTTCCCGCTACAGTCCCTCCTCCAAGGAGGGCGGGACACGAAGCGTGGCAGCAGGAGCCGGGGTCCAGGGCAGCCAGCTTCTCTGCTTACACACCCACCCAGCTGCCTGCCTGCCCCCTCTTCCAGACCCTGTAGGGAGGAGCTGCCGCTCCAAGTCCCATGATTCTCGATTCTCTCTTTCCCTGTCCACCTCTGAGGCAGGGGATGGGGGAACCTACCTAGGCAGAGGCAGGAGGGTCTGAGGTTCAGGAGGAAGTGGTGCATGGTCACTGCACATTCAGTGGACGTCAGGCCCCATGATGACCTCTATGTGCACTGAATGTAACAACAAGGTCACACAGTGAGGAAGTGACGGGGCTGGGACAGAACCTGGTTCAGGGGCACTGACGACCTGACTCATAACTATTGGGTTCTCTTGCATTTAGGGGCAGGAGCAGTGAATTCCCTCTGTCCCTTCCTGGCGTGGCTGCCCTCTAGGCCTCTCACTCACGGTCTTCTGTCTCTGCCTCCTCTTTGCTCCCAGGGACAGAAGATGTGCTCCAGGGTCCCTCTGCTACTGCCCCTGCTCCTGCTCCTGGCCCTGAGGCCCGGGGTGCAGGGCTGCCCATCCGGCTGCCAGTGCAGCCAGCCACAGACAGTCTTCTGCACTGCCCGCCAGGGGACCACGGTGCCCCGAGACGTGCCACCCAACACGGTGGGGCTGTACGTCTTTGAGAACGGCATCACCACGCTCGACACAGGCAGCTTTGCCGGCCTGCCGAGCCTGCAGCTCCTGGACCTGTCACAGAACCAGATTGCCAGCCTGCCCAGCGGGGTCTTCCAGCCACTCGCCAACCTCAGCAACTTGGACCTGACAGCCAACAGGCTGCATGAAATCACCAATGAGACTTTCCATGGCCTGCGGCGCCTCGAGCGCCTCTACCTGGGCAAGAACCGCATCCGCCACATCCAACCTGGTGCCTTCGACACGCTCGACCGCCTCCTGGAGCTCAAGCTGCAGGACAACGAGCTGAGGGCACTGCCCCCGCTGCGCCTGCCCCGCCTGCTGCTGCTGGACCTCAGCCACAACAGCCTCCTGGCCCTGGAGCCCGGCATCCTGGACACTGCCAACGTGGAGGCGCTGCGGCTGGCCGGTCTGGGGCTGCAGCAGCTGGACGAGGGGCTCTTCAGCCGCTTGCGCAACCTCCATGACCTGGATGTGTCTGACAACCAGCTGGAGCGAGTGCCACCTGTGATCCGAGGCCTCCGGGGCCTGACGCGCCTGCGGCTAGCCGGCAACACCCGCATCGCCCAGCTGCGGCCCGAGGACCTGGCCGGCCTGGCTGCCCTGCAGGAGCTGGACCTGAGCAACCTAAGCCTGCAGGCCCTGCCTAGCGACCTCTCGGGCCTCTTCCCCCGCCTGCGGCTGCTGGCAGCTGCCCGCAACCCCTTCAACTGCGTGTGCCCCCTGAGCTGGTTTGGCCCCTGGGTGCGCGAGAGCCACGTCACACTGGCCAGCCCTGAAGAGACGCGCTGCCACTTCCCGCCCAAGAATGCTGGCCGACTGCTCCTGGAGCTTGACTACGCCGACTTTGGCTGCCCAGCCACCACTACCACGGCCGCAGTGCCCACCACGAGGCCCATGGTGCGGGAGCCTACACTGTTGTCTTCTAGCTTGGCTCCTACCTGGCTTAGCCCCACAGAGCCGGCCACTGAGGCCCCCAGCCTGCCCTCCACTGCCCCACCTACTATAGGGCCTGTCCCCCAGCCCCAGGACTGCCCACCGTCCACCTGCCTCAATGGGGGCACATGCCACCTGGAAGCACGGCACCACCTGGCATGCTTGTGCCCTGAGGGCTTCACGGGCCTGTACTGTGAGAGCCAGATGGGGCAGGGGACACAGCCCAGCCCTACACCAGCCACGCCGAGGCCACCACGGCCCCTGACCCTGGGCATCGAGCCGGTGAGCCCCACCTCCCTGCGTGTGGGGCTGCAGCGCTACCTCCAGGGGAGCTCTGTGCAGCTCAGGAGCCTCCGCCTCACCTACCGCAACCTATCGGGCCCTGATAAGCGTCTGGTGACGCTGCGGCTGCCCGCCTCGCTCACTGAGTACACGGTCACCCAGCTGCGGCCCAATGCCACCTACTCCATCTGTGTCATGCCTTTGGGGCCCGGGCGGGTGCCGGAGGGTGATGAGGCCTGCGGGGAGGCCCGCACACCCCCAGCCGTCCACTCCAACCACGCCCCAGTCACCCAGGCCCGCGAGGGCAACCTGCCACTCCTCATTGCGCCCGCCCTGGCCGCAGTGTTCCTGGCCGCGCTGGCTGCGGTGGGGACAGCCTACTGTGTGCGGCGGGGGCGGGCCGTGGCAGCAGTGGCTCAGGACAAAGGGCAGGTGGGGCCAGGGGCTGGGCCCCTGGAACTGGAGGGGGTGAAGGCCCCCTTGGAGCCAGGCCCAAAGGCAACAGAGGGCGGTGGAGAGGCCCTGCCCAGCGGGTCTGAGTGTGAGGTGCCACTCATGGGCTTCCCAGGGCCTGGCCTCCAGTCACCCCTCCACGCAAAGCCCTACATTTAAGCCAGGGAGAGACAGGGCAGCCGGGGCCAGGCTCTCAGCCAGTGAGACGGCCAGCCCCCTCCTGCTGCCACAACACGTAAGTTCTCAGTCCCAACCTCGGGGACGTGTGCAGACAGGGCTGTGTGACCACAGCTGGGTCCTGTCCCCTCTGGACCTTGTCTCCTCATCTGTGAGATGCCGTGGCCCAGCTGATGAGCCCTAATGTCCCCAGAACCGAGTGCCTATGAGGACGGCGTCCGCCCTGCCCTCTGCAACGTGCAGTCCCTCGGCACGCCGGCCCTGCCATGTGCTGGTAACGCATGCCTGGGCCCTGCTGGGCTCTCCCACTCCAAGCAGACCCTGGGGGTCAGTGAAGGAAGCTCCCAGAAAGAGCAGAGGGAGAGCAGGTGGGCGACGGGGCTGTGTGACTCTAGCTTTGGCCCCAGGAAGCGAAGGAACAAAAGAAACTGGAAAGGAAGATGCTTTAGAAACATGTTCTGCTTTTTAAAAAAAAATACATATATTTATAAGAGATCCTTTCCCATTTATTCTGGGAAGATGTTTTTCAAACTCAGAGATAAGGACTTTGGTTTTTGTAAGACAAACGATGATATGAAGGCCTTTTGTAAGAAAATAAAAGATGAAATGAAGTGTGTTTCTTGGGCTCAGCCCCAGGGTAGAAGGGCTGGATGGAGGGAGATCGAGGAGCAGCCCTTGCTATGGGGAGCTGGGGCCCTCAGTCAGCATCCCCTGGGCTTGGGCAGCCCTCCCAGGTGTCCTGATCTGGATGCCATCCACCCTAGGCTTGAATAAGGTGAGGCTGGGCCCAGGTGGGGCAGGGCTGCCTCTGGCCTCGAACAAGGACGGGTCAGGAAGCCTCACCATCCCCAGGCCCCGTCTTCTGCCAGCAGGAGCTCTGGCCCACGTGCGGCTGGGAGAGGCCTGTGGCAGATGTGGGGCCCGGTGAGGCCCTCCTGGGTTGGTCTGATGGGCAGTTCACTGCCTGCCTTCCTCTAAGGACAGGACCCTGGGCTCTCTCATTCCAGGCCTCATGGATGGTCCCGGGACCAGACAGGCTCCAGGACCTTCCCTACAGTGTCGGGAGAGCCAGGTTTGCATGGCCCAAGCCCCATGCCACCCCACTGCCCAGCATGGGTGCAGCAGGGAAATCCTGCTCCCTGCCTCCTGCTCCCGTTGCAGTGAGGGCTTTGTTGGGAGAGGAAGTGTGAATCATCAAAGGCAGGGACCCCATGGGTGGGGAGAAAGGAGCTGAGCCCCAGCTGGCAGGACAAGCTGGGAGACAGGAACAAAGGGCCCAGGCTGGCTTGCAGATGGTGCCAGGATTGGTGGCCTTGGGATGCCCCCTCAGCCCCTGCATTAGGGATGTGCCCAGGCTTTCCGGAAACCCTAGAAGTGGAAGCATTTTCCAGGAAGGCTGCATGCTGAGGTGGGGGCAGGGATGCTGAGTGCAGCTGTGGCCTGGACTGGGTGCAGGGAGCTTGGGGACAGTGATGGACACACAGCACCTTTTCCTGTTACCCTCAGTGGGAAGGAGGGGAGGGGAGGGGGCCCACTGGGCTGCTGCTGCAGGGGCACCCAGAACATGCTGGAGTGAGCCTCCTGCAGACCCCATGCCACTGTCCCACAGGTCATGGCCCCAGCCCCCAGCACTCAGCCTCACCCCTGGTGGGACAGAGTCAGCCAAGCCAGACCCAGGGAGCAGGCCCCGCGGCGCGGGTGTTGATGTCAGCGCCGAGTCAGGCCCAGCCACGCGAGGCTCTGGATTCAATTAGCGGCTGCTGAGGGCTCTGGCACAGGGAGGGAGGAGGCGGGCCGTGGGTCATGGCGGGCAGTGGGTGGTGGCAGTGGGCCTGGGTGGGGCCCCTTCTTCCTGAGGCAGCAGTGGCAGCCCAGGTGGATTTCCTGTAGGCCTGGGTCCCATTAGGGGAGTGGCTGCGGCCAGGCCTGCCTCCCCCTTCTCGTGGCTGCCTTGTCAAAGGGGCCTTTGTGGGCCTGAGGCTGCCGCTGAACACGGTGGCTGCTGAAGAAATGTTCTCACTGCAAAGCAAACCTGGCCGAGTGGGACGGTGGTGGTGGGGCAGTCGGGGGGTGACAGGGCCCAAAGAAAGGAAGCCTTCCCAGGAACAGTGTCTGGAGTGTGCCATCAGATCAGGGCTTCGGGGAAGGGGAGAACCCAGCCAGGGGGTGGCCAAGCTGAGATGCAGCCTCGACCCGGGACAAGTCCCCTGACTCTAGGCCAGGGACCAGGGGCAGATGTGGGGGTGTGCGAGCCCCCATCACCAGGTGCTGACCGCAGCAGGCTCTGGGCCACGTGGGCGACACCTGCTCTTGTTTTATGCCCGGCGACCTCTTATATTGAAAAGGAGCGGCCACAGGGAGGGAAGACAGCGTGCTCACAGTAAGTGGAGACAGGACCCCAGCACCTGCTCCCCAGCCATGGATGGGGCTGCCGGCCACGCGGGAGGGCTTAGGGCCACTGTGAGCTACAGAAGCAACAGACCCTACATCTATGGGGTAGGGGGTGATACAGTTCGCCCAGCCCCCTCAAAGGTGTTCACACACTCATCCCCGCTCAGTTCACACCCAGAAGCATGGCACCCAAGACAGGTGTATCTTTGTGCCTCCCAGACCAAAGCATGAGATATTCCTTCAGTGCAGGCTGCCGGTCCCTCTCATTATCCTCCCACCTCCACCTGGCATCAAGCATGGTGCCAGGCACACAAAGTGCTGGGCAGCCCTCCGTGGATGCTGCCTGAGCACAGACAGGACCTTGGTGTTTGAGGCTGGCCTGGCTCCCAGCCTCCGCTCCTCCTACTGTGGCCGGCTTCCCCTCAGATACTCCACGAATGTCACAGGGAGGGCATAGGTGGGACCACAGTGGAGGCCCCTGGGTGAGGATGAGGAGGAGACGGGGTGTGTGCATGAACCCTGGCCTCCTCTAGCTCTCATAAGGGCACACACTGTTCTGCCCAAGAAAAGATGGAAAATCTGTAAAACAGAACTCGAGGGTGGTGGAGTGGATGCAGTTGCCAACCTCCTGTGCCCATAGATGACACTCCAGACTTTCCATGCTCAGCCCAGATTCGCTCAGAGGTCCTGGCACCCCAGAGAGTCAGTGGGGGGCTCCAGCTTCCAGGATGCCTGGGGGTACAGGGGACCCACCACCTCTCAGAACAGCTGGGGGGCTGGCACACATCCTTGGCATCCACCAGCTTCATGGGGGCTGGAGAGTCCCGGCTCCCTTGCCAAGGGTGCCAGGAAGGCAGAGCAGGGGCCAGGGCTCGGGGGCAGAGGGGAGAGAACCCTGGCCTGGCCACCCATCTGGGAGTGATTTGAGAAATTCCAGTCCTCACTGGTCCTTCGAGGCTATTCTTAACTGTGGTAATTACAGGGTCAGCCTCGGCCAGTGGCACCGTGAGGTCTGGGCATCATTAACTCCTCCAGAGGCCACACTGGGACGGGGCAGGAGATGCTTGCAGGGGATGGGGACCCTGTCACTGGGGGCGGAGCCTGGAAGGCAGGAAGTGGTGGGTGGAAGTGACTGGTGCTGGGTCCCTTCACACCAATGCCTCTGCTGGGGGCCCTGCAGGGAAGGGGCTATCTAACCTAGAAAGGTCTAGAAGACAAGATGCCAGGCAGCTCCGGGCCCAGGATGGGGGACATGGGGACAGATCCTAGACATAGAGTCTGAAGGCCCGGGAGCTCTGACTCCTCAAGGCAAGGCGGGTCCCACTGACTCCTCCCTGAATCCCCAATGCCCAGAGCAGGCAGGAGGCTGAGGGCAGCCCTGACTCTGCCTCTCGCCCTCCATGTGACTTCAGGGAAGGTGCTGAATCTTGCTCACCTTTGCCTCCCTCATCTGTAAAATGGGCCTTGCCAGCTCTCAGCCCCTTCCTGGGTGTGAGAGGATGGGAGAGGGCGTCACTGTCACCCTGACCCCTACCCCTTCTCTGGGCGGCTCTCAGCCGGGGGAAGCCCTTGGCAGCAGCTCTCACTGGTATTCAGGGGGGACCTCTTTTGGGGACTCCCCGGAAGATCCCACAGCCTTCCTTACCCCCAGACACATACGCTTGCTGCTCCCAGAGCCTGGACAGGTCATTGTTGCCTGTGACTCAGTTTCCTCAGTTATGCAATGGAAGAAGGAATAAGCTTGCCAAGGACCACCCATTTCCTGGCTCTGACGTTCTCGGATCCCCCTGCCTGCGAAGATTCCAGCAAGGCCCTCATGAGTCATGGCTGAAGCTTCAGAAGGCGGATGGAGTCCCTGCCGCTCCACCCTGGCCCTGCCTGGCTACGTCTCTGAACACCCCCAGCCTCAGTTTCCCCAGCTGTGTTGTGGGTGGTCTGAACGGATGGGTCACTCATAAATGCTTGCCCTGGGCCTCCTGGTGTCTGGCTCTGGAGCCGCAGTGGGCCAAGGCCAGAGCGTGCCTGGCCAGGACCCCGCCAGGCACTGCCAAAAGCCCTCTCCACACACTTCTGGGGGCAGATGGAAGGATGAGGTGCACTTGGAGCCCCCCAGGCTGCCTGGACACCAGCCTCACCTGTGGACACACCTCAGGATAGAACACGAAAGCACATGGCTGGTGCGGAGTAGGCCGCATAAACCTCAGTGGGCCGCATAAGCCAAGGCCCACCTCCACCTCCACCTCTACCTCTACCTCCACTTCCAACCTGCCAGGCTGTCCAACAATGAGCACGCCCACCCTCCTATCATAGCCTGGAGCCTCCCTGGGCCTCAGCCCTACCAGAACATCCACAGAAAAATGAAGTGCATTCTTGCATTTCCAGACCACACCCTCTCCCTGAATGCCAAGCATGCCTGTGTCAACCCCTGGCCATGAAACCTCTGGTGACCAAGGGCCCACTCTGCTACCAGGGGCCAAAGGGGTACCAGAACACCTGTTGTAGGTGATACCTGGAAGCTTCGGGGGTACAGGGCCAGATGTCTGTTGCAAGGCCTTGCAGCCCAGATCAGGTACCCCAGAACACCCCGGAGATCAGCCCGCCTCACTGACAGGCCGGATCAGGTGCCCTTGCCAGCGGTGCCCTGGGTCATCAGCCCCCCAGCCCACCCGTGTGTCACAGCTCCTACCCTGGTGAGGTGTCCAAGGTGAGGGAGGCCAGGGCGTTGGAGAACAACCGCGTGTCCCACAGCTTCACTTCATGCTCACGCATCTGCAGGGAGGGCGAGAGAGGGGCTCAGAGGGGCCTGTCCCTCAGAGCCCCACCCGGGGGCTCCCGGGAAACCCAGTGCCTGAGGGTACAGCCTGACACAGGGCACCTGCCTCAGAGCAGGGCTTGGAATGGGGATGGGAGTCACCCCAAGGAAAGAGAGTTTGGGTTTTCATGTTCTGCCCCTTTAAGAACCCTTAGGTGACAAGGGATGAGGGGCGGTTCCCTCCATGGACTCGGTCCCTGTGGGGCCACTATAGCTCCTGGGGTCAGGCTGAGCTATTACAAATGGAATCTGCCAGTTTTCAGCAGCCGTCAGTCCCCTGAGGCTCTGAGACCCGGCTGCACAGTCAGGCCGTATATGGACAGGCCTGGAACTGGCCCTCAGTCCCCCGCCTCCCATTGGCTTTGTCCCTGCCCGAAGGGCTGGACACGTCCCCACCTGGCCATGCCCTGCTCCTCCAGGAGGAACCCCCTACCTGGTTGAATCCAGTAGACACAAGGTACTCCCGGGAGCCCGTCCATGCCAGCCGGCTATCCCTGCTGTTCTCATGGGCCTGTGTGCTCTGCAGGAGGCAAGAGGTGGACCTGAGCCCCAAGGCCCCCTGCTGGTAGGCGGGGCCCCCTGGACTGGGCCTGAGCTGGGGAACTTCTGCTGCCCACCTGCCTGAAAGCCTCATAGAGGGTGGGAAGGGCTGGTTCCTTCTCCACGTCCCCACTGGGACCAAAGGTCTCCAAAGCACCCCAGGGATCAGCCCCGCCTCCGCCCTAGCTGAGGGCAGCTCTGCGCCCAGAGGCCAACCTGACCGCTCCTCCCGAGTGTCCCTCCTCCCGAAGAGAAGGCTGCCTCGCTCCCCAGCTCCAGGCCCCTTCCCTACTGCACCAGGGGCTTAAAGGCACTGGCACTTTCTTGCCCCCATGAGCTGTGTGATCCGGGGGACGCCACACTCTCTCAAAGCGTCATTTCTCTCACTTGTGTAAGGGGCACCTGGTGCGGTGCCACCCACTTCCCAGGGCTGTTGCCATGTGGAAGGGCAGGGCTTGTGGCAAAGTGCCGTGTAAATCGGGGGATTTTGAGGATCACTGCGGCCGCCCCAGGCAGGAGGCAGGGCCTGGGACCCACCTCTGGGCAACGTCCAGAGAGCGCCAAGCAGTGCCTCTCCTGGCCCTCCCAAGGTGCTGGAGCTGCCAGCAGGAAAGCTCCTGGCCCCTGGGAGGAGAGGGAAGCTCATATGGTGGGTGGGGCCCTGTCCTCCTGGGTCCTGGCAATAGGGAGCTGAGGGGGCCAGAGGAAATGCAAACAGCTCCTCCCAGTCACCCTGGCCCCTGGAGCCTGAGACGAAGGACCCTGTTACCAAAAATAGCTCACCCCAAACCATGGCCAGCTTCCTCTGAGCTTCCCACGATCTCCTTGGGAATGAATGAGGGAGGGAAGCAGCCTGCGAGGAGCTGGCCCGGGGCCCCCTCCCCAGCCCGTGGAGGCTGACTCCAGCGTGGGAGACCATCGGAAACGGCTCCAGGTCCCGTCCTTCGAGGGGCTTTTCTCACTGTTCCCTTCCCACCAGGCTGCGGCCGGCACAGGAAGTTGGGGCTGGAGCCTGAGAACCAAGGCCCCACTGCCCTCTCTCCACGTAAGAGGGGATATCGGGTCAGGACAAGGGTCGAGCCATTGGCCAGCCCTGCCCTCGACACCCGGAGAGGGTCACAGTGTCATTCAGGCTCCTGCCTTCTCGGTGTTTAGGGTGCAAATATCCGTGTGTGCGCAGCCCACCAGGTGGCTCTTAGCTTGTCCAAAAGTCATTCATTCATTCAAGAAACACAAGGCCTCCCAGGGACCAGAGCTGTGCTAGGAGCTGGCGGTGGGGCCGGATGGTTCTCAGCTAGAGGGCAGGTGCTGGGGGGAAGCAGTGCCCCTCGCTCATCTATTTTCTCCTCATATGGATATTTGAGCCACACACTATCCGAGATGACACGGTGAACAAAATGGGAAAAGTCCCCGTGCCCGTAGAATAAACACGTCGGGGAGGCAGATGTAGGCCAAACAGAAATCAGTGTGTCATTCCATGTGACTGTGCATGCCATGGGGGAACCGCATGGTGTTAGGGGAAGAAGCTCTGGAGGTGGACCCAGGAGAGCCCCAGCCCAGCCACCACGGCCACCTTCCATGGTGAGTCAGTCACCGGCTCTGTGCCTCAGTTTCCATGTCTGTAAAAAGCACTGTAACAGAATTTACTTTTTTTTTTAACCTTTCCTGTGGTGCTGAAGGACCTACTTTTGAAGACGGCCATAAGGAGTAAGAGGGAACGCTTGTAGAAGGCTCAGGATTGTGTCTGACAAGTGTCACGTGTGCATGTCTCACAAGTAATAGCAGGGTACCGTCAGAGTGTAAGTGAGGGAAGACCTAGCGTCATTCCCACTAGGCTGTTTGAGGGTTGACAGGCGTGAGCCAGGTATGGGAACTAGCATACACAAAGAGTTGAAAACTGGATGCAGAAAGACCCGCTCAGTCAGCAGGGGGGGATGCGGGAGGTGGAGGCCGGGCCAAGCCTGCAGGATCCCCCCAGGGCTACCACTGAGCACTTTTCACCTAGGGGGCACAGACTAAGGCTAGGGGTGGGACACCCCTTGGCCTGTATCTCCCACCTTCCTAATTCACATGTGGGAAGCCACAGGCACAGAGAAAGGAAGCCATGGTGCAAAGTGGCCCAGCCCCAGCTGTCTCCTCCACTTGCACAAGAGGGACATGAGGCTCAGAGTGGTGATGAGACTTGCACAAAGTTGCGGCTAGGAGGCAGCAGGGAAGGGAGGAGGAGCCGCCCAGGACCACAGCTGGCCTAGAAACACTCTGGTTTCCAGCAAACATCCTGGGCCAGCTCTCGCTCCCTGGAGTGTTCAGCCCAGCCTGCAGAGCTCCAGGTAAGAGCTTTGGCTGCACCCAGCCACTCCCCACTGTGGGTACACGCAGCTCAGTTTGCCCAGAGACCACGGGAAGCCCCCAAGTGAGGGAGGGGGTCAGTGGCCCACCCCTTACTCTATAACTCCTTATCAATGGAGTGATCACCAGTATCAAAAATGAGAGATGGGCTGGGTGCAATGGTCCCTGCCGTAATCCCAACACTTTGGGAGGCTGAGGCGGGAGGACTGCTTGAGCCCAGGAGTTCCAGAGCACCTGGGCCACAAACTGAAAACTTCTTTCTTAGAAAAACAAACACGGCCGGGCGCGGTGGCTCATGCTTGTAACCCCAGCACTTTGGGAGGCCGAGGCGGGCGGATCACGAGGTCAGGAGATCGAGACCATCCTGGCGAACATGGTGAAATCCCATCTCTACTAAAAATACAAAAAATTAGCTGGGCGTGGTGGCGGGCGCCTGTAGTCCCAGCTTCTCGGGAGGCTGAGGCAGGAGAATGGCCTAAACCCGGGAGGCGGAGCTTGCAGTGAGCCGAGATTCAGCCACTGCATTCCAGCCTGGGCGACAGAGCGAGACTCCGTCTCAAAAAAAAAAAAAAAGGCCGGGCGCGGTGGCTCAAGCCTGTAATCCCAGCACTTTGGGAGGCCGAGATGGGCGGATCACAAGGTCAGGAGATCGAGACCATCCTGGCTAATACGGTGAAACTCTGTCTCTACTAAAACATACAAAAAAAAAAAGCTAGCTGGGCGTGGTGGCGGCGCCTGTAGTCCCAGCTACTCGGGAGGCTGAGGCAGGAGAATGGCATAAACCCAGGAGGCAGAGCTTGCAGTGAGCTGAGATCCGGCCACTGCACTCCAGCCTGGGCGACAGAGCGAGACTCCGTCTCAAAAAAAAAAAAGAAAAAAAAGAAAAACAAACACTAGGCCGGGCACAGTGGCTCATGCCTATAGTCCTAGCACTTTGCGAGGCTGAGGCGGGGGGATCACGTGAGGTCAGGAGTTCAAGACCAGCCTGGCCAACATGGTGAAACCGCATCTCTACCAAAAATACAAAAATTAGCTGGGAATGGTGGCAGGCGTCTGTAATCCCAGCTACTCAGGAGGCTGAGGCAGGAGAATCACTTGAACCTGGGAGGCGGAGGCTGCAGTGAGCCGAGATTAAGCCCTTGCACTCCAGCCTGGGTGACAGAGCAAGACTCTATCTCGAAAAAAAAAAAAAAAAAACAACTAGCTTGACGTGGTGGTGCATGCCTGTAGTCCCAGCTACTAGGGAGGCCGAGGCAGGAGGATTGCTTGAGCCCAGGAGGTCAATGCTGCAGAGAGCCGTGATGGCGCCACTGCACTCCCGCCTGGGTGACAGAGCGAGACCCGTTTGCCAGCCTCAGCAAGCCTCAGAGAAGAGCCCTCTCTCCAGCTCCTCATTCTCCTGGGTAGCAGGCAAGAACAGGGGCTGCAGCTGAGACCCAGGCATCGTTACCCTGCATCCCCGAGGCCCCCCACAACCTGGTTCTGAGAACAGGAGGGGCTGTGGCAGGGCAGAAGCAGTGCCAGCCCCGTAGGGGGTGAGGAGGGGAGGCGTATGCCCACCCCTTCCTCACCATGACAACACTTCCTATGCAGGGCAGGAGGGTTCCAGGAGCAACCCTGGCTCCCTGCTTGGGTAAGGGGACCTGCTTTAATAGTAAGACGCCCCCACTCACTCCCTTCTCTCCTCTGAGGCTCACCACCCCCAACTGGCCTGTCTGATGCACTGGGGTTCCTAGAGGGCTCAGTCTGGGGCCCCCTCCCACCCAGACAAGGGTTCTAAGTCCTCCACACTCATCTGTGGCTGCCACTTCCCCAGAACAGCCTGGGCTCCAGAGCCTAACCCAGCCCCAGCTAGGCCAGTTGTATAGGGAAGGGGCGGCAGTGGGGGTCTGGGCGGTTCCACAATCAGATGGGCGAGCCTGCCTGTCACCCTGAGGTGGGACCCTGGAGAAGCCACAGAACCATCTGACCCTTGGGGTCTACACCTCCAAGGAAGTGGAATATGCCAAGTGCCTGGCGCATAACAAAGGCTCATACATGCAGTCTAAGAACCAAGCAGGGGTGTGAGCAGGAGGAGTCACCCCAGGGTCCCCTGCTCCAAGCTCATGCCTGAGGCAGGGCTCCAACAAGACAGTGGAGGGCGGACTCCCTGGCCCACTCCGGGCTCTGGGACAGCACCAGGGCTCAGGTGGGGTGGACCCACAGAGGACAGAGGTTGCATGGAGGGCAGGCGGCTCCGCTCCCTGACCCCCAGCCACACCCCACCAGGCAGGAAGGAGGATTGCCAGAGAAAGTGCTCCCAGAAGGCCTCTCCCTCAAGTCGGCCCCTCGGCTCACACCGGCCCTGGCTGCCAGCAGCGGTTTTCCTAATAGAAGCCAGGTGTGGGCCAGATGCCCTGGGCGGAAGTGGGGGGCAGGGCCACACGGAGAGCGGCATTCCAGGCCTGCTGCCCCCGCACCAGGGCCCGAGCACAGGCCCCAGCCAGCAGCTGGAGGGGTGGGAGCCACCCACGCTCTTCCCAGGTCTCCTCGCCCCAAAGCCCCGCAGGGGGGCTCCCTCCAGAACCAGATCCTCTCTCTCTCTTCGAGGAGCTGGGAGCCCCTTGGACAGCAGCCACTCTATCCCCACCTCGGCATCAGTCACCGCCCCCAGCCCTGCTGGAAGAGGAGGGGAGAGAGGAGGAAGGCTGGGAAGAGGGGGCGGAGGAGGGGAGAAGAGGAAGAATCACGTGGGCCCAGCAAGCTGGCTCAGAGCCATGCCTGGTAGGTCAGGGGCAGAAGCATAGGTGCCCCAGCAGTGCCCTGGGCTCTGGAGAGGAGAGTGCAACCTGAGAAAGTGAAGGAGGCCGGAGGAAGCCTCCGTGGCGCCTTCAAGCTGAGCCTGGGCCCCGCTTTCTGGGCAAAGGCTTGGAGGTCAAAGAAAGCTACCCAGTGAGGATACCGCGCACACCCACACTGCCCTGAGATGCAGACAGCCACCATCTACCAAGCCCAGGTCCCGCATGACGAAGAGGTCAGCCAGCCTCACCAACAAGTATGACCAGGGTGTGGCCAAAACCACTCTGCCTGGCTAGTTTCACCGGTTAAATGGGAGTCCTCTCAATCTTCAGCTGGACAAAAGTGGAACTGACTGTACCGTTTGGACTAAAAAACTGCAATCTTCCATGTGACTGGGTTTCTCTCCTCAGTCTTGTGTGTGTAGGGGGCTCTGGGGCTCCAGTCTAACGCTAGTTTGGTTTGGGCTAGTAGTTTGCCCTCGACCCCAGGTGAGGAAAAAGTCCTAGAAATGGGGAGGGGGTATCTGTGATGGGCCTAGGTCTTTGCTGGGGAGCTCCTCTCCTGAGCTAACAGCAGGACCCTAAACTTCACCTTCCTCAGGAAAGAAGCTTCCTCAGCTTCTGGAAAGTTCTTTTTAGAAATGTAAATCCACGGCCAGGCGCGGTAGCTCACGTCTATAATCCTAGCACTTTGGCAGGCCGAGGCAGGCGGATCACAAGGTCAGGAGTTCCAGATCAGCCTGACCAACATGGTAAAACTCTGTCTCTACTAAAAATACAAAAAAATTAGCTGGGCGTGGTGGCGGGCGCCTGTAGTCCCAGCTACTCGGAAGGCTGAGGCAGGGGAATGGCATGAACCCAGGAGGCGGAGTTTGCAGTGAGCCGAGATCGCGCCACTGGACTCCAGCCTGGGCGACAGAGCGAGACTCTATCTCCCCCGCAAAAAAGAAATATAAATCTACTCATCGTACTTCCTGCTTAAAACTCTCTAAAGGCGGCCGGGCACGGTGGCTCACGCCTGTAATCCCAGCACTCTGGGACGCCGAGGCAGGAGGATCACGAGGTCAGGAGATTGAGACCATCCTGGCTAACACGGTGAAACCCGGTCTCTACTAAAAATGCAAAAACAAAATTAGCCGGGTGTGGTGGCAGGCGCCTGTAGTTCCAGTTACTTGGGAGGCTAGGGCAGGAGAATGGCGTGAACCCGGGAGGCGGAGCTTGCAGTGAGCCGAGATCGAGCCACTGCACTCTAGCCTGGGCGACAGAGTGAGACTCCATCTCAAAAAATAAATTAAAAAAAAAAATTACCTAATGGCTTCCCACAGCCCAGGTGACCACGGGCCTGTTTCCCCCAGCACCGCTCGCGCAGACTCCGCAGACGAGCCTGTCCTCCTCCAGGCCATCTGTGCCTGCCCCCTTGGCATTACTCAGGCCTCCGCTCCCCAGCCAGTTACTCAGGGAAGCACTAAACCAGCCCAGCAAGAGAAGCCCCCAGCAACTACCCCGGGACAGGGCCCTGTCCCAGGATTGTTGCTCCTGCCTACAAGGTCTCTGTAGGGCGAATGAATGGTGCCCCAGTGGCTGGATGCCTGCAGCATGAGCCAGGTCCCAGCTTCCCCGCTCGGAACTGAAATGGCCACGCACATTCCATGCACAGACACAAACCAAAACACGCTCAGTTCCTGGAGCCTGTACGTTTTGATAGGTCCCACCCGGGGTCTTCCTGCAGAGGACAGGAGCTATTTCTTTTTGGCTCCTCTGCAGCTGGTCTCTGCTGACCGTGCCAGGGTGAAGGGCTCAAAGGAAGGAAGTGGGGATCTCAGATCACTGACTGAAGCCACAGGATGGCCTCCGTGGAGAGCCTGGGGGAAGCTTAGCTCTGCCCACCCTGTGATCAAAGCCAGGCCCTCCCAGGACCCAGAACACACTTCACAGGAAGAGCTCCCAGCAGTGATGGCCCACCTCCTGGGGACCCCTGGTGCTGCGGACATGTCCGCCAGGACCCCAGGCCTGCCCTTACCTCCACCTGCTGGAACCACTGGGTCCTCAGCCTCAGCGGAGGCTTCAGCCCACCCCGGCTTGCCCACACAACTCACCTGAGAGGCCTGCGGCTGTGTTCTGGGGTCAAAGATCCGCAGCTGCTTGTCCTGGAAAAGCAGAGAGGAGGAAACAACTTGCAACTAGGGCTGGAGGGTCCCTGGAAGCCAGCCTGTCCTCCCACCCGCCAGCTCTGAGCAGCCCATCCCCAGCACACAGGGCTGGCATCACACACCAGGGCATCCCTCCTCAGCCCTGTTTCTCCTTCTCAGCACAGCAGCAGGCCCCACCCAGTCCCCCAAAAAAGCAAGCTCAGCAAGCAGTGTTCAGCTTCCTGAGACCTACTCCACACCAGGCATACCAGACACTCGACCCCTCCTAGTCTTCCAACTACCCTATGAAGTGGTACTATCACCATGACCCCTCACAGACAGACAAATGGAGGTCCAGAACCAAACTCTAGGCTGTCAGTGCCCTACACATGCTCAGCCCTATGCTAGGCCCAGCCTGGAGAGGCTCACGTGACGACCTCATTTCTGCACTTACAGAATTTAGCATTTAACCAGGAAAATGAGCTTACACTTCCAAACCATCCATTCAGCAGTAACTGATTCAGATTATCTAAAGGGAGGATGGAAACAGACAAAAAGCAGAAAAAAATGTATTGAAATAAAACACCCATACTTTGTATAGGACCTTCTTTCTGTGGAACAATCTGTGTGTGTGTGCATGCACACGTGTGTGTACACAAACATGCACCACGTTTGGCCATAATAAATTAAGTGCAAAAGGAAGTTGTAGAATAACATGGCATAGCGTGATTCTACTGTGGTAAAAATCAACAAAAATCTCCATTTGTGTGACCATGATCCTGTTTGTTTTCACTGTTACACAGCTGTCATACAGCCCATACATTTTACACGTTTGCTGAGCAAGGAGAAAGGTCTAGACTAACACAGGCCGCTGTGCTAATGCTGGGTACCAAGGGTGGGGAAGGTGGGGGCTGGTTAACTTTTTCTTTTTACATCTTAGCACAGGTCTATTTTGTTTCATTCAGCATAGATTCCTGTTTTCATATTTTGAAAAACAGTAAACAATTTGAATTTGAAATGAAAAACAACACCAACCAGGCATAGTGGCTCGCGCCTGTAATCCCAGCACTGTGAGGCTTAAGGTGGGCGGATCACCTGAGGTCAGGAGTTCGAGGCTAGTCTGGTCAACATGGTGAAACCGCGTTTCTACTAAAAATAAAAAAATTAGCTTGGCGTGGTTGCAGGCGCCTGTAATCCCAGCTACTCAGGGGGCTGAGGCAGGAGAATCGCTTGAACCCGGGAGGCAGAAGTTGCAGTGAGCTGAGGTTGTACCACTGCACTCCAGCCTGGGCAACAGAGTAAGACTCCGTCTCAAAAAAAAAAAAAAAAGAAAAACAACATCCTTTGCACCAGCACACACTAAAAAAAACTTGAAATACACATGCTCCTCAAAATACAATGGAGTTACATCCCAATAAACCCATCTTAAATTGAAAATACAGTAAGTATGGCCAGGAGCAGAGGCTCATGCCTGTAATCCCAGCACTCTGGGAGGCCGAGGCGGCAGATGACTTAAGGTCAGGAGTTCGAGACCAGTCTGGCCAACAAGGTGAAACCCCGTCTCCATCAAAAATACAAAAATGAACCAGGCATGGTGGCAGGCACCTGTAATCCCAGCTGCTCGGGAGGCTGAGGCAAAACTGCTTGAACCTGGGAGGCAGAGGTTGCAGTGAGCCAAAATCATGCCACTGCACTCCAGCCTGGGTGACACAGCAAGACTCTCTCACTCACACACACACACACACACACACACACACACACACACACACACACACAAAGGCCAGGCCCAGGGGCTCACGCCTGTAATCCCAGCACTTTGGGAGGCCAAGGTGGGCAGATCACCAGGTCAGGAGATCAAGATCATCCTGGCTAACACGGTGAAACCCCGTCTCTACTAAAAATACAAAAAATTAGCTGGGCGTGGTGGCGGGCGCCTGTAGTCCCAGCTACGGGAGGCTGAGGCAGGAGAATGGCGTGAAGCTGGGAGGCGGAACTTGCAGTGAACCGAGATCACACCACTGCACTCCAGATTGGGCGACAGAGCAAGACTCCCGTCTCAAAAAAAAAAAAGAAAAAAGAAAAGAAATATATATTAAGTAAAATTTGCAGACCAGAGAGTCTTTGTTCAAAGAATCACCAGTGCTTAAAGTGTGAAAACTTGTGGTTGTGTATCACTTTCACACCATCGTAAAGTAAAAAAATTGTAAGTCAGGGACAATCTGTACTTAGTTGTAAATCTAGTGAAATATATACAAGATTTATATGAGGACAATTGCAAAACTTTGAGGAAAAAACCAAAGAAGATCTAAATAAATAGGTAGTACATGTTCATAGATATAGAATCTCAATACCGTCAAAAAGTCAGTTATTCTCAACTTTATCTATAAATTCAACAGAGTCCCAATCAAAATTCCAGTAAATTATTTTGTGGACAAACTGATTTTGAAGTTTCTATGAAGAAACAAAAGACACAGAATAGCCAACCAGGTGCAGTGGCTCCCGCCTGTAATTCCAGCACTTTAGTAGCAGCCCAAGGCTGGTGGATCATTTGAGGTTAAGAGTTGGATGATCAGCCTGGCTAACACGGTGAAACGTCATCTCTACTAAGAATACAAAAAAATTAGCCGGGCGTGGTGGCACACGCCTGTAATCCCAGCTACTCGGGAGGCTGAGTCAGGAGAATCACTTGAACCCGGGAGACGGAGGTTGCAATGAGCTTGCAGTGAACCAAGATCGTGCCACTGCACTTCAGCCTGGGAAACAGACTGAGGCTCCGTCCAAAAAAACCCCAAAAATGCTACCGTAGGCCAGGCACAGTGGGTCCTGCCTGTAATCCCAACACTTTGGGAAGCCAAAGTGGAAGAATTACTTGAGCCCAGGAATTCGAGATCAGCCTGAGCAATATGGCAAAGTCCATAAATGGACATTTCTCTCTTTTTGTATTTTTTTTTTTTTTTGAGATGAAGTTTCACTCATCACCCAGGCTGGAGTGCAGTGGTGTGATCTCGGCTCACTGCAACCTGTGCCTCTTGGGTTCAAGTGATTCTCTTGCCTCAGCCACCCGAGTAGCTGGGAACACAGGTGCCCGCCACCACGCCCGGCTAATTTTTTGTATTTTTAGTAGAGTCAGGGTTTTGCCATGTTGGACAGGTTGGTCTCGAACTCCTGACCTTAGGTGATCTGTCTGCCTTGGCCTCCCAAAGTGCTGGGATTATGCGTGTGAGTCACTGTGCTTGGCCTTTTGTTTGTTTGTTTTTGAGACAGAGTCTCACTCTGTTGCCCAGGCTGGAGTGCAGTGGCGTGATCTTGGCTCACTGTAAGCTCTGCCACCCAGGTTCCCGCCATTCTCCTGCCTCAGCCTCCGGAGTAGCTGGGACTACAGGCGCCCGCCACCACACTCGGCTAATTTTTTGTATTTTTAGTAGAGATGGGGTTTCACCGTGTTAGCCAGGATGGTCTCAATTTCCTGACCTCGTGATCCTCCCACCTCGGCCTCCCAAAGTGCTGGAATTACAGGCATGAGCCACCGCACCTGGCCTTTTGTTTGTTTGTTTTTGAGACAGAGTCTCGCTCTGTTGCCCAGGCTCAAGTGCAGTGGTGCAATCACAGCTCACTGCAAATCAACCTCCTGCACTTAAGCGATCCTCCCACCTCTGCTTCCCAAGTAGCTGGGACCACAGGCACAAGCTACCAGGCCCTGCTAATGTTTTAATTTTTCTTTTGTAGAGATGAGGTCTCATTACGTTGAGCAGGCTGGTTTTGAACTCCTGGCCTCAAGTAATCCTTCTGCCTCAGCCTCCCAAAGGGATGGCATTACAGGTGTGAGCCACCAGGCCTGGTTTAAATATACGTTTTTAAAATATATATATAGAAACGGCCAAAAAGCATATGAAAAAGTGTTCAATATCACTAACCATTAGAGAAATACAAACCCAAACCACAATAAGATATCCCCTGACACCCATTAGGATGCCTATTACATTTTTAAAAATAGCAAGTGTCAGGCTGGGCACGGTGGCTCATGCCTGTAATCCTAGCACTTTGTGAAGCCAAGGTGGGGAGAATCACTTGTGGTCAGGAGTTCGAGACGAGCCTGGCCAACATGGTGAAACCCTCTCTCGACTGAAAATACAAAAATTAGCTGGGCGTGGTGGTGTGCACCTGTAATACCAGCTACTCAGGAGGCTGAAGCAGGAGAAGCACTTGAACCCAGGAGGTGGAGGTTGCAGTGAACTGAGATCGTGCCACTGCACTCCAGCCCGGGCGACAGAAAGAGACTCTATCTTGAAAAAAAAAAAAAAATAGCAAGGCTGGGTGCAGTGGCTCACACCTGTAATCCTGACACTTTGGGAAGCCAAGGTGGGTGGATCACAAGGTCAGGAATTCAAGACCAGTGTGGCCAACATAGTGAAACTCCGTCTCTACTAAAAATACAAAAATTAGCCAGGTTTGGTGGTGTGTGCCTGTATTCCCAGCTACTGGGGAGGCTGAGACAGGAGAATCGCACGAACCCAGCAGGCAGAGATTGCAGTGAACCGAGATGGCACCATTGCACTCCAGCCCAGGTGACAGTGCAAGACTCTGTCTCAAAGAAAAAAAGAAAGCAAGTGTTGGTGGGTATGTGAAGTTAGAACCCTTGCACACTGTTGGTGGGATTGTAAAATGGTGCAATTGCTATGGAAAACAGTATGGCAATTCCTCAAAAAATTAAAAGTAGACCTATCATGTGTTCCAGCAGCCCCACTTCTGGGTACCTATCCAAAAGAACGGAACGCAGGCCACAAAGAGGTATTTGCACACCTGTGTTCATAGGAGCACTACTCGCAATAGCCAAGAAGTGGAAACAACCCAAGATCTACTGATTGATAAATGGATCAACAAAATGTAGTCTGCGCGTCCTACACAGCCTTCAGAGGCAAGGAAGTCCTACTGCACACGGCAACAACCAGTAACCCCTGACGACGCAGCATTTCACGATGCTCAGAGAAATCAGTCAGCCCCAAAAGAACAAACAGTATATGACTCCGCTCATGTGAGGCATCTAAAGTAGTCAAATTATACATACACAAAGTGGAACGGCAGTTCCTAGGGGCTGGGAGGTAGGGCAAAGGGGAACTGCTGTTTAATGGGTATAGAGTTTCAGTTCTGCAAGATGAGAAAGTGATCAAATCTGTTTCACAACAGTGTAAATATACTTAACGCTACTGAACTGTACACTTAAAAATGGTTAAGATGGTGATTTTTGGCACTTTGGGAGGTCAAGGCAGATCATTTAAGCCCGGGAGTTTGAGACGAGCCTGGGCAACATAATGAGATCCCTGTCCCTACAAAAAATTAAAAATAAAAAAAGTAGCCGGGTGTGGTGGCACGTGCCTGTAGTCCTAACTACACGGGAGGCTGAGGCACGAGAATCACTTGAACCCGGGAGGCGGAGATTGCAGTGAGCTAAGATCACGCCACTGCGCTCCAGCACTGTAATAATGATGATGATAATAAGAATAATAATAGTTTGCCATTGGTTCCTCAATTGAAACAACGTACCACACTCACACAGGATGTTCGTCACAGACACTAGGGGAGGAGGTAAGGAATATGGAAAACCCTTGTACTACTTGCTCGCTTTTTTTGTAAACTTAAAACTGTTCTAGAAAATAGTCTATCAATTAAAACAACCCAAAAAGAAATGCAGGAGAAAACCAAGTGAATTCCCACTCCACAGGCAGCCCCTCCCTGGGGGATGAGTAGCCTCCCCGCTATTACCAAGCTCGAGGCTAAGTGCTGGACTCTGGGGCCTGGAGGTTGTCATGGGAAACTGCGGAGAAGAACTTAGACCTGGTCGTGGAAGGACAAACAGAGCTTGTGCTGGGAAGGGAAAGGCATTCGAGGAAGGTAAAATAGCATGAGCAAAGAGGTGGAGAAAGCAGCTTGCTGGTGTGTGGTGTTGGGGGAGGAGAGGCCACGTGAGGAGGCAGATGGTGGGAACCAAAGGGGCCGTGGGCACATGCATGGCTGGCAGAGGTGGGGACCTGTCTGGAGAAGGCCTCAAAAGCCAGGTCTCCCTGGTCTGCCTCGGCAGGGCCCCGGTTTTATGCCGCTCCTGGCAAAGCCCTGCCAGCTGCAGTTTACCAAGGACCTGCTACATGCCAGGCGGGCACCAGGTACAGTCCAGGGGCTGGCTCTTAACACTCCACTACTCCACAGCCTCGGGTTCAGAGGGATGGCGAGAGACAGAGAGAGGAGGATGAGAGACAGAGGACAGAGACCAAAGAGAGAACAGCGAGGGACAGTGAGGGATGAGAGAGGACAGAGAGGGATAGAAACAGAGGACAATGACAGAGCAGGCCAGACAAAGCAACTAGAGATCAAGGACAGAAAGAGGGGACAACAGGAGACAGGCAGGACACAAGGGACAGCAAGTGACAGAGGCTCTAAGGAGATGAAGGGCAGGACTTGACATCCAGCAGCCAGTGCTACTCCTGCCCCACGGAGCTGCAGAGACCTACAGCCTGCATCCCGATGCCAACACCACCACTGACCAGCTATGACGTGGGCAAGCCCCCGAGCCCCCTATGGTTTATTTTTATTTTTTTGTTTGAGCTTTTAGTTTGTTTGTTTGTTTTGAGATGGAGTCTTGCTCTGTCGCCCAGGCTGGAGCACAATGGCGTGATCTCGGCTCACTGCAACCTCTGCCTCCGAGGTTCAAGCGATTCTCCTGCCATAGCTTCCCGAGTAGCTGGGATTACAGGTGCATGCCACCATGCCTGGCTAATTTTTGTATTTTTAGTAGAGGCGGGGTTTCACTATGTTGGCCAGGTTGGTCTCGAACTCCTGACCTCAGGTGATCCGCCTGCCTTGGCCTCCCAAAGTGCTGGGATTACAGGCGTGAGCCACTGCGCCCAGCCAGTTTGGTGTGTGTGTGTGTGTGTGTGTTTTTTTTTTTTTTTTTTTTTAAAGAGACAGGGTCTTGCTTCGTTGCCCAGGCTGGAATTAAGTGGTTCAATCCGAGCTCACTTCAGCCTCGAACTCCTGGGCTCAAGCAATCCTCCTGCCTCAGCCTGGGACCACAGGCGTGTGCCACCAATGCCTGGCTAATTTTTGCATTTTTTTTGTAGACATGGAATTTTACCATGTTGCCCGGGCTGGTCTTGAACTCCTGGGCTCAAAAGATCCTCCCACCTCGTCCTCCCAAAGTGCTGGGATTACAGGCATGAGCTAGCGCCCGGCCACCCGCCCAGCTCTGTGAACTGTGAGGATGCGGACAGCGCCACCCCTGGGCAGGCTGGGTGCTGGGGCTAAGGGCGGAACTCACAGCACACACTCCACGAGGGCAGCTGGGCCACCGGGTGCAGGAGCTTAACGTGGGGTCCAAACCAGAGTTCAGAGTGAGCATTGAGGCTGCTCTGGCGCACTGGAGAGGAACTGGGCTGCAGAGGCCACATCCTCCCCCGCTCACCAGGGCTCAACTGTGCCGGGAATAAGGAGAGCAGCCGGCCGAAATGGGCCATCCGTGAGGAGCGCGCGCCCCCTAGCGGCCTCCTGCCCCTTCTCTCCATCCGGCCCCGTCACCGCAGTGGGAGGAGCTGAGAGGGAATAGGAGGGGGCTTTGGTGGTCCCGGGAGGCAGACCTGCTCACACAGCGGCAGGACAGGAGTGGGAATCAGGGGCACGGAGGCTTCCCCGCCAGGAAGGAGATGGGGCAGGGGTGGGGGCACACTGTGGTGGGAAGTCCCATGATCCCTCCACCCCTATCCCCATCAGGCAGCCCGTGGCATGAGCAGCTCCAGTGCGGAAACCCAGAGCCAGGTGCCGCACCCAGCCCAAAGAAGGGCTCAGGCTCGCTCCTGCTGCCGGGTGGGTCCATCCAGCAGCTCCAGCCACAGCTCAGGACAAGCCCTCGCTCTGTGCACACTCATGGGCATCACCGGCTGCCCTACTACAGTCAGGCCGCCCCCCACTCCCGGCTCCATACTGCCAGGGTTTCCAGTGTAGAATACCCCACTAGGACTCCGATATACCCGCTTTACAGCAAAAGGAGGCGGCAGCAGACCCAGGGCTGAGGTACCCATTGGCCCTAGACTGTGCTGACGGGTGCGGCTTGGAGGCAATGCTGCATCCCCACAGGTGGAATTCCTAGGTCCAGGAACCAGGGAAAGGAGCGGGAGTTGGTCCACTAAGCATCACTCCCACGACCCACTTGGGACATGTGTGCTTCTCGTCCCTGCAACTTTAAGCTCTGGGTTTAGTGGGGGAAACACGTCCACTGGGGAAGCAGCAGGAGCTCCTCCATACTGTGGACTCCTCTGACTCTTCCTGCAAGACGCCAGCAAGCAAGCAGAAGAGAGGCCAAGCCAGTGGCCCACGGGGTTGCTCACTGTCCTTCCCTGCACAGCTGTGACGGTAAATGGGGCTCGGACTCCCAGGAGGAGGACCTGGACCACCACACCAGTGACAGAGGGGCAGACAGTTTCTCAAAGAAAGGAGATGTCACAGTCCCAAGGCAGCCATCCCTGAGTCCTGCTGAGACTGCCCGGGCCATCCCCTCTGCCCGTCCCCTCTTTCACAGCCAGGGCTCATCCCTCAAGGACTGGCCTTGAGCTCACTCTGCCTGGGAAGCCGTCCCCAGCAGGGTTAGGCCAGAGCACGCATATCAGGTCTCCCCAGAGCTCAGGTCTCCCCAGAGCTCAGAACCTTATTGGTCCCCAGAGCTCAGTCCAGTGTCTGGGACTCTCTGCTCAACAACCACCACAAAGGAAAAGCTGATCAAGACAGGGAGAGGGGCTTCTACAAAAGCGGAGTACAGAAAAGAAAGTTAGACTAGGGTCCTTCCAAGTATGCAGAGCCCTGGGGCAGGATGCTCAGGTCTGGTTGGCCTCCTTGCCTTGCTAGCTCCTGTTGGGCTCCATCCCCAGGCCTCTCGGCCATTCTTCATGTGTCTTCAGGCTTGGCACACCTCCAGAAGGGCCCTGACGGGTGCCCTCATTCCCAGCAACCCCGACAGGTCTTCAGAGACCCTTGGCGGTACCCACGGCTGCCTCCCTGGGGAAGCTCTTTGGCCCTGGTCTCAGGGCCCAGCCCGGTCCTGGCTTTCCTCCTCCCACCTCCTCCCCTGCAGGCTCTCCTCATCCCTTCCTAGGGGTAGCACTATGTGGTCAGCATATCAAACAAACAGGACCTTTTCACCTGCAGCCAGATTCTGCTCACAGCCCGTCCGGCCAGACTCCACTGACACCTCCAGGTACCACCGGCAGCTCAACGAGGCTACTGCCACCCTGGAGCAGCTCTGCCCAGAACATTCACACCAGGTGCCCCTCTAGCGCCCCCTCCCTGCCACAGCACGTCCCCTTCCCAGTGACAGGCCTCTCCTACTGCCTCAGGACCACCATGCCTCCCACCCAACCCTTCTCCAACATTGGCTTCCTCCTCCCAGAGGTCTCCGCCACCCCCGGCAGAGAACAGCTCTCACCTCCCTGCAGGCTGTCCCACATCCCCCTGTAGACGCTGCCCCTCCTGCCACGCACCGTCCACGCGGTTCCTAATGCAAATCTGCTCTCCTCACTATACCACCTGCCCTACTCTGGCCTTTAACACTTCATTGCCACTGGGCGCAGTGGCTCACGCCTATAATCCAAGCACTATGGGAGGCCAAGGCGGGCAGATCACGAGGTCAGGAGATCGAGACCACGGTGAAACCCTGTCTCTACTAAAAATACAAAAAATTAGCCGGGCGAGGTGGTGGGCGCCTGTAGTCCCAGCTACTCGGGAGGCTGAGGCAGGAGAATGGCGTGAACCCGGGAGGCAGAGCTTACAGTGAGCCGAGATCACGCCACTGCACTCCAGCCTGGGCGACAGAGTGAGACTCTGTCTCAAAAAAAAACAAAAAAACAAAAAAACACTTCATTGCCTTCCCATTACCGCTACGGCAACAGGTACAACCCTTACTCACCACCCAGCACCCGCCTGCCCCGCACCCGCCTGTCCTAGTCCCAGATCCCTGCCTGAGGCCATGTATCCCTGGCCTGTCCAACCAGCTCAAAGCACCATGTCCCTCTTGCAGAGCCCGGGTCACGGATCCTCTTGCCTGTACTGTCCTTGACGGAAGTCACCTCCCTAGCAACTGGGGCCTGGCCCAGCACCTGTGGCCAAACGCTGCCTAACAAGAGTCTCACGGAAAGGCTGGCGGTTAGGACAGACCAGATGGGGTCAGAGGAGGCTGGCTGAGGGTGGGGATGTCAGGGCGCAAACCAGGGACCAGCATGGGCTCTCATCTGACAGGGGTCCAGGCAAGGTAGGGACTTCCAGATGTAGGTGAGCGGGGGTGTGAGGGGCAGCTAGGGGGCAGGGCACACAGGTAACCATCCTGACCTCAGTGCTCCGCTGCCCCCTAAACAACAAGCCTGGAAGGCCCAGCCCAGGGGGTCCCAGCCCAGGAGACCAGCACAGAGCCCCACAGGGGCTCCCCGCCTGCCTGCTTACCTTGCACGCCGTGCCCACCAGGGCTCCGTCCCAGCTCCAGATGGCGCTCTGCACCAGGTCCCCATGGGCCACCAGCTCTGCAGAGAAGCAGTCACAGTTAGGCTCCGGGCAGCGAGGGCACCAGGGAAGTGGGTGGGGGCGGGCCTTGCTGGGGCAAACTCTCAGAGCAAAGGCAGCAGCTACGAGGATCCTTTTCAGCCAAGGGGGTAAGGGCAGCAGCTCCTCCCAGACAGGCTTCCCCTGCACCACAGGCTGCTTCCTTTACCCCACCTTTGTGTAGCTGTACATCACTCAACTACCTTCCAAGGCTCCCTGCTCCTGGCCTGGCTCTCTCATCCCTCCCAGGCTCACTTCCAACATAGCTCCCACCCCATAGGATCACTCCCACCCTAAGCCTCTACACCTGCCATCTATACTCTCTCCCGCTAGTGTGAGGTATTAAAATACATCTCTACATCCTCTGCAACTCCTGTTCCAGGTTAAATTGTGCTCCCCTAAAAAGATGGTGAAGTCCTAACCCCCACTACTTTTCGGAGACTTGCTCTGTCACCCAGGCTGGAGTGCAGTGGTGCGATCTCAGCTCACTGCAATCTCTGCCTCCTGGATTCCAGCAATTCTCCTGCCTCAGCCTCCCAGGTAGCTGGGAATATAGGCACCTGCCACCATGCCCGGCTAATTTTTGTATTTTTAGTAGAGACGAAATTTCACCATGTTGGCCAGGCTGGTCTCAAACTCCTAATGTCAAGTGATCCGCCCACCTCAGCTTCCCAAAGTGCTGGGATCACAAGCATGAGCCACCGCGCCCGGCCTATTATTATTTTTTGAGACAGCATCTTGCTCCGTCATCCAGGCTGGAATGCAGTGGTGTTATCATAGCTCACCGAAGCTTTCACCTCCTGGGGTTCAAGTAATCCTCCCACCTCAGTCTCCCGAGTACCTGGGACACAGGTCATGCCACCACGCCTGGCTAATTTTTTAATTTTTTGTAGAGATTGTATCTCACTATGTTGCTCAGGCTGATTCTCAAAATCTTGGGCTCAAGCAATCCTCCCGTTTTGGCCTCCCAAAGTGCTGGGATTACAGGTGTGAGCCATGGCGCCTGTCCAAGAAGGTTTTTTTGTTTTTTGTTTTTTTCTTTTTTTTTTTGAGACGGAGTCTTGCTCTTGTCACCCAGGGTGGAGTGCAAAGGCACAATCTAGGCTCACTGCAACCTCCGCCTCCTGGGTTCAAGCAATTCTCCTGCCTCAGCCTCCCGAGTAGCTGGGATTACAGGCACCTGTCACCATGCCCGGCGGCTAAGTTTTTGTCTTTTTAGTAGAGACGAGGTTTCACTATGTTGGCCAGGCTGGTCTCGAACTCCTGACCTTGTGATCCGCCCGCCTCGGCCTCCCAAAGTGCTGGGATTACAGGCGTGAACCACCACGCCCAGCCAAAGTTATTTTTTATTTTTATTTTTTTGAGACTGCGTCTCACTGTGTCACCCAGGCTGGAATGCAGTGCTGCAATCTCGGCTCACTGCAACCTCTGCCTCCTGGGTTGGAGCAATGCTCTTGCCTCAGCCTTCTGAGTAGCTGGGATTACAGGTGTGCGCCACCATGCCCAGCTAATTCTTGTATTTTTAGTAGAGATGGGGTTTTGCCATGTTGACCAGGCTGGTCTTGAACTCCTGACCTCAGGTGATCCACCCACCTCGGCCTCCCAGAGTGTTGGGATTACAGGCATGAGCCACTGCGCCCAGCCGTTATTTTTTTAAATGGAGAAAAACAACAGGAAAATAAAAAATAAAAAAAAAAAAACAGCTAAGAGGATGAAACTGATGGCTACGGAGAGCAAAGAGAGATGGAGTGTTTATTACAGCCTCATAGAATCTTAAAACTTGGCCTGGCACGGTGGCTCAAGCCTGTAATCCCAGCACTTTGGGAGGCCGAGACGGGCAGATCACGAGGTCAGGAGATAGAGACCATCCTGGCTAACACGGTGAAACCCCGTCTCTACTAAAAAATACAAAAAACTAGCCGGGTGAGGTGCCGGGCACCTGTAGTCCCAGCTACTCGGGAGGCTGAGGCAGGAGAATGGCGTAAACCCGGGAGGCGGAGCTTGTAGTGAGCTGAGATCCGGCCACTGCACTCCAGCCTGGGCGACACAGTGAGACTCTGTCTCAAGAAAAAAAAAAAAAGAATCTTAAAACTTTTACACTATGTAAGTGTAAAACTTTGGTATCTGTTTTTACATTTATGTTACCAAACATGCCAACAAAGAAACGGAGTGCTGTCCAGAGTTGGACTGCCCTGGGAAGGGCAGGCCAGGGTGGCCTGTACCTGTCAGAGGCTGCTGCTTGGCTGCATCCCAGACCTTCACAGTGGTGCCTGCTGCGCTCACCAGAACGCCGTCAGAGGTGGGGTGGAACTGCAGCACCTCCACTGGGAGGTCCTCGGGGCCCAGCACCACCCCGGGTGCTGAGGGCAGGGCCTGGCCGGGCCCTGACAGTCGCCAGAGTTTCACCTGCAGGAAAGACCAAGTCCGTGAGCACAGGGTTGAGGGCCTCACTGCCTTGAGCCAGCTGCTGTGACCCCAGTGAGGTCCCGTGTTGGAACCAGGCTGCTCCAGGAGACCACACCACTGGCCTGTTGATGGGGGGGTGCCCACCTGCCTCAGCTTGCTTGGGCCAGGGGCTGCATACCCCACATCTGAGAAAGGAGGGAGGGAATCTCAGCTCCAGGACCACGGGGCATGGTCCGAGAGTCCGGGAAGTGGCTCTGCTGTTTCTGGCAGCCTCCCTGCCTGCTGTCCTTGGGCTCCAGGTCAGGTCACAGCCACGGCTCCAAGCAAGCCCTGTGGGGCCAGGAATTCAGACCAGCCCTGCAGCCCTGGGGGAGTGTGGCAGGGCTGGACTGGAAGGCAGCAGAGCCCTGTGGGGTTCGGGGTGGGGCTCAGAAGCCCTGGACTACGGGCTGGGACATAGAGCAGCTCTTCCAACTGGCTCCACTCACCGTCCTGTCAGCCGAGCCTGTGGCCAGGAGGAAGTCATCAAAGGGCGAGAAGTCCAAGTCGGTGACCAGGTCTGTGGGAGAGGAATGGCTGAACCCACCGGAATGTCCTGTTTCCAACTCAGTATGAAGCGAAGCCCAGGGCTTCCGAAGTGACACTTTGTGCGCACACAGAAACAGGCTGCAAGTCGACAAGGCCCCTCTGGACACCATGGGGGCAAACGCCACAGGCCCCTCCTGTGACATATGTCCCTGAGGGCCCTACTGAGCCAGGGTGGCCAAGGGCTCTGGCATCAGGAGGTTGGCATGAAATGGGCAGGAAGCCCCTTGAGTCACCAGGCACATGCAGGAATGCAGCCGCCCAGCCCGACCCCACCTAGGGCAGCACAGTCCGCTGCTCCTTCAGTGGTGGAACGTCCCCAGGAGTCACCTAATAAATTGCTTTTTGGTTAAGCAAGCTGGAGTTGGCTCTAGTTCTTTGCAACCAAAGAACCTGCATGGTGGCCGGGCATGGTGGCTCATGCCTGTAATACCAACACTTTGGGAAGCTAACGCAGGCGGATCACTTGGGCTCAAGAGTTTGAGACCAGCCTGGGCAACATGGTGAAACCCCGTCTCTACAAAAAATATAAAAACCAGTTGGGGCCGGGCGCGGTGGCTCAAGCCTGTAATCCCAGCACTTTGGGAGGCCGAGGCGGGTGGATCACGAGGTCAGGAGATCGAGACTATCCTGGCTAACATGGTGAAACCCCGTCTCTACTAAAAATACAAAAAACTAGCCGGGCGTGGTGGCAGGCGCCTGTAGTCTCAGCTACTTGGGAGGCTGAGGCGGGAGAATGGCGTGAACCCGGGAGGCAGAGCTTGCAGTGAGCCGAGATCACGCCACTGCACTCCAGCCTGGGAGACACAGCGAGACTCCATCTCAAAAAAAAAAAAAAAAAAAACCAGTTGGGTGTGGTGGTGGGCGCCTATAGTCACAGCTACTCAGGAGGCTGAGGCAGGAGAATTGCTTCAATTCAGGAGGCAGAAGTTGGAGTGAGCAGAGATCACACCACTACATTCCAGCCTGGCGACAGAGCAAGACCTTGTCTCAAAAATTAAATAAATAAGAACTTGAACGGCTCAGCTCCGGAGGTGGGGAGGGGTAGGTGCGGTGCACAAAGTGAGCCAGACACCAGAGGGAAAAGCGGTGGGTGGTTGCGGAGGTAGAGACTAGGCATGGAGGGTGGCTGGGGTTCGGGGTGTGAACAGGACGAGAGGCACCACCAGAGCGGGGAGCACAGCGACCACCCGCTGCTATCTGCCTCCCAACAGGGCTGAGCAGGACTGTCTTCCTCCTGGCCGCCGGAGACAGGGAAAAGACGGGACACGCCTTGGGATAGCCTTGGCCTGGAATCCCAGCTGGCAGGACCACAACAGTCCTGGGCCTAAAGCCACAGAACCTCTGCTGCCCTCAGTCTGGGGTGTGCTTGCTGGGCCCTGCAGGGCAAAGTAAGTCCCTGGGCAGGCGTAGCAGCTGGCACAGGGGGGCTGGCATCTCAGGCATGAGATGTGATAATGTAATCAAGTACTCTGAGTGCTCAGCGTGTGCCGGCACCACAGGTGCCCAAGGGCCGACATGGAGGGACCTCACTGAATCCCCATAAGGATGCAGCAGGTGGTGCTGCGGCAGCATCCCCCACTGGAGAATGAGGACACCAAAACCCAGAGAGGGTGGGTAACTGCTCCAAGTCACACAGCTGAGAGACAGGGCTGGTTTTAGAACCTGCGCTGCTCAGCATGACAGCTGCTGCCTCTCCCCACTGGAGCGGGCCCCAGCTGCCACCCCACAGCCTGGACACCAGAAAGCGCCCAGAAGTTGCTCACCCTCTGCCCCACTGGCCGCTGGGTGCAAGGGCAAGAGTGGCCCTGAGCGGAGAGGCTGAAGGAGCCCCTGAAGGCAGGGCAGCAGCCAGAGCCTCGCCTGGCCATTTCTCCCCACACCAGCACCTCTGAGGCAGAAGGGCACCTGGTGCCTCTAGGGCAGGTTCCAGGGCTGCTGGAGCTCAGCTTCCCACGAGCAGTTTCCCGGGAGGGCTGCTCATGCAGGCGAGGCTCTGAACAGCTGCAGCCACAATGAGGCTCCGGACTTGCCTACAAAACCCTGGTCCAGCTTCTATTTGGAGAGTCCTAGTAGCAGAGGGCTCACCACCTTGCAAGCATCACCAACTTGGGCTAGCTCCCTCATGGGTAAGAAGCATCAAAAAATCAAACATGAAGCCAGGCACATTGGTTCACGCCTGTAATCTCAGCACTTTGGGAGGCCAAGGTGCGAGGATCACTTGAGGCTAGGAGTTCAAGACCAGCCTGGGCAACACAGCAAAACCCAAACTCCACAAAACATAAAGAAATCAGCTGGGCATGGTGATGTGTGCCTATAGTCCTGGCTACCAGGGAGGCTGAGAGAGAGGATCCCTTGAGCTCAGGAGTTTGAGACTGCAGTGAGCTATGATTGCACTACCACACTCCAGCCTGGGCGACAGAGAGAGACCCTGTCTCTAAAAAAACAGACAAACCCAAACACAAGCTCCTATAGACCTGGGTTCTGATTCTGGCCCTGCCATAACAATGGGTAAGCTCCTAACCTTGCAGGAGTCTCAGTTTTCATAGCTATAAAATGGGTTGTTTTAAAACCTACTTCAAAGAGATTTGAGATTAGGTGAGAACAGACTTGTTATACAAGCTGCCACACAGATGTATCTCTAAAACAACATGCTACATGAAAGATGCCAGATTCCAAAGACCATGTATTATGTGATTCCGTTGACGTGAGATGTGCAGAAAAGGCCGCTCTATAGAGGAAAGGCTGGTAAACAGCTGCAAAAGGCAAGGTAGTTAAGTATTCTAGGATTTCAGGGCTCAACAGTCTCAGTCACAACTCAACTCTGCAGTTGTTGCAAGAAAGCAGCCACAGACTATACATCAATGAATGGGCGTGGCAGTGTTCCAATAAAACTGTTTACAAAAACAGGCAGCCAGCTGGATCTGGCGGTGACAGTAGTTTGCAGACCTCTGCTACAGAGGCAGGAAGCAGATCAGCTGTTGCCTGGGGCTGTGGTATCTGAGGTAGAAATGGATTAACTGCAAAGGGGCACTCGGGATCTTTTGGGGATGATGGAAACGTTCTAAAACTGGACGGCAGTGCGTGTGACTCAGTCTCTTTAATAAGAATCACCAGGCTTTTGGCCAGGTGCGGTGGCTCACACCTGTAATCCCAGCACTTTGGGAGGCCGAGGCGGGTGGATCACGAGGTCAGGAAATCAATACCATCCTGGCTGACACGGTGAAACCGTCTCTACTAAAAATACAAAAAAAAAAATTAGCCGGGCATGGTGGCGGGCACCTGTAGTCCCAGCTACTCGGGAGGCTAAGGTAGGAGAATGGCATGAATCCAAAGGCGGAGCTTGCAGTGAGGGGAGATGGCGCCACCACACTCCAGCCTGGGCGACAGAGTGAGACTCCGTCTCAAAAAAAAAAAAAAATCATCATCTGGCTCTTTACTTAAAACAGGTAATCTGACTGGGCCCCAACACTTTGAGAGGCCAAGGTGGGAGGTGGGAAGATAGCTTGAGGCCAGGAGTTCAAGACCAGGCTGGGCAACACAACAAGACCCCATTTTACAAAAAATTTTAAAAAATTAGCTGGAGGGGTGGTGACATACGCCTGTGGTCCTGATAACTTGGGAGGCTGAGGTGGGAGGATTGCTTGACCCCAGGAGGTCAAGGTTGCAGTGAGCCATGATTATGCTACTGCACTCCAGCCTGAGTGACAGAGCAAGACCCTGTCGCAAAAACAAACAAAAAACAGGTAATGTTGGCTGCGCATGGTGGATCACACCTGTAATGCCAGTACTTTGGGAGGCTCACTTGGGAGGACTGCTTGAGCCCAGGAGTTTGAGGACAGCCTGGGCAATACAGCAAGACCTTGTCTCTATATACTTTTTAAAAGTTAAAAAAAAAGTTTAGATGAGAAAACTCAGCTAACATACTTAGTACAGAGAGCACTCTCCATAAATCTTCACTGTTGTTATTAACCACCATCATTATCATCATCAGAATCCCTCCACGGCCCTGCATATCCAGCCTGAGGACCAGGCATCAACTGCCTTCCCTCACCCGAAGGCCTCCCAACAAGCAGCCAGGAATGCAGGCCAGAGACATTGGGCCCGCGGCCGCTGCAGCTGGAAAGGGAGAGGTGAGGCCAGCTGGGCCGCTCTGCCTCCATCTGAGGCGAGCAAACTGTTCCCTCAAGGCAGGCAGTCTGCCAGGCAGGCTGCTGGGCGCCCCCAGAAGCAGCTGCAGGACACAAAAGGTCTCTTTGTGACAGCCCATCTCCACCCCTGCAGCCCAGCACAGCCACCTCCTTGGAGGGCCCCGAGCAGCTGGGCTGGGGAGGATGCCTGCTGGAGAGGGGGCTCCAGGAGAAGATGGAGGGCTCAGAGCCATCCAGCGTGGAGTCCTCAGCAGGGCCAGGGAGCCAGCATCAGCCTGGAGCCTGGGGTGGCCACTGCACACCCTGCTCCATCCAGCTCACAAGCGGAGCACACAGCTTCCATCCTCTCTGCCCAGGCCGGAATGCTACAACCAGGAGAAAGCCTTCTGAGCCCCACCATTTTTTTTTTTTTTTTGAGACGGAGTCTCGCTCTGTCACCCAGGCTGGAGTGCAGTGGCACCATCTCGGCTCACTGCAAGCTCCGCCTCCCGGGTTCACGCCATTCTCCTGCCTCAGCCTCCCGAGTAGCTGGGACTACAGGCGCCTGCCACCTCGCCCGGCTAGTTTTTTGTATTTTTTAGTAGAGATGGGTTTCACCGTGTTAGCCAGGATGGTCTCGATCTCCTGACCTCGTGATCCGCCCGTCTCGGCCTCCCAAAGTGCTGGGATTACAGGCTTGAGCCACCGCGCCCGGCGAGCCCCACCATTTCTGAGAGAGTGCACAGACAGGGTGACAGGAGGGACCTGGCAAGCCATGGGGCGGTGGGGCCAGGTGAGGATGAATTTCTAGCTCTGGAGAGGGAGGTGCAAGTTTCAGGCTTCACCCACTAGTTAGACACCCACTCACCTGAATGGCAGCCCAGGTGGGCCACACGTCGCTTGTCTTCTCCTTGGCCTTGCAGAGGCACAATGCCCAGTACACCTGTTAAACAAACACGGGGGCTCTGACTTCAGGCCCTACCTGAAGGAGGACCACCGACCTCCTTGCCCAGGGCTCCCAGAGGAGATGAAATCCAGCAGCTCAGCTTCAGACCTTCCCAGAGCCTCCACTAATCACAAGATCATATCCTCTGCACATAGCAATGGCCTATGGGTAGGTTCTGGCCCCATGCATGAGACATCCGTGCCTCAGATGGATACGGAAGACATTAGGCGAGAGGTCCTCTCTTTTTCACATGGGTCATACAAAAGGGGCTGGGGGCTTTCGTATGGGGTTTGTGGCTACCATCTGCCACTTTTCCCACCTTTTCTTGAGGAGGAAGCTAACACCCAAGGTGGCAGAGTTGAGAAACCCAGAGAGGTTAGGGCCAACAGTACATGTGAGCCTTTGGGTACCAATCTGCCTGAAGCCCCTGACCTCTTAGTTAGGTTAAAATGTTCTCCATTTTTTGCTTAAGCCAGCTTGAGGGTCTGAGTTACCAGTATCAATCAAGAGAGTGCCAACCAAAACATGGGATTTTCAAACCTTTGTGTTCCTACTGTCCCCAGCCATCCAGGGCCTAAAGATGAGGAGCAGGGAGCACAGGGGGACAGCTGGAAATACAAGCATCAGCCCCCTCCCAGCCCTCCTGGCCATGCTCTTGCATGTGGTTTGTACACACACATGCCCTAATCAAAAGCAATCAGATTACTGCGCTTGGACCAGTTTGTGGGGGTCTAAAGCCTGGCAGGGGGCTCACCTCTGAGCTCCCCAAGGCAGTTCTGTTACAAGTCTCCAACCAAACCAAGCCTGCCCCTGCTCCCCACCCCATCTATGGTGACGATGACCAAATACGTGAGCAAATCTCCACACTCATGGCCACTCCCTACCTGGATGGTCGGAGTTGAACGCGATCAAGCTGCAGCTTGATTTGATGTGGTTCCTGCATGAAGGGGCGGTTCCTGCTCTAATGTCACTGATCCAGGCCTGAAAACCAAGAGTAAAGAAGCATGTGATGAGAGACAGGGTTCCACCTCCACACATGCCTAAAGCAAGGGGTGGGGCATAATCCGGGGAACTCTAGCTCAAAGTTGTACCATTCGAGATGCATTCTTTTATTTACTTTTTCTTTTCTTTTTTTTTTTTTTTTTTTGAGACGGAGTCTCGCTCTGTTGCCCAGGCTGAAGTGCAGTGGCCGGATCTCAGCTCACTGCAAGCTCCGCCTCCCGGGTTCACGCCATTCTCCTGCCTCAGCCTCCCGAGTAGCTAGGACTACAGGCGCCTGCCACCTCGCCCGGCTAGTTTTTTTTTGTATTTTTAGTAGAGACGGGGTTTCACCGTGTTAGCCAGGATGGTCTCGATCTCCTGACCTCGTGATCCACCCGTCTCGGCCTCCCAAAGTGCTGGGATTACAGGCTTGAGCCACTGCGCCCGGCCTACTTTTTCTTTTCTTTTTGAGACAGTCTCACTCTGTTGCCCAGGCTAGAGTGCAGTGGCGCAGTCTCGGATCACTGCAATCTCCGCCTCCTGGGTTCAAGTGATTCTCCTGCCTCAGCCTCCTGAGTAGCTGGGATTACAGGTGCCTGCCACCAAGCCCAGCTAATTTTTGTATTTTTAGTAGAGATGGGGTTTCATCATGTTGGCCAGGCTGGTCTCGAACTCCTGGCCTCAAGTGATCTGCCCGTCTCGGTCTCCCAAAGTGCTGGGATTACAGGCATGAGCCACCGCACCCAGCCGTGATGTATTACTTCAGATCGGGTCCCCACTCACGAAGTCCCTTAGAAAATGCAAAATGTGGGCAAGGTGCAGTGGCTCATGCCTGTAATCCCAGCACTTTGGGAAGCTGAGGTGGGAAGATCACCCTGAGGTCAGGAGTTTGAGACCAGCCTGGCCAACATGGCGAAACCCTATCTCTACTAAAAATACAAAAATTAGCCAGGCATGGTGGGGGGAGGCACTGACAATTCCAGCTACTCAGGAGGTTGAAGCAGGAGAATCGCTTGAACCCAGGAGGCAGAAGTTGCAGTGAGCTGAGATCATGCCACTGTACTCCAGCCTGGGCAACAGAGCGAGACTCCGTCTCAGGAAAAAAAAAAAAAAAAAAAAGAAAGAAAAAGAAAATGCAAAATGTGGCCAGGCCTCCTCCAAGTACCAGGAGAAAAACACCCAAGCTCAGGGAAGGGAACCACCAAGGCCTGGCCTCATCAGGACACACCTCTCCACAAAGTCACATAAGTAAAAGGCACACCCCCACCCAAGGGGAGGCAGAGGAGCACTTTTCTGAAACTAAGATCTGCAAGGTCCACACATTTTCTCTGTTGTTGTCAAACCACCGCTCAGCACTCCTTCCTGCCCTCAATGACAGAACACCCACGTTTCCCAATCCACCCACCCACAGCACCCCGGAAACCACCTCCACCACCTGAAGTTTCTATATCAATGTTCACCTGCCATGGTTAGAGCATCAGTCCCACCCTATTATTTCTCCCTCCTGATTCATGTTTACTGTATAAACACAGTGACTGGAAATATCTGTGAAAAGACCAGATCACCTGTTCTCCCAACTCCCTAACATAAACTGTTTTACGTTCTCCCTACAGTCTGTAGTTCCATGCCTATCTCTTTATGTTGCTGGACTAGGGCCCACCCAGGAGCAAGAACTAGGACCCCTCAAGTATTCTCCAGACCCCTCCAAGCAGTACTTAACTGCACTCAGAGCCACCAGCTGTCTTGATGCAAACCTAGGTACCTCCTCCTAACTTTTCTTTTTTTTTTCTTTTTTTGAGACAGTGTCTCACCCTGTTGCCCAGGATGGTGTGTAGTGGTACGATCTCGGCTCACTGCAACCTCCGCTTCCTGGGCTCAAGAGATCCTCCAGATCCTCCAACCTCAGCCTCCCAAGTAGCTGGGACCACTGGAGTGAGCCACCACGCCCACGCCTGGCTTTTTTTTTTTTTTTTTTTTTAACTTGTTGTACAGAGGGGTTTCACCACGTTGCCCAGGCTGGTCTCAAACTCCTGAGCTCAAAGCAGTCCACCCACCTCAGCCTGCCAAATTACTGGGAGTCACAGTGTCCAGCCCCTCCCCCTAAATTTTCAATGGCTCCCCAGTGCATTCAGAACAAAACCCAACTTCTTCCGGTGGCCCTCAGGTTCTGCAGGACCACTCTGGACTCATCCGTCACCATGCTGCTCCGGCCATCCCCTCCATCCACTCATGTTCACTTTCCATTTCTCCACCAGGCTTTCTCAATTCTCACCCTTCTGGCCTCAGCTGAAATGCTACCTACTCCAAACAGCCTTTCCTGACCACCCTACTGAGATTGGCCCCTCCATTCTCCATCCCAGCCCCTTATGTGTGTTCTTCGATGTCCTTATGAAAACCTCCAATGGCCGGGCGCGGTGGCTCAAGCCTGTAATCCCAGCACTTTGGGAGGCCGAGACGGGCGGATCACTAGGTCAGGAGATCGAGACCATCCTGGCTAACACGGCGAAACCCCGTCTCTACTAAAAACACAAAAAATTAGCCGGGCGTGGTGGCGGCGCCTGTGGTCCCAGCTACTCGGGAGGCTGAGGCAGGAGAATGGCGGGAACCCGGGAGGCGGAGCTTGCAGTGAGCTGAGATCTGGTCACTGCACTCCAGCCTGGGTGACAGAGCGAGACTCCGTCTCAAAAAAAAAAAAAAAAAAGAAAACCTCCAATGCTCTTGTCTGTTGGCTTGCTGTCTCCCTCATGAGGCTACAAGTGCCACAGGGGAAGGAAAATGCCATTGTGTTCACCGCGGTGTCTCCAGCAGCTTAGCACAGCATAAAGTGGGAGCAGAGGAAATATAGTCCAGACCACAAAAACGGAGCCTCTACCCAGACTGCCCTGACTTGCTCTGGGACCCTGATGGGGTTACTTGAGGTCAATTCCTAGGCCCAGGTATCGCAGGACACTCCCAGGCCTTACAAATAACACGGAAAGCGGCAGAGCAGAGCTGACATCCTCCAAGGCACACCTCTCATCAGTCCTCCTGCCCTTTCGGGGGTCCGAAGGGTCTCCCGGCACCTGCCTCAGCAATTCTTTGGGGCTCCACCTGCTCAGGCTTCCCCAGGCCCCACCCAGCCGTGGCAGCATCACCGAGATAAGGGAAGAGCTTGCGCCAGCAGCGAGAGGAGGAAGCACCGGCGGAAACCCGAAGGAGGGGCGCGTGCGGCCGAGGGGCTCCCTCCCCACCACTGACACACTCGGGCTCGCCGGGGCCAGAGGAGAGAGGGGCGTCTCCCCACAGCCCAGCCCGGGGCAGGGGCGACCAGGAGCGGCAGGGAGGAGGAGCCAGGCGCCGGCAGCGCCCCGAGCCCCGGCTCTCGGCGAGGCCGACCGGAAGCTAGAGGCGGCCTCGCAGGCCTGGGCCCCGACTAGGAGGGCTGCGCCGCCTCGGGGGTCCCGGGGCGAGGTGGGTGAGGCAGGCAGACCGCCAGGGTCACCGAGCGCCAGAGGGAGTCACGGGAGCGCTGGACTCTGCCCTCCGGAGGCGACGAAACGGCCCGGACGCCGGGGCCAGGGCCTGAAGGGGGTTCCCTGGGGATGGAGGGCTCGGGGGTCCAGGCGGCCCTCGGGGGGCCCCGTGTGGGGTCCGGGCAGGGGGAGGGGCAGCCGGCCGGGTCCCGAGGCGAGAGCGCCCGGTCCTCGGGCCGGACTCACCTCGCGGCGGGGCGGCCGAGCCTCCGTGTGCCGGAACTTGGACACCCTGAAGCGGTTCATGGCGACCGGGACGGCGGCGGACGCGGCTTCGAGGACCCCGGGCGTCGAGTCTCAGGTGCACGCCGAGCAACCGCGACTCCCGCTGCCTGGGCCCTACCCGGGACCCAATGCCGCGGTCACGCCCCCGGCACGCCCCACTGCCAATCGCAGCCGCCTCCGGGCGGCTCGGCCACGCCCCCGACCTCTCTCGTTTCGCTCGCTCACCGCCGGTCCCGCCCCCCGAGGCCACGCCCTGATATCGAGGGGACGGACAGGCGCGGGTGGGAGGTCACGTGGGGCGCAGCTGTCCGCCCACGTACCGTGTGGTGCTTGCTTGCGTGGGGTCTGGGTTGCAGCATCCGCGATTTTGTGTTCAGGATTTGCTGTGGAGTATTTGCGGTGTACCTAGCACGCCTTCCAGCACTATCTACCTCTTCCGGTAGAGAGGGAGAAATTAGCTCCATTTCGAGACAGGAAACCCTACGCTAAAGGAGAATGTAAGCTGTTGGTCCCCAGCTCACACCAAGGGTAAGAGACAGAGGGGGAACAGGGGCCTAGGTAGACCGGCAAATCCCTGTCCGCCGGGCCTACTCAAAAGCCTCTGCATCGGGCCAGGCGCGGTGCACGTCTGTAATCCCGGACTTTGGGAGACTGAGGCAGGAGGATCCCTTGAGTCCAAGAGGTCGAGGCTGCAGTGATCTGTGATCGTGCCACTGCACTCCAGCCAGGTGGACAGAAAGAGACCCTGTCTCTAAAAATAATTATAATAATAACTTTTAATTTTATTATTTATTTATTTGACACGGAGTTCCTGTCACCCAGGCTGGAGTGCAGTGGCGCAATCTCAGCTCACTGCAACCTCTGCCTCGCGGGTTCAAGCAATTCTCTTGCCTCAGCCTCCCGAGTAGCTGGGATTACAGGTGCACGCCACCACACCCGGCTATTTTTTTTGTTTTTTGAGATGAAGTCTCTCTGTTGCCCAGTCTGCAGTACAATGGCACAATCTTGGCTCACTGCAAACTCTGCCTCCTGGGTTCAAGCAGATTTCCTGCCTCAGTATTCTGAGTAGCTGGGATTACAAGTGCCTGCCACCGTGCCTGGCTAATTTTTGTAGTTTTAGTAAGAGACGGGGTTTTACCATGTGGGTCAGGCTGCTCTCTAACTCCTGACCTCGTGATTCTCCCTCAGCCTTCCGAAATGTTGGGATTACAGGTATGTGCCAAGGCACCCAGCCATTTTTTTTGTATTTTTAGTAAAGACAGGATTTCACCATGTTGGCCAGGCTGCTCTCTCAAACTCCTGACCTCAGGTGATTTACCTGCCTTAGCCTCTCAAAGTGCTGGGATTACAGGCGTGAGCTACAGCGCCCAGCCAAAAAAAATGTTTTCAATGTGCATTTTAATGAATAGTCAGTTCAGGGACAGGTAACTAGATCTAAGGAGCTTGTTGGCATTGAAGCCGGCCTCATTTATCCCTCTCCCACAGAAACTCTGATTTGTTGAAATCACTGATTTCCCAGAAGATTGACAGCAGGTTGGAAACTTCTTTCTTTGGCATCACAGTGAAAAATTGGGACGCATCATGAGCCTCTTCCAGGCTTTTCTGCAGGGTTTTTGCCCTCTTCTTCATCACTAGGCCCTTTTTCTTTCTGCTAATGTTACTTCCTTCAGTTGTACAAATTGTTTTTGAGTTTTCCAGAATGAGGGCCTCATTACAATGAACTCTCAAATTCTTGTTTGTTATTAATTATTCTTGAAAACAGGACTTGTGAAATCCAAATCACTAATGCCAGGCAGCAGGCTAACCAGCCATCACTGTTTTGCTGGAATTTGACCTGCCATTTGATGGACAGCCATTCAGGGTAGACAGGTGTCTTCCAGTACCCTTAAGACAAACAGTGGAGTTGTCTGCATTACTAGGAGTATAAAGAAACAAAGCTGGTTATTCACAGGTTTGTGGGACTGGGAGGAATATCGGAGGCCCTCCAGTTCAACTTTGCAATTCACAAAGTAATTTATTCTGCTTAAGTTTGTGGCAGCCGGAATACTCTGAACTCTTATGGAATCATTCTCTTCAGCCAGAAAGGGTCTGAGAACATGTGAGACGAGTGGTCACTCTCTAGACTACAGTCATTATTTTTTATTTTCTTGACACGAAGTTTCGCTCTTGTTGCCCAGGCAGGAGTGCAATGGCGGCAATCTCGGCTGACCGCAACCTCCGCCTCCCGGGTTCAAGCTATTCTCCTGCCTCAGCCTCCCGAGTACCTGGGATTACAGGCACGGAACACCACGCCTGGCTAATTTTTATATTTTTAGTAGAAACGGGGTTTCACCAGCCGGGCGTGGTGGCTCACACGTGTAATCCCAGCACTTTGGGAGGCTGAGGCAGGCGGATCATGAGGTCAGGAGATCAAGACCATCCTGGTCAACATGATGAAACCCCCATCTCTACTAAAAAAAAAAAAAAAAAAAAAAAAAATTAGCTGAGCGTGGTGGCACACGCCTGTAGTCCCAGCTACTCAGGAGGTTGAGGCCGGGAAATCACTTGAACCCAGGAGGCGGAGGTTGCAGTGAGCCAAGATCGCGCCATTGTACTCCAGCCTGGTGACAGAACAAGACTCCATCTCAAAAAAAAAAAGAAAAACAAAAAAAAACAAAAACGGGGTTTCACCTTGTTGGCCAAGCTGGTCTTGAACTCCTGCCTGGCCTCCCAAAGTGATCCGCTCGCCCGCATGGGCCTCCCAAAGTGCTGGGATTACTGGCATGAGCCACTGCGCCTAGCCCATTTTCTTTTTATTTTTGTAGAGATGCAGTCTCACTATGTTGCCCAGGCTGGTCTCCAACTCCTGGGCTCAAGTGATCCTCCTGCTTTGGTCTCTCAAAGTACTAGGATTAAAGGTGTAAGCCACCGTGCCCAGCCTTTTTTACCTTTAAAACAGAGATTCTTGCATTTTTCTTTTTTTTCTGAGACAAGGTTTCACTCCGTTGCCCTGATTGTACTCCAGCAGTGCAATCTTGACTCACTGCAACCTCTGTCTCCTGGGATCAGGTGATCGAACCTCCCATCTAAGTCTCCTGGACTACAGGTGCAAGCCAACACTCCCACCTAATTTTTTATTTTTCAATTTTTAAAAATGTTTTGTCGAGATGAGGTCTCATTCTATTGCTCAGGCTGGTCTCAAGCAATCCTCCCAACTTGGCCTGCCAAAGTGTGGGGATTACAGGAATGAGCCAATGCACCCAGCTGATTCTTGCATTTCTAAGGTTTGAAAAGCAATGCTTACATTTTTTCTTAGTTTGGGCAGAAGCACATTTACTGTGAGCCAAAGTCACTTGTGGTTTATTGAAAAGGTTTTTCGTTTGTTTGAGACAGAGTCTCACTCTGTTGCCCAGGCTGGAGTGCAGTGGTGTGATCTCCGCTCACTTGCAACCTCCACCTCCTGAGTTCAAGTGATTCTCCTGCCTCAGCCTCCTGAGTAGCTGGGATTACAAGTGTGCACCACTAGTCCTAATTTTTCTATTTTTAGTAGAGATGGGGTTTTGCCATGTTTACCAGGCTGGTCCTGACCTCAAGTGATCCACTGTCTCAGCCTTCCAAAGTGCTAGGATTACAGGCATAAGCCACTGTGCCCAGTCCAAAAAGATTTTTAGCAAATCATCAGGTTGGCCAGGTGCAGTGGCTCATGCCTATAATCCCAGCACTTTGGGAGGCCGAGGCGGGTGGATCAAGAGGTCAGGAGTTCTATACCAGCCTGGCCAAGATGGCGAAACCCTCTCTCTCCTAAAAATACAAAAATTAGCTGGGCGTGGTGGTTGGTGCTTGTAATCCCAGCTACATGGGAGGTTGAGGCAGAGAACTGCTTGAACTCGGGAGGCGGAGGTTGCAGTGAGTTGAGATCGCGCCATTGCTCTCCAGCTTGGGCCACAGGGCAAGACTCTGTCTCAAAACAAAACAAACAAAAAAAGAAAACAAAGAAAATCATCAGGTGACTGGGCATGGTGGCTCACGCCTGTAATCCCAGTACTTTGGGAGGCCGAGGTGGGTGGATCACCTGAGGTCAGGAGTTCAAGACCAGCCTAGCCACCATGGTGAAACCCCGTCTCTACTAAAAATACAAAAATTAGCCAGGCGTAGTGGCAGGCGCCTGTAATTCCAGCTACTCGGGAGGCGGAGGTAGGAAAATCAATTGAACCCGGGAGGCGGAGGTTGCAATGAGCCGAGATCACTCCATTGCACTCCAGCCTGGGGACAAAAGCGAGACTTCATCTCAAAAAAATATAAAGTAAAAAGAAAATCATCAGGACAGTGGTCCCACTGGATCCCAGGTGACCGAGGCACAGCTCATCCCCTTTCACAGGGAACTGCACCTGCTACAGACATCACAGACCAGCACATCTGGACCACACATTCCTCACCCGCTTGGAATTGTCCTATACTCTCTGTGAAGTATATGTGAAGTAAAGAAAATGCTACACTTCGAGAAATCATGTCCCTGAAGAGCTGGGCTGAAGCTCTTCTGCCCTCTGTAGAAGAGCTCTGAGCTCACATGGGAGAGTTGCAGCCATTGGCAGCCATGAATTTGGTCACTTCCATTATACTTCAAATAATCAGTGGTTTCAGCAAGAAATCACGGAGACCCTCTTGTGTCCCGTTGCCTTCAGCCCAGCATTGTGGAGGAGCACCATTAAACTCCTTCCCAGCTCTCACAGACACACCCACAGCTCAGGAGTTGGGGAACAGGCTCAGTAGAATTGCTGGTCTAGTGAAATGAAGTGTGGAGGGGGAAACACTTACGACTTTGTGTGCCCTTTGCAAGTAACATTTATTTCTACTTTCTGGGTTTTTTTTTTTTTTTTGAGACAGAGTCTGTCGCCAAGGCTGGAGTACAGTGGCACGATCTCAGCTCACCGCAACCTCTGTCTCCTGGATTCCAACGATTCTCCTGCCTCAGCCTCCCGAGTAGCTGGGATTACAGGCGCATACCACCCTAGCCAGCTAATTTTTGTATTTTTAGTAGATACGGGATTTCGCCATGTTGCCCAGGCTGGTCTCAAACTCCTGAGCTCAGGCTATCTGCCCACCTCGGCCTCCCAAAGTGCTAGGATTACAAGCGTGAGCCACTGCGCCCGGCCTGTTTCTCCTTAAAGCTCACATTTTTGAGCTTCTGCCTGGAGAACATGTGGTCATATTCTGACTAGCACTGTGGATAGGTGTAGCTTGTGGCTCCTGCAGTCTTTGGCAACAAGCCTGGGATGGATCCATTTGTGTCTAGTCGCAGCAAAAGTCCTTGAAAGGCAGGGCAGCAGTTTGTACCCGTGGTAGTAATAAATGCTTGCCCTGCCTCTCTTTTGTTGTGAAAAGCAAATGAAAATAAGCATGAGAAAGTACTTCAGAAACTCTCAAGAGCCATATGCCTGAGAGATACTGATCACAATGACGACTGATAGGCATGTGATTTAAAGGAAAAGAAACACGGTTTTATTGTGAGAAGACCTGGGATTGGGTCTTGATTCACTCACTTACTAGCTATGTGGCCTTGGACAAGTCTTTTCATCTTGCAGAGCCTATTTTATTGTTTTTTTCCTTTGTAGGGGGTGTGTCTGTTTGTGAAAACGGGAATAGTCCTCCCCCTACCTACCTCATAGGGTTGTGCTCATATCAAAATAGAAAACAAAGCCAGGGAACAGTGGCTCACGCCTGTAATCTCAGCACTTTGGGAGGCTGAGGTGGGCAGATCACTTGAGGTCAGGAGTTCGAGACCAGCCTGGCCAACATGGCAAAACCCAATCTGTACCAAAAATACAAAATTAGCTGGGCGTGGTGGCGCATGTCTGTAATCCCAGCTACTCAGGAGGCTGACGCAGGAGAATCGCTTGAACTCGGGAGGTGGAGGTTGCGGTGAGTTGAGATCGCACCATTGCACTCCAGCCTGGATAAGAGCAAAACATTGGCTTAAAAAATAATAATAATAAAGTCTAGCACCAAAAAGAGACCAGGCATAGGCCTGGGCTGCTCTCAGCTGGGAGTCTTTCCCATGTTTTTCTTTCTTCTGTGTGGCAGGTCCCAAGGACTTTGTCCTTTCCTTTGGTAATTACCATCATCCACTCCACTCCACTCCTTAAGAGTTCTCTGCTTCATAACAGAAAATACTGGTTCCCCGACAATCAGCCTTCCTGCTATCCCTGAAAACCAGAACACACACACCCTTTTGACGTGGAGGATTTTTACCGTTCATCACTATGGGGAAATAGATGGGGGATAAACAAAAATTAAAAAAAAAAAGGGGGAAGTTACAACGGTGACAGTTTTCATATTACTGAGCTCTCCTCTAGTTCCTCACTCACTCTGAGGTAGTAAATGAAAGGCCTTTTGGCTCTTATTCTCAGCTTCTATTCTTGAAAGTTGTTCTTCTCAACCACTAACATTCCCCCAACCCCCATTTCCCCTAAGTTTTGGGCTCCCTGTGAGTAAGTAACTGTGTCTGAGTTCTTAGTATTCTCAGTGCTTAGTGGAGTCTGGCACATGGGGCTAACGCAGACTGAGCACTGGCTACGCATCAAGTACTATAGGACGCCTTTACATGATTTCACTCAGATCACCCTTTGAGGTCATTACTATATTTTGTGCTGTTTTGAGACAGAGTCTTGCTGTGTTGTGCAGGCTGGAATGCAGTGGTGTGATCTCGGCTCACCGCAACCTCCACCTCCCAGGTTCAAGTGATTCTCCTGCCTCAGCCTCCCCAGTAACTGGGACTACAGGTAAGTGCCACCACACTTGGTTAATATTTTTTCTTTTTTTGAGAAGGAGTCTCACTCTGTTGCCCAGGCTATAGTGCAGTGGTGCAATCTCAGGTTACTGCAGCCTGGGTTCAAATGATTCTCGTGTCTCAGCCTCCCAAGTAGCTGGGATTATAGGCACGTGCTGCTGTGCCCGGCTCATTTTTGTATTTTTGTTTCTTTTTTTTTTTTTTTTTTTTTTGGAGACGGAGTCTCATTCTGTCACCCAGGCTGAAGTGCAGTAGCACAATCTAGGCTCACTGCAACCTCCACCTCCCAGAGTCATGTGATTCTCCTGCCTCAGCCTCCTGAGTAGCTGGTATTACAGGTGCACACCATCACACCGAGCTAATTTTTTGTGTATTTTTAGTAGAGACAGGGTTTCACTATGTTGGCCAGACTGGTCTCAAACTCCTGACCTTGTGATCTGCCCACCTTGGCCTCCCAAAGTGCTGGGATTACAGGCGTGCGCCACCGTGCCCGGCCTCATTTTTGTATTTTTGTAGTGACAGGGTTTCACCAAGTGGCCCAGGCTGGTCTTCAACTCCTGACCTCAGGTGATCCACCTGCCTCAGCCTCCCAAAGTGCTAGGATTACTGGCATGAGCCACTATGCCTGGCAATTTTTGTACTTTTTAGGAGAGACGGGGTTTCACCGTGTTGGCCAGGCTGGTCTAGAATCTCAGGTGATCCTCCCACCTCAGCTTCCCAAAGTGCTGGGATTACAGGCGTGAGCCACCACACCGGGCCGAGGTCGTTACTACTAAGTCCTGGCTTATTTATTTGAGATATGGAGGCCGGGCGCGGTGGCTCAAGCCTGTAATCCCAGCACTTTGGGAGGCCGAGACGGGCGGATCACGAGGTCAGGAGATCGAGACCATCCTGGCGAACACGGTGAAACCCCGTCTCTACTAAAAAATAAAAAAAAACTAGCCGGGTGAGGCGGCGGGCGCCTGTAGTCCTAGCTACTCGGGAGGCTGAGGCAGGAGAATGGCGAAAACCCGGGGGGCGGAGCTTGCAGTGAGCTGAGATCCGGCCACTGCACTCTAGCCCAGGCGACAGAGCCAGACTCCGTCTCAAAAAAAAAAAAAAAAAAAAAGAGATATGGTCTTCATTTGTCACCCAGGCTGGAGTACGGTAGCACAATCATGGCCCATTGCAACCTCAGCCTCCCAGGGTCAAGCAATCCTCCCACCTCAGCCTCTCAAAGTGCTGGGATTACAGGCATGAGCCACCGTGCCTGGCCTATGTCCCCATTCTAGAGAAAAGGAAACAGAGGAACAGAGTGAAGTTGCCCAAGGACACACAGATGGTAAGTCGCACAGCTAGAATTCAATCCCAGGCAGTCTGATTCCAGAGCTATACTTTTTTTTGAGAAAGTGTCTTGCTCTGTTGCTCAGACAGCAATGCAGTGGCACTATCATAGCTCACTGTAGCCTTGAACTCCTGGACTCAAGTGGTCCTCCCACCTCGGTCTCCCAAATAATTGGGACCACAAGCATGTGTCACCATGCCTGGCCAATTAAAAAATTTTTTTTTGTAAAGACGAGGTCTTGCTATGTTGCCAAGGCTGGTCTTGAACTTCTGGGCCCAAGTGATCCTCCGGCCTCAGCCTCCCAAGGTGCAGGGATTTACAGGCATGAGCCACCATGCCTAGCACAGAATCCATACTCTTTTTCTTTATTGTTAAGATGGAGTCTCACCCTGTTGCCCAGGCTGGAGTGCAGTGGCACAATCTCAGCTCACTGCAACCTCCACCTCCCGGGTTCAAGCAATTTTCCTGCCTCAGCCTCCCAAGTAGCTGGGATTACAGGCACCTGCCACCACACTCAGCTAATTTTTGTATTTTTAGTAGACAGGGTTTCACCGTGTTGGCCAGGCTGGTCTCAAACTCCTGACCTCAGGTGATCCACCCGCCTTGGCCTCCCAGAGTGCTGGGATTGCCAGGTGTGAGCCATTGCGCCCTGCCCAGAACCCATACGCTTAATCACTATGCTGGTCATTTAAGTATTTGCTGAATGTATTAAAGAACTCTTTTGCTCACCTCCCAACACCCTTGTTCATCTCAGTCCTCTCCATTCCGTAGCCCAACTCTCTTCAACTATTACTTGCAATTTACGAAAGCTTGCTCACTGTTCTTCAAAGGACTGGTGGTTTTTAATCTTCAAGTCTCAATGCCTGTGGAGAATTTGACAAAAGCTATGGGTATCTACCCAAATTAACATCCACGTACACAAAAATTTGGTGTAACAATGCTGGGAGTAGGGGGGAGGGGGAGTAGCACAGATTCCCAGGCTTTGGGGATGGGGGCAAAGATTTATGAGCACAGATTGTTTTAAACCCAACCAAGAATCCTCAGGTTTTCTTCCTGGTGCTTGAGGTGGTGATGATGGTGGGAGTGTGAAAATTGGAAGTCCTTTGCAAGACTAACCAGGTCAGGTCTCCCTTCCTAGCCGCATCTTACCACATTTTTTCTTTTTGAGACGGAGTTTTGCTCTTTCACCCAGGCTGGAGTGCAGTGGTGGGATCTTGGCTCCCCGCAACCTCCGCCTCTGGGTTCAAGCGATTCTCCTGCCTCAGCCTCCCGAGTACCTGGGATTACAGGTGTATGCTACCATGCCTGGCTAATTTTTGTATTTTTAGTAGAGTCGGGGTTTCACCATGTTGGCCAGGTTGGTCTCACACTCCTGACCTCGTGATCTGCCCACCTCGGCCTCCCAAAGTGCTGGGATTACAGGTGTGAGTCACTGCGACCGGCCTCATCACATACTCTTAAATTTACGGCTTAAACACACTTTTTCATCGATGTCCAATTTGAATCTTACCTCTCAGAAGCCCTGACATCCCAAACTTCCTCTCCCCCATTTTAGAAATGGAATGACTCCTTCACTTTGTATGCCTGTAACAGTGCTTATTCCTATGATAGCATTTAACATTATTAGTTGGTAAGGAGCCTCTCTCGGGTCATTGCTCCTCCCGAGCAGAGATGGTGTATCATGCATCGTTGTATCCCCGATATTCTAGAACATGCATGACACACAGTAGGCGCTCACAAGTTTTGCTAATTTAGTTTTTGGGCAGCACGGCTCCCATTCTGAACCAGCAAGTTCACTGCAGGTTTGGAAAAGGCTAACATGCTTAAGGAGAGAGCTAAGGTAGCCGCCGTGGCTCTCGCCTGTAACCCCAGCACTTTGGGAGGCCGAGGTGGGTGGATCACGAGGTCAGGAGTTCCAAGACCAGCCTGGCCAAGATGGTGAAACCCCCGTCTATACTAAAAATACAAAAAAATTAGCCGGGTGTGGTGGCACGCGCCTGTAATCCCAGCTACTCGGGAGGCTGAGGCAGAGAACTGCTTGAACCCGGGAGGCGGAGGTTGCATTGAGTCGAGATCGCGCCACTGCACTTCAGCCGCGACAGAGCGAGACTGTGCCCAAAGGAACAAAAAAAAAAAGGAGAGAACTGAGTCTTGTTAGAGAAGGCGGGTGGGGAATCAGCCTAAGAGAAAGTGAGACACCGGCCAGGCTTTGGGGGTGGCGGCGAAGATTTACTAGAAGCGCGCGGAGACCACGTGAGTAAAGCTCACGCAATTCGCCGTAAGTCTCAGGGTCAGCAAGAGGGAACCATGCACTGCATAGTGGGAGCGGCGCGACGGAGGGCCGCTTTGCATGCCGGGACTTGTAGTCTCGCCCTTAGCCAGAAACCTCGGACCAGTTACGTTCGGCTACATTCAACCAGGTTCTTACACCGATAACGTACACTCACTGATTGTCTAGCACAGAATAACGAGGTTCTGCAGGGCAAGTCTACCGAACAACACTCTTCAGAGCAAACCCCGTTTTGGCGATTGCTCCCCGGAAGGCGCGTTGGGTGCGGCTGCGCGTGTCCCACGCATGCGCCACGCATGCGCCTCTAACGCGCGCCCGCCGTTCCCGCGAGGCCCCCTAGAGCCGGGCGGCGCAGGCGCAGTGTCCCCCGGCCAAGATGGCGGCGCGGTGCTCCACACGCTGGTTGCTGGTGGCTGTGGGGACCCCGCGGCTGCCGGCTGCACTGGGGAGAGGGGCTCGGCCACCCAGGGAGGGCGTGGTGGGGGCATGGATGAGCCGCAAGCTGAGCGTCCCCGCCTTTGCGTCTTCTTTGACCTCTCGCGGCCCCAGAGCGCTGCTGACATTGAGACCTGGTGTCAGCCTCACAGGTGAGGGCAGGTTCCAATTCCCGAGTGGCGGTTTCAGGGCCTAGAAAGGAGTGAGTCTCCTCGCTGTGACTGCGGCTGCGGGAGTAGTGGGGTGGAGGGTGTCTTCCGACCCAGATGCAAAATTGCCGGAGACACAGGCAGGCAGGAGGCGGGGAGGCCTAAGAGGCTACTCAGCCGTCAGGGAAGGGAGAGAAGCGTGGAGCCTCCGGCGGCGGTGATGAAACGCCCCGTAGACCGTGAACCTTCACCTCTCTGTCAACATTTCTGGGGGCCGCTGCTCCCTCGTCCGCTTTCTTTCCCATCTCTCCACCTTCTGGCCCGTAGCGGAAGGGAAGAGCTAACTGCCATTCGGAGAGGCCTAGGTACTTTGTTACAAAAACCCTGCAAGATGCCTGTCGTCATCCCCATTTTAGAGAATGGGAAACTGAGATTCAACAGAGGAATCGACCAGCCCAAGGTCATGAAGTTAGACGGGAAGAGTTGTCTCAAACCCATAGCTGTCGTGTCTTAGCTTATGCTCTTTCTACCACGTGATGCTAATTCAAGGGCACAGTTAACAATCTTTTTAGAAGTCCTTAGTTGGTGATTGTAATAATAACACAGTCAGACATTTATTGAGCACTTACTGTTGGCCAGGCATCGTTCCCCCCTTACATCACATTTCCACATGAGAGGCACTGTTATTCCATTTTATAAAGATACCGAGGCTTAGATGTTAAACCACTTACAAATGTCACAAAGAGGTGGAGCCTTGATTTCATTGCCTGAGGTGATACTGAATTATACGTTAAGCTTTGAAGTGCTTAGCCATGTTTTCTTTTCTTTCTTTCTTTTTTTTTTTTTTTTTTTGTGAGAGTCTTGCTCTGTTGCCCAGGCTGGAGTGCAGTGGCTGGATCTCAACTGACTGCAACCTCTGCCTCCTGGGTTCAAGAGATTCTCCTGCCTCATGCCTCCCAAGTAGCTGGGATTACAGGCACATGTCACCACGCCTGGCTAATTTTTGTTGTCTTTTATAGAGATGGTTTCTTTTTTTTTTTTTTTTTTTGAGACGGAGTCTCACTCTGTCGCCTGGGCTGGAGTGCACTGGCACAATCTCAGCTCACTGCAAGCTCCACCTCCCGGGTTTACGCCATTCTCCTGCCTCAGCCTCCTGTGTAGCTGGGACTACAGGCGCCCGCCACCTCGCCCGGCTAGTTTTTTGTATTTTTTAGTGGAGACGGGGTTTCACCGTGTTAGCCAGGATGGTCTCGATCTCCTGACCTCGTGATCCGCCCGTCTCGGCCTCCCAAAGTGCTGGGATTACAGGCTTCAGCCACCGCGCCCGGCCCTATAGAGATGGTTTCTACATGTTCGCCAGGCTGGTCTCAAACTCCTGACCTCAGGTGATCCGCTCCCCCTTGGCTTCCCAAAGTGCTGGGTTTACAGGCGTGAACCACCGTGCCCTGCTTAACCATGTTTTCTTATGCTGTGTGTTTTGTGCTGTATATTGTATGTACCTGAATTGTGCTAGTTTCGTGTCCTCCAGAATTTGTGCAGATGATATTTAAGCTATGTATAAATGTATAAAGATTAATAAAGGGCCCTGAGAAGAGAATTTATACCACGTAACTTCCTATTGCAATCCAGTTTGTAATACTTACATAGTAGACAGTTGTTAAAGTATCAGTAATTGTGGTTACTTCATGCAATGTAAAGAAAAGAGACTGGGGGCCGGGCGCGGTGGCTCACTGTGATGTGATCCTGGCTCACTGCAACCTCTGTCTGCCGGATTCAGGCGATTCTCCTGCCTCAGCCTCCCGAGTAGCTGGGATTACAGGTGTGTGCCACCATGCCTAGGTTTTTTTGGTTTTTTTTGAGACGGGGTCTTGCTCTGTTGCCCAGGCTGGAGTGTAAGCGGTGTGATTGCAGCTCACTGCAAGCTCCGCCTCCCGGGTTCAAGCAGTTCTCCTGCCTCAGCTTCCCTGGTAGCTGGGATTACAGGTGTCCACCACCACACCTGGCTAATGTTTGTATTTTTAGGAGTGACGGTGTTTCACCGTGTTGGCCAGGCTGGTCTCGAACTCGTGACCTCAGATGATCCGCCCGCCTTGGCCTCCCAAAGTATTGGGATTACAGGTGTCAGCCATCGTGCCTGGTCAGCTTTTATATGTTTATTAGAGACGGGATTTCACCATGTTGGCCAGGCTGGTCTTGAACTCCTGGATTCAAGTGATCTGCCCACCTTGGCCTCCCAAAGTGCTGGGATTACAGGTGTCAGCCACTAGGCCTGGCCCAAGAGTGAATTTTTAAATTCTGTCCCTGCATTTGTATACCTCATGGAAGGAGCAGTTGTCTGTTCAGTATTCTTTCTAGGTTTCCTGTGGATTATTTGGAGAGATGTCATGATGGATTTTTTTTGTTTATTTTTTTCTTAGACACATACATATTTTTTTATTCTGTAGAGCCATGGTCCTACTATGTTGCCCAGGCTGGTTTCAAACTCCTGGCCTCAAATGACCCTTCCACCTTGGCCTCCCAAAGTGCCAGAGTTACAGTCGTGAGCCACCAAGCCAGGCTCGATTTTTCAACATGAGCAAAAGTGGTCATTTTTAGAGCTTGCTAACATTTTCTAATGTCAAGGTTGTTTTAAACAGAATCTGGCTGCATCTTTTTATTCAAATATTAATTCCTTAGGTGACTTCTTTTATTAAGCCAAATTTGTTCAAGTTGCAGCTGTACAAATTTGGGAGCATTTGTTGTTATTGTGTATGTGAAAGAGAGGCACTAAGTACTAAGCATTGTGTGAGGCTGTTACTAAGAACTGCGGTTAGCTGTTTTGTTCCCCAAGTGAGCTTATAACCTGGCACGGGCAAGTTTTGTATCAGGTAGTGTACACAGGTGAGAGGCGGCATCCTTCAGGGTATATATGTTCTGTTTTCACAGGTAGAGTCATCAAGTGGTTGGGCAGGGTGGCTCACAACTGTAAATCCAGCACTATGCTGGCACTGAGACAGGAGGATCACATGAGCCTAGCAGTTTGGGACCAGCCTGGGCAACATAGGGAAATCCCATCTCTACAAAAATTTTTTTTTTTCTTTCTTTTTTTTTTTTTTTTTAGATGGAGTCTTGCTCTGTAGCCAGGCTGGAGTGCAGTGATGCAATCTTGGCTCACTGTGATCTCGGCTCACTGCAACCTCCACCTCCTGGGTTCAAGCAATTCTCCTGCCTCAGCCTCCTGAGTAGCTGGGACTACAGTCACGTGCCACCACTCCCAGTTAATTTTTCTATTTTTAGTAGAGACGGGATTTCACCATGTTGGCCAGGATGGTCTCCATCTCTTGACCTCGTGATCCACCCACCTCGGCCTCCCAAAGTGCTGGGATTACAGGTGTGAGCCACCGTGCCCGGCCTACAAAAATATTTTTAAAAATTATCTGACTGGCTGGATGCGGTGGCTCACGCCTGTAATCCCAGCACTTTGGGAGGGCTACATGGGCAGATCACCTGAGGTTGGGAGTTTGACACCAGCCTGATCAACATGGAGAAACTCTGTCTCTACAAAAATTACAAAATTAGCCAGACCTGGTGGCACTTGCCTGTAATCCCAGGTACTCGGGAGGCTGGGGCAGGAGAATTGCTTGAACCTGAAAGTCGGAGGTTGTTGTGAGCCGAGATCGCGCCATCGCACTCCAGCCTGGGCAACAAGAGCGAAACCATGTCTCAGAAAAAAAAAAAAAAAAAATTAGCTGACTGTGGTGGCAACTGCCTGAACTCCTAGCTGCCCGGGAGGCTGAGGTGGGAGAATCCCTTGAGCCCAGGAGGTTGAAGCTGCACTGAGCCATGATGACGTCACTCCAGCCTGGGCGACAGAGTATGACTCTTTCTCTACCAAAAAATTAATGAATAAATAAAGTCATCAACTGAGAAGCCATGTGGTGGCGAGCCTCTGGTCCTAGCTACTCAGGAGGTTGGGGTGGGAGGATTGCTGGAGTCCAGGAATTGGAGTTTGGCCTAGGCAACATAATGAGACCCCTGTCTCTTAAAAAAAAAAATTAAAAAGGTCATCAACTCAGCTTCCAAACACTAGTCTGTGATCTTGTCTCAAATCTAGTAGTAAGATGACATAACAACCCTTTAAATCTGACTTTTCTTCCAAGCAGAAAGAAAGCAGTTGTTGGTGGCCAAGCATTGTGGCTCATGCCTGTAATCCCAGCACTTTGGGAGATGGGTTAGTCACCTGAGGTCAGGAGTTTGAGACCAGCCTGGACAACATGGCCAAAGCTTATCTCTACTAAAAATAGAAAAAATTGGTCAGGCATGGTGGCGGGTTCCTGTAATCCCAGCTACTCGGGAGGCTGAGGCAGGAGAATCACTTGAACCCAGGAGGCAGAGGTTGCAGTGAGCCGAGATCGCACCACTGCACTGCAGCCTGGGCAACAAGAGTCAGACTCCCTGTCAAAAAAAAAAAAAAAAGCAGTTGTTGGACAGTAGGTTGGCCATTCTTGGAACGACTTGGAGGCTTATTTTATTCTGGGTTGTTCTAAAAAGGACAGGACATTTACTGGTCATATCTGATAAAATAAATTGTCTATTAAATGGACTCTAATTATTGTTAATCATTGATGCCCTTTGAATAATGTCAAAAGTCATTAGACTGGGGATGGTGGCTTATGCCTGTAATCCCAGCACTTTGGTAGGACGAGGCCGGTGGATCACTTGAGGTCAGGAGTTTGAGACCAGCCTGGCCAACGTGGTGAAACTTCTTACCTACTAAAAATACAAAAATTAGTGAGCTGTGGTGGTGTGTGCCTGTAGTCCTGGCTACTTGAGAGGCTAAAGCAGAAGAATCGCTTGAACCTGGGAGACGGAGGTTGCAGTGAACTGAGATCACACCACCGCACTCCAGCCTGGGCGACAGAGCGAGACTCTGACTCAAAAAAAAGAAAAAACAAAGCCATCAATCTTGTAATTAAACGTGATTTGTCTTTATCCACATGCAGTTTTGTGCGTTACTATCTCTGTACTAACTCCAGTCCGTGTTCTCTGCCCACGATGTTGAAGTCACAGCTGCCACAGGTCACTACCAGCCTCAGCCTTCTGACATTGGAAGGAGTGGTGAGAGAGAGGCTGGACTGGGCCAGGGCAACCCCTTATTCCTACATAAAAAGAGGGTGGAGTACAGGTTCAATAATAAACCAGCTCTAGTGTTTTCTCAAGTCTGACTGAAGAAACACAATAGTGGTCTCCTGACCCCTACTGCTTCCAGTGTGCTTTTTATATTCCCAGGGTATTGGGTATGCCAAACACACAGATTTATTTCCTATTTCTAATTTTAAGTATGCTGACCATTCCTATTCATTCTCCTCTCTGATTATCCTTTACCTGGCCTGCTACTTGGATGTGTTCAACACCTCTGGCTGTATTTTGTGCTCATTAACTTCAAGTAGTCTCCCAGACTTCCTAGAGTTGTTACTCTCTCTCTCTCTCTCTCTTTTTTTTTTTTTTCAGATGGAGTCTTGCTCTGTTGCCCAGGCTGGAGTGTAGTGGCACGATCTTGGTTCACTGCAACCTCAGCCTCCCAGGTTCAAGCAATTCTCATGTCTCAGCCTCTGGAGTAGCTGGGATTATAGATGTGCACCACCATGACCAGCTAATTTTTGCATTTTTAGTAGAAACAAGGTTTCACCATGTTGGCCAGGCTGGTCTCAAACTTCTGGCCTCAGGTGATCCACCCTCCTCGGCCTCCCAAAGTGGTAGGATTACAACAGGTGTGAGCCACCGCGCCCGGCCTACAGTTGTTTCTCATGCAAACCCAATGAGTTCTTTGTTTAACATTTGCAGTGGCTCCCTATTGCTCTTAGGATAAAATCCAGACTCCTTAGCATAACTCTAAGGCCCTTCTTATTCCTAGGCCCCATTAATCATTATCATCTCTAACCACCACTGCCACCACATACAGAATCTCTAGTTTAGAGGCATAAATCTGTATGGATTCAAATCCCTCTTAGCCTATTTATTTCTCTCTCTCTTTTTTTTTTTTCCATGTCATAAGTCTATTTACAAACATATCTAGTGTGCCTTATGAGTTCAAGTCTTTGATCCATTTATTTATTTTTAATAGAGACAGGGTCTCTGTGTTGCCCAGTCTGGTTTCGAACTCCTGGGCTCAAGCGATCCTCACGCCTCAGGTTCCCAAAGTGCTGGGATTACAGGTGAGAGCCACTGTGCCCGGGCTTATTTTTATTTATTTATTTATTTTTTATGTTTTCTGAGATGGAGTTTTGCTCTTGTTGCCCAGGCTGGAGTGCAGTGGTGTGATCTTGGCTCGCTGCAACCTCTGCCTCCCAGGTTCAAGCGATTCTCCTGCCTTAGCCTCCTGACTAGCTGGGATTATAGGCATGCGCCACCACGCCTGGCTAATTTTGTATTTTTAGTATAGGAGACCTCAGGTGATCCGCCCGCCTTGGCCTCCCCAAGTGCTGGGATTACAGGCGTGAGCCACCACGCCCGGCCCAGCTTATTCACTTTTTAAAGAGATTTCACCTATTAAAACACTATTGCAGTCCGGGCCTGGTGGTGCATGCTTGTAGTCCCAGTTACTTGGGAGGCTGAGGCAGGAGAATCACTTGAACCCAGGAGGCAGAGGTTGCAGTGAGCCAAGATTGTACCATTGCACACCAGTCTGGACAACAAGAGTGAAACTCCATCTCAAAAAAAAAACCAAACAAACAGAAAACCTGCCAGGCATGGTGGCTCACCCCTATAATCCCAGCACTTTGGGAGGCCGAGGCAGGTGGATCACGAGGTCAGGAGATCGAGACCATCCTGGCTAACACGGTGAAACCTCGTCTCTACTAAAAATATAAAAAAATTAGCTGGGCATTGTGGCGGGCGTCTGTAGTCCTAGCTACTTGGGAGGCCGAGGCAGGAGAATGGCGTGAACTCGGGAGTTGGAGCTTGCAGTGAGCCAGGATAGCGTCACTGCACTCCAGCCTGGGAGACAGAGCGAAACTCCATCTCAAAAAAACCAAAAAACCCGCTCTTCCTATCTGTTAAATGGATGAACTAAAACATCTTTGTTTCTTAAGCAGTTGTTGTCTTGCTGTTAAAAAAGGTGCTGCAAATCCAGATCCAAAGTACAAAGTCATCCTAGTTAGTAACTGCCACTTGTTTTCCACTGAAAATGGCAAGTGCTTTCCTGGGCAGCTCAGCCAGTTTCTGCAGCTTAACAACTGATGCCTAGAAGTTCTTCCCCGACCTTCTTAGATTGAGTTGTCATTGGTTCTCAGCAGGGGACACTTACTTCCCAGGGGACATTTGGCAATGCCTGGAGACATAGGGGGAGTTCTCTACTGGCACCTAGTGGGTGGAGACCTCCTGAGTTTCCGGTGAATGTGTGGAGTAAGGCTTGAACGTCTGTATTTTCATCAATGTAATGATGCTGTTGGTCCAGGGACCACAGTCTTGAGAACCGCTCCTTAAGCGGTACCCAAGGCTGCAAGATAGAGGGAAAAGAATGTGGAGAGTTGTTAAGCATTAAGTGTTACAGAAGAATATGAAAATACCTAGCATATGGTAAGTGCTCATGTGGTATAAGAAGGGGAGCTGAATCCCTTTTTATTCATCTCCCAGTCAGGAGTATTATTCCTTTAGTGGTGTGCTGAGACCACTCCAGTAGTATAAGGCAGGAGAATCAGCCTCATCCAATACTCTATATTAATTGAATACTGTGGCTTCTTTAGCCATTATTGAAGTACATTGAGTTTGGTCTGCAGTGGGCTTAGCCAGGAACAGCCCTAAAGCTGTAGTCTGTGTATTAGTCTGTTATCATGCAGCTAATAAAGACATACTTAAGACTGGGTAAATTTTAAAGGAAAGAGGTTTAATTATCTCACAGTTCAGCATGGCGGGGGAAGCCTCAGCGATCATGGTGGAGGGAGAAGCAAACACATCCTTCTTAACATGGCAGCAGGAAGAACGAGCAAAAGGGTGAAAAGCCCCTTATAAAACTATCAGATCTCGTGAGAACTTATTATCGCGAGAACAGCATGGAGGTAACCGCCCCTGTGATTCAATTACCTCCCATCAGGTCCCTCCCATGACACATGGGGATTATGGGAACTAAAATTCTAGATGAGATCTGGGTGGGGACACAGCCAAACCCTACCAGGTTGGTTGTTCCTTCACAGATATAGACCAGTGGGTCGTGTACTCACAGTTTTCTTTTGTTGAGAACATTCCCAGAGTGATTTTCTTTCTTTTTCTTTTTTCCTTTTTAGGAACAAAACATTACCCTTTCATTTGTACTGCCTCCTTCCACACTAATGCCCCTTTGGCCAAGGAAGATTATTACCAGATATTAGGAGTGCCTCGAAATGCCAGCCAGAAAGAGATCAAGAAAGCCTATTATCAGGTCTGTATGGAAGTCATATTTTGGTGACCAAATTGTAGAAGGAATGTTTTTGATCCCATCTGATCCTTAATCAATACAGCATATATGCCCATGTGGATAGGTCTCATGAGCTGATATATAGAAGGGTGTGATAAAGTTGGACTTTGCTAGACTGTTTTTCGGTGCACAATGCCGTAGAGGTTAGTGCTTCAGAAAAAAGAGAAAAAACCAGAGATTTTAAAAAGTTTTTTTTTCCAGAGCTGTTTTCATAATTAAATTTAATCTGTACTTTCTGAATCAGCAGGTATGCTAGTCTAAGTTTTAGATAGTCATTTTTTTTTTTATTATTTTTTTTTATTTTTTTGAGACGGAGTCTTGCTCTGTCACCCAGGCTGGAGTGCAGTGGCCAGATCTCAGCTCACTGCAAGCTCCTCCTCTCGGGTTCACGCCATTCTCCTGCCTCAGCCTCCCGAGTAGCTGGGACTACAGGCACCCGCCACTTCACCCGGCTAGTTTTTTGTATTTTTTAGTAGAGACGGGGTTTCACCGTATTAGCCAGGATGGTCTCGATCTCCCGACCTCATGATCCGCCCGTCTCGGCCTCCCAAAGTGCTGGGATTACAGGCTTGAGCCACTGCGCCCGGCCTAGATAGTCATTTTTTTACATCCAGATAAAAGTTTATAGGTTTAGAATTACTTCCTTTCTTTTTTTTTTTTTTTTTTTTTCCGAGATGGAGTCTCACTTCGTCGCCCAGGCTGCAGTGCAGTGTTGCGACCTTGGCTCACTGCAATCTCCACCTCCCAAGTAGCTGGGACACAGGCGCATGCCACCACACCCTAATTTTTTTTTTTTTTTTTTGAGACTGAGTCTGGCTCTGTCACCCAGGCTGGAGTGCAGTGGCCGGATCTCAGCTCACTGCAAGCTCCGCCTCCCGGGTTTACGCCATTCTCCTGCCTCAGCCTCCGGAGTAGCTGGGACCACAGGTGCCTGCCACCTCGCCCGGATAGTTTGTTTTTTTTTTTTGTATTTTTTAGTAGAGATGGGGTTTCACCGTGTTAGCCAGGATGCTCTCGATCTCCTGACCTAGTGATCCGCCCGTCTCAGCCTCCCAAAGTGCTGGGATTACAGGCTTGAGCCACTGCGCCCGGCCCGGCTAAATTTTTTTGTATTTTTAGTAGAGATGGGGTTTCACTTTGTTGGTCAGGCTGGTCTCAAACTCCTGACCTCAGGTGATCCACCAGCCTCGGCCTCCCAAAGTGCTGGGATTACAGGCGTGAGCCACCGTGCCTGGCCCTTTCTTAACCTGGAAAATGTGAAATTCCCATTTTTGTATGCTGGGGTGTATTAGGGTAGTTAGGGTAGCTGAGTAAAGTTGTATACGAGATGTCTACACCACTGGTTCCTAGACCCTTGGTTTGCTCTGACCAATAAAATAAAATCAATATTGGAGGCACCACTCTAGGATTGACAGCTTTTTATAAGTGCACACTTCACTGGAGTTGTGCAACTGCCACCACAGTCAACTTTAGTACATTTTCATTACCTCAAAAAGAAATCCTGTATTCATTAGCACCCCCCTTTCATTGTCCTTTCTCCCCGGTCCCTGGCAGCTGCTAACCTGCATTCTGCCTCTTTGGATTCGCCTATTCTGAATATTCACTTACAGGGAATCATAGGATATGTATCCTTTTGTGTGTCTGGCTTCTTTCATTCACATAATGGTTTCAAGGCTCGTCTGTCTTGTAGCTTGTGTCAATACTTCATCCCTTTTCGTGCTCAAATAATCTGTTGCATGGAATGATCACATTTTGTTTCTTCATCGTTTGATGGACATTTGCATATTTTCCACTTTCTGCTATCATGAACGGTGCTGCTATATAGACATTCATATGAAAGTTTTTGTGTAGACATGTTTTCAGTTCTCTTGGATATTTAGGAGTATAGTTGCTGAGTCATATGGTAACTGGATGTTTAACCTTTTGAGAAGCTGCCAGCCTTTTTCAAAGCAGCTGCACCATTTTACATTCCCACCAGCAGCATAAGAGGGCCATGATTTCTCCACATCCCAGTGAACACTTATTATCATCTGTCTTTTTAATTACTACCCTAGTGAATATGAAATGCTATCTCGTTAGAGTTTCCATTTGCTCCTTCCCTGGTGACTAATGATGTTGAGCATCTTTTCTTGTGCATGTTGGCCATTAGTATGTCTTTGGAGAAATGTGTGTTTGGATCCATTGCCCGCTTTTAATTGGGTTGTAATGGAATGAACAGAGGCATGGGGACAGGAAGCAGAGATCTTGGCCTGTGAATAGCTAATGGCCTGTCTCATCCTGAGCTCAAGAGTCAGGTGCCTGATCCAAGAGTGGGAAAAGATTGAAAAGATGGAGGCTGGGTTGAACTCACATGACAGTTGATTTCAGGCCCTTAGCAAGTCCTAGAGACATAATTTAAGAGAAAGACTTAATTTAGAGAACCATTCAAGTTTTTCGGCGTGGAAGTAAAAAGATCAGGTAAAGCTGTAGCAATTACTATATTTTATGTACTTACAAAAATAATTGAAACAGCAGAAATGTCTATTCAGTCATTTTCTTCCCTTTTTAAAAATTTTTCCTTTTTTCAGACAGTCTCGCTCTCTTGCTCAGGCTGGAGTGTAGTGGTGCAATCTTGGCTCACTGCAGCCTCTGCCTCCCGGGCTCAAGCAATTCTCCTGCCTCAGCCTCCCGAATACCTGTGTTTATAGGCGTGTGCAACCACACCTGGCTAATTTTTGTATTTTTAGTAGAGATGGGGTTTCACCATGTTGGCCAGGCTGGTCTCAAACTCCTGACCTCTGGTGATCTACCCAGTTCAGCATCCCAAAGTGCTGGGATTACTGGCATGAGCCACTGCACCCGGCCCCCTTTTTAAAATTTTGTTTCTCTTTTTTGTTCATTTACCTTTTCTAAGCCATGCTGGGGGCTAAGGGCAAAGATACATCAGAATCAGTTCCTGCCCTCAAGTTGAGAGATAAGTACATTAAAACAGATCATTATTATTATTATTTTGTGGGGTGGAGGGACAGTCTCACTCTGTCACCTAGGCTGGAGTGCAGTGGTTCAATCTCTGCTCACTGCAACCTCCACCTCCCAGGTTCAAGTGATTCTCGTGTTTCAGCCTCCTGAGTAGCTGGGACCACAGGCATGTGCCACCATGCCTGACTAATTTTTTGTATTTTTGGTGGAGAGGCGTTTCGCCATGTTGCCCAGGCTAGTCTTGAACTCCTGAGCTTAAGTGATCTGCCTGCCTTCGCTTCCCAAAGTGTTGGGATTACAGGCGTGAGCCACTGCACCCGGCCGAGAGACAACTTTGATAAAGGAAACATAATTATGACTGGTATCTGGGGTTCTGTTGTGTCTGGTATTTGGGGTTCATGTTGTATCTGAAATAATTTCTCATGTTTTTCCCTTAGCTTGCCAAGAAGTATCACCCCGACACAAATCAGGATGATCCCAAAGCCAAGGAGAAGTTCTCCCAGCTGGCAGAAGCCTATGAGGTAACACGACTTTGGTGCATGTGGCCACTGCTGTTACAGCGGTGTGTATGAATCAAAGGTTGTGTTGCTACCTGGGACAGCCTGGTGTGTCATACAGTCCAGTGTGAAGGCCATGTCCCTGCACCAAGTCATCTTGTTAAAAAAAAAAAAAAAGGGAGAGATTCCAGGCCAAGCCTGGTGGCTCACTCCTGTAGTCCTAGCACTTTGGGAGGCTGTCAGGAGGATCACTTGATCTCAGGAGTTGGCTTGACCCTAGGAGTTTGAGACCAGCTTGGGCAATGTAGTGAGACCCCGTCTCTACAAAAAAAAAAAAAAAAAAAAAATCACCAGGCATGGTGGTGGCGCACCTGTAAACCCAGCTACTTGGGAGGCTGAGTCAGGTGCATCACTTGAGGGGCTCAAGGCTGCAGTGACCCATGATGCCATGATTGTACCGTAGCACTATGGTCTGGGCAACAGAACAAGACCTTCTCTAAAAAAAAAAAAAAAAAAAAAAATTCTAAGACTAACTTGGAATCTCAATGAAGAACGGGATCCAGGCCGGGCGTGGTGGCTCATGCCTCTAATCCCAGCACTTTGGGAGGCCGAGGCAGGTGGATCACAAGGTCAGGAGATCGAGACCATCCCGGCTAACACAATGAAACCCTATCTCTACTAAAAATACAAAAAAATTAGCCTGTAGTCCCAGCTGCTGGGGAGGCTGAGGCAGGAGAATGGTGTGAACCCAGGAGGTAGAGCTTGCAGTGAGCCGAGATTGCGCCATTGCACTCCAGCCCGGGTGACAGAGCAAGACTCCCTCTCAAAAAAAAAAAAAGCAGGATCCAATAATCTGTACTAATAAAGTTCCCCAGGTAATTTAGGCTTGTAGCTGGATTTGGAAACTCACAGTTGGATTAATTAATTCAGCCCTTGTTCAATAACAACCCCTTCCTCCACCTCAGGGCATCACTGCTTTTTGGGGATAGCGGTTATTGTAAAAGTAGAAGCCCATTGTTGTCCTATAAGAATTTACAGTGTAATCAGAGGACAAATCTCTGAAAACAGCTATTGACCACTTCCATAGTTTTCTGAAAGTAGACCTGTTCCCCAGATGTTTTGACCATCTTTTTTTTTTTTTTTTTTTTTGGTTAAGAGACAGGGTCCCTCTATGTTGCTAATCCTGGTCTTGAACTCCTGGGCTCAAGAGATCCTCCTGCCTGGGCCTCTCAAACTGCTGGGATTCTACGTGCAAGGCACCACACCTGGCCAACTTTGTCCATCTAATGGGGTTCAGGATATATAGGAGCTCATATATCTACAGGAGGGGACAGCCACGTACAAGAACAGCCTCAATTCAGTAAATCTTTTTTGAGTAAATGTCTGTCAACTAGATCTAATGAAAGGTTTATTTACTAGGGTAATTTTAAAATAATATGTTTTTATTAAGTAACTCAAACTAATTGATAACATAACTGAAGAGTCTTGGAACCTACTTCTATGGAAGATAAGATTAAATTTATTTATTTATTTTTATTTATTTATTTATTTATTTTTGAGATGGAGTCTCGCTCTGTCGCCCAGGCTGGAGTGCAGTGGCGCGATCTCCGCTCACTGCAAGCTCCGCCTCCGGGTTCATGCCATTCTCCTGCCTCAGCCTCCTGAGTAGCTGGGACTACAGGCGCCCACCACCACACCCGGCTAACTTTTTTTGTATTTTTAGTAGAGACGGGGTTTCACTGTGATAGCCAGGATGGTCATGATCTCCTGACCTTGTGATCCGCCCGCCTCAGCCTCCCAAAGTGTTGGGATTACAGGCGTGAGCCACCGCTCCTGGCCTATTTATTTATTTTTAAGAGTTGAAGTCTCAGCCAGGCTCGGTGGCTCACGTCTATAATCCCTATAATCCCAGCACTTTGAGAGGCCAAGGCAGGCGGATCATGAGGTCAGGAGTTCGAGACCAGCCTGGCCAAGACCAGTTTGGCCAATATGGTGAAACCCCGTCTGTACTAAAAATACAAATATTAGCCAGGTGTGGTGGTGGGCGCCTGTAATCCCAGCTATTCGGGAGACTGAGGCTGGAGAATTGCTTGAACCCAGGAGGCATTGGTGAGCCAAAGATTACACCATTGCACTCCAGCTTGGGCAACAGAGCGAGACTCCCAATCAAAAAAAATAAATCGGCTGGGCGCGGTGGCTCAAGCCTGTAATCCCAGCACTTTGGGAGGCCGAGACGGGCGGATCACGAGGTCAGGAGATCGAGACCATCCTGGCTAACACGGTGAAACCCCGTCTCTACTAAAAAATACAAAAAACTAGCCGGGCGAGGTGGCGGGCACCTGTAGTCCCAGCTACTCGGGAGGCTGAGGCAGGAGAATGGCGTGAACCCGGGAGGCAGAGCTTGCAGTGAGCCGAGATCGCGCCACTGCACTCCAGCCTGGGTGACAGAGCCAGACTCCGTCTCAAAAAAAAAAAAAAAAAAATCAATAAAAGAGTTGAGGTCTCACTCTGTTGCTTAGGCTGGAGTGTAGTGGTGAGATCACGGCTCCCTGCAGCCTCAAACTCGGGCTCAAGCAGTCTTCTTGCCTCAACCTCAACTTCCTGAACAGCTGGGACTACAGGTTCCCCACTGCACCCAGCAGATTCAGTTTTTAATGGGGTAGGGGGGATGTTATTCTTGTGAATGTATTTTTCCACATGGATAGTAGATTTGATGTTTCTGCTGGGGGATGAGTTTTGGAGAGTCCTAATCCACCATTTTGCTGACTTCTGTCTCTAAGGGGGATGTTACTAAAAGGACTGAGCCTCAGAACTTAAGAGCAGCAATTCCTCGGGAAGGGCTGGAACCAGGAGATAAAAGCCACCAGGAAGTCATGGACTCCTACCTGTCTCTTCCTCTGCCAGCCTTCTTCCTTTGCATCTTAACTGGGTGCCCTAAAAATTACCCTAGGCACCAAGCTGTCCTCCACCTGTTTTCTTAGTGCCCCTCCATTCTAGGTGGAAGTGTCTTTTCCTTTGGAGGACGCATACTCTATCCTGTTTGGCCTTAAGGACCGTGCCTTTTTTTTTTTTTTTTGAGACAGGGTCTCACTTTGTTGCCCAGGCTGGAGTGCAGTGGTGCAGTCACGGCTCACTGCAGCCTCAACCTCAACCTCCGTGCTCAAGCAATTTTCCCACCTCAGTCTCCCAACTAGCTGGAACTGTAGGTGTGCACCACCATTCTTGACTAATGTTTTTGTATTTTTTATGTGATGGGTTTCACCATGTTGCCCAGGCTGGTCTTGAACTCATGAACTCAAGCAGTCCACCTGCCTTGGCCTCCCAAAGTCCTGGGATTACAGGTGTGAGCCACCATACTCAGCCTAGGGCAGTGTCTTTTTAATTAAAGAAAAAAAAAGTAAGACCAACACATAAAAAAAGATACAAAGTGAGGGCCAGGCGTGGTGGCTCACGCCTGTAATCCCAGCAGTTTGGGAGGCTGAGGCGGGCGAATCACGAGGGTAAGAGATCGAGACTATCCTGGCGAACATGGTGAAACCCTGTCTCTACTAAAAATACAAAAAAATTAGCTGGACGTGGTGGCGCGTGCCTTTAGTCCCAGCTACTCGGGAGGCTGAGGCAGGAGCATCACTTGAACCCGGGAGGCAGAGGTTGCAATGAGCCGAGATTGCGCCACTGCACTCCAGCCTGGTGACAGAGCAAGACTCTTTCTCAAAAAAAAAAAAAAAGATACAAAGTGAATACTACATTTTTTTGCCCCTCCCTAATCCCCCTTTTTGAGGTAGTTAGTCCTTATTAACAGTTTTGTGAGCCAGGCCCAGTGATGACTCATGCCTATAATCCCAGCATTTTGGGAGGTTGAAGTGGGAGAATTGCTTGAGACCAGGAGTTTAAAGCAGCCTGGGCAACACAGCAAGACCCTGTCTCTCCAAAAATTAAAAAATTTGCCAGGCATTGTGGTGTGCGCCTGTAGACCCAGCTACTCGGGAGGCTGAGGCGGGAGGATTGCTTCAACCTGGGAGGTTGAGGCTGCAGTGAGCTAGGATTGCACCACTGCTGTTGTCGTTGTGTTACTTCTACTTGTTACTCCGGTTGTTCTGGCTTCCAGAAAACCTGTCGATGCAGGTAACGGTAGGAAGCATAAATTCTCTACAAGGTAATGTCTCCTGAGGAGAGAGGTGAAGTGTGAATCTGTGAAGAGTCCAGGGCGCCTGTGAGGTCGAGCGACGATCAACACAAACATTTCCCCAGCACGCACGACCCCTGGGAGAGTTCGTGAGACTTTTGGAAGCACTTCCAAAGCCCTATACTTAGCATTCAGTTTGGTCATCTCGTCCCTATTCTAGGTGCTAAAGTCGCAGGCCCACCCCAACCTCATAGGATGTGTTTGCACACACCACTTAGTAAATGTTATGGCTGCCTTATTTGCTGTGAACTCTTGTCTGTATTTTTGGGCCTTGGTAGACCCAGGATGCCCAGTGGCTCTGCCTTTCACTGTAGGTTTTGAGTGATGAGGTGAAGAGGAAGCAGTACGATGCCTACGGCTCTGCGGGCTTCGATTCTGGGGCCAGCGGCTCCCAGCATAGCTACTGGAAGGGAGGCCCCACTGTGGACCCCGAGGAGCTGTTCAGGAAGATCTTCGGGGAGTTCTCATCCTCTTCGTTTGGAGATTTCCAGACTGTGTTTGATCAGCCTCAGGAAGTAAGTTCCTTGCTTTGAAGAATTAATCAGATTTTAGACTAAGTATGGGTCAAACAAATTGTTTTACCAGTTTCTGTTTCTCAGAAAGGCAAGGCAGCTTAAATGGAGTGATCTGGAGGCAGCCATTTTAGTAGAAAATAATTTCAGTATTTGAAAAATCGCATGGGTAGTAATGAGTACATCCATTCTGATGGTATTCTTTACAGCTGCAGAGTCAGGCAGCACCGAAGGCTTTCAGAGCCCACGCTGAGGGTGCGAGTGTTGTCTCTCATCTGTACAGTGTTCCAGGAGAACTCTGTCTGCTGGGAGGGCACTGCTGATCCTCTCTCATGTCTGTATAAAACACTGTCAGAGTGGAAGAGAGAGGGGATATATTTATGATCTAAGTTATGATTGTGGATCATTCAGGCTCTTTTTAAGTGCCATGTATGAGTATTTATCTGTGAACATTTTCAGTTTATTGAAAGTACGTTTTCATTTAAGTCACATTATCTCTTAAAAATCCCAAAGACTAGGACAGAATTGGTTCAGTGAGTCCTACCTATGCTTACCTGGCAGAGTGCAAGTAAGTACAGTGGTGAAAGAGTGACTGAAAATGTGGGCCAGTGCCCTCCTTTCCCTTTAGAGCCAAGCATCAGTTTTGGTCGTTGCAAACAAAAGTTGACAGGCTGTCCCTTGGTTTCTTTAGTACATCATGGAGTTGACATTCAATCAAGCTGCAAAGGGGGTCAACAAGGAGTTCACCGTGAACATCATGGACACCTGTGAGCGCTGCGATGGCAAGGGGAACGAGCCTGGCACCAAGGTGCAGCATTGCCACTACTGCGGTGGCTCCGGCATGGTAAGGGTCTGCCCAAGACTCCACCTCCCACGGCTTGCGCCACTGACCGTGAGAAGAGCTGGTTGTGGCACTGCTCCCAGAGAACTTATGCTAGGAGTGGAGGGAGTTGGTGAACTCAGCCTGTCTGTCTTTCCCCGTGACCCTGAGGAGACGAGCCTGTGCTTCTCCTTCCCTGGCATCGCAGGCTCAGCAACCAGAGCACAGCAGCTCTGGGGGTGGGGCGGGGGATTGCATCCCGTTGTCACTTTCTTCCTTATTTTTCTAACAATTGCTTTTGTAATTCAAGGGGGAATAATCTTTTTTAAATGTACTGCTCAGCTCCCAGGAGTCTTCAGGTACTTCTGTAAGAGGCGGTATCGCATTTTTCATTGTCGTATGGTCAAGTTGATGATGTGGAGTGCAGAAGTTTGTGTGTTCTAGAAAATCAGATGAACAGACTCTGAGGCCCTGCACCTGGGTTCCTAGGCAGTGTGTTTGAGTGCACATGCACATAAAAAACAAGCCTTAAAGAGACATTTTTCTTATGTACATTGTGGTCCCAGAACCACCCATCGGTTTACCTGCGTAGTTAGGTTACCATTTTTCTTGTTTTTATCAGGAAACCATCAACACAGGCCCTTTTGTGATGCGTTCCACGTGTAGGAGATGTGGTGGCCGCGGCTCCATCGTCGTAACGCCCTGTGTGGTCTGCAGGGGAGTAGGACAAGCCAAGCAGAAAAAGCGAGTGATGATCCCTGTGCCTGCAGGTGGGTGTTTGGGCCCGCCATGTCCAGGAGCTTGGAGAGGGCGGAAAGGACTGAGGCCACCGCACTCTGTGTGAGTGGGCTCTTAGTAGAAGTTGTGGTTGAGGCCCTGGAGCCCCAGGCTGGAGGAGGAACTAGAGTCTCCTTGAATCTTTCTATTTGTGCCAGTTATCCTTAGAATCTACACTTTGCACGTCACATTGGGGAGAAGAGACCTGATGTGCCTGCTCTGCTTCTTCCTGGTGAAGGAGCAGCTTCCAACCCCCAGGCTCCTCTCCTCTCTCCTCTGTCTTAGTCACCGAAGCCATCATTGTCCCCACTGCCACCCTATCTACATCAGCCCCACAGATCCACCCCCCACTCCACGTCTACTGTTGCCTTGCCTGAAACTCACTTTCTGCTTTCTTTTTTGGGTTAACTTTGTTCATCTTGGAGATCCCAGCTTGAGTATCCCTTCCCTAGCAAGCCTCAAGCCCTCCTCCCTGTTCTTTAGATGTCCCTTTCTCTAGAGTTGTGAGCATTTGCTTTGAAGAACATTTCTGTGTTTGTAGTTGTGCATTAGTGCCATTGTTTGGTTAACACCTATCACCCCAGTGAGACCATGAACTCCCTGAGGTGCTACATAGACCAGGCCTGAGGCAGGTGCTGAGTCATCAGGTGTCTTGTGTTGCATCTCTGGAAGGTTACCCATGTGCCTCTTACATAATGGCATTGTTCCTCGTTAATAAGAAGCAGGAGTGGGGAGGAAGCTGTGGGTTACAAGTGGATCTTGGGTGGAAAGTGCTGTGGGCGGTCTCACAATAACTGCTCCCTTTCTTTTTTTTTTCTTTTTTTCTGTTTTCTTTTTTTTTAACATGGTGTCTCGCTCTGTTGCCAGGCTGGAGTGCAGTGGAGTAATCTCGGCTCACTGCAACCTCCACCTCCTGGGTTCAAGCGATTCTCTTCCCTCAGCCTCCCGAGTAGTTGGGACTACAGGCGCACACCGACACGTCCAGCTAGTTTTTGTATTTTCAGTAGAAACGGGGTTTCACCATGTTGGCCAGGATGGTCTTGATCTCTTGATGTCACGATCTACCCGCCTCAGCCTCCCAAAGTGCTGGGATTGCAGGCATGAGCCACCGCGCCCTGCCTAACTGCTCCCTTTCTAATGTCCCTTGTAGGAGTCGAGGATGGCCAGACCGTGAGGATGCCTGTGGGAAAAAGGGAAATTTTCATCACGTTCAGGGTAGGTGCTCTGTCCTGCACAGCTTCTGTTGGGCCCTTCCTCTCTTCGGGTGGATGTGGCTGAGGCTGCTCCATGCGGTCAAAGCTTCACAGAAACATGTCTCGCCATTCATGTTTCTGAGGGGCACAGTGGCCACCTAGAGTTACCTTCAAAGTTCTGTGCCTTGTGTGAAGAGAAGACAACTTCTTCAAGATGTTAACAAATTAGAAATACAGGTCACATAAAAATACAGAAAACATCTTGTGTTTTTATGATAAGATTGTTGATGAGGCAGTGAGTGTGAAAGTTATAATTTTACATACTGTATACAGGGGCAAACCTTGGTTTTCTGAGATTGTGGAAACATTAATGAAAATGCCTTCTACTGGCAATTTCCCTCCTATGTGTACACTTGAGAAAAACCCACGCAAGCCTAGCAGGCAGTAGGTACAAAGGGGTGCATGAGAGTCCTGTCCATGGTAGCAAGACACCACCTTCCTCCAACAAGAGAATGGCTTAGTGAGCCGTGGTGGTCACAGGCTGCTGCAGGGCAGTCGAAAGGAAAGAGTGAGAGCTGCACTCAAGGGGTGCTCCAGGCGTTGCAGGTACAGACAGCGGGGATGGAAGGTAGGTTGCCAGTGGCTGTAGGGCCTCAGAGACCATCTACGTGAAGTTTTAAAGCATGTGAGATGGCATTATGTATTATTTAGGGACTTGGAGATACATAGTAAATAGAAGCTCAAAGGAATGATAAATGCTAAAGTCAGGGTCGTGGTTGGCTGAGGAAGGCAAGACTCACCTGTATTTATGATGTTTTAGTTTATTTTACTTTATTTTTTTGAGGTAGGGTCTTGCTTTGTTGCCTAGGATGGAATGCAGTGGGGTGATCTTGGCTCACTGCAGCCTCAGACTCCCTGGGCTCAGGTGGTCTTCCCACCTCAGCCTCCTGAGTAGCTGGGACCACAGGTGCACGCCACTAGGCCCAGCTGACTTTTGTATTTTTAGTAAAGATGGGGTTTCACCATGTTGCCCAGGCTGGTCTCAAACCCCAGGGTTCAAATGATCCACCCACCTTGGCTTCCCAAAGTGCTGGGATTACAAGTGTGAGCCACGGCACCCAGCCTGTGATATTTTGTTACCTCCACTGGGTTGTGGGTATGACACGCTTGTTATATTATTTACTCTGCCCTTTTTTTTTCTCTTTTTTTGGAGACAGAGTCTTGCTCTGTTGCCCAGGCTGGAGTGCAAGTGGCGTGATCTCAGTTCACTGCAACCTCCACCTCCCAGGTTCAAGCGATTCTCATGCCTCAGCCTCCTGAGTAGCTGGGATTACAGGCATGCACCACCACACCCAGCTAATTTTTGTATTTTTAGTAGAGACGGGGTTTCACCATGTTGGCCAGGCTGGTCTCGAATTCCTGACTTCAGGTGATCCACCCACCTTGGCCTCCCAAAGTGTTGGGATTATAAGCGTGAGCCACCGCGGCCAGCCTATACTTCCTAATAAAGTAAGGTGTTTTTTGTTGTTGTTGTTGTTTTTGAGATAGAGTCTTGCTCTGTTGCTCAGGCTAGAGTGCAGTGGTGTGATCTCTGTTCAATGCAGCCTTCATCTCCCAGGTTCAATCGGATCTCCTGCCTCAGCCTCTTTAGTAGCTGGGATTACAGACACCTGCCACCACACCTGGCTAATTTTTGTATTTTTAGTAGAGACGGGGTTTCACCATGTTGGCCAGGCTGGGTCTCAAACTCCTGACCTCAGGTGTTCTACCCACCTTGGCCTCTCAAAGTGCTGGGATTACAGGTGTGAACTACCGTGCCTGGCTAAAGTAAGATTAAAAAAAAAAGTTCTCTCAGGAGGCTGAGGCAGGAGAATGGCCTAAACCCGGGAGGCGGAGCTTGCAGTGAGCTGAGATCCGGCCATTGCACCCCAGCCTGGGCGACAGAGCGAGACTCTGTCTCAAAAAAAAGTTCAAAAGCCAGTTTTACGTTTTTATTTCCCTTCACGATTGAATGACTTGATCTGAGACTAAGGAAATCCTGGCGCGCTTCCATTTTGGTGTGCAAGTGTGTAGAACATTGCAGTGTTGAAATATGTAGAATATGTCGTTCCTGGGCCTGCGATGGTGTCACCTTGGTGGAACGACAGTTCTTTGCCTCAACACTGTGCTTTATGTATGGAAGGGGTGTGAAGTTTGTCAAGTCTGAGCTTGGGCCTGGCCAGGCACGCAGCTGGTGTTTAGTCTGCAGTGGACTTATCTTCACATGCATCTGTCATGTTTGACCTTAGGTGCAGAAAAGCCCTGTGTTCCGGAGGGACGGCGCAGACATCCACTCCGACCTCTTTATTTCTATAGCTCAAGCTCTTCTTGGGGGGACAGCCAGAGCCCAGGGCCTGTACGAGACGATCAATGTGATGGTAAGAGGGTGTGAGAATGCCTTTGTCACCCTTGTACTTCATTGTTCTTTTTCTGAAATGGAAAATAACTGACCAGTGGCCTGGAACCCATGAGTGACCAGCATGTGGGGGGTACTCATGGGGGAGGACATGAGGAATTTTAGATTGCTCCTTGAGTGTGGACCACAAGCCACAGGCCTTGACTCTATAATCGCCTGGGAAGCAGTTACTGGCTGGCATCACTCCCATACTGGTTAGCGGGGCCTGGGAACTGGGCGCACCCAGGACACAGAGAGGTTCACCCTGGGGTGTGTTCTCTGCCCTTGCTTCCGTCCAGTGTCTGGCAGCAAGAGCAGAAGTCTCGGGGGCTGTGCACATCTCTTTGGCCGCAGTGATGGCTGCCTGTGTGCTGCCCTCACCTATCCCCCACCTCTCTCTTGATCTGCCCCTCCTGCTCCTCCCACTTCCAGGCCACTTCATTCTCTGTATGCACCTCAGAACCTTCTCCAGCTTCTTTGTGGGGAACCTTGGGGTAACCACCACCAAGGAGGTGGGTGTTTTGAGCCAAGGCTTTCTCCTCCGTCTGGGGGCTGTTCCTTGGCTTCTCCAGGGTCCTGTGGTTCCGAGGGCCAGGGAGCAACCTCAGCCACACACCCTGTATTGGCGTTTCCTGCTTCGCTCCCTCACTCCTGCTTCCTGGGATCACTTGCCCAAACTCCTGCCCCCTCATCCTAGTCACAGGCTCTGCTCTGGGCAGACCGAACTTAGCTTATTTCCATGTGCTTGTGGGCGGGCTTGGCCAGAAACCCAAGTGGCAGTTCTTTTTTTTTTTTTTTTTTTTTTTGAGGTGGAGTCTCACTCTGTCGTCCAGGCTGGAGTGCAATGGCGCAATCTTGGCTCACTGCAACCCCCACCTCCAGGGTTCAAGCAATTCTCCTGCCTCAACCTCCCAAGTAGCTGGGATTTCAGGCGCATGCCACCATACCCAGCTAATTTTTTGTATTTTAGTAGAGACGGGGTTTCACCGTGTTTCCCAGGGTGGTCTTGAACTCCTGAACTCAGGCAATTCACCCGCCTCAGCCTTCCAAAGTGCTGGGATTATAGGCGTGAGCCACTGTGCCCAGCCCAGTGGCCGTTCTTTTTTTTTTTTTTTTTTTTTTTTTTGAGACAGCAGGATGTTGCTCTGTCACCTGGCTGGAGTGCAATGGCATGATCTTTGCTCACAACAGTCTCTGCCTCCCAGGTTCAAGCGATTCCTGTCTCAGCCTCCTGAGTAGCTGGGACTACAGGCACGTGCCACCATGCCTAGCTAATTTTTTGTGTTTTATTGGAGATGGGGTTTTACCATGTTGGCCAGGATGGTCTCCATCTCCTGACCTCGTGATCCGCCCGCCTTGGCTCCCCAGAGTGCTGGGATTACAGGCGTGAGCCACTGTGCCTGGCCTTTTTTTCCCCCCCCAAGATAGAGTCTTGCCCTGTCACTGAGAGCTGGAGTACAGTGGCACAGTCTCGGCTCACTGCAACCTCCGCCTCCCGGGTTCAAGCAATTCTCCTGCCTCAGCCTCCCGAGTAGCTGAGATTATAGGTGCACGCTACCATGCCCGGCTGATTTTTGTATTTTTAGTAGAGACGGGGTTTCACCATGTTGACCAGGCAGGTCTTAAACTCCTGACCTTGTGATCAACCCGTCTCAACCTCCCAAAGTGATGGGATTACAGGCGTGAGCCAGTGGTGGTTCTTTTCAACGAATTCCTGTCAAGATTGTCTTCATGCAGTGAAAACTTTTTATTTGAGCAACTGGGGACCAGGGGAAACCACAGATTTTCTTTCTTTTTTTTTTTTTTTTTTTTTTTTGAGACAGAGTCTCGCTCTGTCGCCCAGGCTGGAGTGCAGTGGCCGGATCTCAGCTCACTGCAAGCTCCGCCTCCCGGGTTCACGCCATTCTCCGGCCTCAGCCTCCAGAGTAGCTGGGACTACAGGCGCCCGCCACCTCGCCCGGCTATTTTTTGTATTTCTTAGTAGAGACGGGGTTTCACCGTGTTAGCCAGGATGGTCTCGATCTCCTGACCTCATGATCCGCCCATCTCGGCCTCCCAAAGTGCTGGGATTACAGGCTTGAGCCACCGCGCCCGGCCAGATTTTCTTTCTTTATAGATCCCCCCTGGGACTCAGACAGACCAGAAGATTCGGATGGGTGGGAAAGGCATCCCCCGGATTAACAGCTACGGCTACGGAGACCACTACATCCACATCAAGATACGAGTTCCAAAGTAAGTGCCCCCTAGGCCGTGTCTAAGCCAGCCTGCTCCTGCGGTGGCACTGCTCAGGGAGCTCTGTGGCTTGGGCAGGGGACTGCTCCCTATAGGTCAGGTGGTTCCTGCTCGAGTTCTCTGTCTGTAAAGTGGGTGTAATAGAATGGTACACTTCTTTTTTTTTTTTTTTTTTGAGATGGAGTCTCGCTGTGTCCCTCAGGCTGGAGTGCAGTGGCGCCATCTCAGCTCACTGCAACCTCCACTTCCTGGGTTCAAGCAATTCTCCTGCCTCAGCCTCCCGAGTAGCTGGGATTACAGGTGCCCGCCACCACACCCTGCTAATTTTTTGTATTTTTAGTAGAGACGGGGTTTCACCGTGTTAGCCAGGATGGCTTCAATCTCCTGACCTAGTGATCCGCCCACCTCAGCCTCCCAGAGTGCTGGGATTACAGGCATGAGCCACCGCGCCCGGCCGGTATGGTCGACTTCTTGGAGTTGCTGGGAGAATTAAATGAACAACACATAGGAATTGCTTCGCTGCTGCTGCTATTGTTGAGTTTCTTCTTGTTTTTTTTCTTTCTTTCTTTTTTTTTTTTTTTTTTGAGACGGAGTCTCACTCTGTAGCCCAGGCTGGAGTGCAGTGGCGCGATCTTGGCTCACTGCAAGGTCCGCCTCCCAGGTTCACGCCATTCTCCTGCCTCAGCCTCTGGGACTGTAGGTGCCTGCCACCACGCCTGGCTAATGTTTGTATTTTTAGTAGAGACGGGGTTTCTCTATGTTGGTCAGGCCGGTCTTGAACTCCTGACCTCTTGATCCACCTGCCTCGGCCTCCCAAAGTGCTGGGATTACAGGTATGAGCCACCGTGCCCGACCTTTTTTTGAGGAGTCTCTCGCTTTGTTGCCCAGGCTGGAGTGTGGTGTGCCATCTCAGCTCATTGCAACCTCCTCCTCCCTGGTTCAAGTGATTCTCATGCCTCAGCCTCCCGAGTTGCTGGGACTACAGGTGCCTACCACCACGCCCGGATAATTTTTATATTTTTAGTAGAGATGGAGTTTCACTGGCCAGGCTGGTCTCGAACTCCTGATCTCAGGTGATCTGCCCACCTTGTCCTCCCAAAGTGCTGGGATTACAGGTATGAGCCAGCATGCCTGGCCCGTTGATTTTCTCATTGATGTTACTGGCACTGTTAGGAGCTGGAGAGGCAGCCTGGGCGGAGTGCTGTGAGTACCTAGGGCAGGACATGCCTGACTCCCCTCGGGAGCACTCGTGCTTTTTGTTAATTAGATAATTTCTTTTCTTTTTTTCTTTTTCTTTTTTTTTTTTGAGACAGAGTCCAGCTCTGTCTCCAGGTGGAGTTCAGTGGTGCATTTACGGCTCACTGCAGCCTCCACCTCCCAAGTTCAAGTAATTCTGCCTCAGCCTCCCAAGTAGCTGGGAATACAGGGACGCACCGCCACGCCCAGCTAATTTTTGTAGTAGAGACGGGGTTTCACCTTGTTGACCAGGATGGTCTCTATTTCCTGACCTTGTGATCTGCCCGCCTTGGCCTCCCAAAGTGCTGGGATTACAGGCATGAGCCACCATGCCTGGCGTAATTAGATAATTTCTTACCTGCTTCACACACACACTTGTAAAATCTGTTTCCCCTCCTGTAAACTGTATTTAGCATAGCCACAGCGACACTTGTTTAAACGACTTAGGGTGTTTTATTAGCTTTTCTGTACAGAAGATTTGAGGGCGTGGTCCTTAGGTTCTTACCACTGCACTGCCTCAGGGTTTCTGCCCCTGCCAGGGTTGGGTCCCTCTCCTCCTATGTGCTTCGAGAGCACTGGCTGCCTGTGAGTTCTTTCCAAAGCTTCCTGGTGGAAGCCTTTGCTGCTAACTCTGCTTGATCCACAGGAGGCTAACGAGCCGGCAGCAGAACCTGATCCTGAGCTACGCCGAGGATGAGACAGATGTGGAGGGGACAGTGAATGGCGTCACACTCACCACCTCTGGTAAGGGGTCTGAAGACTACGCGGCGACACGTGGGGACCTCAGAGCCCCCTGGAGTGTGGACAATTCAGGGCAGCATGTTGGGGTTTCCACTTGGGGTTCTTCATGAAGCCTTTAAAATGTGCAGTTGAAAGAGGGGGGCTGTGGGCGGGAACACTGGGCAGGGAGCCGCAGCCCCCAGTCCAAGCTTCGCCTCCTGTCTCTGTGCGTGTTCGTGTGCTGAGGTGAGAGCCCCAGGGCACTTCCTGCAGGCAGCTGTGCGTGTCTCAGACCCAGTGTTCTGAGTTCTATCCTTGGTTCTGCCACTTGCCCTGTGACCTCGGACAAATCCTTCCCTGAGAGCTCCTGGCAAAAGCGTAAGGAGAGCATGGATTGGAAGGATTTGTGCACTTCCCACCAGGGACACTCCGCTAGGATTTCAGAGTGTCTTACAAACAATAGCAGCCACAGTAGTGGAGCCACAGTCAGAGGACTCAGTTCGCCGTTTTAGAGCAGGACTCACTCCGAATTCATCTAGCCATGAACAGATGCACCATTTACCCTGACCTCAGACATTGTGCTAGTGAGTGGCTGAGTGTCAGCGATCTGTCACCAGAACACCTGCCGTGGGCACTGTGGCAATGGCACCCCAGCTACAGCCCCTCTTCCTGTGGGAGGTGGGGCCTCTGTTTCCTGGGATTCCTGCTCATGGCAGGGCAGGCTGTGCCCAGGGGATCCTTGGTTCAGGCTCAACGTATTTCCTCATTGCATCATTTTGGTTTTGTTTGGATCCTGGGTGGAGTTCTCAGAACTTGCGTGGCCTTAAATTAGTGCATGGTAATTCGTAGCAGGTGTTTGGAGCTGGGGGCAGATTTTCCAAAAAAGTGGAGGATTTAGAGTTCCAGGGGCCGGGGCAGGGGCTGGGATGGAAGTCCCTGGAATTTCACTGAGCTCTTGTTGCTCCTAGGGTACTGGAAGTCCTCTCTTAAAAAGCAGCTGCTGGCTGGGCGCAGTGGCTCTCGCATGTAATCCCAGCACGTTGGGAGGCCGAGGCAGGTGGATCAGTTGAGGTTAGGAGTTTGAGACCAGCCTGGACAACATGGCGATACCCCGTCCCTACTAAAAATGCAAACATGCCGGGCGCGGAGGCTCAAGCCTGTAATCCCAGCACTTTGGGAGGCCGAGACGGGCGGATCACGAGGTCAGGAGATCGAGACCATCCTGGCTAATACGGTGAAACCCCGTCTCTACTAAAAAAATACAAAAAACTAGCCGGGCGAGGTGGCGGGCGCCTGTAGTCCCAGCTACTCGGGAGGCTGAGGCAGGAGAATGGCGGGAACCCGGGAGGCGGAGCTTGCAGTGAGCTGAGATCCGGCCACTGCACTCCAGCCGGGGTGACAGAGCGAGACTCCGTCTCAAAAAAAAAAAAAAAAAAAAAAAAAAATGCAAACATTAGCTGGGTATGGTGGTGCATGCCTGTAATCCCAGCTACTCGGGAGGCTGAGGCAGGAGAATCGCTTGAACCCAGGAGATGGAGGATGCAGTGAGCAGGACCACGCCACTGCACTCCAGCCTGGGTGACAGAGTGAGACTCTGTCACACACACAAAAAAGGCCAGGCGCAGTGGCTCACACTTACAGTCCCAGCACTTTGGGAGGCCGAGGAGGGTGGATCATGAGGTCAGGAGTTTGAGACCAGCCTGACCAACATGGTGAAACCCTGTCTTTACTACAATAGAAAAATACAAAAATTAGCCAGGTATGGTGGTGAGCATCTGTAATCCCAGCTACTCAGGAGGCTGAGGCAGGAGAATTGCTTGAATCTGGGAGGCAGAGGTTGCAGTGAGCTGAGATTGTGCCGCTGCACTCCAGCCTGGGCAACATAGCGAGACTCTGTCTCAAAAAAAAAAAAAAAAAAAGCAGCTGCCATAAAACTCTGTAGCCCAACCAGGTTCCGAATGTCACTTATTTTAATGGTTTGGTACATATGCTATCATCTTTTATTCTTGTTGTATCTCTTGAACTAAAATAGAAGTGGTCATAGTGTAGCTATTCCCTGGAACTCTAATCATTGCACCTGTGGCTTCTCCTTCCTCAAACCCTACAATCGCATAACACGCGAGATTGGCTCCATAGACAGTTGTCTTTCCCTCCTCCCGCCCATCAGGGCAGCTTGAGGTGTGCTAGGGCCGGGCCCTGGGTGGGGTCGTGGGTGTTGCTTACTCTATTGGAGGGTGGGTAATTAGTGGTCACCAGTTGATGTTTTGACTCCCTCTCTGATACTGTAAGTTGAGAGTTGATTCCGCCATCCACTGAGATCCTTTGTCACTTTCATGGTTCCTTGTCCTGATCACTCAGCCTCACACAGCTGTTCCCTCACTCAGCCAGGATTTCTTCTCCCGTGTGCAAGACACTGTCAGCTCTTCCTTTTAAAAATCTTGGTGAGGTCGGCTGCAGTGGCTCACACCTATAATCCCAGCACTTTGGGAGGCTAATGCAGGAAGATCACTTGAACCCAGGAGTTCGAGACCAGCCTGGGCAATATAGTGAGACTCTGTCTCTACAAAAAGTTTTAAAAGTAGCCAGGTGCAGTAGCATGAACCTCCATCACCAGCTGCTCGGGAAGCTGAGATGAGATCACTTGAGCCCCAGTACTCAAGGCTGCGGTGAGTCACGACGGCGACACTGTACTCCAGCCTGGGTGCCAGGGTGAGACTCTGTCCCTGAGCATACACTGTCACATGTCAGTTTGCTGCCTGTGAGTGGTTAAGTCTCTCATACTGTGAAGGAAGTTAGTTTTGCGTCCACATATGACAGTATTACAGGACATATAATTCCCACGTCCTGAGAACTTAAGCAACAGTGGGATTTATTTGGTTGAGACAAAGAGTCTTGCTCCATGGTCCAGCCTGGAGTGCAGTGGTGCAGTCATAGCTCATGGCAGCCTCAAACTCCTGGACTCAAGTGATCCTCCCATCTTGGCCTCCCAGAGTGTTGGAATTACAGACATGAGCCACTGTGCCTGACCAGCGTAGTTTTTGATGTACTTAGTATCTTATTTATTTTTGTTCCTTAATGTAGCTGCTGAAAACCTTAATAGCTGACCCTCGTCTCCCAGAAAGACCATGGTGTGCTTAGAGACTCAGCACTTGCAGGGATAAACAGGTCCATCTTCTGGCACAAAGAGAGGGAACGGAGCGGGGGGCTTGCAATTACCATGTGACTTTTTGAGTGAGAGACACAGTACGGCTCCTTATCATTCTTTTTCTTTTTTTGGAGACGGAGTCTCACTCTGTCACCCAGGCCAGAGTGTGGTGGCGCGGTCTGGGCTCACTGCAACACACCCCGCCTCTCGGGTTCCAGCAATTCTGCCTCAGCCTCTGGAGTAGCTGGGACTACAGGCGCACGCCGCCCCCGGCTATGTTTTTGTATTTTAGTAGAGATGGGGTTTCACCATGTTGCTGAGGCCAGTCTCGAACTCCTGAGCTCAGGCAGTCTCCCCGCCTTGGCCTCCCAAAGTGCTAGGATTACAGGCGTGAGCCACTGCACCCGGCCTTTTCTTTTTTGAGACTGGGTCTCACTCTGTTTTATGTAGCCTGCCTCACCCCTTCCCGGGGACCTGTGGAACCAAGCTTTGGACCTTCCACTAGCGAAGGCACTGTCTTACTTAGACTGAGGTGTTTACTCCGTTATGCACTGTGCATGGCCTAGGTCTCTGGGCACATTAAAAATGCGATTGACAATTAATATGCCAAGTTGAGGTTTATATTCTCACTCATAACAAAAGTGTGCACTCCTTCTCTTATGGTTGGCAAATCTGTAACACGTTTGTGCGAGAAAGTACCTCTAGGTGGTGTCAGCCTGGGCCCTAAAGAAATAGCAGCACACCTCCCCCAGGTTGAGAGCACTTAGGTTAGGTGCCCCAAATGGGGGACAACTTGCTCAACTTGTTGCACCCCAAATGGGGACAACATAGACTGCTGATGTGAGGGATGAGATGAAGTGCCTATGACAGAGGATTGTGCGTGGCCGTGACTCCGACATGGGCTGTTCTGCAGGGTCTTTATACACAGCAGCAGCATGGAATCTGGTCATTTGGTCTAGAAGTAGGGTTTTTCTTGGTGTCATTATTCACCTTCTTACAGCCAACAGTGTGGTGGTTGAGAGTCTCGGCTTTGGAGTCAGACTGCGTGGGCTCGCACTCAGTCCTCCCTCTCGCTTGTTGGCTCTGTGGGCCTTGGGTAAACCCTGCAATCTCTCTGTGCCTCCCTTTTTTGTTTTTTTCATTTGCCTGTAAGGAAGTGTGTGGCCTGGCCTGGGAGGTGCCTGGCACTTGACTGTGTTTTTGTCACTGTTGCTCAGATAGAGACAGCTGTCATGGTCCTTCTCCGTCTCTATTTCTTGTTTCCCTGCTGTGGGTCCATGATTGAAAGAGCAGTTGGGAGACCTTCAGGCTCTGAGTGCTCTGTTACCTCAGTCATTTGCCAGGTGAGGCATCCTGTGCCATCTTAGGAGTGGCCCCCACTCTTCTTGAGGTGGCGCTTGGCCGCTCCTTGAATGTGGGCCCCTGGGTGGCCAGGCGGGGGTAGGTGGGGCCGAGGATATGACCTTGGAGGTGCGGGCCCCTGACGCCAGTTCTTTCTGCTGTTTGTGCCCAGGTGGCAGCTCCATGGATAGCTCCGCAGGAAGCAAGGCTAGGCGTGAGGCTGGGGAGGACGAGGAGGGATTCCTTTCCAAACTTAAGAAAATGTTTACCTCCTGATATCCCAGCTGAGGTAGGAAAACCCTGGAGGTTTCTTTCCCTTTGTTTTCCTCTGTGAACTAATCCTGGTTTTCTCCCACTTTAACTAATATTGTGCCCCCACCCCCAGGAGTGGGAACAGGTGCCATTCCAAGGTGTGGTAAACCTCGCTCCACTAGGAGCCGGCCTCTCAGCCTAGGGAAGATATGATGTGGCAGTCAACCTGTAGTGTAGGACTGGCTGGGCTGCCGCGGCCAGCCTCTGGCTGTGTCCTCTTCCTGGGGAGGTGGCGATGCGGGGGCTGTTGTACAGCCCCCTACAGTGGTGGTTCAGCTTGCCCATGGTCACAAAGGGCGAGTCAGGCAGAGCCAGGCCTAGAACTCAGATCTCCTCACGTCCTGCCTGCTTGGAAGCTGCCCGCCTGCATAGACAGTGCAGGGCTGTGCAAGCCTGGGGGCTGCTCCAGGATGGCGCTTGCTCGCCGTGTCATCTTGGGACTCACTTTTGTTGACTATGCTTATCTCAGCGGCTGGGGTTCTCGCCCCTCTCTTCGCACAGCTGCTTTCCAGGGATTAACAGATGCTCCCCAGCGGGGTGTGTTCCCTTGAGATGTTGAGTATAAGGTAACTGCCTGTCTCTTTGGCTCAGGAAAAAGATCCACTGGAAACTAGGCCAGGAAGCAGCAGCCCCTCCCAGGGCCAGGGCATCTGGGAGACGGGAGGATTCCAGAACAACAGCACTGAGCTCCCCCCCGCAGAGCCTCTGGACGGCCCTGACAACAGCAAAATCACGGGACAACACCTCTCTCCACAGAAAGGTCACAGTGGACAGCCTGGGCAGTAGGATGCAGCCCCGAAGGCTGGTGGCAGTTTCCTGTCCATGGGTAGGTGACGGCCCCTGGCTCAGGCAGAGGGAGATGGTTAGACTCTTGTAGGGCTAAAACTCTAATTTGGAATTGAATGTTGTGGAGATCTTAATTAAAGGCCACGCTTACAGCTTAGAAATGAAGGCTTAAGTGGCACCAAGTTACAAAGTGATTTATTTCCTTCTCAGCAAACCTCCGGGAGGTTCCAGAATGAGTTCTTTCTCACAGGTTGTCTTCATGGGAGCCTGGGGCCCCCCAGGCCCCACCAGCTCCGTCCTCCCCTGATGAGGGGCCCTGCTGAGGTGTCAGCTGCTCTGCTCAGTTAGTCTTTATTCCCGGGGTACCAAGCAGCTGCACACTCGGGGCCTGGGAGGCACATAGAGGCCCAGAGAGTCCATGGGGGTTCTGCTCCTGACCGTGTGGGTGGTGGTGATCCCTGTCAGGATAGACAGTCCTTGCTCCCACCCCATCCAGGATGGCCGCCTGTCGCTGACCATTGAGTCCTGTTGTTGTAAGCCAGGCATGGAGGGCTCCGGCCCTTCTGTTGAGCCACAGCCCTCTGCAGCACTGTGCTGGCCAGATTTCAGCTGCCTTGGGAACTGAAGCCCTGCCACTGTTGCAAGCCAGGGGCTTGGTTCTCCCACTTACACTGTTGACATCTATTTTCTGAAGTGTATTTAAATTATTCAGTGCTAATCATTGTTTTTTCCTGCGTAAATGTTGATTCAGAAAAGGAAAGCACAGGCTAAGCAGTTAAAGGCTCCCCACCATTCAGCCAGAGCAGAACCCCCGTTCCCCAGCCTCTGCTGGTAGCATGTCGCAGTTTCCATGTGTTTCAGGATCCTTGGGCTGTTGTCAGACAGGTTAATGAAGAAACATTTCTCAATAGTTTCCTTTTTGTTTTCCTTTATAATTCACTAAAATAAAGCATCTATTAGTGTCTGATTTAGGAATGTAAAATGATTCTGTATTAATGTAAATAAGATTATCTATTGCAAAAAGATATTTAAAACCTAAATTGTGGTCATTTCTTCTTTGAAAGAATTCAGACAGCCTCTGCAGGTAGCTTATGGGAGTTACTGGAGACTTGGCTGGCCTCATCCTGTGCTCACGCCCACCCAGAGTACATAGAGGCAGACAGGTCTGGGGTGCCGACAGTGCTGACCCTCAGTCAGATTCCAGAGCAGGGTGCTGGCCATGACACAACAGTCCCATGTGAGTGAATGTTCTAGAATCTGGATGTGACTTTTTCCTTGGGAGCCCATGCTGTGAGAGCTGGGCAGTGTCCCTGGGTCCCTGCATTTCAGTCACCCTCACTGGATTGTTTCTCTACATTCTTTTCAGAGTCTTTGCATCTTTTACCTTCAATTTTATTTTATTTTTTTGACATAGAGTCTCACTCTGTCGCCCATACCGGAGTGAAGTGATATCATCTCTGCTCAGTGCAACCTCTGCTTCCTGGGTTCAAGTGATTCTCCTGTCTCAGTCTTCTGAGTAGCTGGGACTACAGGTGCACGCCACCACGCCTGGCTAATTTTTGTATTTTTAGTACAGATGGGGATTTCACAGTGTTGGCCAGGCTGGTCTTGAACTCCTGACCTCAGGTGATCCACCTGCCTTGGCCTCCCAAAGTGCTGAGATTACAGCTGTGAGCCACCATGCCTGGCCAAAATTTTTATATATTATAGTTTGGCTACTCTGGGTTCCCAGCCGAGCTCTATGCCTGACATGGCTGAAGGGGCCCTGATACACAGCTCAGTCCACCCTGGTGCTCCGGGCTGAGCAGGGTGACATGTGAGTCCATTCGCTGGGTCAGGTGGAGAAAGAGCTGACGGATAGGAGAGGCTCAGCAGTGACATTCTGCTCATCTCAGATACTTCCCAGTATTTTCATCAATGAAATATTGATTGCCTGACTACTGTGGACACTCAGTATGGACCAGGCACTATTCTAACTCCTGGGGACGCAGCAGTGGGGAGCTAGACTGTGTCTCTTGTGAAAGCTTGGGCTTATTCCTGGTCCAGTCGCCCTGAGTCTCATTCATGTCCTATTGCTTCAAAGCAGAAGTCTAGAGAAAGACTTTGGAAGAGAAAGGCAGATTCTCTTGCTAAACAGAAACCGTTGTTGTGTTGAAGCATCCTTCCCTCAAGGGATTAGAAGGTGGCTGTACATGGCTGGGTCCGGTGGCTCACGCCTATAATCCCAGCACTTTGGGAGGCCGAGGCGGGTGGATCATTTGAGGTCAGGAGTTCAAGACCAGTCTGGCCAACATGGTGAAACCCCGTCTCTACAAAAATACAAAAAAATTAGCCAGGTGTGGTGGTGCACGCCTGTAATCCCAGCTACTCAGGAGGCTGAGACAGGAGAATTGCTTGAACTCAGGAGGTGGAGGTTGCAATGAGTGGAGATCATGCCATTGCACTCTAGCCTAGGCAACAGCACGAGACTACATCTCAAAAAAAAAAAAAAAAAGGTGGCCGTGCAACAGCTGTAAAATTCCTTTCCAGGCCTGGGTTTGGTTTATTTCCACTTGTGCTCCTGATGTATGTGTTACCAGACTTCATAGCTTCGGAGTAGGGGCATGTATTTAAAAATGCAAGAAAAGGGCCAGGCATGGTGGCTCATGCCTGTAATCCCAACACTTTAGGAGGCCAAGGAGGGAGGATTGCATGAGCTCAGCAGCAAGATAGTGAGATCCCATCTCTACAAAAAATTTTAAAAACTTAGGCTTGCACCTGTAGTCTCAGCTCCTCGGAAAGCTTCAGGTGGCAGGATTCCTTGAGCTGGGGAGTTCAAGGCTGCAGTGAGCTGTGATCATGCAACTGCACTCCAGCCGAGGTGACACAGCCAGACCCTGTCTGAAGAAAATAAAGTATCTCTAGGCCCGTGAGCCTGTGGGAGGTGCATGTTTGGCACTTGCTTAAAAATTAGGAGGGTGGGCCAGGCATGGTGGCTCACGCCTGTAATCCCAGCACTTTGGGAGGCCAAGATGGGCGAATCATGAGGTCACGAGTTCGAGACCAGCCTGGCCAACATGGTGAAACCCCGTCTCTACTAAAAATACAAAAGTTAACCAGGTGTAGTGGTGTGTGCCTGTAATCCCAGCTACTCGGGAGGCTGAAGCAAGAGATCCCCTTGAACCTGGAAGGCAGAGGTTGCAGTGAGCCGAGATCACGCCACAGGATTCCAGCCTGAGTGGCAGAGCGAGACTCCATCTCAAAAACAAAACAAAACAAAACATTAGGAGGGTGGACAAGGCCAGCTCTCAGGGATTGGTCCTCAGCCCTGTCCCCACCTCAGGCCTGGGCTTGGGTTGTTTCCAACCTGAGCCTCCTCCTCACTCATAGTCCTTTGGGTTCTGGTGGACTGGCCTTTGTTTCCTTTCCTGTCAACCAAACCCCTCTCTGTCTGCAGGAATCCTCTCCAGGCCCACAGGCCTCCAGCTGCCCCTGCCCCTCTGTGTTCGTAGCACTGCAGAGCCGGCTCTGATGTGGAGGACGGCAGCTGCACAGCTCCTGCAAGAGGCTTGTTTCCCACTCTTGCTTGTTGATAAGTACTGTGCACGTCTTTTAACCAGAAGTTCTGCTGATTTGTCATGACCCTTGAAGGGTCACAAATGGGCCAGGTGGGAACGTAAAAGGTGAACTGGGTCCACAGTCATGTGGCCAAGGGCATGATCCACAGACTTTAGCTTACTGGTCACCTTCCCCAATGCTGCTCCTGTCCCCATTTGTTATTTATCCTTGCTGTTTTGTTTTTTGCAGCCCTTATGTCAATTTGTTTTTTGGATTTTATTTTTTTGAGACAGGTTTTCACTCTGTTGCCCTGGCTGGCGTGCGGTGGTGCAATCACAGCTCACCACAGCCTTGACCTCCTGGGCTCAAGTGATCCTCCCACCACAGCTTCCTGAGTAGCTAAGAGTACAGGCACATGCCACCATGCCTGCCACCATTTCTTCTATGTTTTTTGTTTTTGAGACAGAGTCTGCCTCTGTCGCCCAGGCTGGATAGAGTGCAGTGGTAGTCTCAGCTCACCACAACCTCCACCTCCTGGGTTCAACTGATTCTCCTGCCTCAGCCTCCCGAGTAGCTGAGACTACTGGCACATGCCACCACGCCCAGCTAATTTTTGTATTTTTTGGTAGAGACAGGGTTTCTCCACGTTGACCAAGCTGGTTTCGAACTCCTGACCTCAAGTGATCCACCTGCCTTGGCCTCCCAAAGTGCTGGGATTACAGGCATGAGCCACCATGCCTGGCCCTAGTTTTGTTTGTATTTCTTTTTTTTTTTTTTTGAAACGGAGTCTCGCTCTGTCGCCCAGGCCATCTGGGCTCACTGCAACCTCCGCCTCCTGAGTTCACGCAATTCTCCTGCCTCAGCATCCCGAGTAGCTGGGACTACAGGCGCCCGCCACCATGCCTGAGACGGGGTTTCACCGTGTTAGCCGGGATGGTCTTGATCTCCTGGCCTCGTGATCCACCTGACTCCGCCTCCCAAAGTGCTGGGATTACAGGTGTGAGCCACTGCGCCCGGCCTGTATTTCTTTTTTTTAGTAGAGATGGGGTCTTGCTATGTTACCCAGGCTCGTCTCAAACTCCTGAACTAAAACGTTCCTCCACCTCGGCCTCCCAAAGTGCCAGGATTACAGGCATGGATTTATAACTATTTATTGTTCGTTTCTATCAGGCTCACCCACTAAATAGAAGCTCCTCAAGGCAGGGAGCATACCCTTTTTTTGCTACATTGTATTTAGGGCCCAGCATACTGGTAAATTGTCAAAGAAACGCTTCAGTCAGTGGATAGAATGAACTTTTGTGCCTGGAGTACCAGAGCCAGGGTGGGGAAGTAAAAAAATAAAAATCGGCCGGGCGCGGTGGCTCAAGCCTGTAATCCCAGCACTTTGGGAGGCCGAGATGGGCGGATCACGACGTCAGGAGTTTGAGACCATCCTGGCTAACACGGTGAAACCCCGTCTCTACTAAAAAATACAAAAAACTAGCCGGGCGAGGTGGTGGGCGCCTGTAGTCCCAGCTACTCGGGAGGCTGAGGCAGGAGAATGGTGTAAAAACCCGGGAGGCGGAGCTTGCAATGAGCTGAGATCCGGCCACTGCACTCCAGCCTGGGCGACACAGCAAGACTCCGTCTCCAAAAAAAAAAATAAATAAATAAAAAAAAAATAAAAATAAATAAAAATCATGATGGTAGTCACACAAATCCAAACGTGTTGAAATTCACAGAACTGCTGGGCTTGGTGGTTGATACCCGTACTGTAATCCCAGCTACTCAGGAGGTTGAGGTGGAAGGACCACTTAAGCCTCGGAGGTGAAGGCTGCAGCGACCTATGACTGCGCCACTGCACTCCAGCCTGGGCAACAGAGCGAGACCTTGTCTCTTAAAAAAAATAATAATAATTGTCTGGGCGCAGTGGCTCATGCCTGTAATCCCAGCACTTTGGCAGGCCGAGGCGGGCAGATCACGAGGTCAAGAGATCGAGACCATCCTGGACAATACGGTGAAACCCCGTGTCTACTAAAAATACAAAAATTAGCTGGGCGTGGTGGTGGGTGCCTGTAATCCCAGCTACTTGGGAGGCTGAGGCAGGAGAATCACTTGAACCCAGGAGGCGGAGGTTGCAGTGAGCTGAGATCGCACCACTGTGCTCCAGCCTGTGACAGAGTGAGACTCCGTCTCAAAAAAAAAAAAAAAAAAAATCACAGAACTGCCATGGACCACAAACTCTCAGGCAAACGACTGTTCTCTCGGCCTCTGTCCCTCTTCTCTGTGACCCACCCCAGCAAGCAAGGTGGGTTGTTTCTCCTTCAGTTTTGCTTCCCAGCCTTTGCTGCAGGCAGCATCACCTTTTCCCAGCAGTGTCCAATCACTGTGCATTGTGGGCCACAGCTCTGCCACATCCAATTTTCCTTTTTCCAACCTGTTTGAAGGTCGCCTGTGTCCTGGACAGCACCCCAAGGCTGGCTCCTCCCAGGACAAGGATGAGGAGGAAAGGGAGAAGCCCCTTCCTCGCCCGCCCCCCCGCAGAGCCTGTCCCCAGCTCACATGTGCAGATGGCCTTACTGACTCTGGAGATGAAAAGGGGTGTGTCGGAAGCTTGGCTCCTGCGGCTCCTCTGTGTCCTGTGCTATGTCCCCGTCTGTAAATGAATTTCAAATGTGATGGGAACAAGAGGCTGCTGGTCAGAGCTGCTCTGCTAGCTGAGGTCAGAACGGGCCACTTCACACCTGTTTGAGTAAACACACGTGTAGGTCACTCGTCCCAGTCACCAAGTGATCCCTTCAGCCCTGGACCCCCTCTTACTGCTGTGTTGGTACCCAGCTATCACCCCAAGCCAAATCCTGGAAGCCATCTGGGAGAACAATGGCTTTATTCAGATGTCGGTGCCTCTGCCCCTCTGGTGTCCCCAACCCCCAAAAGGGGCTGCAAGATGGGCAGGTCACAGCAGGGCGAAGTCCCCTTTGTGCTGTTCCAGCCACTGGTCCAGCGTCAGGGCCTTGGGGTTGAGTCTCAGGGTCAGCTCGATGTCATGGTCGGGTCTCAGGGCATAGAAACGGAACATGTTGGCCAGGTCCCGGGCCCCGGGAAAGCCAAGCTTTTCATAGTCCTCAGGAGTCATCTGGAAGCAGAGAAGCCTGTTGTGGCCGGTGTCCTCCAGTGCCCTGGGAGGTGGCAGGCTGGGGGGGAAGGCCGGATGGGCTGGGGTCTCCCGACTTGCTACACCCAGAACCACTACTGTCTCGGTCGCTGACCCAGGTCCTCAGTACAAGGTCATTTGAAAACTTAGTAGAAGTTAGAAAAGCCGAAAGTTGAGAAACCGCTACTCTCCTGAGCAGCCTGACATTCTAGATCAGTTTAAAGATTGTTCTTAGCCAGAGGCTGTGGCTAATTCCCATAATCCCTGCACTTGGGGAGGCTGAGGCAGGCAAATCACTTGAGGCCAGGAGTTTTTGAGACCAGCCTGGCCACCACGGTAAAACCCCATCTCTACCAAAAATACAAAAATTAGCCGGGCCTGGTGGTGGATGCGTGTAATCCCCGCTACTTAGGAGGCTGAGACAGGAGAACTGCTTGAACCCAGGAGGTGGAGGTTACAGTGAGCTGAGATCACACCGTTGTACTCCAGCCTGGGTGACAGAGTGAGACCCTGTCTCAAAAATGAATAAATAAAAAGACTATTATTTTCAGATCATGAGATGAAAATATCTCAATCTCTTCCAAATCAGAGACCTCCCTGCATCACTTTCTTGCTCAAAAACCAAAGCTTGACCGGACATGGTGGCTCACACCTGTCATCCCAGCACTTGGGGAGGTGGAGGTGGGAGGATCGCTTGAGCCCAGGAGTTTGACACCAGCCTAGGCAACAAAGCGAGACCCCTTCTCTACAAAAAATTTTCAAAAATTGGCCAGGCCCAGTGGCATGCACCTACAGTCCCAGCTACTTGGGAGGCACAGGTGGTGGGGTTGCTTGAGCCTGGGAGGTTGAGGTTGCAGTGAGCTATGATTACGCCACTGCACTCCAGCCTGGACAAAAGAGTGAGACCGTCTCAAAAACAACACACACAAGACAAACAAACAAAAAACCAAAGCTGTTCCCATCCCCACTGAGCTGAATCTTAACTCCTCAGCTCCCCAAATCTTCCATGACCTGGCTCAGGCCTTTTTCTTTTTTAAAGCAATGTAAGTCATTTAGTGCATATTTTGGAGGTGTTAGGCATAGTACTAAAACAAAGCTTTTGCAGTTTTTTTCATTTAATCCTCACAACAAACCAAAGGGGTGTATACTATTGATACACTCATTTCACAGATGAGAAAACAGGTAGGGGGGGTCAGGAAACGTTCCTGAACTTACACATTGGCAGGTCTCAATGGCTGGAACCAGATCTCAGCCCAGGAGGCTGACCCCCCTAAACCCTGAACCTTTCTGTGCCACGGCCTCCTCCCATTACTGTACTGAGTCTCGGTAGGGCTCTAAGGGTGACTTTTGTCTTTGTTGTTGTTAAGACTGAGTCTTACTCTGTCGTTCAGACTAGAGTGGCGGTAGGGTGCACATAGCTCACTGCAGCCTCGAACTCCTGGGCTCAAGCAATCCTCCCACCTCAGCCTCCTGAATAGCTGGGACTACAGGCACGCAGCATCACACATGGCTAATTTTTATTTTTTCTAGAGAAGGGGTCTCCCTATGGTTCCCAGGCAGGTCTTGAACTCCTAGGCTCAAGTGATCCTCCTGCCTTGGCCTCCTGAATAGCTGGGGCAACAGGTGCTCACCACCACAATCGGGTTATTTTTGTATGTTTTGTAGAGATGGGGTCTCACTATGTTGCCTAGGTTTGTCTTCAACTCCTGAGCTCAAGCAATCCTCCTGCCACAGCCTCCCAAAGTGCTGGGATTACAGGTATGAGCCAACGTGCCCAACTAACTTTTGTCTTTTTTTTTTTTTTTTTTCTGAGATGGAGTCTTGCTCTGTCGCACAGGGTGGCATGCCGTGGCACGATCTCGGCTCACTGCAACCTCCGCTTCCCAGGTTCAAGCAATTCTCCTGCCTCAGCCTCCCTAATGGTTGGGGTTACAGGTGCTTGCAACCATGCCGGCTAATTTTTGTATTTTTAGTAGAGACAGTGTTTCACCATGTTGGCCAGGCTGGTCTCCAGCTCCTGACTTCGTGATCTACCCAGCTGGGCCTCCCACAGTGCTGGGATTACAGGTGTGAGCCACCATACCCAGCTCAACTTTTGTCTTTTGTTTGTTTGTTTAGTTTGAGACAGAGTCTCGCTCTGTCCCCTAGGCTGGAGTGCAGTGGCACGATCTAGGCTCACTGCAAGCTCCGCCTCCTGGGTTCACACCACTCTCCTGCCTCAGCCTCCCGAGTAGCTGGGACTATAGGCGCCCGCCACCACGCCCGGCTAATTTTTGTATTTTTAGTAGAGACGGGGTTTCACCGTGTTAGTCAGGATGGTCTTGATCTCTTGACCTCGTGATCCGCCTGCCTCGGCCTCCCAAAGTGCTGGGATTACAGGCGTGAGCCACCACGCCCAGCCCAACTTTTGTCTTTTAAGGACTCCAGTGTTTCCCAGATTCTTTTTGTTTGTTTGTTTGGAGTCTCGTTCTGTCACCCAGGCTGGAGTGCAATGGCATGATCTCGGCTTACTACAAACTCCGCCTCCTGGGTTCCAGTGATTCTCCTGCCTTAGCCTCCCAAGTAGCTGGGATTACAGGCGCCTACCACCACACCCAGCTAATTTGTTTATTTTTAGTAGAGATGGGGTTTCACCATGTTGGCCAGGCTGGTCTCGAACTCCTGACCTCAGGTGATCCACCTGCCTCAGCTTCCCAAAGTTCTGGATTACAGGCGTGAGCCACTGCACCCGGCCTTCCAGATTCTTTAATGAGTAGGTCTTACTTTCCTAATGGTAATGACAGACATTAGAAAACAGGTACCCAAGAGTCTGTCCAGTAGGCCTCCTGCCCACCCAGCCAGGCCAATATTGGGGGCAGGGGTTGGGCCTCTCTTTCTAGACTCTTTCCCTTCAAATCCCCTCCCACAGAGGAGCCCAGCAGGGCCTGCATTTTCACCCCTCCTCCTGGAAGCTTTTCTCACTACTTGGCCAAAACATCTAAGCCAGAAATTTCACTCTGTGGCCACTTAGCTCCTAGAACAGCAGAAAATAAACGTTGACAATGAACAAATGAATTTAGATGCATTTCCCAGAGGGGTGGGCAGCCCTGGATACACCCTCCCTATGGGGAGCTAGAAAGCCCTGACACAGCTGCCTGAGTCCCCTGGGGTGGGAGGCCCACCTTGGCATCGTGCACGACTTTGTGGGTGTGCTTGGTGAGCAGGGCAGCGTACTCCTCAGCCGTGTGCCTACAAGTACTCAGCCCGATGTTCTGGCCGATGTATTTTTCTGGCATCTTCAGCAGGCTGAGCACCACGGGACCCAGGTCGGACACAGACATGCCATCCATGGGAACGTCACCTGTGGGCAGGCCTGTGGGGCACAGACATGAGCTGGCACATGTCCCAAGGGCAGACCCGGACAGGGACAGAGCCCCTCTCCAAAGGGTCCAAGCTGGTTCTTCCCAGCAGTCAGCTGCATACTCCAGCACTCAGGCATAGCTAAGATATGTCTTGCTATTTGTGGTAGCACAGAGGTAGCAGTGGAATTCAGTCAGGAAGCAGGATGGAATCCAGCTACTGCCACCTGGGGCAGGCTGTTGAGGCTCTCTGAGTCTGGGTTGCTGCATTCCCAGAATGGGGCTAAGAACCTGGGCCTGCCCAGCTCTCTTAGCGCTAGGATGATGGACAAGGGACAAAGGAAAAGGACTTTGAAAGCTGCTACAGAGAGTGCGGCTGGAGCCCAGGGTCTCTGCTGATCCTGAGGCACCAGCCTGAAGTACTCTGTCACATCCTAAATTCCTGGAAGCTGGAATGTCCACCTCTGGGTGGATACTCTAAATACCAACTCACTTACCAGAAATCCTGATTAACCAGACACCAAGGGCTGGCCCAGAGCAGCACGTCCATGATAAAAGCTTGATAAATCCTGAATGAATGAATGACTTGCAACTTTCCAGGCTGAGGTTTTGTAGATGGGGAGGCTGGCAAGGGTCTGGGTGTGGCCCGTGGAATGCTTGGGTGCCATCCTCTTACCTAGAGACGGGCCAATGCAGCTACCTGTTCAGATCCCCTAGGAGCTCGAGGGCACAGAGCTCAGAGACCGGAGCAAGAGATAACCCTGACTGGAGGTTTTTTTTTTTTTTTTTGAGACAGAGTCTTGCTCTGTCGCCTAGGCTGGAGTGCAGTGGCGCCATCTCGGCTCACTGCAAGCTCCGCCTCTCGGGTTCACACCATTCTCCTGCCTCAGCCTCCAGAGTAGCTGGGACTACAGGCGCCCGCCACCGCGCCTGGCTAATTTTTTGTATTTTTAGTAGAGACAGGCTTTCACCATGTTAGCTAGGATGGTCTCGATCTTCAGACCCTGTGATCCACCCTCCTCAGCCTCCCAAAGTGCTGGGATTACAGGCCTGAGCCATCGCGCCCAGTCTTTTTTTTTGTCACGGGGTCTTGCTCTGTCGCCCAGGCTAGAGTGCAGTGCCACGATCTCAGCTCACTGCTACCTCCACCTCCTGGGTTCAAGCAATTCTCCTGCCTCAGCTTCCCAAGTAGGTGGGATTATAGGTGTGCACCACCATGCCGGGCTGGCTAATTTTTGTATTTTTAGTAGAGATGGGGTTTCACCATGTTGGCCAGGCTGGTCTCGAACTCCTGACCTCAGGTGATATCCCCACCTCAGCCTCCCAAAGTGCTGGGATTATAGGCATGACCCACCACGCCTGGTCCTCCTCCTTATCTTTGAAGGAGAACTGACAATCACTAGGTCCTCTCTGTAAAGCCTTCCAATGGACCAAGCGAGCATTGCATCATCACTGTCTCAGTAGATCTTGCCACCCTTGCAAACCTCAGTATAAAGCCCATCTCACAGAACAGGAAGTCGAGGCCCCACAAGCTGACAGGACATGCTCAGTCCTGGGCCCAACGTGAGGGAGCCATGGCTTGGACCTGGTACCACGTGACAGCGGCCCAAGGTCTGCTACACTAACAGCTTCACAAGGTGGAGAGCTCTGCCTCACCATGTGCGAGGAAGGGCACTCACTCAGCAAGTAGCTCTTTCCATCTGGGGCTTTCTGGGGCAAGAAGTGGGAGAGGAAGTTCTCGAAATAGCAGGGCAGCCGCACACTGGTCATGGGAACGCCGATGTCTCGGAAATATTCCTCCACCTCTCCTTTGCCGTCAAAGTGCGCCGCGGTCAATCTCCCTGCCGTCAGCTTCTTGATGTTCTGTAGGCCGCTATAGACCACATAGTGGAGGCCCAGACGCTTGGCCAGATCAGCGAGCAGCTTCCCCTGGAGGGCAGGGATAGAGAGATCACAAGGCTCAGAGGAAGGACGTCTGTCCCTGGTCACGGCCCCAGTGTTCTAATCCCAGAGCGGCCACCATCTGCGAGGTTAACAGCCAGACCCCACTTACCCCTGAGGAGGCCCCCTCTCCTGGAATGATGTTCACATATGACAGCACACCCGTTAACACAGCCCTGGAAGCCTTCTACCAGCCACCAACTCTGGCCCACCATGTGCAACACAGGAGGGGCGAGGAGGTCGGCTGCAGGGGGACGGCCTACATGGAGGCCCAAAGGATAATGCACGTGTCCCATTTCTGCTGGTGTGAGAACACCCTGCCCACAGAGCTCAGCCATCTTCCTTGGAGAGCCCTGGGAGACTATAGTGACACCACAGCTGCATAGGTTCCAATCAGGCTCTGCCATGTACAAGCTGTGTGACCCTGGACAGGTGATGGCACCATCCTGAGCTCGTTGGTTAAATGCAGATGACAACACTACCTACTGCATGAGGTGATGCAGGGATTCGGACGGTGGCCTCCAAAAAGATACGCCACATCCTCACTCCTGAAACGTGTGAATGTGACCTTATTCAGAAAAAGGGTCTTGGCAGATGTAATTATGTGAAGGATCTTGAGATGGGAACATCCTGCACTAACTAGATGGGCCCTAAATCCAGTAACCAGGGTACTTATGAGAGACGGGAGAGGAGATGAACTTGGAGAAGGCCATGTGAAGAGGGAAGCAGAGATGGGAGCTTTGTGGCCACAAGCCAAGGAACACCTGGAGCCACAAGAAGCTGGAAACGGTGAAGAAGGATTTCCCTCGAACCCCTTGTTTTGGTTCGTTTTGTTGTGAGATGGAGTCTCACTTTGTCACCCAGGCTGAAGTGCAGTGGCACAATCGTGGCTCACTGCAAGCTCTGCCTCCCAGGTTCACGCCATTCTCCTCTCTTAGCCTCCTGAGTAGCTGGGACTACAGGTGCCCGCTACGACTCCCGGCTAATTTTTTTCTATTTTTAGTAGAGACAGGGTTTAACTGTGTTAGCCAGGATGGTCTCGATCTCCTGACCTCGTGATCTACCCGCCTGGCCTCCCAAATTGCTGGATTACAGGCGTGAGCCACCGCGCCCAGCCTGTTTTTTTTTTTTTTTTTTGAGACGGAGTCTCACTCTGTCGCCCAGGTTGGAGTGCAGTGGCCGGATCTCAGCTCACTGCAAGCTCCACCTCCCAGGTTTACGCCATTCTCCTGCCTCAGCCTCCTGAGTAGCTGGGACTACAGGCACCCGCCACCTCGCCCGGCTAGTTTTTTGTATTTTTAGTAGAGACGGGGTTTCACCGTGTTGGCCAGGCTGGTCTTGAACTCCTGACCTTAAGTGATCTGCCCACCTCAGCCTCCCAAAGTGCTGGGATTACAAGCATGAACCACCGCACCCAGCCTCAAAGCCTCTGGAGAGAGGGTGACGTTGCTGACACCTTGATTTTGGACTTCTAGCTTCTAGAATATCAGAGAATCGATTTCTATGATTTTTGTTTTTGTTTTGTTTTTGAGACAGAGTCTACCTCTGTTGCCCAGGCTGGAGTGCAGTGGCACAATCTTGGCTCACTGCAACCTCGGGTTCAAGCGATCCTCCTGCCTCAGCCTCCTGAGTAGCTGGGATTACAGGCGCCCACCACCACGCCCAGCTAATTTTTGTATTTTTGGTAGAGACGGGGTTTCACTGTCTTGGCCAGGCTGGTCTCAAACTCCTTTTTTTTTTTTTTTTTTTTTTTTTTTTTTTTTTTTTTTTTTTGAGACGGAGTCTCTCTCTGTCACCCAGGCTGGAGTGCGGTGGCCGGATCTCTGCTCACTGCAAGCTCCGCCTCCCGGGTTTACGCCATTCTCCTGGCTCAGCCTCCCGAGTAGCTGGGACTACAGGCGCCCGCCACCTCGCCCGGCTAGTTTTTTGTACTTTTTAGTAGAGACGGGGTTTCACCGTGTTAGGCAGGATGGTCTCGATCTCCTGACCTCGTGATCCGCCCGTCTCGGCCTCCCAAAGTGCTGGGATTACAGGCTTGAGCCACCGCGCCCGGCCTCAAACTCCTGACTTCAAGTGATCCGCCCGCCTTGGCCTCCCAAAGTGCTGGGATTACAAGCGTGAGCCACCGCGCTCAGCTGATTTCTATGGTTTTAAGCCACGTGGATTGTGGTCCTTTGTTGTGACAGTACCAGGAAGCCCACACGGAATCATCAGGATTAGAAATAAGATCTGCTGGGCTGGGCGCAGTGACTCACAACTGTAGTCCCAGCACTTTGGGAGGCCGAGGCAAGCAGATCACCTGAGGTCAGGAGTTCGAGACCAGCCTGACCAACATGGAGAAACCCCGTCTCTACTAAAAATACAAAAAAATTAGCCAGGCATGGTGGCACATGCCTGTAATCTTAGCCACTCGGGAGGCTGAGGCAGGACAATCACTTGAACCCCGGAGGCGGAGATTGCGGTGAGCCAAGATTGCGCCATTGCACTCCAGCCTGGGCAAAAAGAGCGAAACTCAGTCTCAAAAAAGAAAGAAAGAAAGAAAAGAAATAAGATCTGCTTAGGGCCGGGCATGTGGTTTACGCCTGTAATGCCAGCACTTTGGGAGGCCAAGGCGAGCAGATCAGATGAGGTCAGGAGTTCAAGACCAGCCTGGCCAACATGGTGAAACCCTGTCTCTACTAAAAATACAAAAATTAGCTGGGCGTGCTGGTGCACACCTGTAATCCAAGCTACTCGGGAGGCTGAGGCAGGAGAATTGCTTGAATCTGGGAGGCAGAGGTTGCCGTGAGCTGAGATTCCACCACTGCACTCCAGCCTGTGTGACGGAACAAGACTCCGTCTTAAAAGATCTGGCCAGTCACAGTGGCTCACGCCTGTAATCCCAGCACTTTGGGAGGCCGAGGCGGGCGGATCACAAGGTCAGGAGATTGAAACCATCCTGGCTAACATGGTGAAACCCCGTTTCTACTAAAAATACAAAAAATTAGCCGGGCATGGTGGCAGGCGCCCGTAGTCCCAGCTACTCGGGAGGCTGAGGCAGGAGAATGGCATGAAACCCAGGAGGCGGAGCTTGCAGTGAGCCAAGATTGCGCCACCACACTCCAGCCTGGGGGACAGAGCGAGACTCCGTCTCAAAAAAAAAAAAAACAAGATCTGTGTTAATCAGAGAAGTTGTCTTTGTACGTTCTATATAATGGGTTTCTAGGTAAGACCATAATTGAAGAAAGGGTCAAGGCTAATAACAAGTTTTGATGGGTACATGTGGACATGAAGGCAACAACAGACACTGGGGACCATGGGAGGGAGGGAGGCAAGGGTTGAAAACCTACCTACTGGGTACTGTGCCCACTACCTGGGTGACAGGTCAGGTCACACCCCAGACCCCAGCATCACTCAATATACCAATGTAACAAACCTGTGCATGTACCCCCGAATCTAAAATAAAAGTGTAAATTCTTTTTTTAAAAAAGCAACTTCTAACATTTTTCATTAAAAAACAAACAAACAGACCAGGTGTGGTTGCTCAGTGAGACTGGGACTGTCTCAAAAAAAAAAGTCATTGGACGCAACAGCGTCCACCTGCTTCACAGCCTAGAGCAGGCAGAGGTATGAAGGAGAGGGAAAGGCCTGCCGTGGTCAGCCCTCCCTGCAGAGTTGGAGCTCCTCCCAGGCGCTCTGCTCCTAGCCTGGCCCAGCCTCCCTGCAGCTCCTGCTTCCCTCACCTGCTTGACCTCCTTCTCCTGGCTGCAGCTCTCCCAGTAATTGGTCACAATGAAGGTGGCGTAAGCCCCATTCAGGGCCAGTTCCATGCTGACCTGGTCATCTTGGTCTCCCTTCACTACTTCTGCACCTTGCAGCCTCAGCTCCTTTGCTGCCTTCTTCCCAGGGTTTCGGGTCACCACTCGAACCTTGAATGTTCCATCTTCCAGGAGCGTGCGGGCCACGGAGCCACCCTGGGCACCTATAAAGAGTCAAAAACACCTCCCAGGTCAAACCTGCCTGAAAGTCCCACTGAAGGGCGAAACCCTGAAGGGAGTGCTCCACCACAGCAAGGAACACCCAGGAAACCTTCTCAGCGATGATTCTCATTCAATTATTTTTATTTTATTTTATTTTATTTTATTTATTTTTTTAAGATGAAGTCTCACTCTATCGCCCAGGCTGAAGTGCAGTGGTACGATCTTGGCTTGGTGAAACCCCACCTCTATCAAAAAATACAAAAATTAGCTGGATGTGGTGGCACATGCCCATACTCCCTGCTACTCAGGAGGCTGAGGCACGAGAATTGCTGGAACCCAGGAGGCGGAGGTTGCAGTGAGCTGAGATTGCACCACGGCACTGCAGCCTGGATGACAGAGTGAGAATCTGTATCAAAAAAAAAAAAAAAAAAAAGGCCAGGCACGGTGGGTCACGCCTGTAATCACAGCACTTTGGGAGGCCAGGGCGGGTGGATAACAAGGTCAGGAGATCGAGACCATCCTGGCTAATACGGTGAAACCCCGTCTCTGCTAAAAATACAAAAACTTAGCCAGGCGTGGTGGCGGGTGCCTGTAGTCACAGCTACTCAAGAGGCTGAGGCAGGAGAATCACTTGAACCCAGGAGGTGGAGCTTGCAGTGAGCCCAGATCACGCCACTGCACTCCAGCCTGGGTGACCTGGGTGACAAAGTGAGACTCCCTCTCAAAAAAAAAAGGGCCGGCGCAGTGGCTCACACCTGTAATCCCAGCACTTTGAGACCAAGACGGGTGGATCACCTGAGGTCGGGAGTTTGAGAACACCCTAACCAACATGGAGAAACCACTGTCTCTACTAAAAATACAAAATTAGCCAGGCATGGTGGCACATGCCTGTAATCCCAGCTACTCAAGAGACTGAGGCAGGAGAATTGCTTGAACCCGGGAAGCGCAGAGGTTGCGGTGAGCCAAGATCGTGCCATTGCACTCCAGCCTGGGCAACAAGAGCGAAACTTGGTTTCAAAAAAATAAAGGTAAAAATATTTATGATGTAATAAAGTAAAAAAAGTAGAATACAAAACCATATTCAGGCTGGGTTCAGTGGCTGTAATCCCAGCACTTTGGGAGGCTGAAGTGGGTGGATCATGAGGTCAGGAGTTCAAGACCAGCCTAGCCAAGATGGTGAAACCCCATCTCTACTAAAAATAAAAAAAATTAGGCCGGGCGCAGTGGCTCACGACTGTAATTCCAGCACTTTGGGAGGCCGAGGCGGGAAGATCACGAGGTCCGGAGATCGAACAAGGCGAAACCGTTCTGGTTAACATGGTGAAACCCCATCTCTAGTAAAAATACAAAAACTTAGCCAGCCATGGTGGCAGGTGCCTGTAGTCCCAGCTACTTGGGAGGCTGAGGCAGGAGAATGGCGTGAACCCAGGAAGTGGAGCTTGCAGTGAGCCGAGATTGAGCCACTGCACTCCAGCCTGGGCGACAGAGCAAGACTCCGTCTCAAAAAAAAAAAAAATTTGCTGGGCACGTGGCAAGAGCCTGTAATCCCAACTACTCGGGAGGCTGAGGCAGGAGAATCGCTTGAACCAGGGTGGCAGAGGCTGCAGTGAGCTGAGATTGGGCCACTGCACTCCAGCCTGGGTGACAGAGTAAGACTCTGTCTCAAAACAAAACAAAAACATATTCAGATCTTGATGGGATTTGAATTCTTCCTGAAGTAGAATATACAGCCATATTCAGATACACAACCATATTAAGATCTGCTCAAAAACGGGACAAAGAAAAATAGTTAAAAGAAAGGAATACAAAAACTTATTCCGATCTCAATGGAGCTTGAGTCACACAGGCATGCGCATCTGTCAGATATACCCTTAAGATTTTGTGCATTGCAGCTGGGCACGGTGGCTCATGCCCATAATCCTGACACTTTGGGAGGTTGAGTCAGGCAGATGTCTTGAGCCCAGGAGTTTGAGACCAGCCTGGGCAATGTGGTGAAACTGGCAACAAGGCGAAACCCTATCTCTACAAAAAAATACAAAAATTAGCTGGGCATGGTGGCATGTGCCTCTAGTCCCAGCTACCAGGGAGGCTGAGGCTGGAGGAAAGCCTCAGCCTGGGAGATTGTTGAGGCTGCAGTTAGCCGTGATCACACACACCACTGCACGCCAGCCTGGGTGACAGAGTAAGGCCCTGTCTCCAAAAAAAAAAAAAAAAAATTTTTATATATACCTCATAATTTAAAAATCTGTAAACAAATACTGAATTCTAGCTAATGTCATGCATGCCTTAGTATGGAAGGGCAGTGTACACATATCTGCAATTTACACGGAAATCCATCAAAAATAAGGACTGAGGCCAGGCACAGTAGCTCATAACTGTAATCTGAGCACTTTGGGAAGGTAAGGGGGGTGAGTTTTGCTTGAGGCCAGGAGTTTGAGACCAGTCTGGGCAGCAGGGCGAGACCCTGTCTCTACAAAAAATTAAAAAATCAGCTAGCCTGTTAGCGCTCATCTAAAGTTCCAGCTACTCAGGAGACTGAGGCAGGAGGATTGCTTGAGGCTTGGAAGTCAAAGCTGCAGTGAGTGATGACTGAGCCACTGCACTCCAGCCTGGGCAACAGAGCAAGACCCTGACTCAGAAAAAAGTGTACACCAATGTTCATGGCAGCATAATAGCCAAAAAGTGGAAATAAATCAAGTTCCATCCATTGATGAATGGATAAACAGAATGTGGTCTATCCATACAGTGGAATATTAGCTATAAAAATGAGTAAAGCTGTGAGGAGTTTGAGACCAGCCTGACCAACATGGTGAAACCCCGTCTCTACTAAAAAACTATAAAATTAGCTGAGTGTGGTGGTACACGCCTGTAATACCAGCTACTTGGGAGGCTGAGGCAGGAGAATTGCTTAAACCCGGGAGGCAGAGGTTGCAGCGAGCAGCGATCGCGCCATTGCACTCCAGCCTGGACAACAAGAGAGAAACTCTGTCTCAAAAAAAAAAAAAAAAAAAGAGTAAAGCTGGCCAGGTGCGGTGGCTCACACCTCTAATCCCAGCACTTTAGAAAGCTGAGGTGGGCAGATCACCTGAGGTCAGGAGTTCGAGACCAGTCTGGCCAACATGGTGAAACCCCGTGTCTACTAAAAATACAAAAATTAGCCAGGCATGGTGGCTTACGCCAGTAGTCCCAGTTACTCAGGAGGGTGACACAGGAGAATTGCTTGAACCCGGGTGGCAGAGGTTGCAGTGAGCAGAGATCACGCCACTGTACTGCGGCCTGGGCAACAGAGGGGGACTCTTGTCTCAAAAAAAAAAAAAAGAGTAAAGCCCGGACACACACTATAACACGAACAAACCTTGAAAACATGCTAATTGAAAGAAGTCAGACAGAAAAGGCTACATATTATGATTTTATTCATATGAAATGTCCCGAATAGATAAATCCATAGATACCAAAAGTAGATTGGAGCTTTCTAGGGGTTGGCTGGGAGGAGTTAGAATGGGGAGTAACTATTCATGGGTTCATGGAGTTCATTTTTTTTTTTTTTTTGAGATCAGGTCTCACTCTGTCACCCAGGCTGGAGTGCAGTGGCACAATCAGGTCATTGCAGCCTTGACCTACTGGACTCAGGTGATCCTCCCACCTCAACCTCCCAGGTAGCTATAGGTGCATGTCACCATGGCCGGCTAATTTTTGTATTTTTTTGTAGAGACGAGGTTTTGCCATGTTGCTTAGGCTGGTCTGAAACTCCTCAGCTCAAGCCATCTGCCCACTTGGTCCAACTAAAGTGCTGGGATTACAGGGTTGAGTCACTGCACCTGGGTCAGAGTTTCTTTTTGCCGTGATGGGAATTTTCTAAAATTGATTGTGGTGATGGTTGTACAATTCTGTGAATACACTAGAAACCAGTGAGTTGCACACTTTAAACAGGTGGATTGTATAGTATGAGAATTATATCTCAATAAAGCTGTTATAGATATTAAATATGTATAAATAAAAAAATAGGAGTGAAATAATATGCTATCATTTTTAAAAATGATAACGTGTTATCTACTCTGGCAGGATATTCAAGAAACTTGGTAACAGCGATAGATGAGGTAGAAGAGGAGGCTAGAAAGAAGATTTAATTTTGGTATCATGTTCAAGTACTCCTATTCAAGTAAGTTAAGTAACTTGTTTTTTTTAATTTGGAAAGCAGGTCGGGCATGGTGGCTCACGCCTGTAATACCAGCACTTCGGGAGGCCGAGGCGGGTCGATCGCCTGAGGTCAGGAGTTTGAGACCAGCCTGACCAATACGATGAAACCCGAACTCTACTAAAAATACAAAAATTAGCTGGGCATGGTGGCATGCGCGTAATCCCAGCTACTTGGGAGGCTGAGACAGGGGAATAGCTTGAACCCGGGAGGCAGAGGTTGCAGTGAGCTGAGATAGTGCCACTGCACTCCAGCCTGGGTGACAGAGCAAAACTCCGTCTAAAAAAAAAAAAAAAAAATGGAAAGCAATTCTGGCCTCGTTCCTGCGATCACAGCCCCAACTCGGGTCGGGGGTCCCAGTGACCTTACCCCTCCCTGCAGACCCCAGGACGGGCGGTCTTCAGGGCTGGGCGCCCTGGTTCTTCAGGGGCCCCAGTCTGGGGTTTCGCTCACCTGTGCCTCCGAAAACCACCACCAGTTTCTTGTCCGCCATGAGGACGACAAGGGGACGAATGCGGTCCAGAGAGATCTGGGGGTAGTGGGAGGCGTGGAATTGGGGGTGGGGCCCGGGTTCCCGCCAGGAGCGACAAGGGACCCCCCATTGTCTGCGCACCGAGTATGTGTGGAGGCGGGCAGCTGGGCCCGGAGCGGCAAGACGCCTGTCCCGAGATATCGGGGTCCTGCGACCCTCCTCGTCCCCCTTGGGCCCGATCCCCTCCCCTCCTCCGTCCCGCCTCCCCCGCCCGAGTCTGGTCACCCGCCCCCTGGCCCGGGTTCCACCGGCTGGAGTGACCTCCTTGCCGCGGCCTGGCCGGAACAAGTTCCAGGAGCCCGGGACCCCGATTCTGCGGCCAAGTCCACTGCAGAGGCGGGAATGGAGCTGCCCGCGAGGCGCCGACCCCTCCTCGCAGCTCCGGCCCCACCTGGCAGAGCGCCGCTGCCGGGAGCACAGCGTAGGAGGACCCCTGGCTGTAGCGGCCAATCCGGAAGTGTCGGCAGAAACTCCTCCTCCGGCGCTGTTGGCTCCTCCTTGCTCCTGCGGGACTTTGCGTCCTTTCCGGGTTTGCCCGCCCCAGGCCCGTGCGCAGTGAATTTGTGTAAATCCGGTTAGACCGAAATGAGCGAGGTGAAGAGCCCCTTAACCGAATGCTGCGGGTGACCACTGGGAGGAGGAGAAAAATTACCTCTTTATCTTGTACGAACATCTGAATTTTCAGGTATTTGGCGTCAGGCAAAGATAGTTAAAGCAATGTCCACGACTCTTACCCCTTGAGGCCTTGTCCGCTGGATATTTGCTTTGCCTAACTCACTTTAAAAATTTTATTATTTTATTTTATTTTTTTGAGACAGGGTCTCCCTCTGTCGTCCAGGCTGGAGTGCAGTGGTGCGATCTCGGCTCACTGCAACCTCCGCCCCCCGGTGCAAGAGATTCTCCTGCCTGAGCCTCCCGAGTAGCTGGGATTACAGGCACCCACCACCGAGCCCAGCTAGTTTTTGTATTTTTAGTAGAGACAGGGTTTCACTTTCTTGGCCAGGCTGGTCTTGAACTCCTGACCTCGTGATCCACCCACCTCGGCCTCCCAAATTGCTGGGATTACAGGCGTGAGCCACCTCACCCGGCCTTTTCTTTTTAAGACAGAGTTTGGTTCTGTCGCCTAGGCTGGAGTGCAGTGGTGGCACAATGTTGGCTCAGTGCAACCTCCGCCTCCTGGGTTCAAGCGATTCTCCTGTCTCAGTTTCCTGAGTAGCTGGGATTACGGGCATGTGCCACTAAGGGAGGAGACCACCCCTCATATTGTCTTATGCCCAATTTCCACCTCCAAAGAAAGAAGTTAAAAACTAAAAGGCAGAAATGGAATCCACAGGCAGATAGCCCAGCACCACGCCCTGGGCCTGGTAGTTAAAAATCAAGCCCTGACCTAACTGCTTGTGTTATCTATAGATTTCAGACATTGTATGGAAAAGCATCCTGAAAATCCCTGTCCTGTTCCTTTCTGTTCTGATTACCAGTGCATGCAGCCCCCAGTCATGTACCCCCTGCTTGCTCAATCGGACCGACCCCCTTAGAGTTGTAAACCCTTAAAAGGGACAGGAATTGCTTAAAAGGGAGCTTGATTTTTGGAGACGTGAGTCCACTGATGCTCCCTGCTGAATAAAGCCCTTTCCTTCTACAATTCAGTGTCTGAGGGGTTCCTGTCTGCGGCTCACCCTGCTACACCACCATGCCCAGGTAATTTTTGTATTTCTAGTCGAGAGGGGGGTTTCACCATGTTGGCCAGGCTGTTCTTGAACTCCTGGCCTCAAACGATTCACCGGCCTCAGCCTCCCAAAGTGCTGGGAGTACAGGTGGGAGCCACCATGCCCAGCTTCTAACTCACTTTTGAAGTTGCTACTACTTGCACTGATTTCGGGTTTTTTCGTTTTGTTTTGGTTTTTGTTTTCAAGGTGGAGTCTTGCTCTGTCGCCCAGGCTGGAGTGCAGTGGTGGTGTGATCTTGGCTCACTGCAGCTTCCGCCTCCTGGGTTCAAGCTATTCTCCTGCCTCAGTTTCCTGAGTAGCTGGGGTTACAGGCAGGAGCCACCATGCCTGGCTAAATTTTTTTGTATTTTTGGTAGAGACGGAGTTTCGACATGCTGGCCAGTCTGGTCTCAAACTCCTGACCTCAAGTGATCTTCCCACCTCAGGCTCCCAAAGTGCTGGGATTACAGGCAGGAGCCACCATGCCCGGCCCACGACTTCAGTAATTTATTTGTGTTCAATAAAACTAAAAAATGACTCGGCATGGTGCGGCGGCCTGTAATTCCAGTGATTTGGGAGGCTGAGGCAGGAGGATCACTTGAGGCCAGGAGGTCAAGGCTGCAGTGAGCCAAGATCGTGTCACTGCACTCCAGTCTGGATGACAAAGCAAGACCCCATCTGTTAAAAGGGGGAATCGCCCCAGCGCAGTCGCTCACGCCTGTAATCCCAGCATTTTGGGAGGCCGAGGCGGGTGGATCATGAGGTCAGGAGATCGAGACCATCCTGGCTAACACGGTGAAACCCCATCTCTACTAAAAATACAAACAATTAACCAAGCATGGTGGCGGGTGTCTGTAGTCTCAACTACTTGGGAGGTTCAAGGAGAATCACTTGAACCCGCGAGGCAGAGGTTGCAGTTAGCCGAGATCATGCCACTGCACACCCTGGGCAACAGAGCGGGACTCCATCTCAAAAAAAAAAAAAGTCGGTGGGCGGGGGTGATCAGAATGAATATATTTAAGCCTCCCTCACATGGTTAACAAGAATTCTGGAGAGACACTCAGTTAAAATTAAGCACTAATCAGGCTGTGCACTTTTACTCACTTCCTTGTAATTGAAAGTCACTGAGAACTGACTTTTTGCCTCCCCATTGTTCCTATAGTTAGGATCTGTGACACTAGAATCATAAGCTCTTATTTAAGAATTGCTTAAGATATGACAAAAGCAGAAAGTGCATCATAAAAAAACAGATTGATTAAAAAATAAAAATAAAATAACTTAAAAAAAAAAGAATTGCTTAAGATATTTTTCAGATTCCAAATTCCAGGAAAAAAGGTGATGTCAACCAGTCTGAAGACCTCTGTGGAGTCAGCATGAGACTATATAGTTCCTTCATCTCCGTGTCCTATGGCTTCCTTCTGCACTCTTCAACAAATCAACAGTCTCCACACTTTGGCCCACTTCAAAATCCTTAAAAACCCTAGCCCCAAATTCCTGGGCGAGACAGATTGAGGTTTCCTCCCATCTCCTCATTGGGTGGCCCTAAGATTTATTTTTTAAGAGACAGGGTCTCATTCTGTTGCCCAGGCTGGAGTGCAGTGGTGTGGTTATAGCTCATTGCAGCCTCAAATTTCAGGGTTCAAGCGATCCTCCCACCTCAGCCTCCCCAGTAGCTGGGAATAAAGGTACACAACACTATGCCCAGCTATTTTTTTTTTATTTTTTGTAGAAATGAGTTCTATTAAGGGAGGAGACCACCCCTCATATTGTCTTATGCCCAATTTCTGCCTCCAAAGAAAGAAGAAGTAAAAACTAAAAGGCAGAAATGAAATCCACAGGCAGACAGCCTGGCACCGCACCCTGGGCCTGGTAGTTAAAGATCCACCCCTGACCTAATTGGTTCTGTTATCTATAGATTACAGACATTGTATAGAAATGCACTGTGAAAATCCCTATCTTGTTTTGTCCCAATCTAATTACCGGTGCCTGCAGCCCCCAGTCACGTACCCCCTACTTGCTCAATCAGTCACGACCCTCTCACGTGTACCCCCTTAGAGTTGTGAGCCCTTAAAAGGGACAGGAATTGCTCACTTGGCGGGGGGGGGGGCTCGGCTCTTGAGACAGAAATCTTGCCGATGCCCCCGGCCGAATAAACCCCTTCCTTCTGCAACTCGGTGTCTGAGGAGTTCTGTCTGCTGCTCGTCCTGCTACACTATGTTGTCCAGCCTGATCTTGAACTCCTGGCCTTAAGTGATCCTCCTCCCTTGGCCTCCCAAACGTGCTGGGATTACAGGTATGAGCCACTGCACCTCGTTGGCCCTACCATTCAGCCTCTCTCTGCTGCAGCCCTGTGTCTTGGTGTATTGACTTGCTGTGCACATCTGGCAATAGACTATTACAGTTATATCTGTCAGGCCTCTGAGCCCAAGCCAACCATCGCATCCCCTGTGACTTGCACGTATACGCCTAGATGGCCTGAAGTAACTGAAGAATCACAGAAGTGAAAATGCCCTGCCCCGCCTTAACTGATGACATTCCACCACAAAAGAAGTGAAAATGGCCGGTCCCTGCCTTGAGCTATGACATTATCTTGTGCCTGGCTCATCCTGGCTCAAAAACCTCCCCCACTGAGCACCTTGTGACTCCCACTCCTGCCCGCCACAGAACAACCCCCCTTTGACTGTAATTTTCCTTTACCTACCCAAATCCTATAAAACGGCCCCACCCTCATCTCCCCTCCCTGACTCTCTTTTCGGGCCCAGCCCGCCTGCACCCAGGTGATTAAAAAGCTTTATTGCTCACACAAAGCCTTTTTGGTGGTCTCTTCACATGGACATGGATGACAATATTATTTTCACCAAAATTTATTATGAAAATGTGTAAACTGGCCGGGCGCGGTGGCTCAAGCCTGTAATCCCAGCACTTTGGGAGGCCGAGACGGGCGGATCACGAGGTCAGGAGATCGAGACCATCCTGGCTAACACGGTGAAACCCTCTCTCTACTAAAAAATACAAAAAACTAGCCGGGCGAAGTGGCGGGCGCCTGTAGTCCCAGCTACTCGGGAGGCTGAGGCAGGAGAATGGTGTAAACCCGGGAGGCGGAGCTTGCAGTGAGCTGAGATCCGGCCACTGCACTCCAGCCTGGGCGACAGAGCGAGACTCCGTCTCAAAAAAAAAAAAAAGAAAATGTGTAAACATACAGAAAAGTTGAAAGAGCTGAATGGTGAACTCCCATATACTTACCACGTAGATATATTTATCCATCTATCCACTCATCAACTATCTTACTTTTTAAATGCATTTAAAGTGAGTTGCAGACACCAGTGCCCTTCACCCTTAAACACTTCAGTGTGGACATTAATTCGAGTTTGAGAAAATAATTTTTTTTTTTTTGAGATGGAGTTTCGCTGTTGTTGCCCAGGCTGGAACCTGGGTCTGCCTCAGCCTGCCGAGTAGCTGGGATTACAGGTGCCCACCACCACGCCCGTTTAATTTTTTGTATTTTTTTTTAGTAGAGATGGGGTTTCACCATGTTGGCCAGGCTGGTCTTGAACTGACCTCAGGTGATCCACCTGCCTCAGCCTCCCAAACAGCTGGGATTACAGGCGTGAGTCACCGCACCTGGCCAAGAAAATAAATTTTTATCTGAGGAATGTGAGTCCTTTTAAAATACAAGGCCCAGAGAGACGTTAAAATGAGACAGCAGGCTGGTAACCTGGCTCACATTTGTAATCTCAGCACTTCGGGAGGTCCAAGTGGGAGGATTGCTTCCAGGCATTCCACACCAGTCTGGACAACATAGGAAGACCCCATTGTCTTTGAAAACAAACAAAAAAAACCACTGGGAGGCCAATGGGGGTGGATCACTTGCGATCAGGAGTTTGAGACCAGCCTGGCCAATATGGTGAACTGTCTCTACTAAAAATACAAAAATTTGGCCAGGAACGGTGGCTCACGCCTGTAATCCCAGCACTTTGGGAGGCCAAGACCGGCGAATCGCGAGGTCAGGAGATCGAGACCACCCTGGCTAACACTGTGAAACCCCGTCTCAGGCCGGGCGCGGTGGCTCAAGCCTGTAATCCCAGCACTTTGGGAGGCCGAGACGGGCGGATCATGAGGTCAGGAGATCGAGACCATCCTGGCTAACCCGGTGAAACCCCGTCTCTACTAAAAAATACAAAAAACTAGCCGGGCGAGGCGGCGGGCGCCTGTAGTCCCAGCTACTCAGGAGGCTGAGGCAGGAGAATGGCGTAAACCCAGGAGGCGGAGCTTGCAGTGAGCTGAGATCCGGCCACTGCACTCCCGCCTGGGCGACAGAGTGAGACTCCGTCTCAAAAAAAAAAAAAAAAAAAAGAAACCCCATCTCTACTAAAAATACAAAAAGTTAGCCGGGCACGGTGGCGGGCACCTGTAGTCCCAGCTACACGGGAGGCTGAGGCAGAATGGCATCAACCCGGGGGGCGGAGCTTGCAGTGAGTGGAGATCGCACCACTGCACTCCAGCCTGGGCGACAGAGCGAGACTCGGTCTCAAAAAAAGAATAAAAAAATAAAAAAAAAACAAAAATTGGGCTGGGCTCCATGGCTCACGCCTGTGATCCCAGCACTTTGGGAGGCCAAGGCGGGCGGATCACAAGGTCAGGAGTTCAAGACCAGCCTGGCCAACATAGTGAAACCCCGTCTCTACTAAAAAAAATACAAAAAATTAGCCGGGCGTGGTGGCAGGCGCCTGTAATCCCAGCTACTCAGGAGGCTGAGGCAGGAGAATTGCTTGAACCGGGGAGGAGGCTGCAGTAAGCCAAGATTGCGCCATTGCACTCCAGCCTGGGCGACAGCCTGAGACTCCATCTCATAAAAAAAAAAAAAAAAAAAAAATACAGCAGTCAGCCATTGCGTCCTATCTGAGCTATGTATTCATATTCATATCTCTGGTGACTTTTTTTTTTGGAAAAGACATATCCTCACTCTGTTGCCCAGGCTGGAGTAAGGTGGCACCATCACAGCTCATTGCAGCCTAGGAACTTCTAGGCTCAAGCAGTCCTCCCACCTCAGCCTCCCAAGTGGCTGGGACTATAGGCACACACCACCACCTCAGACTGATGTTTACATTTTTTTGTAGAGACGGGGTCTTCCTATGTTGCCCAGGCTGGTCTTGTACTCCTGCACTCGAGCAATCCTCTTGCCTCTGCCTACCATAGTGCTGGGATTACAAAAAGTAAAAAATTCCCTGGCGTGGTGGTGCATGCCTTCAGTCCAAGTTACTTGGAAGGCTGAGGCAGGAGGATGGCTTGAGCACAGGAGTTCCTGGCTGCAGAGAACTCTGATTGCACCATTACACTCCAGCTTGGGCGACACAACCAGACCCTGTCTCAAAAAAAAAAAAAAAAAAAGTCCAGACATGGTGGTTCACGCCTGTAATCCCAGCACTTTGGGAGGCCAAGGCGGGTGGATCACCTGAGTTCAGGAGTTCAAGACCAGCCTGGCCAACATGGTGAAACCCCGTCTCTATTAAAAATACAAAAATTAGCCGGGCGTGGTGGCACGCGCCTGTAATCCCAGCTATTCGGGAGGTTGAGGAGGAGAATCGCTTGAACCCGGGGGAAAGGGGTTGCAATGAGCCGAGATCACGCCATTGCACTCCAGCCTGGGTGACAAGAGCAAAACTCCATCTCCAAAAAAAAAAAAAAAAATCATTCTGTCATTCTGGCTGCTGTTAGAAGAATGCCCATAATGCAACAGGGAGATCAGATACAAGACTGGTAACCGATGTGTCGGAGTTGAGACTCAGTTTCGCAGATTGCATTGGCAAGTGAGCAAGTGGGTGGTGCCACGATTGACAACCCTATTTCTTACATCACTGAGCGGATGTAAAAGGATTAAACCACACTGGGGAAGAAAAGTGCTCAGCCCTGAGGCACCCTCACACACCTCGGCTCTTGTGAACACTAGCGTTCCTGCCGAAGCACCCCTACTTACCCTGCTGAGCAGAGCCTGAGCCTGCAGCCTTCAGACACCTGGAGAAAGCCACATGCTCCGCCTCCCGCCCCCCGCAAGGGCGTGTCAGCTACAAGGGGCGTGTCCTCCCTAGGCCCCGCCCCGCGCTGCGTGCCAACGTTGCACCGGCCTTCGCGCCAGTCCGCTGGGCTGCGGGGACTGCGGCGCCTGAGGGAGTCGCTGACGGGCAAGCTGAGTGGAGGCTGGCTGACGGGCCACAGCGACCTGCGGCAGGTGAGCTGTCTGCGCCCTCCCGGGGCCTTCCTTCCGCCCGGCTCCTCGGACTGCGCCGCGTCCTTCGCGGGCACTGCCTCGGTGCAGGCCTTCGTACCTGGGCTCAACCAGGCCACAGCCCTCTGCGTCCCCGGCGCGGGTCTGAGGGGAGAGCGGGCAGGCCGGAAGCTGAGTGAGGCCGGGCAGAAGGACGAAGACGAGCGTGGAGGGGCTGTCAGGGGAGGGCGAAACCCCGGACGCCGCTCTCTAAAATCGTCTCCCCGGGGGCGCGGGGAGGCCTGAGCGGCTTGCTTTGGCGTCCCCGTTGGGCCCACCGCCTCCCAGCGTCACGGCCGTGCTGGGCGAGGTGACCCCCGGGGTCGTAGCTGGGGACGTCGGCGGTGCTGACAGGGGATGCCGGCAGAGATTGGAGCCCGGCTTAGCGGCTTCCCGGGCTATTGGCACTGGCCGGGTCTCTGCCCTTCCTCCAGTGCCCTTATCTCTATAGGAAGTGCCCCTTGAGTGGGTGTCGTGACTTCACGAGTGAACCCTGGTACAGCTTGGAGCAGAGTCGGACTGGGAGGGATCAAGTGTGGGGGTAGCCGGTTAGTCCGGACATGGGTTTACCTGTCACCTTCTGAGCGCAGTGCTCTGGGTGCATTAATTACCCTGCAGAAGCTGCCAGGACCTCCTTGCAGTCTTTGCACGAGGCCTGCCTGTGTCATGCCATTTAAATCGCGTCTGGGCCGGGGCGGTGGCTCACGCCTGTAATTCCAGCACTTTGGGAGGCCGGGCCTGGCGGATTGCTTGAGGTCAGGAGTCCGAGATCAGACTGGTCAACATGGTGAAACTCCGTCCCTACTAAAAATACAAAAATTAGCCTGAGGTGTTGGGGCATGCCTGTAATCCCAGCTACTCGGGAGGCTGAGGCAGGAATCCCTTGAACCTGGGAGGCAGAGCCTGGGCGACAGAGCGAGACTCCATCTCAAAAAAAGAAAAAAAAGCACTGCATAATACTTTCCACTGGAGGAAGCCCTCTCCTCTCAGCCCCTTGCAAAGCCTTGCGAGCTGATCATTTTTCCACGTGTAAAACGAGGTCAGTGTTAAGACTCAGCTTAGGCTGGGCAGGGTGGCTCACGCCTGTAATCCCAGCACTTTGGGAGGCCGATGTAGGCGGATCACCTGAGGTCAGGACTTAGAGACCAGCCTGGTCAACATGATGAAACCCCGTCTCTACTAAAAATACAAAGAATTAAATGGGCAGGGTGGCGCGTGCCTGTAATCCCAGCTACTGGGGAGGTTGATTTTGAAGGATCACTTGAGCCCAGGAAGTGGAGGTTGCAGTGAGCTGAGATCGCATCACTGCACTCCAGCTTGGGTGACAGAGTGAGACCCTGTCTCAAAAAAGAAAAAATAAATATCACAAGACAAAATTTGTGCTTACCAGGAGTTCACAGTTAAATAAGACATATAAAAGCTTACTTGGTAAAATTAGAAAAAGTTATCAGAGACAACATTTAGGTTTAAACGCTGGTGAGGGTGTGGGAATTTGTAGAGCCTTGGAAACACACACACTCATTGAATGACCTCATCTAAATGGGGATGTGAAGAGGGAAATCCTGTGATTCCTCCATTGTCTGACTTGATTTCCTTTTTTCCTTTGCTGTGGCAACATTTTGAAATGCTGTGAGTCACCAAAAGGGGGAACATGAGCAACTCTAGAAATGCCAGTGCCAATGAGTTACAGACAATAAAGCATTGACTGCCTTTAGCTCACCCCCATCAAATCTGTTGAAAACTTGTAAAATTGGACAGCTAGAGCTACTTTGATTTTTTGGTTTCCTTTTAACAGCTGACTCTCTTCACAGGACATTTGGGCTCTACATCAGGATTGCACCCAAAACTGGAATATCACTCCTCCAGGAGGGTGATATACTTTGAAAATTAGAATTGTGGGTCCAGCGCAGTGGCTCACGCCTGTAATCCCAGCACTTTGGGAGGCCGAGGTGGGTGGATCGCCTGAGGTCAGGAGATAGAGGCCAGCCTGACCAACATGGAGAAATCCTGTCTCTACTAAAAAAAAAAAAAAAAAAAAAAAAAATTAGCTGGGCATGGTGGCACGTGCCTATAATCTGAGCTACTTGAGAGGCTGAGGCAGGAGAATCACTTGAACCTGTGAGGCGGAGGTTGCGGTGAGCTGAGATCCGGCCACTGCACTCCAGCCTGGGCGACAGAGCGAGACTCTGTCTCAAAAAAAAAAAAAAAAAAAAAAATTAGAATTGTGTATTTCAGTGTAAAATTTGAAATTCAGCTTCTAAGTCCTTGGAGAGAAAACAGATTAAAAACTTGACCTAGACTGGGTGCGGTGGCTCACGCCTGTAATCCCAGCACTTTGGGAGACCGAGGCGGGTGGATCACCTGAAGTCAGGAGTTCGAGACCAGCCTGGCTAACATGTTGAAACCCCGTCTCCACTAAAAATACAAAAATTAGCCTTGCAATTTCGAGACCAGCCTGGCTAACATGGTGAAACCCTGTCTCTACTAAAAATACGAAAATTAGCCTTGCAAAAAGTAGCCTGTAATCCCAGCTACTCGGGAGACTGAGGAAGGAAAATTGCTTGCAGCCAGGAGGCAGAGGTTGCAGTGAGCTGAGATCGTGCCATTGCACTCCAGCCTGGGCGACGAGCGAAACTTCGTCTCAAAGAAAAAAAAAAATTATATTAGCGTGAACAATAAGTGGGATGCTAGCACATGCTTATAATCTCAGCTACCTGGGAGGCTGAGGCAGGAAGTTAATACTTAGTGAGCCTAAGTTTTTGGTGTCTTTGGATGCTGCTTGTTGATCTAAGGGTTTTCCAAACCTTTCTTTTTTGGTAAAATTGGGATTATGACTGGGAACCTGTTTTTGGAGTTTCTCGGGTGATTCTTGTTTGGGGTCCTTGTCTAAGGCACAGGCTGGAAAGAGGAGGGAGTGGACTAGCAGGGAAGATAGAGCGGTAAGCGAATAGAATACCTGAGGAAAGGGACGCCGGAAGAGGTGATTGTTGTGTGGTGAACTGTGCTGTCAGTGTGTATATCAGAGGCCAACGAAGTGGATATTCCCTTCACTTGGCTTAGGGAAAAAATTAATTTTTGTTTCACAAATAGATTCGTTTCCTTCCCAGGAATAGGCCTAATTACTGTCATAGTTCTCAGTAACTTTAAAAAGGCTGTGGGGAAGAATGGCATAACAGGCTGGTGTCTTGTACCCAGCCTGCCTTTTTCTTATTCTTCTTTTTTTTTTTTTTTGAGACGGAGTCTTGCTCTGTTGCCCAGGCTGGAGTGCAGTGGCACGATCTCGGCTCACTGCAAGCTCTGCCTCCCGGGTTCACGCCATTCTTCTGCCTCAGCCTCCCGAGTAGCTGGGACTATAGGTGCCCGCCACCACGCCTGGCTAATTTTTTGTATTTTTAGTAGAGACGGGGTTTTACCGTGTTAGCCAGGATGGTCCCGATTTCCTGACCTTGTGATCTTCCCGCCTCGGCCTCCCAAAGTGCTGGGATTACAGGCGTGAGCCACCGGGCCCGGCCTTTTTTTTTTTTTCTTTGAGACAGTCTTGCTCTGTCATCCAGGCTGGAGTGTGGTGGCACAATCTCAGCTCACTGCAATCTCAGCCTGCTGGGTTCAAGCTATTCTCCAGCCTCAGCCTCCTGAGTTGCTGGGATTACAGCTGTATGCCACCATGCCTGGCTAATTTTTGTATTTTTAGTAGAGATGAGGTTTCACTGTGTTGGCCAGGCTGGTCTCGTACTCCTGACCTCAGGTGATCCACCCACCTCGGCCTCCCAAAGTGCTGGTATTAACAGGCGTGAGCCACAGCGCCCGGCCTTTTTTTTTTTTTTTCTTAGCCGGAGTCTTGCTCTGTCACCCAGGCTAGAGTGCAGTGGCGCCATCTCGGCTTACTGCAACCTCTGCCTTCTGGGAGGTGATTCTCCTTCCTCAGCCTCCCGAGTAGCTGGGATTACAGGTGTGCGCCAGCACGCCCAGTTAATTTTTGTATTTTTAGTAGAGATGGGGTTTCGCCATGTTGGCCAGGCTGGTCTCAAACTCCTGACTTCAAGTGGTCCACCTACCTGGGCCTTCTAAAGTGCTGGGATTACAGGTGTGAGCGACCGTGCCCGGCTAAGGGCCTACTATTTTTTTTTTTTTTTTTTGAGACAGAGTTTCACTCTTGTCACCCAGGCTGGAGTGCAGTGCCTTGATCTTGGCTCACTGCAACTTCCACCTCCCAGGTTTAAGCGATTCTCCTGCCTTAGTCTCTGGGGAAGCTGGGATTATAGGCACCTGCCACCATGCCTGGCTAATTTTTTGTATTTTTAGTAGAGACGGGGTTTCACCATGTTGGCCAGGCTGGTCTCAAACTCCTGATGTCAGGTGATCCACCTACCTCTGCCTCCCAAAGTATTGGGATTACAGGCATGAGCCACCGTGCCCAGCTGGGCCTACTATTTTTTGTTTTGCTCATGTTGACATGTCTGAGATAGAGGGCCTATTATTAAAGCACCGTGCTAAGGCTGCGAGAAGGTACTAGTGTGATTGAAACAACCTCGTATTATAATGCCATCCTGATTTTAGTTAATCTAGTTGACTGGCTGGCCTCATAAGTAGCTGTGATGATCATAATTTTTATGCCAAACACATGTAATTGTCTGAGCATACAGGTGTACTGAAAGAATTAGGTGGAACAGGATATTTGAAATCAGAATTGTTCTGGAAAGTCGGGAACATAAAGCTTTGTCTTAACACAGTTGTCTGTATTGCACAATTAATATTTACAGAATGGTGCACCTTATGTTATATTTTTATTTTTCCACCTAACTCTCTAGATTGAAAGGTACTTAACGTGCAGAAGAAGATCTTATCCTTCTTTGTAGTCACAGTACTGAAGAAGGTGATAAATATTTGTTGATGATAATGTAATGTCACCTGTCCAAGTGTAGCCATCATCTTCAGTAGTTACTTGATCTGCTGTTGTCTCTGGCAAGGCCACTATGTGCTGCTGCAGAGGAGCTGTTGTCACCTTGAACTATCTCTCTGGCAGTCTGGAGGAGGGCAGGAGGGAGAAGGGAAGGAATAAATGAACAAAGCTGAGTGTGGATAGTAGTGTTTGAAGGCAGATGAAAAAGCAAACTTAGTGAAGTGTGGCCTGGGTGGTCCTCTAACTTCTACCTAGAAGACATTAAATCTTTACTCCCTTCTTTTTATGTAGGAAGGGCACAGGGAAACTCAGGCCTTTGGTCTGCTTGGTAGTAGCAGGTATCCCACTAATTAGAATATAACTTAAAAAACTCCATTCCTCTAGCAAAATGTTCAAATGTCTGCACTCAGCATCACATTTGTCCTGCTTTGTAAGACTTTTTGTGTTTATAAAAAGGCAAGTGGACCCAGAAGGGGAAAAAACGTGCTGTGCTGAGAAACTAGCTGCTATAGGTTATGCTTTTCTGTCTTCACTTGTGGCTCTTCTAGTTATTTGAGACAGGCAAAAACCCCAAAGTGTTTTTCCTACTCTGTTCCCACAGTCACTCAACACAATACATCTGACACCAGATATATGGGAGTTGTTTCCCCATACACCAAGTAGTTCTCTAGTAGACACATCAGCGGGGTGTCCTCTAAGTCAGTTAAATTCTAACACTCTATCTGGAGATAGTGTCAGATCCCACCATTGAGGGCTCAGTCCCACAAAACTGTCCCAACTTGAGGCACTAGTCACAAGTAGTAAATTGTCACCCGTTCTTCTGACCTACCAGCTATAAATTGAGAGTTCTGACAGTCCCTCCTCGGGTTTGATTAATCTGCTAGAGTGGCTCACAGAACTCAGGAAAACACTTTACTTATATTTACCCATTTACTCTAAAGGATATTAAGAAGGATACAGATGGCTGGGCGTGCTGGTTCATGCCTGTAATCCCAGCACTTTGGGAGGCCAAGGAGGGCAGATCACCTGAGGTCAGGAGTTTGAGACCAGCCTGACCAACATGGTGAAACCCCATCTTTACTAAAAATACAAAAAAATTAGCTGGGCGTGGTCGTGCATGCCTGTAGTCCCAGCCACTAGGGAGGCTTAGGCAGGAAAATTGCTTGGACCCTGGGGACGGAGGTTGCAGTGAATTGAGATCACACCACTGCACTCCATCCAGCCTGGGCAACAGAGTGGAAAAAAAGAAAAAAGGATACAGATGAATAGCTAGATGGAAGAGATGTATAGGGTGAGGCATGTAGAAAGGGGCATGGAGCTTCTACGCCCTCTCTGGAACTTTCATGTAGTCAGCTATTCTGAAGCTAATGCAAACCCTGGGGTGTGTGTGTGTGTGTGTGTGTGTGTTTGTTTATGGAGGCTTCATTACAAAGGCATAATTGAATACATTATTGGCCATTGGTGATCAATTCAACCTTTAGACCTTCTCCCCTCCCCTGAGGTTAAGTGGGTAGAGCTGAAAGTTCCCACCCTCTAATCACATAGTTGGTTCCCCAGGCAATCAGCCCCTATCCCAAGGCTATCTAGGAGCCCACCAAGAGTTACTTACTTACAACAGAAGATGCTCCTATTACCAGCCGGGTGCAGTGGCTCACACCTGTAATCCCAGCACTTTGGGAGGCAGATCCACGAGGTCAGGAGTTCAAGACCAGTCTGGCCAAAATAGTGAAACCCTGTCTCTACTAAAAATACACAAAAAATTAGCTGGGTGTGGTGGTGTGCGCCTGTAATCCCAGCTACTCAGGAGGCTGAGGCAGGAGAATTGCGTGAACCTGGGAGGTAGAGGTTGCAGTGAGCCAAGATCATGCCACTGCACTACAGCCTGGGTGACAGAATGAGACTCTATCTCAAACAAAACAAAACAAGATGCTCCTATTACCCAGGAAATTCCAAGGGATTTAGGAAATTACAAAAGTTTTAGGAGTTCTGTGTCAGGAACTGGGGTTAAAGACCAATATCAGAACGAAAGATTCTCCTAGTGCCCCCATCTACAAAAGTTTTAGGAGCTTTGTGCTAGGAAGCTAGGGTGCAGATGAAATATATCTATACATCTTTTTGTGTGTTTGTTTTTTGAGATGGAGTCTTGCTGCGACACCTAGGCTGGAGTGCAGTGGCGCTATCTCAGCTCACTGCAACCTCCGCTTCCCAGGCTCAAGCGATTCTCCTGCCTCAGCCTCCCAAGTAGCTGGGACTACAGATGTGCGCCACTATACCTGGCTAATTTTTGCATTTTTAGTAGAGACGAGGTTTCACCATATTAACCAGGCTGGTCTCGAACTCCTGACCTCAAGTGGTCCGCCCGCCTCAGCCTCCCAAAGTGCTGTGATTACAGGCGTGAGCCACGGTGCCCGGCCTCATATGCCCCAATTTTTTTTTTTTTTTTTTTTTTGAGACTAAGTCTCGCTCTGTCACCCAGGCTGGAGTGCAGTGGCCGGATCTCAGCTCACTGCAAGCTCTGCCTCCGAGGTTTACGCCATTCTCCTGCTTCAGCCTCCCGAGTAGCTGGGACTATAGGCACCCGCCACCACACCCGGCTAGTTTTTTGTATTTTTTAGTAGAGATGGGGTTTCATCGAGTTAGGCAGGATGGTCTCGATCTCCTGACCTCGTGATCCGCCCATCTCAGCCTCCCAAAGTGCTGGGATTACAGGCTTGAGCCACCGCGCCCGGCCTATATGCCCAAATTTTAAAAGAGGCAACACATTCAAGTCCAAATAGCTAAAGGTAGAAGGATCAAGAAACAGTAATATGAGGCCATTTGACAGGTATATATAGTCATTCCTCAGTATCTATGGAGATTGGTTCCAGGACCCCTCAAGGGTATCAAGATCCAGGATGCTCAAGTTTCTTTTTTTTTTTTTTTTTTTTTTTTTTTGAGACGGAGTCTTGCACTGTCACCCAGGCTGGAGTGCAGTGGTGCGATTTCGGCTCACTGCAACCTCCACCTCCCAGGTTCAAATGATTCTCCTGCCTCAGCCTCCGGAGTAGCTGGGATTATAGGTGTGCACCACCACGCCTGTCTAATTTTTGTATTTTTAGTAGAGATGAGGTTTCACCATGGTGGCCAGGCTGGTCTCGAACTCCTGACTTCAGGTGATCTGCCGGCCTCGGCCTCCCAAAGTGCTGGTATTACAGGCATGAGCCACCATTCCCAGCTCAAGTTTCTTATATAAAATGGTGTATAGAATTTGCATGTAACATATCTTTCGTATTCTTTAAATCATCTGTATTTATAATACCTAATACAGTGCTATGTAAATAATTGTTATATTGTATTGTTTAGGTAATCATGACAAGAAAAAAAGTCTGTACATGTGTAGTACAGATGCAGCCATCTTGTTTTTTTTTCTTCCCCCCTGAAGATTGATTGGTTGATTGAGATGGCATCTCGCTCTGTCACCCAGGCTGGAGTGCAATGGTGCAGTCTTGGTTCACTGCAACCTCCGCCTCCTGGGTTCAAGCGATTCTCTTGCCTTAGCCTCCCAAGTATCTGGGATTACAGGTGCCTGCCACAACCCCCGGCTAATTTTTACATTTTTAGCAGATTACGGCGTTTCACCATGTTGGCTAGGCTGGTCTTGAACTCCTGACCTTAAGTGATTCACCCACTTCCACCTCTCAAAGTGCTACGATTACAGGCGTGAGCCACCATGCCAGGCCTTTTTGTGAATATTTTTAATCTGAGGTTGGTTGAATCCACAAATGCAGAGCCCATGGATATGTAGGGCTGACTGTACTGTATTGAGCCTCTAAGGTGTGCAGAGTATTGGCACTGAGGGGATGTGCAAATACAACAGCAAACCAAGCACAGTCTTTGTGTACTAGGAGCTGGTAGTAACTTTGAGAAGACACAAAACAGTAAAATCACTTTGTAAGGTTTATGAGAGTTTTGAGAGGCCGGGGAAGTTAGAGTGGAGAAATTGAGAAAACGGGAGAACTTGCACTGAACCCGCTAAGATAGAGTAGGAAGAGAAGAGAAGGAAGGAGGCCAGAGAAAGAAGAAACCTTTCTTAGAGCACTCAGGGTCTTACTGAAAACTTTACCCATAAAAAGAGAATGTCACTGATAGACTCCTTTTAGAACAGGGATTGATTTTTTTCCTTTTGTTTTTATTTTTGTTTTTGAGAGAAGTCGCGCTCTTGTCCCCCAGGCTTGAGTGCAATGGCTCAATCTTGGCTCACTGCAACCTCTGCCCCCTGGGTTCAAACGATTCTCCTGCCTCTGCCTCCCAAGTAGCTGGGATTAAGGTGCCTGCCACCACCATGCCCAGCTAATTTCTTTTTTTTTTTTTTTTTTTTTTGAGACGGAGTCTCGCTCTGTCGCCCAGGCTGGAGTGCAGTGGCCGGATCTCGGCTCACTGCAAGCTCTGCCTCCCGGGTTTACGCCATTCTCCTGCCTCAGCCTCCCGAGTAGCTGGGACTACAGGCTCCCGCCACCTCGCCCGGCTAGTTTTTTGTATTTTTTTAGTAGAGAGAGGGTTTCACCGTGTTAGCCAGGATGGTCTCGATCTCCTGACCTCGTGATCCGCCCGTCTCGGCCTCCCAAAGTGCTGGGATTACAGGCTTGAGCCACCGCGCCCGGCCCATGCCCAGCTAATTTCTGTATTTTTGTTAGCGACAGGGTTTTACCATGTTGGCCAGGCTGGGCTCGAACTCCTGACCTCAGGTGATCCACCCACCTTGGCCTCCCAAAGTGCTGGGATTACAGGCGTGAGCCACCATGCCTAGCCACAGGCAACATTTTAAAACTATACTATTGTCGGCCGGGCGCGGTGGCTCAAGCCTGTAATCCCAGCACTTTGGGAGGCCGAGGCGGGCGGATCACAAGGTCAGGAGATCGAGACCACAGTGAAACCCCGTCTCTACTAAAAAATACAAAAAATTAGCCGGGCGCGGTGGCGGGCGCCTGTAGTCCCAGCTACTCAGGAGGCTGAGGCAGGAGAATGGCGGGAACCCGGGAGGCGGAGCTTGCAGTGAGCCGAGATCGCGCCACTGCACTCCAGCCTGGGCAACAGCGTGAGACTCCGTCTCAAAAAAAAAAAAAAAAAAAAAAAAAAAAAAAAAAAAAAACTATACTATTGTCCTGGAGAGAGAATCTGAAGCCTTGCTCTGATTCTGAAAGGAATTTGCAACCAAAAACAGGATAAGGGGCTGGGCGCGGTGGCTCATGCCTGTAATCCCAGCACTTTGGGAGGCCGAGGCAGGCGGATCACGAGGTCAGGAGATCAAGACCATCCTGGCTAACACTGTGAAACCCCGTCTCTACTAAAAATACAAAAGATTAGCCGGGTGTGGTGGCGGGCGCCTATGGTCCCAGCTACTCAGGAGGCTGAGGCAGGAGAATGGCGTGAACCCGGGAGACGGAGCTTGCAGTGAGCCGAGATCACACCACTGCACTCCAGGCTGGGCAACAGAGCAAGACTCCGTCTCAAAAAAAAAAAAACAACGGATAAGGATTATTCTGACAAATACCCTTTCTTCCCATCTTCAGAAGTACACATCTCTCAATTTGTGTCTTCCAACACAAATTGTGTTCAAAAAAGGAAGTATTTGAGTAGATTAAAGACAGAAACCCTAGGACATTCCTTTGTAAACAAACAGCCTTTTACCAAACACCAACTGTCAAGGGACTTGCCTGAGTACTTGTCCAAAGGACAGCATGTCCCCATGTGTAAGGAGTGGTCTAATCTGGTTCCTAGGAGAGGACTGCTGAGGCCGCAGCAACTTAACTAGCTGGTGTGGGTGAGGCAGAAGTGTTTAGAGCTCAAGGTCTGACTTTAGTCAAGGACAGCTGATTAGAGTATGTGCCTGTCCCTAATACAGGGTTAGAGCTCAGTACCAATGCTGGGGATGAGGTGAGTTGAAGACACAGAAACTACATGGTTTTTTGGAAGGTCATGAAGTTTTCAAGGAGCTAGTGGGCAACTGGAAATGATGTGTGGAAGAGTAGATGGAGCTCTGGCCCAGTGGCCAGAAAGCTCTGGGCAGGTCAGTTCTGGGAACAATGGTTAATCCAGGCCCAGCTTCCCACTGCTGATTTGGACATACAGGCCTAAAATAAGAGACCGTGCCCAGAGCCACTGGTCACTTAGCACAGGTAGTGGGAAATGGTAGCCAGCAAATGTTTAATTGAGTATCTTATGTCTCCTAGACCATAGCTGAGCAAAAGCAAAGTAAGCCAAGCTCGAGGTCCTGAGGGGACTGAGGAGCTGAGCTCAGTCCCTTTTGGCCCTCCTTTTTCTTTCTCTCCTCATTTTAAGTATGGAAGCTTACTTATTTCTTTTATGTATTGGCCATGTGTATAGGGTTTTGTTTGAAAAAAGGCTTGAGGCTGGGCATCATGGCCCATGACTGTAATCCCAGTACTTTGGGAGGCCAAAGAGAGATCGCTTGAGCCCAGGAGTTCGAGACCAACCTGGGCAACATAGTGAGACCCTGTCTCGACAAAAAAAATTTTAATTAGCTAGACGTGGTAGTGAATGCCTGTAGTCCCAGCTGCTCCAGAGGCTAAGTTGGAAGTATCACCTGAGCCCAGGAGTTGAGGCTGCAATGAACTATGATTGAGCCATTGCACTTCAGCCTGAGCAACACAGCAAGACCCTGTCTCCAAAAAAAAAAAAAAAAGTTTGGGCACAGTGGCTCCTGTCTTTAATCCCAGCACTTTGGGAGGCCAAGGTGGGTGGATCACCTGAGATCAGGAGTTTGAGACCAGCCTGACCTCTAAAAATACAAAATTAGCCAGGCGTGGCCGGGCACAGTGGCTCATACCTGTAATCCCAGCACTTTGGGAGGCCGAGGCGGGTGGATCATCTGAGGTTGGGAGTTCGAGACCAGCCTGACCAACATGGAGAACCCTTGTGTCTACTAAAAATACAAAATTAGCTGGATGTGGTGGTGCATGCCTGTAGTCCCAGCTACTCAGTAGGCTGAGGCAGGAGAATCGCTTGAACTCAGGAGGCAGAGGTTGCAGCGAGCCAAGATTGCGCCATTGCACTCTATTGTTTTGCTGCAACAACAGCGAAACTCCACCTCAAAAAAAAAAAAAAAAAAAAAGGCTTGAGTATACCTCTCACGGGCTTGGAGAACGCCTGAGCTGTTGGATAGTTGCCTTTTCCATTTTGTCTGCTTTTTTCTGAAGCTGTTCATTCATTGTTGCCTAATCATGTCCTCAGTCAGTAGCTGATGTTCTGGGCTATTTGAATTTCCTCTGAATAATGATTAATGGAGATAATGATGTTTGACCAGTTCTGGGAACTCTTGGGAATTCAAGGAATTAAACTCTTGGACATTAAACTTCACTTTAATATGTATAGTTGTGGGTGCTGCCCCATTGGAGAAGATGGTAACAGGAAGTTACTCAGTTTTACAGCAAACTGCTGAGATTTTTGATTTTTTCTTTTTCTTTTTTTTTCAGTAAATTATGATAACTGTAGCATTTTCCTTTGCAGTAATGATAACCTAAAGCCTTGGTGTTTCCTCTAAAATGTGCCTAGATACAGGATGTGGGCTTGTTACAAAGTTGTATAACTGTTGCCTTTTTGTGGTTGACCCCTTCCCTAGAGAACAACATGAAGAGACCTTGCTGCTGCTATGAAACACAGACTCTAAGGACAACTTGGGGGACACTGGATGTTTTTTCACAGATGTAGACATCAAGGAGTCAGTGGTTTGTGTATGCATTGAGTGGAGAAGGCTGGCAAGCATTTGCCACCATGACAGTTAAAAATGTGCCTGTACATTTCTCTCTTTTTTTGAGACAGGATCTCACTCTGTCGCCTAGGCTGGAGTGCAGTGGTGCGTTTTTGGCTCATTACAACCTCCACCTCCTGGGCTCAAGCAATCCTCCTGCCTCAGACTCCTGAGTAGCTGGGACGACAGGCATGTGCCACCATGCCCAGCTAATTTTTGTAGTTTTTTTTGTAGAGACAGGGGTTTTTGCCATGTTGCCCAGGCTGGTATGCATTTCTTTATATAAAGAGGGGGCAAGTAACACAGTGTTATGCTACCAATCAGGCTTTCAGAGACCATAAAACAAAATCTAAAAGGTACGCTCTCAGTAGTCATATCTGTGGAATGTAAGGGGGACAGTTTAAGACCAATGTAATGCAGCATTTTCCCTTCATATATGAAACAGTGAGTTACTCAAGCACAAAGCGTCAAATGCTCGATCCCCCAACAGGGCCATTCTCATCCTTCACCAAGTGTTTAGTCATTAGGCAGCCATCATCCTCCCTCCCTTTCTCCCTCCCTTCATCCCTTCCTTCCTTCCTTCCTTCTGCAGTGGCATAGTCATGGGCTCAAGTGATCCACCTCAGCCTCACGAGTAGCTGGTACCACAAGCACTCACCACCATATCCAGCTAATTTTATTTTACTTTTTAAAAATTTTTTGAAACAGAGCCCTACTCTGTCACATAGGCTGGAGTGCAGTGGCACGATCTTGGCTCACTGCAGGCTCCAACCCCAGGGTCAAGTGATCCTCCTACCTCAGGCTCCCAGATAGTTGGGACTACAGGCGTGTGCCACCATGCTCAGCTAAGTTTTGTATTTTTTGTAGAGATGGGGTTTTGCCATGTTGCCCAGGCTAGTCTAGAACTCCTGTACTCAAGCTATTCACTTGCCTTGGCCTCCCAAAGTGCTGGGATTACAGGTGTGAGCCACTGCGTCCAGCCTCATCCAGCTAGTTTTATAATTTTTGGGGGGAGGTAGCAACAGGGATCTGTATATGTTGCCCAGGCTGGTCTCAAACTCCTGGCCTCAGTGATCCTCCTGTCTCAGCCTCCCAAAGTGTTGGGATTATAGGTGTGAGCTACCACACCTGCCCCATTATTCTTTTTTTTTTTGAGACAGAGTCTCACACTGTCACCCAGGCTGGAGTGCAGTGGTGCAATCTCTGCTCACTGTAGGCTCCATCTCCCGGGTTCACGCCATTCTCCTGCCTCAGCCTCCTGAGTAGCTGGGATTACAGGTGCCCGCCACTACGCCTGGCTAATTTTTTGTATTTTTAGTAGAGATGGGTCTCACCGTGTTAGCCAGGATGGTCTCGATCTCCTGACCTCGTGATCCACCCACCTCAGCCTTCCAAAGTGCTGGGATTATAGGCGTGAGCCACCACGCCCGGCCCGTTATTCTTATACCTGAGATTCACCTTTAATTGCCCTCTGTCATCAGCACTTTGACAATGCCTCAATTTTGAGAATACCTTTTATTCTGGAAATGATTCATTCAGTCAACAAACCCTGATTGGTGTGTAGTTGGGTAATAGGAGATAAATGAACTGTAATCTGGAAAACAAACATATAAACAGATACATACCATAACAAGATACAAGTGCTAGGATGGATCATAAAAGGCTTACTTAGGTAGCTCTGAATGTAATATCAGGCCTACAGTATTATCACTTAATGTTGTTTTTTGGATCTTATTTTTAGAAGCAGCACAACCTTTTTCTTGGAGGAAATAATAGCAAGGAATAGGGGAGCTGTTCTGACTGAAGCAGGGTATAGGAGGCCCACAGCCTTTCCTGCTTTGCCTCCTGTTCAAAGCCATCCTCCCTGCAGTTCACTGAGAAATGACTCATTGGAGCTCCAAGGAAGTCCTACAGCTAGCTAGTTGCAGACCTGGTAGTAGAAGTTAGTTCTCCTGATTCTTAGCTTTCTTAGCAGTCAGATACCAGACTGATAAACAATAATGAAATTTCTCCCAGTTTTCTGTTCCATCCCACAAAGAAGTCAATAAACACATTTCTGTCAGGGACTTCAGCCTGCCTGGGTTTGTTACTGAGTTCGTTTTAAATGTTTAACTTGCAGAGATCCAAATACATACAAATAAGGTCTATTCCCAGGAAGGTACTGTAACCCTTTTCATTGTCGTTTGTGGGCAGTGCCAAGCTGCCTCTAATAGCCTCTTGTGTTTTTTTGGTGGAAATTCAGTTACCTCAGAAATCTATGTAAGAGATATTTGATAGGCCGGGCACGGTGGCTCACGCCTGTAATCCCAGCACTTTGGGAGGCCGAGACGGGCGGATCACGAGGCCAGGAGATCGAGAGACGATCCCGGCTAACACGGTGAAACCCCGTCTCTACTAAAAAATACAAAAAAACTAGCCGGGCGAGGTGGCGGGCGCCTGTAGTCCCAGCTACTCGGGAGCCTGAGGCAGGAGAACGGCGTAAACCCGGGAGGCGGAGCTTGCAGTGAGCTGAGATCCGGCCACTGCACTCCAGCCTGGGTGACAGAGCAAGACTCCGTCTCAAAAAAAAAAAAAAAAAAAAAAGAGATATTTGATAAAGGTGACTAACAATCTCGTCTCTGTAAATTGATGAAAGGATGAGAGGGGTATTAGACTCCTGTCCTCTTTTGAATGCACACTGCTTTTGTGGTCCAGCAGGGTTTCTCAACGTTAGTGCTGTTGACAATTTGGGCTGATCGTTTGTGGCGGTAGGGTATGTGTGTGTGTGCGCACATGCAAGCATGTGTGTGCTTTCTGTGCATTATAGGACATTGAGCAGTGTCCCTGACTTCTACCCACTATTGTCAATAGCACATTCCCATCTTTCAGTTGTGACAACTAAACATGTCTGTAAACATTGCCACATCTCCAAACATGTTCCTTGGGGGACAAGTTGGCCCCCAGTGGAGAAACGCTGGATTGGAGATTGGTTGTCATGAGATGAAAATGCAAATCAGATTTGTCACAGGACAAAGTAAATTTTCAGTTACCTAATTAAACCTTTACTTTTTATAAGTCACTCTAAAGAAACAAAAGTGTGTCCTGTCTTCCATCCCTGATTCTCGGTTACTGGAGGACCCTTCACCTAAGTCTTGTTCAGGATCTCCTCGAAGGAGTTAAACTGAAACAATACGATATCTTCCCTTAGGTCTTTTGCAGAATTTATTTTGCTAGGCCGGGCACTGTGGCCCACTCCTGTAATCCTAGCACTTTGGGAGGCCAAGGCGATTGGATCGGTTGAGTTCAGGAGTTCAAGACTCACCTGGGCAACATGGTAAAACAGTATCTCTACAAAAAATACCGAAAAATTACCTGGGCATGGTGTTGCATGCCTGTAGTCCCAGGTACTTGGGGGACTGAGGTGGGAGGATCATTTGAGCTCAGGAGGTCAAGGCTGCAGTGGGCCGAGTCTGACACTGCACTCCAGCCTAGGTGACAAAGTGAGACTCTATCTCAAAGAGTACATATATATATTTTGCTTGAAATTCCAAGATTTTTCTTTCTTTTCTTTCTTTCCTTCTTTTTATTTTTTATTTTTTTTGAGATAGAATCTCGCTCTGTTGCTCAGGCTGCAGTGCAGTGGCGTGATCTCGGCTCACTGCAGCCTCTGCCTCCCGGGTTCTGAGTAGCTAGGACTACAGGCACACACCACCACATCCATCTAATTTTTGTATTTTTAGTAGACATAGGGTTTCACCATATTGGCCAGGCTGGTCTTGAACTCCTGACCTTGTGATCCACTTGCCTTGGCCTCCCAAAGTACTAAGATTACAAGTGTGAGCCATTGTGCCTAACCCCCATATACTTTCAAACAAGAAATGGAAATATCGCTGTCTCCATGAAAAGCCCTATAGGCAGCATCAAATCTATACTAGGGGCCAGATGCAGTACCTCACAACTGTAATCCCAACACAGGGAGGGTGAGAGGATTCCTTGAGGCCAGGAGTTCGAGACCAGACTGGGCAATATATTGAGACCCTATCTCTACAAAATACTTTTTAAAATTAGCATAGTGGTGCGCACATGTAGTCCTAGCTACTTAGAAGGATGAATTGGGAGGATCGCCTGAGCCCAGGAAGTAGAGTCTGCAGTGAGCTAATATTGCACCACTACAGTCTCCTAAGTAGATGGGACACTCCAGACAGAGCAAAACCCTGTCTCTAAAAACAAACAAACAAATAAATAAATGGCTTACACTGAGGGTCACAGACTTTGAGTTGAGGTTCATCATGAAGAATCTCCATTTTCATTCTAATAGCACTAGATACAGGCTGGGTGCAGTGGCTCACGCCTATAATCCCAGCACTTTGGGAGGCTGATGCAGGCGGATCACGAGGTCAAGAGATTGAGACCATCCTGGCCAACATGCTGAAACCCTGTCTTTACCAAAAATATAAAAAATTAGCTGGGTGTGGTGGCATGTGCCTGTAATCCCTACTACTCGGGAGGCTGAGGCAGGAAAATTGCTTGAACCCAGGAGGCAGAGATTGCAGTGAGCCAAGATTATGCCACTGCACTCCAGCCTGGTGGCAGAGCAAGACTTGTCTCTCTGTCTCAAAAAAAAAAAAGACTGGGTGCGGCGGCTCACCTTGTAATCCCAACACTTTGGGAGGCCAAGGTGGGCAGATCACTTGAGGTCAGCAGTTTGAGACCAGCCTGGGCAACATGGCAATACCTTGACTCTACTAAAAATACAAAAATTAGTTGGGTGTGTTGGCCTGTAGTCCTAGCTACTCAGGAAGCTGAGGCACAAGAATTGCTTGAACCCAGAGGGAGTGGGGAGGGATAGCGTTAGGAGATATACCTAATGTAAATGACGAGTTAATGGGTGCAGCACACCAACATGGCACATGTATACATATGTAACAAACCTGCATGTTGTGCACATGTACCCTAGAACTTAAAGTATAATTAAAAAAAAAAAAAAAAGAATTGTTTGAACCCAGGAGTGGGGAGAAAAAGGAAATATTAGGGGACATTTGTTAATTTTACATTTCTTTTTCTTTTCTCTTCTTTTTCCTTTTTTTTTTTTTGAGACAGAGTCTTGCTCTGTGGCCCAGGCTGGAAGCCGGAATTCAGTGGTTCCGTCATAGCTCATTGCCACCTCTACCTCCTGGGCTCAAGTGATCTTCCCACCTGAGCCTCCTAAGTAGATGGTACCACAACTGCATGCCACTCCCCTCCACCCCCGTCAGCCTACCAGCTAATGAAATTTTTTTTTTTTTTTTTTTTTTAGAGATGGGATCTCCCTGTGTTGCCCAGGCCAGTCTCAAATTCCTAGGCCCAAGCAATCCTCCTGCCTTGGCCTCTGAAAGTGCTGGGATTACAGACATGAGCCACTGGGCTCAGCCATTAATTTTAAATTGCAAGGGATGTTTTCTTTAGTTTATTAATCAGCACCATATAATGTCACAGTTTATAACTCATTTATCTCATTTAATTCTCATACCTACCTTGTGGAATTGTTATCACTGTCCTTTACAGATGAAGAAAGAAACTCCAGGAAATTAAGTAGCTGGCCCAAGTCTACCCAACTGGGATGGGCAGAACCAGGGTTTGCTCTTGGTTGTACCTTTCTAGAGCCTGTGCCTTAACCACATCCATGTGCTGCCTCTTGGCCTCTGTGCATCCAGTAGATTCTGTCATGGCTAGGCTCATCTTAATTAACATTTGTTGGGTGCCTACTACGGCTCAGTCTCTAGAGATCATTGTAAAATCCAGTCCACTGCCCCAGCTCCTCGTGTGTCTTTTGAACACATTAGTATTGTGCTGTGCAGAAAGGACTTCTGTGCATATGCCTGCTATTACGCTTGTTGAACCCAGTTTCTAGAAACTTTCATTCATATGGGGGGATTCGGTCTTCTTATCATAGAATATATACAGAAATACAAATACTTAAATCTTTATCTAAATTAATAGTCACATATGCCATTTATACAGATAGCAAGTTACAGCCAAGTGACAGTTGTGATGGGAGGCCGTGTCCAGGGAATTTCATACTAGTGAGGAAAGTAGAAAACATGGCTGTGGGGCTGGCTTGGTGGCTAACACCTGTAATCCCAGCACTTTGGGAGACCGAGGCGGGTAGATCACGAGGCCAGGAGATCGAGACCATCCTGGCTAACATGGTGAAACCCCGTCTCTACTAAAAATACAAAAAATTAACGGGGTGTGGTGGCGGGCACCTGTAGTCCCAGCTACTCAGGAGGCTGAGGCAGGAGAATGGCATGAACCCGGGAGGCGGAGCTTGCAGAGCACCACTGCGCTGCAGCCTGGGCCACAGAGCGAGACTCCATCTCAAAAAAAAAAAAAAAAGAAAACATGACTGTGCAAATTTAACATATTGACTGGGCGGAGTAATGCATGGCGATCTGTTTTCTCTTCCCTTCAATCCTGAAAGGTTTCTTAGAAGAGCTGGAGTATGGAGTGTTCAGAAAGCTTTCCTAGAAAGCTAGTGTACATTTTGCTAAATAATCACTGTGTCACTTAGATTTTCTACTCTTTAAGTGTGGTTATGAGATGTGTTCCAAATAATTTATTAACAATGAAGTTTATGAATGCTTTGCCTTTAAAAAAATAAGTTTGGGTGGGGTGCAGTGGCTCACGCACCCCAGCACTTTGTAATCCCAGCACTTTGGGAGGCTGAGGCAGGCAGATCGCTTGAGTCCAGGAGTTTGAGACCAGCCTGGACAACATGGTGAAACCCCATCTCTACTAAAAATACAAAAATTAGCCAGGTGTGGTGGCTTGTGCCTGTAGTCCCAGCTACTTCGGGGGCTGAAGCAGGAGGATCACTTGAGCCTGGGAAATCCAGGCTGCAGTGAGCTATGATCACACCACTGTACTCCAGCCTGCGTGAAAAAGTGAGTCTCTTAAAAAAAAAGTTTGGTCGGGCATGGTGGCTCATACCTGTAATCACTGTAATCACAGCACTTTGGGAGGCCAAAATGGGAGGACTATTGAGGCTAGGAGTTCAAGACCAGTCTGGGTTTGATTGGGTTAAAGATTATCCCTATAAGTTGGCTCCCTTTCTGAGAAGTTGTTTAGAGTAGAAGAGAGAGCTGCATTTACAGCTAATTGCTAGTAATTTCACATCATCTGCAATATATTTTCTGGACACTCTGCCCGACTACTCCTGTGGGACATTGTCATTTATGTGCAAATCAGGCCCTATATACTAAGGGAGGAAAACAATTGAGGACCTCCTTTTTTAGGAACTCTTGGTGCCTTGTGCATTAAGACAGGGAGTCAGAAGGTAAGAAGGAAGCAGATTCCACTTCGCTTACTACTCTTAGGGTGTAGGCAGGGCCCACTGGTAGTGCTGGGAAAGCCGACCATCCTTCTTTGAGCAAGTCCAATAGCTGCTGCTGCTAGTTCCGTCCTACCATAGGCACAGTCTGTGTAGGATGAGCCAACCATATGTGGCATTACTGGTTTTTGGCCTGGGCTTGTTTCCTTGCCCCAACTTCAGCCCCCACCAGAATCTGGGTAGTCATTGTGAAGAAGCCTAGGAATAATACCTTACTCTACAGGCCTGTGGAAACGTGTAAAGATACCTTGCAGGCCCAGAGTGAGAAACTGGAGCTGCCTTGTTCGATTGACCAAAGGCTTGTGCTATAGAGTTGCTAATTTTACAGGAAGTTTATGTTAACATACTTTCTATCTATTGCACTACCATTTCTGAGGCACAATATATTTAATATATTTCAGTAGGCAGAAATATAGGACTGCTTAGATTTTAAACACTCAATACATGCTTGACACGGTTTAGTCTATTTCTCTGTAGTTACTATAGCAATGGATGCTATAGAGATGTGCAGACCCTATTGTGACCTCCCTTTGGTATAGGGATGCTCTGGAGCCCTTGGCTTCATTGTCCACTAAGGTCTAGCAGGTCTGATTGCCTCTCTTCAGGCACTGAATATCGGGGTATGCCATCCTCCCCTGCTGGAACCAGCCTTGGCCTGCCCTGTTAGTCATCAAAAATAGATCTCACCAGGGAACAATCTTCTCAGGTTGTTGTGTAATCTGAGTGAGCCAAGGTGAGTGTTTTGGGGACAAGCAGCATCAACTTCTGAATCTTCAGCTGGGCCTGAGCACTTATTTCTCAGAAATAATAGAATCTTGCTCACTTTTCTTTCCTTTTTTTTTTTTTTTTTTTAGGACAGAGTCTCGCTCTGTTGACCAGGCTGGAGTGCAGTGGATCGATCTCAGCTCATTGTAGCCTCCACCTCCTGGGTTCAAGCGATTCTCCTGCCTCAGCCTCCAGTGTAGCTGGTATTACAGGCGTGCGCCACCACACCTGGCTAATAATTGTATTTTTAGTAGAGATGGGGTTTCACCATGTTGGCCAGGCTGCTCTCGAACTCCTGACCTCAAGTGATCTGCCCACTTCGGCCTCCCAAAGAGCTGGGATTATAGGTGTGAGTCACCATGCCTGGCCTCTTGCTCACTTTGTATACTAAAACAACAAATTACAGGCTGTAGTTTAACCTCTCTACTGCATGCATAAATGCAGTGTGGTATGAGTGCCTCTAGCCCATAACTTCAGTTTCCATGTTACCAGCAGTCTGTGGTGACACTATACTAATCTCACATGCAGGAACCAATGAGGATTAACTAGGGACACAGGAGGAGTTACCTTGCATTCAGAACGACTCAAGTTTAGTCTCAACTTGATCACTAGCTCTCTGAGTGACCTTGCCCATGTTAATTCTCTTGATCTTAGTTTCTTCAGAGCCAATGAGACACTGCTTGAAAGTGACTTAGCCTGGTATACCCAGGTCTGTCAGACTTACAGTCTAGTGCTGTCTTGGGTGAACTTGAGGGCCGTCTATCAAGGCAGGAATGGGTTCTTTAAAAAAAAAAAAATTGGCCGGGCGCGGTGGCTCAAGCCTGTAATCCCAGCACTTTGGGAGGCCGAGACGGGCGGATCACGAGGTCAGGAGATCGAGACCATCCCAACATGGGCTAACGTGGTGAAACCCCGTCTCCACTAAAAAATACAAAAAAAAAAACTAGCCGAGCGAGGTGGCGGGTGCCTGTAGTCCCAGCTACTCGGGAGGCTGAGGCAGGAGAATGGCGTGAACCCGGGAGGCGGAGCTTGCAGTGAGCTGAGATCCGGCCACTGCACTCCAGCCTGGGCGACAGAGCAAGACTCCGTCTCAAAAAAAAAAAAAAAAAAATTATTTTATTTTTATTTTTTTGTAGAGAGGGGGGCTCACTATGTTTCCTAGGCTGGTCTCAAACTCCTGGACTCAAGTGATCCTTCAGCCTCGGCCTCCCAAAGTGCAGAGATTATAGGTGTGAGCTACCAGAACCAGCCTCCAGGAATGGCTTCTAAGGCTTCAGGATGCTTGTGGAGAGGAAAGCATCTGGGAGCTGATGGCACTCTCAGGTTTCCCAAAATGACAGTTCTGCATACGCACCTTAATCACCTACATTTTTCCCTCTACCCCCAAATACTATTCACAGTTCCTGTTTATGATAGAAGCTGAAGCTTACAGGTGACAATTTTTGTGCCTGTGTGAAAGGAAACATGACTGACTCCACTTATCCACAGGACACCTGCTTTCAAGGTTGTTCAGTGTTGGAATATTTGCTTGATAGTAACCTAGGGATGACCCAAGGTTTCATCAGTTAAAGCCAGCCCTGTGGGATGCCTGAAGCCTAGGCTCTGTCCCTATAAAAATCCCACCAGAACCATTTTAGAATTCACTCAGGGCTTTACCACCTCCCCCCGCCCCGGTGCTGACTATGAAACTAAAGAATCCTCAGCTTCTCAGCCCTGGGACACATTCTCCTCATATAAAGTGAGGTGGCAGTCAGGGAACAGGGGCGAGTCTTGTGCTTATTTCAGTTATAGTAGGAAGACTCTATAAGGACTCATCGTTGTCCCAGCAATAGTCAATTCCAGGCCCCTTCTTTGAACTCATTTCAGTGTTTCAGGTTCCGTCCTTCGTGTCTGCCTTCACTGCTTGCTCAGTTGTATTTGCACATGGCTAGAGATGAGCACACTTCTCTTCTCCAGTAAAAAAGCCTGCAAGAAAAGTCTTGGACTTCTTGAACTGCTATCAGTTGTTTTTTTTTTTAATTCAATATATTTTTTGAGATGGAGGGGGTCTCACTTTGTTGCCCAGGATGGTGTTGAACTCCTGGCCACAAGCGATCCTTCTACCTCAGCGTTCCAAAGTACAGAGATTATAGGCTTGAGCTACCACAACCAGTCTCTTGTCAGTTTTTGAGGTTACTTAAGAGGCTAATGCCTTTAAATTAGTTTGCCTTCCTTTTTGCCCAGACATGCAAATGCTTATTTAGTAAATCTGACTCAAGTGCTTTGTGTCCCGAGTCCCCACTTTTCCAGGATTCATTGTCTTTTGTTTGTTTGTTTGTTTTTTGAGACAGAGTCTCGCTTTGTAGCCCAGGCTGGAGGGCAGTGGCATGGTCTCGGCTCACTGCCAAGCTTCACCTCCCGGGTTCACGCCATTCTCCTGCCTCAGCCTCCCGAGTAGCTGGGACTACAGGCACCTGCCACCACACCCAACTAATTTTTTTGTATTTTTAGTGGAGACGGGGTTTCACTGTGTTAACCAGGATAGTCTCAATCTCTTGACCTCGTGATCCACCTGCCTCGGCCTCCCAAAGTGCTGGGATTACAGGTGTGAGCAATGGCGCCCAACCCTTTTTTTTTTTTTTTTTTTTTTGAGACATAGTCTTGTTCTGTCGCCCAGGCTGGAGTGCAGTGGCACTATCGGCTCACTGCATCCTCCACCTCCTGGGTTCAAGCAAGTCTCGTGACTCAGCCTCCCGAGTAGCTGGGATTACAGTCACGCGCCACCACACCTGGCTAATTTTTTATATTTTTAGTACAGATAGGGTTTCGCCATGTTGGCCAGGCTGGTCTTGAATGCCTGACCTCAGGTGATCTACCCATTTGACCTCCCAGAGTGCTGGGATTACAGACGTGAGCCACTGTGCCCAGCTGGATTCAGTCTTAACTTGCTCTTTTTTTTTTTTTTGAGTCTCACTCCCTTGCCAGGCTGGAGTACAATGGTGTGATCATAGCTCATTGCATCCTTGAACTCCTGGGGTTAAAAGATCCTCTGGCCCCAGTTTCCCGAGTGGTTGGGACTACAGGTGTGTGTCACCACACCTGGCTAATTATCTTATTTTTCGTAGAGACAAGGTCTGGCTGTGTTGCCCAGGCTAGTCTTAAACTCCTAGGCTTAGGTGATGCTCCCACCTTGGCCTCCCAAAGTGCCGGGATTATAGGTGTGAGCCACTGCACTCAGCCTGGATTTGCTCTTTTATCAAGAGGTTAATAGTCACTCTTCCATTCAAGGAACTGTGGGATTGAATTGCCCCAGTGATTGAAATGAAAGGGCTTATGTATAATATTTCCTGAGGAGTGGTAGTACCAGAGTTCAGAGGAGACCTCAGGCCATTTATTCTATAAACTTAGAAGCTATAGTTCTAGATGATGTGGCTTCTTCAGGGTGTTGAGAAGTCTCTGTTATATAGTGCCTTATTGGATTAGAACTGATTGAGCTCTGTCTGCTGCCCCAAACATGTGGCTCAGCCAATCTCCAGTGGCATCTGCAATGTGGGTATTCTAGCCTGCAGTGGTCACATGGTTCACCTTGGAAAGGGCAGATATTCCTGTTTCCTGACACTGCTGGAGAATGAGGTCTGAGTTAGAAGTCCTCAGGTGTGACCTGCCCAGAACTATCCGAATTTGCTAGATTTCTTGTTCTTTCTCAGTGTTTAACAATCATCCAATTGCTCATTCTCACCAGTGACTTCCTCAGTAAGAGCTCAATATTCGAGGTGGTGCTGCATTTTGTCAAACATTCATACATGTTAGCCCACTTAGTCTTCGCAGCACACAGTGGATTAATGGATTTTTAAAAGCTGGTATTTAGGCCGGGCGCAGTGGCTCACGCCTGTAATCCCAGCACTTTGGGAGGCCGAGGCGGGCGGATCACAAGGTCAGGAGATCGAGACCACGGTGAAACCCCATCTCTACTAAAAAAAAAAATTACAAAAAATTAGCGGGCGCGGTTGTGGGCGCCTGTAGTCCCAGCTACTCGGGAGGCTGAGGCAGGAGAATGGCGTGAACCCGGTAGGCGGAGCTTGCAGTGAGCCGAGATCGCGCCACTGCACTCCAGCCTGGGCTGGGCGACAGAGCGAGACTCCGTCTCAAAAAAAAAAAAAAAAAAAAAAAAAAAAAGCTGGTATTTACACACGATGGAATACTACTCAGCCATAAACAATAAGGAAATTCTGTCATTTGTGACTACATGGATGCATCTAGAGGACATTATGCTGAGTGAAGTAAGCCAAACAAAGAAAGACGAATGGTGCATAGTATCACTTATATGTGAAATCTGAAAAAGTCCAAGTTATAGAAGGAGAGTGTAAAATGTTGGTTACCATCGGCTGGGGGAAAGGAAAGGTGGGTGTGGAAAGGGGAGATGTTGATTAAAGGGTACAAAATTTCAGTTAGGAGAAATAAGGTCTGACGATCTGTCTTACAGCATAGTAACTATAGTTAATAATGGTTAATATTATAATAGTATTGTATACTTCAAAATTGCTAAAAGAGTGGATTTTAAAAGTGCTCACCACAAAGAAATAAGTATATGAGCTGATAGATATGTTAATAACCCTGATTTGATTATTCCCCAATGTATACATGTGTGCAAACATCACACTGTACCCCATAAATATAATTGTCAGTTAAAAACTTAGAAGAGTCAAGTCAGATCTGAAGAGAAGTCAAAACAAATTTCATACAGCTAATTTAGAGACATGGGACCCAATTAAAAATTTGTATTACTTGGTATTTTAGAATTTAACTGTTATTTTCTTGTTACACACACAGGCACAGGCACACATATCCTCTGTTTAACTGGCTTTCTCAGCAGGACTCCATCTGTGTATTTGCAACAGCTGTAACTCAGATTGGATGCTCCCCAGGGTGCTGGCCTGTAAGTCATATTGGACGCTGATCTGAATCTGAGGGAATCTAGATCTCTCTTGTAGGAAGCTTTTGGTTTTACTGGGAAGACAGGATGATAGTCAGTTGTGGAAGCTGAAGAGTAATCACCTCATATTAATATGGTGGCAATTTTATATAGGAGTGAGCTCTGAGCTGCAAACAGCCTTCTAGGAAGCAGGCAGGGGACCCCCATCTAGGGTGATGGTAAGAATCCTGATGCCAACTGCAAGGCGTTCAGCAGGGAGGGAGCATTGGTGGAGTCCCAGTGCAGAAGTCTCTGAGCAGCCACTTAGCTTCCCCGTGCATGTGGGATAACAACCCGAGTTCATGCTGTGGGCATCTCATGCAGTGCAGTAGCTGGTCACCGTCGAGTGTCACTGTTTCATTGAGTCAGAAGCCTGCAGAATTGTTCTCATTCCAAGGAGTGAGTCAGTCTGCTATTCCTTACCCTCGGTGCTGGCTGAGCTGAGCAACCTGCTCTCTTCCTTCAGTTCAGGTTTCTCCAGGGCAAAGAAGTCTTTATTGTTCCTTTCTGTATCACAATATAGGAAATGAATTTTAATATAGTTCTTAGATTATATTCCCACCTGGCAGCAATGCACTGAGTTTCCTGACGTGAAATTTGTTGGACTTAGTCTCCATGGAGGAGGATTTGACATCTTTGTCTGTTGTCTCAGAAGTCCCAGTAGTGCCTGGTACCAGCAATCTAGCAGGAGCAAAAGCTTTGGGACAGCATTCGGGATCTGCTGAGCTGGTCTAAAGGAACCTCTTTTGCTGGAAGTAACTGTGATAGGAACTTTGTTACTGCTTCTGTTAGCTCAGGTGTTGGAATGAGAATCAGCAGCTGATCAGGTGAACAGCTAGGAGTACTGGAATTATGGAGTAGTGGAGGTAGATTTAATAAACAGAGGGTCACAGGTTTTTGGAAATGGGAAAGAGAGAGGGCAGACTGGCCTTTCTAGCATTTGTAATAGAAAAGAGGACCCAGGAGCTTCCATTGACTAGTTAGTTAACGCAGTGCGGGATCTTAGCTGGTTTGCTTGGTCCAATTCCTGTCTCTTGGTTTCTTTTTTCCCTTCCCTGCCTTCCCCTCCCTCTTCCCTTTTTCTTTGCAAGAGAATTGAGTCACTCCGTATAAAAGAAGCAGGCAGTTGGCTAAAAAATCCAACAAAAAACAAGTATTTATAGCTCTTCAAATTTCCCGCTTGTCATTATCAGTATGCTTGTATACTTTTGCACACAGTTGTAGTCAGTGTTTGGGGTCCTTTTTAAAAAAAAGTTTCTGTAGGCTTTTCCATGCGTGAACACAGCTTATCAACTTGTCCTGGCTGTGCCAGGATTCCATTGTTTACTGTTGTTTGAGCAGTCATGCCCTTTGTTCTTAGGCTGTGTGTTTTTTTTTTCCTAACATCATAGTATGGCTGTGTATTATTTTGATACAGATTACAATTACTATCACTATTTCTTGAAGTGTATTTCCCAGAGTGGAATATTTTAGGATCTTTTTTTCTTCTTTTTTTTTTGGTGGGGGTGGGGGTGGGGAACATGTAGCTTCTTGTGGATATTAGAGATTGAAGTCTAAAAAGGTTCTACGTTTATGATTTGGCCCCCAATTTTCTAGAGATTCCAATGGTTCATGCAAAGAAAAGAGCATTCAAGTATAGAAACCAACCAGACTAAGTCTGGACATGTAGCTTTTCAGAAAGTGAAAAAATATTACGTTTCTGCTGTTGCAAGGTGGCCTCTGAATGCCACACTGTGTGGCCACTCCCTTGGACAGTGGCTAGGCCACAAGGTCGCCTCCCCTGGCCCCAGTCTGTGGGTTGAATGTGCTAACCGAGCCTTCCCAGGAGCCTCCTCTGCCCCAGCCCCCAGGTCTGTACAGATGGTAGTTGGTACTTTCAGCCCGCCTTGAGGACTCAGCATTCTTCCTGTTAGCTTTCCTTCCAAGTAAAATCAGTAGAACTTGTTTTGAGTTTAGAAAATTTGAAGTCGTGGACAGCAGATTACTTTTTCTTGTTTTTAAAAAATTGCATATTATTGGCATCATGCACGAGATGTTCTCCTTCCTTCCTCTCCCCTCAACCCTGGTTTTTTTTTTTTTTTTTCAGTTGGATGTTTTTACTCAACAAGTATTTATTGAGAATCTAGTATTTTCCAGACCCTGGAGCTATAGCAACGGAAAAGACAGCTCTGGTCCAGAGTTTGGCTTCCCATGGGCTGGGAGGTCAGAACCGGGAGCTGGCAGACAGGAGTGAGGTTGAAAAGGAGCTAACACAAGTAAAGTGCTGCTGAGAAAATGCCCAAGTGGGTACCAAAGGAAGCAGCTTTTTTTTTTTTTTTTGACAGTCTTGCTCTGTTTCCTAGGCTGGAGTGCAGCAGTGACATGATCTTGGCTCACTGCAATCTCCGCCTCCCGGGTTCAAGGGATTTTCCTGCCTTAGCCTCCTGAGTAGCTGGGACTACAGGTGCCCGCCACCATGCCTGGCTCATTTTTGTATTTTTAGTAGAGATGGGCTTTCACCATGTTGGCCAGGCTGGTCTCGAATTGCTGACCTCAGGTGATCTGCCCACCTCGGTCTCCCTAAGTGCTGGGATTACAGGTGTGAACCACTGCGCCTGGCGCCTTTTTTATTTTTAAGAGAAGCAAAAGGACTTGTTGTTTAATTAAGCAAGACTATACTCTCCCGGAGCATGCAGTTATTACTGAGTAAAACACAGTTAATGAGATGTAATCACCTTCCCTGTCACTGTTGTGCAGCATGATAATTAGGTGCAAATGGCAAGAAGCGTACTCCAGTTACTGCAGTTGGTGACCTGGGCCATGAATTGCACTTGTCTTTGCCTCATTTTGCCTGTAAGGAGCATGGGGACTGTGGTCCTGGGGTACCTGGGGTGTGCCCTAAGCCTGGTCCTTTGCTTCCATCACCCATCTAGAGGCTCCAGGACCCTTTACTGCACCCCTCCCTCCTCTATATAGCTCAGTGTTTTCATCCCAGCACCTTTTTCTCTGCTGCCTGAGAATTGAGCAGCCAGAGACAAATTTTGGCTCTCAGGGTCCTCAAGGGTGTAGAGCAAAGCTGTTCTTATTATTTATTTATTATTATTTTAAATATTTTATTTTATTTATTTATTATCGAGACAGCGTCTCACTCTGTCGGCCAGGCTGGAGTGCAGGCAGCATGATCTTGACTCACTGCAACCTCTGTCTCCCAGGCTCAAGAAATGCTCCTACGTCAGCCTCCCAAGTAGCTGGGATTACAGGCGTGTGCTACCATGCCTGGCTGATTTTTGTATTTTTAGTAGAGACGGGGTTTCACCTTGTTGGCCAGGCTGGTCTCGAACTCCTGACCTCAGGTAATCTGCCCGCCTCGGCCTCCCAAAGTGCTGGGATTACAGGTGTGAGCCACCACACCTGGCCTTTTAAAAATTTTTTTTAAGATGGACTCTTGCTCTTTTTCCCAGGCTGGAGTGCAACAGCTCGATCTCGCTCACTGCAACCTCTGCCTCCCAAGTTCGAGCGATTCTCTTGTCTCAGCCTCCTGAGTAGCTGGGATTACAGGTGTGTGCCAGCATGCCTGGCTAATTTTTGTGTTTTTAGTAGAGACAGGGTTTTACTGTGTTGGCCAGTGGCTGGTCTCGAACTACCTGACCTCGTGATCTGCCCACCTCAGCTTCCCAAAGTGTTGGGATTACAGGCGTGAGCCACCGCGCCCAGCCAGCAAAGAATCAAGGTCTGAAGGCCCATGTGAGGCTTATTCTACAGCTCACAGTGCCTGTTCTGGCCCCTTCATAAGCGGACACACAGCTGGGCAGCCTTATGCTATCTCTGTGAACCACCCATTTCTGGCTTTGTTCATAATATTCCTTTGATCTAGAGGCCCTCCCCAACTCTTGCCCCAAATCCTGTCTGTGTTGAGGGTCGTGCCCCGGGAAGCCCTCTGCATACTGTTCCCTCCATGTGATACCCGCCTGCTTTCACATTCTTCTAGACCGTGTTGTGCATCATACACTTCATCAGCTTTATTGCAGAGTAGAGCGTCTCTGATTTGGAGTCAAGAGAAGGTTCTATTTTTCTGTACATCCCGATGTTTGTTTTCTGAGTGTTCTCAGACATCACTAAACCTCAGTCAAAATAAAGTATGATCATGATGTAACGTTCATTGAGTGCTTACCACATGGTAGGCATTGTGCTATATGAGTTATCACTTGACTTCCTAAAATAATCCCAATATAGATGCTAAATGTAAAGGTGAGAGAGACGGTTCAAAAAGGCCTCAGTGAGCAAACCATGTATTATAATATCCTAAAAGATAACAAAAATATAACTAGCTGTCTAGAGGAAACTCAGGAAGGATATGTGCCTTGAGCCTTTTTTTTTTTTTTTTTTTTTTTTTTTTTTTTTTTTTTTGAGACGGAGTCTTGCTCTGTAGCCCGGGCTGGAGTGCAGTGGCCGGATCTCAGCTCACTGCAAGCTCCGCCTCCCGGGTTTACGCCATTCTCCTGCCTCAGCCTCCGGAGTAGCTGGGACTACAGGCGCCCGCCACCTCGCCCGGCTAGTTTTTTGTATTTTTAGTAGAGACGGGGTTTCACGGTGTTAGCCAGGATGGTCTCGATCTCCTGACCTCGTGATCCGCCCGTCTCGGCCTCCCAAAGTGCTGGGATTACAGGCTTGAGCCACCGCGCCCGGCCGCCTTGAGCCTTTTAAGGACCATTTCTTTTTTTTTTTGAGACAGAGTCTCGCTTAGTCGCCCAGGCTGGAGTGCAGTGGCACGATCTCGGCTCACTGCAAGCTCCGCCTCCCGGGTTCACGCCATTCTCCTGCCTCAGCCTCCCGAGTAGCTGGGACTACAGGCGCCCGCCGCCTCGCCCGGCTAATTTTTTCCATTTTTAGTAGAGACGGGGTTTCACAGTGTTAGCCAGGATGGTCTCGATCTCCTGACCTTGTGATCCGCCCGCCTCGGCCTCCCAAAGTGCTGGGATTACAGGCGTGAGCCACCGCGCCCGGCCAAGGACCATTTCTTATACTTCTCTGTTCTTCTTGACACCTGTTTCTGGGTAGAGCACACAGAAAATGCTCAGTAGATAAGTTATTTTTCCTTGGCCCAGTTTGGCCTGATTTGGCCCTAGTTCTGTCTTTGTGAGTTACTTTATTAGTTGTTGGTGCTACTGTGCTGCTATTCATGTAGAAGGTTTCCCAAATGGGCTGCGCCTTACATTGCCTGAGCAGAAGCCCCCAGGGATGGAGCATGAGCTTGCCTTGTTATGGGACTGTATTTCCCTGGCTGACGAAGGCTCAGCCTTTGCAGCAGGCAGTGGGAATTGATTGGCCAACTTAATATTTCCTTTAGCCTAGCAAAGTCCTGAGTAGGCTACGGACAGTCTGCTTTTTTGGTAACTCCTGTGGGCTGCCCTCTGCACAAGGCACCCAGCCTCTCACAGGTAGGATGAACTGGCGTCAGCACACTTGCAGAGGGGTGAAACTGTGCGTTGCTTGCCAAGCTTTTTATTTCCCTAAGGTTTTTGAGGTTTTCTTTCTTTTCAGTAACTTTTAATTTTTTTTTTTTTTTTTTTTTTTTTTTTTGAGACAAGGTTTCACTCTTATTGCCCAGGCTGGAGTGTGCAGTGGCGCAATCTTGGCTCACTGCAACCACTGCCTCCCAGGTTCAAGTGATTCTCCTGCCTCAGCCTCCCGAGTAGCTGGGATTACAGGTGCATGCGCCACCACATCTGGCTAATTTTGTATTTTTAGTAGAGACGGGGTTTCTCCATGTTGGTCAGTCGGGTCTTGAACTCCCAGTCTCAGGTGATCCACCCGCCTCGGCCTCCCAAAGTGCTGGGATTACAGGCGTGAGTCACTGCGTCCAGCCTAACTTTTAAATTTTGATACTTTTTTTTTTTTTTTGAGACAGAGTTTTGCTCTTGTTGCCCAGGCTGGAGTGCAATGGCGCGATCTCAGCTCACTGCAACCTCTGCCTCCTGGGCTCAAGAGATTCTCCTGCCTCAGCCTCCCGAGTAGCACCACCATGCCTGGCTATTTTTTGTATTTTTAGTAGAGACGGGGTTTCACCATGTTGACCAGGCTGGTCTCGAACTCCAGTCTGCCTCGGCCTCCCAAAGTGCTGGGATTACAGGCATGAGCTACTGCACCCTGTCTTGATACAGTTTTAAGCATACAGAAAAATGGTAAGAATAGTACAAAGAACTCTCAAAGAACCTTTTCCCCAGATTCACTGCTAGGATTTTGCCTTGTTTTCTTTTCTGACTTGCCAGTGTTCCCACCCTGCAGCATATGCACATGCACACACCCTGTCTTCTGAACCATCTGACAGAGAGTTGCAGGCAGTGTGCCTTTACTTCTGAATACCCCAGTATGTATTTCTTAGGAACAAAGACATTCTCTTACATAATCGCAGTACAATTATTTTTTAAAACCAGCAAGCTTAATGTCAATACCATGCTATTACCTAATACATTGTTCATATTCAGATTTTTTCCATATTCCACTATGGTCCCAGTAATGGCAGAGCTTTATTTTAAAGAAAACAATCCTGGGGTGTGTGGGTGTCACCTTGGTTACATTGGCTCCGAGGAAAGCAGAACTGGCAGGTATTTGGGGAAGTGACTGCCGTGGGTGCCACATCACCAGCTCCTTGTGTGTCTGCAGGACCAGAGTGAGAGCAGCAAGAACCACACCCAGCAGCAATGTCAGCGGAAGTGGAAACCTCAGAGGGGGTAGACGAATCAGAGAAAAAGAACTCTGGGGCTTTAGAAAAGGAGAACCAAATGAGGTGAGTGATGGGGGCTGGCTGCACTGAGTCAGGTGGGCCCAGCACCTGTCCTGCTCAGCACACCCAGTTTCGTCTGCTGGCAGCACTGGGGAGTGGCCATGGGCCATGAGCTCTGGACCCCTGGGTGCCTGCTTGGCCCTGCAGGGACCGCATACAGCTTCGGCTGCTTAGAGTTCTCCCCACTGGTCTGTTGTCTTATCCCAGGAGGCAGAGCAGGTGCTCCTGGGAGTGCTGATAGGATTTGATGGTAGTCATCCTTTTTTCTTCTTAAAAACTTGCATGTTTTCTCATCTGGGCTGAGAAAGGGTAAATGGAGGCAAAGCTGGCTCTCTTCAGTCTTTACCCTATAAAATTGAGTAACTCTGACTGCAGGGCAGGCTTTCCTTACTCTGTATAGGGACAGCTCATGCTAAACCTGAGCTTCCAGGCCCTGTTCTGCATCATTAGCCTCTCTTTATAGCCTAGTCATTGGCCAAGTTTGTTTTTTTATCCCTTGAAATAATTGCTAATAATAAATCGATTCTCAGAACATGGATGATAACGAGCTAATCTAAAAAGGCCAGCAGAGGCCAGACCATGATAAGGCCAAATTTCTCTCACTCTTATAGATGGATTGTGTGGACACATGTAAGCCCCTGCCCAAGTACAACCATCTTTAGGATCATATGTTTTCTACCTTGTCCATCCATCTACACACCTTTACACTATGTAATTTCGTTAAGCAACACAAACCCAAGGTCCCAGCCCCAGCCTCTCGGTTGTCTCTTCATCCTTCCGTGCTTGGTCCTAGTCATATATAGTCCTGAAGAGGCTGTGGGTCCAAGGTGGAAGGAAGGCAGTGGGGCCATCCAAGGAGACCCATGGTCACAGCCTTACTGAGGTGTGTGGATTCCAGGAGACATGTTCCAAGGCAGGCTGTTCCTAGAAGCCAGCAAATACTGATGGGAGTACAGATGTGTGTCTTTTTGGCCACTAGGTGGCCACAGAAGCAAAGCATTGCTCATTTGAGTGGTTCCCAACACAGACGCATGGACGTGGGTACTACTCTCAAGGAGCAGGCCACAGGCATCCCTTGTGTCCTGAGTCCTTGGAGCAGACTGTCATGTCTGCTTGCCCTGTGTTCCCCAACAAATTCCTGCTTTTTGTGTTGGAGTGAAGTGTCTGAGAAGCCCCGGCCTCCAGTACAACAGGTGGTCACCTTGGGGTCTGGACTCAGTCTTCTTCCTATGGCCCTTTCTGGGAAGCTGGGAAGGGCTAATTGACACACAAACACCTCCCATCTCTCCACAGAATGGCTGACCTCTCGGAGCTCCTGAAGGAAGGGACCAAGGAAGCACACGACCGGGCAGAAAACACCCAGTTTGTCAAGGACTTCTTGAAAGGCAACATTAAGAAGGAGCTGTTTAAGGTTTGTGCCCCACGTTGGGTTCCAGACTGTCATATGGGGTTGGGGTAGAGGCCTTAGTCCCATGAGAAAGGTGCCCCTGGAGCCATTCTGAGGGAAAAGCTGGGCTTTTCTCCACACTCCATTCCTTCTTGACATTAAGCTCTGGCTCTCGGCTGGGTACGGTGGCTCATGTCTGTAATCCCAGCACTTTGGGAGGCCGAGGCAGGTGGATCACTTGAGGCCAGGAGTTTGAGACCAGCCTGGCCAACATGGTAAAACCCTGTCTCTACTGAGAATACAAAAATTAGCCAGGTGTAGTGACGCACACCTGTACTTCCAGCTACTTGGGAGGCTGAGGTGGGAGAATCACTTGAACCTGGGAGGTGGAGGTTGCAGTGAGCCGAAATCACCCCACTGTACTCCAGCCTGGTTGAGAGAGCGAGACTCTGTCCCCTGCAAAAAAAAAAAAAGGTTCTTATGGCTTAGATAGAATAACATAGTGGTGTGAAGGAAGCAAAAGTATGCGTGTTCCAAAGACTTCACCATGCCATGCCATTCCTTTAAGAAACACAAGATTCCTTACATGTTAAATAATTCACTACATAAAAATGGGCCATAGGATTGGGTCTTCAGGGTTGGGGGTTGTCACTTGAGCCTCTGCATCCAGCTGCTTGGATGTGGTGTGCTCAGGCATGGCTGGCCTCCTCCTGTCACCTCCACAGCTGGCCACCACGGCACTTTACTTTACATACTCAGCCCTCGAGGAGGAAATGGAGCGCAACAAGGACCATCCAGCCTTTGCCCCCTTGTACTTCCCCATGGAGCTGCACCGGAAGGAGGCGTTGACCAAGGACATGGAATATTTCTTTGGTGAAAACTGGGAGGAGCAGGTGCAGTGCCCCAAGGCTGCCAAAAAGTATGTGGAGCGGATCCACTACATAGGGCAGAATGAGCCGGAGCTACTGGTGGCCCATGCGTACACCCGCTACATGGGGGACCTCTCGGGGGGCCAGGTGCTGAAGAAGGTGGCCCAGCGAGCACTGAAACTCCCCAGCACAGGGGAAGGGACCCAGTTCTACCTGTTTGAGAATGTGGACAATGCCCAGCAGTTCAAGCAGCTCTACCGAGCCAGGATGAACGCCCTGGACCTGAACATGAAGACCAAAGAGAGGATCGTGGAGGAGGCCAACAAGGCTTTTGAGTATAACATGCAGGTACTATGGGGAGCTGCCAGCTGCCAGGGCTGAAGAGGGAAACTTTGACAGTGGTAGCAGATCCAGAGTGGCCTAGGAGGGCACACATGGCATTAGGACAGATGAGCTGCAGGGTGCTGAGAGGAAGGTGGCCACCAGAGCTTGTGGGCCCAGTAGGTGTTTCCCAGCATGGAGGCCTGGTGTGATAGATGCCAGTGGGTAGTGTTTTGGGAAGGGTGAGTCCTCCAGCACATGGAGGGGTCTGGGAGAATGGAGCTGGCTTCTTTCCTCCCTACAGGATGCTGGTCTTGAAGAATGGATAATTTACTTTTTAGTTAAGTTTTGCTTTGAAAAGCCCTGCTTTGTAAGTTAATAGACATCCAGTGCCACCAAGGAGAGTAAGCAAGCTCTGTTTACAAGTAGCCTGTAGATGAGGCTGAACCTGAGGCGGCTTACTGTGTCCCCAGATCCTGTCAGCTTCCCGTGAGGCCTCCCAGGGCCACTCAGGATGGGTCAGCCCTGCCACAGCCTCATTCTCCCATATTCCAGGTTTTCTATTGCTTCTTGATAAAAAAATAACCAGCAGCTAAAAATGGGGGTGTACTCATGCCCTCCTGTCTGTGCTGTGGTAGTTTCAGTGGCTAGAGCCACTTCAGAGAAGGCCAGGCATGGGGTGCCTCCCTGGTCAGTTCCCGGGGAGACCCAGCAGTTGGCAGCCTTCTTGGGGTACCAACATCCACACCTCCCCAGAGCACATGCTAGGGAGGGAGGAGCATCAGGCAGTGCAGCTGCTGCCCACGAGGGCTGCTTGCTGTGTAGTTGGCACACCTGAGCAAGCTCACATGCTCCAGCTCACTCTATCCAGAGGGCGTCCTCGAAAAGGAGTGTGGCCAGGCGCAGTGGCCCATGCCTGTAATCCCAGCACTTTGGGAGGCTGAGGCAGGGGGATTACTTGACCCCAGGAGTTGAAGAGCAGCCTGGGCAACCAAGGTGAGACACCATCTCCCCGCAAAATTTAAAAATTAGCCAGGTATGGTGGTACACACATATAGGAGGCTAAGGTGGGAGGACCACTTGAGCCTAGGAGTTTGAGGCTGCAGTGAGTTAGCCATGTTCACAACACTGCACTCCAGCCTGGGCAACAGACACCTCATCTTAAAAGCATTTAAAAAAAAAAAAAAAAAAGTGTGGGCAGCCCAAAGATGGCTCAGTCGATCCTCTGCTCCTGCAGATATTCAATGAACTGGACCAGGCCGGCTCCACGCTGGCCAGAGAGACCTTGGAGGATGGGTTCCCTGTACACGATGGGAAAGGAGACACGCGTAAATGCCCTTTCTACGCTGGTGAGCAAGACAAAGGTAGGTCTGTGTGTCTTGAGCTCCCCTCCTGGGGCAAGTGTAGCAGCAAACTCCACTGATGCCATGTCTCCTATTGGTGCTGCCACACAGGTGCCCTGGAGGGCAGCAGCTGTCCCTTCCGAACAGCCATGGCTGTGCTGAGGAAGCCCAGCCTCCAGTTCATCCTGGCCGCTGGCATGGCCCTAGCTGCTGGACTCTTGGCCTGGTACTACATGTGAAGGACCCATCATGCCATGCCGGTACCCTCCTCCCGACTGACCACTGGCCTACCCCTTTCTCCAGCCCTGACTAAACTACCACCTCAGGTGACTTTTTAAAAAATGCTGGGTTTAAGAAAGGCAACCAATAAAAGCCAGATGCTAGAGCCTCTGCCTGACAGCATCCTCTCCATGGGCCAGATTCTGCACTGGGCACAGGGTGTCACCCTGGGAGCAGTCGGCACAGTGCAGCAGGCCTGGCCCCCGACCCAGCTCTAGTCCAGGCTCCCACACCTCTGGGCCCTAGGCTGCTTCCAGTAGTTCCTGTTTTTGTAGTACATGGGTGGCTATCTCCCCTGCTGGAGGTGAGTGGCCTGTAAGCCCAGGCTGTGGGAGGGGGCCTTGCTGGATGCTGCTGTACTACTTCTGGGCCTCTCTTGGACCCTGGGGGTGAGGGTGGGTGTGGGTGGAAGCCTCAGAGGACTTGGGGAGCTTATCCCTCTCACCCAGAATTCCTCTAACCCCTTGGGTGAGGTCTGCTTGGCCCCAGCTTGTCTCCTCCGCCCTGTGTAAATGCTCCAGCACTCAATAAAGTGGGCTTTGCAAGCTGCCTCCTTCCCTGCCTCCTGGCACTGGGTGGGTCAAGCCACCTCCCCATAGGAGAGAGAGTCCCTCAGAAGTAAGGGCATGTTATATCTGTGTGGAGAGTGGACATCGTCCATCATAGCCCCCAGCAGCTACCTCCTGCCCTTGGTCTACTCTCCAGCACCCCTAGTCTCCAAAGCAAAGTCACTCTAACCATCTTGCAAATATCTTTAAAGTGTATCCAGCACTGTTATTTTTTAGCTTAGAAATACCTTAGAGGTTTCCTACTTAAAAGGTTTTAAAAAAAATTTATATATATATATATATGGGTTTTAAAAAAGCATATATTTGTATTTAAACAAGTCATTGTCTAAAATAGAAACATGAACTTAAATAGTTTTATTAATAGGAATCTACTATCTGTAAAAGTTTTATTTCAAAAAGGGTTAAAAGGTAGGGAAACTTTTTAAACTACTGACCAAGCCTGCCACCTTCATAATTCAGATGAGTTAGTGCAGAGATGGCCAGGGCCAAAGCTGGCCTAGAACCTGTGTGTGCAGACTGCACTCTGTTAGTCTTCAGCCTATCAGCCTCAGCAGAGTCTGTCTTGCTTAAGGGTGCGCCTCCCCAGAGCTGGATGATGCTGTGCTCAAGCCTGCGGGTAGGAGGGCTCCAGCTTGCAGATCCCATGCGTGGATGCTGTGGTATGTAGATGGTTGAAACCAGCATCAGAGGAAGGAAGGTGACCTTACAGCCACTGCCGAGACCAACGTGTGCCCTGGCCCAGTCACAGCTGGAATTCCCAGGACTGGTCTACACCGGACTCTGGTTTGGTTTAATTAGGTCCTTACATGTTGGTGTTGTCCCAGGCAGTTGGCATGGCATCAGCACTGAGGATGTGAGACTGAGGACTCAGCCTCCTGCCCTGCCAGTAGACTGCCTGCAGCCCCACCCTCTTTCCCTCAAAAAAGAAGGAAGCCAGGCAAGAGAGCAGAGGCCCAGGGTGGGGAAGTGAAAGGGCCAATTTAATGAGAAACTACAAACTGAGACTGGGCCACGATTCACAGTGACAGGAGGCCATGCAGTGGCAGTGCGAGACCAGGAAGGACAGTGGCAGGATACAGCGGTCCAGGTGAGCAGGTTCACAAACCATTCAGGAAATAAAGACAGGGCAAGGCTGGTGTCCACCAAGACAGTTCTACCACCTGTGGCTGCTCCTTCCTCATCCCCAGCCCAGTGTGCCTGCAAGAGCAGGTACAGCAACAGCCTGTCAGCTGGGGCAAGGGGCCCGGCACTTACAGGGAAGAAAACTCATGGAGAGGGCTCTGCACATCCAAGCACACCCACAAGAGGGATCCTCTGCCATCTCTTGCCCCAGTTGGGACACACCAGCCACCGAGCAGAAGTCATATCCACACGCAATGAGGACACGGGGCAGACGGGAAGGGGCTAGGCTCAGGGGCTCCTTCGGGCCCCAGCAATACAGGGTTCACAGAGGCATGGCCAGAAAGGGGGTCTGCACACTGACCCAAAGGGGGAAGTTCCTTCTTAGCTACCAGGGTCTGATCACTCACCCAGGTACAGTGTCCTCTCTACCTGACACCAGACAGCTCTCAGGCACTGGGACAGGGTATTAGACATCCTGGGTTTCTATACCTGAGAGTTCTGAGGGCCAGAGTTGGCAGTTTTACTTCCAGCCACCATGCTCCACCTCTAGCATCCCAGAGACGCAAAGTACCCAGAAACAAACCCAGGCTTTGTGACCCTATCCTACTTGGGTCCACCTGACTCCAGACAACTTACCCATTCTCGGCCCAGCAGGTCAGAAACGACTGTGGCTACAGGCCTAGGGAACTAACTGGCTACTGCTCTGGCTGCTTTTGGTCCTAGGGGAAAGAGTCTGGACTGAACCTGTACCTTGTTTGGAAATAGAGGAATCAGGACCCCAGCAGGAGACCCCTCCCAGCTTATCTTCCTGATCGCACACACCAAGCAGACCAACAACACACAAGTTCAGTGCCAGCCCCCTGCCACCCACTGACCCCTGGCCTTAAATCCCAACAGAATTTTTGCCAGAAGAGTCAGCTGTTCAGGGTAGGGCAGGGTGAAGAGGACAGGACTTCCAGGGGATGGTGGCACAGCTCCCATCCCCAAGTGGGAGTGGGAAAGTGACCACTGAGCGCAGGGAGCAAAGCACAGGGGGCCAGACTGACAGGCGGGGGAGTCCCGAGTCCCAGCTCCGTTAGCACAGGCGCTTGTACGTGTAGATGTAGGCTTTGCAGCTGGGGCATGTGTGCGTCACATCCTTGAAGTCATTGATGAGGCAGGGGATCAGGCAGCAGCCCAGATCACATCTGAATCAGAGACAGGGAAGAACAGGCTGAGGCCTGCTGCGGAGGAGGCAGAGGCAGCCAGTTGATCCTGGTGCAGCCCCCACCCTACCAGTGCCCCCACCACCTACCCCATGAAGCAACAGAAGAAACCCAGCACGAAATTCATCAAGCCAATCTCGTAGGAGATCTTGGTGGTGATGGCCTGTTGGCAGTGGGGACACACCGTCTGCACAGGCGCTCCCTCAAAGATCTCTCCTTGCAGCACTGTCACCGTGGTGGCAGCTCCTGAAGGGACCAGGACTGTGGCTGTGTGGCCCCCAGGGCCAGGGTAGGGCCCTGGTGTGTAGGGCCCTGGGGGGTAGTAGCCCATGGGTGGGTGGGGGCCTGGAGGAGGGTAGAAACCTGGAATGGCACAGAAGATGGAGGCGAGAGGTCACTGGCCTGCCACCTGCCCCAGACAAAGAGATCGGCACAAAGCCCCAGGGTCCACAGCGCCCAGGGTGCAAGGCTAGGCCTCAGACTTCCTACCGCCCTCCTAACAGGCCAGTGGGAGGCCTTACAGCTGGGGCCCTAAGTCAACTGGGGCCACATTCTCCCAGCCCTTCCTGGTCCCCACCCCTTGGGGACCATGACAGCTGTGGCAGAGAGCCAGGCACATGACCCGGTCCTCTGCTCCTGTCTCCAGCATGCAAGGACAGGGCACTCAGCCTCAAGCCCATGACCAAGGGAGGGAAAGCTATGCGGGTCACCCACCCGTCTCCTGCACACAGGGTGCTCCTCCCCACCCATGTCAGGTCCTGTTGTGCCAAGGACCAGCCCTGCCCAAGCAGCCTGAGTGAGAGCAGTCCCACCTTCCCACGTCCACAGTCCCTGTCCACACACAGCCTGAGCTCCAGGCCAGGGCTGGTTGGGTGTGTTGGAGTCCCTGCCCTACAACAGATGCCCACCTGTACTGAGGACAGCCAGCGCAGGCCAGACAGCAGCCAGGAGCAGCCCATGCTCCCCTCAGATCCCTTCCCCACTCACCCGGAGGCATGTAGGCGCCATCTGCACTCATGTGTGGGGGGATAAAGCCAGGCTGGGGCATTGGGTGACCCGGCGGCTCATAGGGTGGGGGCCCAATGTCCGCAGGGGGCAGCGGCATGCCTGGAGGGGGCTGCATCACGGCTGGGGAGGAACGGCCTGGACAGAGAGAGGCAGAAAGAGGAGACTCAGCTGGAGTCTCTGCACGATGAGCTGGACCAGAGGCCACTGTTTTGGGACACAGATGGGGCCCAGGGGTGACCCTGGAGTGGGCATCACCACTTAAGAGTCCCAACCGTGCCATGGGGGCAGGGGACTGCAACAGGGAGCCTCAGGAGCAGTGACCCCCTACCTGGGGTGGGCGGGGCTCCACTTTTCTCCTCCAGAAGTGGGGCTGTGGGGCCCCCAGGATAAGGAGGGGGCGGCTCGTTGGACATCTTCGCTGCTTCTCCTGGACATGGAGGGAAAACCCAGGCATGAACTAAGCTCCCAGCCAGGTTCCTTCCCCTTTAGCCCTGGGGAGTGGCCGAGATACTGCACAAGGCGTGTGACCATCCTCAGAAGGGGCTGCCTCCAGGCACTGGAGATCCCCCACCTTCCCCAGGGCCACCTAGCCCAGAGCCACCATCCTCACCTCAGCAGTCACCTGCTCTTCCCTGTTTGGAAGCTGGAGGGCAAGGACAGAACCCAGGAAGCAGGGTCCAGTGAGGTGAAGTCCCCCAGGGAGCCTAACTCAGCATTTGCCCCACATGAGAGCAGTTTGGCACCAAGCTCTCCCCTCCCCAAACATTTAGCAGGCACCAAGGCAGTCGAGGAGACACTGGACTGATCTCTGCCAGAGGCTGGACTGGGAATGGGGGATTCCTTACCTCAAATCCGTGCTACTCAGAGAAGGGAGGCAGGTGAGGCTCCTTCAGCTGCTGGCCTGGACGGACAGGGAACAGGCAGGGCTCCGGAAACTGTTTCAGGGGAAGGAAAGGCAGGGCCCTTAGCAGGCAGCAGGGGCTGCCAGGCCAGGGCTGGGCCCAGGGGCCTGCGCGTACCACGCAGTCCCTCCCCTTCCCATGTCAGGCTTCTCCCTGTCACTCTGTGCCATCCAAACACCCGACCACCCTTCCATTTCCCGGTCCCATCACAGGTTTGCTTCCTCCCTCTCCCAAGACTGGTGGCACCCAAGGGCCATGGCTGGGCCCTCTGTATCTCCTCCCACCAGGCCTGAGCTCCCATGCATGAGGACTGCCAGGCAAGCTGTGCTCTGGCCTGTGCCCCTCTGGTTTGCTTGCTGAGGCTGGGGTGGGGAGGAAGAAGAGTCAAGTGAAATCTTTTCCCTCATTTCTGTCACCAGACTCTCTGAGCACAGCTCAGAAAGCCGGGAAGCTTTTGCTCTTACTTCGCATCATAAAGGACTTGGGAAGTGGGTTCAGTTACCTTAGCTAAAAGTAATAAAATGAGAGAAAAATCAATTTCAATGGAACAAAAGGATACAGGGAAAGGAGCGTTTCCCAGAGAGCCCAGCACCTGCAGGGGGTGGAGGGCACATAAGTTTGAATATGAAGTTTAACAAACCGGGGCAGGGCCAGAGGAACCAAGTCCAAGCTCTTGGGTTCAACTATAAAGTACCATGGCAGTTTGAAAACTGAAAGACAGGGATCAAAAAGCTCTTAGAAGAAAATGCAGGCATCAATCTTTATGACCTTCGATTAGGCAGTGGTTTCTTAGATATGACACCAAAAGCAAAGCAACAAAAAGAAAACTTCAACTGGATGTCATCAGAATGAAAAACTCTTGTGCTTCAAAGGACACCATCACATTTTATAATTCATAGATCTGATAAAGGACTTGTATTAAGAACATACAAAGAATTAAATAACCGAAAGACAACCCAATTTTTTTTTTTTTTTTTTTTTTTTTTTTTTTTGAGACAGAGTCTGGCTGTGTTGCCCAGGCTGGAGTGCAGTGGCCGGATCTCAGCTCACTGCAAACTCTGCCTCCTGGGTTTACGCCATTCTCCTGCCTCAGCCTCCCGAGTAGCTGGGACCACAGACGCCCACCACCTCGCCCGGCTAGTTTTTTGTATTTTTTAGTAGAGACGGGGTTTCACCGTGTTAGCCAGAATGGTCTTGATCTCCTGACCTCGTGATCCACCCGTCTCCGCCTCCCAAAGTGCTGGGATTACAGGCTTGAGCCACCACGCCCGGCCGACAACCCAATTTTTAAAATGGGCAAAGGATTTGAACAAAGACTTCTCAAAAGACAAATAAATGGCCAAAAGCACATGAAAACTACTGAGCATCTTTTCATACGGGAAATGAAAGGCAAAACCACAAGGAGACCATTTCCTATCTACTAGGATGGCTAAAATTTAAAAAGACAGTAATAGGCATTATGTAGAGAAACGGGAACCCTCATACACTGCTGGTGGGGGACACCCCCTGTTCCCCTTTTGAGGAACAGTCTGGCAGTTCCTCAAAAGGTTAAACCTAGAGTTACCAGATGACCCAGCAATTCCACCCCTAGTTATCTGCCCAAGAGAAATGAAAACCTGTCTACACAGAAGTTTGTACACAAATGTTCACAGCAGCATGAATCATAATAGCCAAAAAGTGGAAACAACCCAAATGTCCATCAACAGAGTGGATAAACAAAACTGTAGGCTGCCCAGACAATGGAAGACGATTCAGCTATAAAAAGGAAGGAAGCACTGACACCCTACAGCATGAACCCTGAAAACATGCTTGGTGAGAGAAGCGAGACACAAAAGGCCACATAATGTATGATTTCACTTATATGAAATGTCCCCAGTAGGCAAACCCATAGAGACAGAAAGTACATTAGTAGCTGTTTAGGTCTGGGAGAGAGGGAGAAGTGGGGAACATGGGATCTCCTTCTGAGGTAATGAAGATACTCGGAAACCGACTGTAGCAATAGTTGAACAATTCTGTGAATAAACTAAAAACCACTAAATTGTAAGTGGGTGAATTGAATGGTACATAAATTATGTCAATAAAACTTTTTTTAAAAAATGAGGGAAAAGAAAATTAGTCCTACCACCCTGCTGCAGGCCCATCTCCATATGTCCCTGCTGGTCTGTATGCACAGGCACCTGTACTTTTTGGTTTTGTTTTGTAGAGTTGGGGTCTCACTATGTTGCCCAGGCTGGTCTCGAACTCCTGGCCTCAAACGATCCTCCTGCCTCGGCCTCCCAAAATGTTGGGATTATAGGTAGGAGCCACTGCTTCCAGCCCATACTATATAAAAATACAGTTGCTATCCTGACAGTTTTAAGTCCTTTTATTTTTTTCTCTTTTTGAGACAGAGTCTTGCTCTGTCGCCCAGGCTGGAGTGCAGTGGCGCGATCCTGGCTTACTGCAACCTCCGCCTCCCAGGTTCCAGCGATTCTCCTGCCTCAGCCTCCCAAGTAGCTGAGACTACAGGCACACGACCACGCCTGGCTAATTTTTGTATTTTTTAAGTAGAGAGATGATTTCACCATATTGGCCAGGCTGGTAAATCCTTTTAATGCTGTGTCACATATATTCCATCTTACAAGACTCCGTGACCATCGATATTAATATTCCACAAAATGGGCATACTTGACCAAACCCTTTAAGGCATTTAGGCAAGGCCCTACTTGCTGTTTTCATGAAATACAAGGGAACACCTCTGTCCACCACTCTTTCCCTTTTCTTAGATTATTTCCTCAGGCTAAGCTTGTCAGAGTGAGATGACTGAGTCAAAGGACATGAGCATGTTATGCCTTTTTGAAAGGATGCCAATTTATAGTGCCAGTTATCATTAATTTTAATATTAAAATGACACATTTTTATATGCATTTCTTTGACAGGAGACAGAACATCTTTCCAAGTGTTCAGAAATTACACACTCTTCTGAGTTGCCTTATTATCCACGGAAGACATGGAGGCCCAGAAAAGGATGGGGCGGGGCATAAGTCTAGGACCCCAGCATGACTCTCCCACCCTCCTGTCTGCAGAGTGAATTCCAATAACACAGGGTTAAGAACAGGGAGTGGTGACCAGGTGCAGGAGCTTATGCCTGTAATCTCAGCACTTTGGGAGACTGAAGCTGGAAGATGGATTGAGGCCAAGAGTTCGAAACCAGCCTGGTCAACATGGCAAGACTCTTGTCTCTACAAAAGAAAAATTTTTTAATTAGGCGTGATAGTGCATGCCTGTAGTCCCAGCTACCAGGGAGGCTGAGGTAGTAGGATCACCTGAGCCCAAGACTCAGAGGATACAGTGAGCCATGATCAGGCCACTGCACTCCAGCCTGGGCAACAGTGCAAGACCCTGTCTCAAAAAAAAAAAAAAAAAAAGAACAGAACAGGGAGTAGCAACAGTGCCTCTTGGAACTGGTCCTGGGGTCCCTTGCCCAGGCTGCTCCTAGCCTGCCAGGTGCCCTCCTGCAGGGGAGAAGAGGGCAGCCTTTCATGGGGCTTTACCTGCATCTGGAAAACTATTGCAATATGTTGAATTATGGAATAGGTGGTGCCAGCCCCTGCTACAAACTCCCAGATTCCCAGAAAATGCTCTCTGGTGCCTCTGGGTGGCACCACTGTCCACCAAGTGGCCCAACACTGTGGCATGCAGTTGGTGAGTCTGGTGAGTCTTGCTCACCAGGCAATGGTCCAGGCCCTGGGATGCTCTGAGCAGACCAGGAAAGTAAGCTGCACTGTGCTTGGTGAGTCACTTAAACCCAACTGCAGATCCCAGCCTGGGTCCCTTGCAGGGAGCACACACACATGCACGCGTGCACACACACCCCATCTCTGAGAATGCAAGTGTTGCCTTTCTCTTGCTCATCTTTTCATCAAAGTCAACAGATACAATCCTATGGTCTCCTAGAGCTCAAAAATTCTATTTCTGGAATTCCACATACAACCTTGCCCATGATGACAGGGTGCAAGCCCACAGGGCAAAGCCCTCCCTTGGGATCCACCCAACCTGGATAATGACAATGCAGGCCACAGGGAAGGGTTTGGACCTGCACAGGGCTGGCTTCCACTCCAGCTCGCTGGCCACAGAGCCCACCTTCTCTTTGCCCCTTACCTGGGGCTGCAGGGCCCTGTTGCTCCTCCGTGTCTTCCCCACCCAGGGCCGTGCCTGCTACTCACTGCTCCCTCTCACCCCTCCATATCCACATGCATCCTTCCTGAACCCCAGCAGGGACTGCAGATCCTTCTCTATCAAGGAGAGGTATCTGGAAAACAGCTCATGAAGATTTCCTGAATTTAAACACCCATTCTCCCAGTGCCTTCCAATATAAAATCAAACATGCATTCCCACAAAACCGTGTTGTGTAGGGTGCAATAAAAACTACAAGAATAATCTTTCAATCACACGATCAGAAGCAAAATAGTTTTCCAATAAAATAAGTACTGTTCAAAGCTACAAAATGGAAAATGATCTGAAAATGCAGCCCCAGCGCCTCTGGTGTGGGAAGGTGCTGGTGAGGGAAGGGGCTGGGAGACCTGTGGATCTGCCCAGTTCCCAACAGAAGAGGAAGAGGAGACTTGGGGTGTCTGGGGAGCACACTGAAATCAACTTGCAGCCCTGACAAATCGAAGAGAGGCTTCTTGGCCTTCTTGCTTTAAATATCGGATTTATAAACTGCAAACAAAATAGGTGCCTGTTTGAAAATCTTTACAACTCAGTCAGAAACTTAATAGTAAGTCACTCCTCTGGGAGACCAGAGGCCTCTGCAAAGTCTATCCCTCCACACCCTCTGGGTTCTGTGGCATGTGAAGGTGTGGAGGAAAAACCTGTTTCTCGTCTGCTTTCACCCCATAACAATCAACAGAAAAGAATTCTGTGGCAAAACACGTGGGGATTTCTCCTCAATAACAAGCCAGCAGTCAGTTCTGTAGCGGACACCAGCTGGACATCTTCTAGTCGCACTCAAGTCTGATGCTACTGCGTCAGATCCCACAGGTTGAGGGCTCAGTCCCAAGACTGCCCCCCCACTTCTGATGTCAATCGCAATTCCTAGCTTGCAACCTACGCTTCTGACAGACTGGCTATAAATCATTATCTTGGGAGCGGATTCCTTATAAGAGGATTAGTTAGTCTTCTGTGGGTACATCTCCCCGTGGCCCTTCCACCATGGGATGACGCAGCAAGAAGGCCCTTGCCAGATGCTGGCAGTGCCTTGATCCTGGACTTCCCAGCCACCACAGTTTTGGTGACTGTGGGTGACTGACGGGCTTAATGAGAGGTGTTTGGGATATGGGAGGTGGATTCCTCATAAATAGATAAACGCCCTCCCTGGGGTGGGGAAGGAATGAGTGACTTCTCACTCTGTTAGTCCCTTCATCCCAGCTGGTTGTCAGAAAGGGCCTAGCGCTTCCCCTCCCTTTCTTACCCGCTCTCTCGCCATGCGATCTCTGCACACGGAGACTCCCCTGTGCCTTCCGCCATGAATGGAAGCGGCCTGAGGCCCTCAACAGAAGCAGATGTTGGCACTGTGCCATCCTGTAAAGCCTGCAGAACCAGGAGCCAAATACTCTTTTCTTTATAAATTACTCAGCCTCAGGTAATTTATAGCAACACAAATAGACTAAGACACCAGCCTCCAGAACTGTAAGGAGATAAATTCCTGTTCTTTATAAATTACCCAGTCTCAGGTATTCTGTTAGAGAAGCACAATGGACTTACACTACATCAAGACTTGATAAGTGGTGGGGTTTTTTTTGGTTTTTTTTTTATACACGGAGTCTCGCTCTGTCGCCAGGCTGGAGCGCAGTGGCGCAATCTTGGCTCACTGCAACCTCTGCCTCACAGGTTCAAGCGATTCTCCTGCCTCAGCCTTCTGAGTAGCTGCGACTACAGGCGTGCCGCCCGGCTAATTTTTGTACTTTTAGTAGAGACGGGGTTTCATCATGTTGGCCAGGATGGTCTCGATCTCTTGACCTCATGTCCGCCTGCCTCGGCCTCCCAAAGTACTGAGATTACAGGTGTGAGCCACCGTGCCCAGCCGACAAATGGTAATTTCTTAAGGGTTATTTGCCACAGGAATTAGAATCCTTAACAATGATTTTTTTCTAATGTGTTACATTAGAAGTCATTGGTGTACCTTGCATTTGGAATGGGTCTTTTACACAGACATGATTTCTTAATATCATGTGTGGGTCACCTGAAAATACTGGTTCCTGTAACGCAGATCTACCAATGTTGACACATCTCATTGAACAATATATATTTTTTAAAATCACATTGCTGGTGTTGCTACCAATGTCATCATTAAAGTCACTATTGTTATGCTAATCATCATTTGAAAGCTTGAATTTCATCACTGGCAACAAAGCACTAACAAATTTAGAAACAGCAACATATACAAAAATAAAAGGTCAGTTGTTTCACTTGCTCATTTTCAAGAAAGTGTATGCTAAATATCCAAATCTGAGTAACAACAGTGTGTGCCAGTTAAGTGAAGGTGGAGCCCATGAAAAAGGCAGCTAGTTCAGCCCACACCTGAAATGAATGCACATGTGCTTTTCCTCATGACAGCATCAAACTCCATGTGACATACTTCATGTGTGCCTCATTTCATCACACAGGATCTTAAAAAGATGTGGACTAGGCGGGGTGCGATGGCTCATGCCTGTAATCCCAGCACTTTGGGAGGCCGAGGCAGGCGGATCACGAGGTCAGGAGATCAAGACCGTCCTGGCTAACACTGTGAAACCCCGTCTCTACTAAAAATACAAAAAATTAGCTGGGCGTGGTGGCGGGCGACTGTAGTCCCAGCTACTCGGGAGGCTGAGGCAGGAGAATGGCGTGAACCCGGGAGTCAGAGCTTACAGTGAGCCAAGATCGCACCACTGCATTCCAGCCTGGGCAACAAGCGACACTCCTCAAAAAAAAAAAAAAAAAAAAGATGGGGACTCATGGGTCAGGACTTAAAAAGCTGATTTTTACTGCTTTGTCTGATGCAACACTGGCGCGCGTGCGTGTGTGTGTGTGTACTGTGTGTGGTGGTGAAGACTCAGTTACAACAAGACCAGCACAGTGTGGTGCCGGTCTTGAGTCTGTGCAGGCCCACAGCTTCTTTCCCCACCGCTCCTACACCATCAATGTGAAAGCCATCACAACCAAGGAGGCACGGTAACAAATCACGGCCATGTTATTATTAAAACAGTTCTGATCCTCAGCCCCTCGAGTGGTCGAGTGGTCTCAGGAACCCCCCAGGAGACTGCAGATCACATTTCAAGAACTGCTGTGCTAGAGGAACCCCCACTAGAAGTTAAGGGGGTGCGATATCAGCCAAGTGCAGGGCTGGGACAGGGCTTCACAGCCAGAGGGATCAAGAGTGGCCTGCAAGTCTTGGAGTCGCTCCTGCGGAGGCCCTGAGTTTGTTGTTCTGGCAAGGCCCCACTCCAGGGATGTGCTTGCCACCCCATGGAAGGCTTTAAATGAAGCAAGCAGTCAAGAACATGGGCTCTGGGCCAGGCATGGTGGCTTAGGCCTATAATTCCAGCACTCTGGAAGGCCGAGACGGGAGGATTACTTGAGCCCAGGAATTCAAAACCAGCCTGGGCAACATGGCAAGACGTCATCAATATTAAAAAAAAAAAAAAAGGGCGGGGGGCACTGCATCAGGTTAGTTCAAACCCAGACCCCCCCAGACCCACCACTTTCCAGCTGAGTGAGCTGAGCCTCGGTTTCTTTCTCTGCAAACAGAGATGAGCATGCCTACCTCTCAGGGTGGGAGTGAGGCTGAAGACAGACAGTGTGTGCGAAATGCCTGCAGCAGGAACGCTGGGCCTAGCACACAAGGACGCTAAATAAACGGAACCTGCTATTATTATGCTTTATTAGGCAACTTCCAACAGGGAAGAAAACAACAGGTACTTACGCCTCTGCCATGGGGTGGCTTCTGATCCCCAACGAGGGATCCTGGTGCACGTTCACTAATATGACTGTAAGGGAATGCTGCTACAGGATTCTGGAAGGACTTGCAATCAAAACCCTGCCCTAAGAGCTCAGCTCGGCAGCATTCCCTCAGCACAGCTCAGCTGGGCCACCTGCTCCATGGGAACCCGAGACAATCCTTTGGGAAGGCAGAGACACTAGCAGTCTTCCAAGGGCCGTCTCTCCTGGCGGGCTGTGGAAATGCCAGGGGCCTGCCTGGGAGTGCCCAAGGTTAGTAATGCCCCTGGAAAGATGCTCCACCCATAGACCCTGGTGGCAGAGGCTCTGCAGCAGCTGCTGCCCAGCCACATTTCTCAGGGCTGGGCTGGCTTGGTGCTGCATCCCCAGGAGGTGCTTACCCACTTGGCAGCCATGGCATCAGGACGCCAGCTGGCCTCAGAGGGGCTCCTCTGTCCCCAAGAGGCAGGTCCCAGGCACCCAGCCAGGAACAGGGCTTTCTGCTTTGCTGGGAAAACTGAAAGGCCGTTTTCTGCCTCGCCTGCAGCTTCCATGTACTGAACAAAGGAGGCGCCCACTGCTCCACGAGGGGCAGAGCAGAGGTAAAAGACAAACACTCTCTGGGCTCCTTCGGTCTGAAAAGAGAATGGCAAGGCCCAAACCAGGTCTGGAGGAAAAGGCCGAAGTAAGAAGCGAGCCAGAAGCAAGCAGGAGCTGACGTGGGCCTCAGGGAAGATGCTCTCGGTCCACGGGGCAGCACCCAGCAGGGACGAGACAGCGGGAAGAGAGCATAGAATCCCCACCAAGGGTGCAGGCCCAAAGGGGACCCTTCCAGGAAGGCTTGGCCCACACCAGGCCTTTTCATCCTGTGACATCTCCATCTAACACACAGACAGATTAGTTCAAACCCACCTGGGAGGGTGGTGTGAGAATTAAGTGAGGCATGGATATGAAAACTTCCTGAACTGCTGTAAGGGACCACACAGCGTGAGGGTCCTTAGGAGGGGGACTGTTACTTGCAAGGGATGGCTGCTGACTCCCTGTGCAGTACCACATAGCTGTTCCGCCTGTTCTCCCAAGCACCCCAGGGCTGGGCTGAAGCACGGTCTGTGAGGTGACCATGTAACAGAGGCCCTCTGAGGGGAGGGCAGGGGATGGTGCTTCTTTCTGGAATTCCTTCTGATAGTTACTCAGCACATCCTCCGTGCCAGATACAGGCTGGGGATTAAAGACATGTCCCTGGCTGGGCGCAGTGGCTCACACTCGTAAGCCCAGCGCTTTGGGAGGCCAAGGTGGATGGATCACGAGGTCAAGAGATCGGGACCATCCTGGCCAACATGGTGAAACCGCGTTTCTACTAAAAACACAAAAATTAGCTGGGCATGGTTGTGGGTGCCTGTAGTCCTCGCTACTTGGGAGGCTGAGGCAGGAGAATCACTTGAACCCAGGAGGCGGAGGTTGTAGTGAGCCGAGATTGCGCCATGGCATTCTAGCCTGGGTGACAGAGCGAGACTCCATCTCAAAAAACAAAAGACACGTCTCTGCCTTCCAGAATCTTACAATCAAGTAAGGAGGACGAGCATTAAATAATCACCCCCTCACCAAAAAACCACAAACACAATTACATCTGTGACCAGTGGTGTTGAGAAAGTCCAGGATACAGAAGGACAGCAATATCACCATTCTAGAGCTCTAACAGCGTCTCTTCAAACAAGCCTGGGAGGAGGTGGTGGAAGAGTTATGAGACCAGCAGACAAAGGGAGGGATGGGGACAGCAGACGGAACAGTGAGTACACAAGGCCTAAGGAAGGAGGGCTGTGCCCTGGAGGGTGGCCAGATGGCAGCCTGGGGCCCTCACAGCAACCCGGCCACAGGGGTTGTTTCAGAGCTCAAATACCCCAGATCTCCAGGACAAGGATGACAAGGTCAGCTGGGCAGTGTCCCAGGCCCTTCTCCTCAGGCTTTAGGCTTCCCCAGGAGACCTCCAGCACCATTCAGCCTTGTTGCACTGTGTTACTTGGGAACAAAGACAGTGGCCTTCTTTGCTTGACTGTCAATACAATATTGGGAGAGCACAGGTCTCCCTGGGACCCTGCCTCGCCCCTGATGGCCTCCAGCCCTGGACAAATTCTGCAACCTCTCTGAGCCTCTGTTTCCCCATGTGGAAAATGAGGTTCTTGGGAGGCTGAATGAAACCCCACATGTAAATGTCCAGGCTGTATTGCTGGAGACGCCTTCCATGAATGACTACGCAGATACCACCACCCATACAGAGCTATGCTGTGTTCCTCCACATCACACTGCAAAGGAAGAAGGCAGAATAACAAGATCTGGAACAGCAATGTTCTTCCTAACGAAGTACAGATTAGAGACTGTCAGCTGCCCCCAAATCCACTCTCTCCCCGATTCTTGAACACAGAACTCCACTTTCACTCAGGGCAGCAGTCCATCAACCAAGATGGTCCCCAAGCTTTCTTAGAGTGACAATGCTCTGGCCGATGAGCTGTAAGCAGAAGTGTCCAGACCATAAGAAGGCACTCAAGGCAAGCCGACTTAGCCCGGAGCCAGGCGCTTCATCCTTCCTGCCTTCCTCCGATCTGCTGCCTGGAAGATGGATGCCATGGCTCCAGTAGCTGTGCTTGACCATGAGGGCCTTGGGATGGAGGCCAGTGCCTAGGACAGCCATGGGACACCACACCAGCACAAACTGACCACCTCCCACATCTTCCATGTGAGTAATAAAACTTGTTTTCTTGGTTAATTATTGGTATATTAAATTCAGGTTAAGTATTAACAAGGAAGAAAAACAAATGTCATTACAAATGTACAGCACAGACAAGTGCAGTAGCTTACACCTGTAATCCCAGCACTTTGGAGGCCAAGGTGGGAGGACTGCTTAAAGCTAGGAGTTGAAGACCAGCCTGGGCAACATAGCAAGATCCCATCTCTAAAAAAAAAAAAAAAAAAAAGCAGCAGCAGCTAGGTATGGTGATAGAAACCTTGTGATCCCAGCTACTTGGGAGGCTGAGGCGGGAGGACTGTTCTAGCCCAGGGATTCTAGGCTACAATGAGGTATGTCACACCAATGCACTCTAGCCTGGGCGACAGAGTGAGACCCCATCCCCCTCCACCACAAAAATACATCTCTACAGTTCCTTAAGCCTGAAGGAACACAAGTTCTCTTCAAGTGATCCACGATCAAAAGGATCATGGCTTTCTTTAGGTCACACGACACAGCCTCAGCCAGTGCAGAAGTCAAGGCATGGGGAATACCCCCTGGCGGGAAGGCTGGAGCAGATGCTTCTGTAGTTAAAATAGGCCCCAAGAGAAGAGCAGCTGGTTGCCTTGGAGCGAGGGCACATTCTTCTGCGACCCCAGTGTTCAGTTCAGCATGACCACTAGCTCAAGGAAGAGCTGAGGAGGACGATGGTGTGCAGTGAACGTCAATAGAGCATGCACTGTTTGGATGCAAGTGCCCAGCACAGGGACACAAAGGAAGTGCTCCAAGTGAGGAGGTGCTCAAAAGGGAGCCTCTGTTGTGAGACTGCTCCTGGGACCCAAACCCTCTCCACTCCCCTCTCTACCATGCCCTACCCAAACTAGGGGCTAATCCAGCCACCCCAGTCCATGTGGAACCAGGGCAGGATTCCCTGTGGCCTTTCAGCAGCTGATCAGAGGAATCCTATTCCCAACACTGGGTGAGGAGGAGGGAGGAGGAGGCCCTCCACAAAGGTCCACTCAGTTGCAGAGCAGTCTCTAGTGAGGCTGAGCCCTCCCAAGACTCAGGGAGGTTGCCAATGTGTCCCCTTCTCTGGGACCGTTGTCCCCAGCTGCCAAGTTCTAGCAAGGCAGGCCTGGGAAATCCTGGACATGGCCCATTTCCCATTGTCCTGATGGAAGCAGGACGAGAGACAGTCCCTCCCTCAGATAACATCGCTGGTGGCTCTGAACCATTTATTTATTTTTACACTTGAACATGGGTGTATCTAATACCTTGGGAATTCTCAACACTTCAAAACAAGCTCAACTTAAGTCACAGAAAGGACCAGAAAACAGATCTGGTTTTCCCATCTGCTGGCTTTCTTCCCACCCAACCCTGCATGCTCCTCCTCGACCATGATGAGTCTCAGCAGAGATAAGACACCAACCTAGCCAGGCACGGTGGCTCATGCCTATAATTATGGCACTTTGGGAGGCAGAGGTGGGCCGATCACAAGGTCAGAAGTTCGAGACCAGGCTGGCCAACATGGTGAAACTGTCTGTACTAAAAATACAAAAATTAGCTGGGCATGATGGCGTGCGACTATAATCCCAGCTACTCGAGAGGCTGAGGCAGGAGAATTACTTGAACCCGGGTGGCGGAGGTTGCAGTGAGCCGAGATCACGCCATCGTATTCCAGCCTGGGCAACAGTCCGAGACTCTGTCTCAAAATATAAAAAATAGCTGGGCACGGTGGCTCATACCTGTAATCTCAGCACTTTGGGAGGCCAAGGCAGGCAGATCACAGGTCAAAAGATTGAGGCCATCCTGGCTAACATGGTGAAGCCCTGTCTCTACTAAAAATTAAAAAAAAAATTAGCCAGGCATGGTGGCGGGTGCCTGTAGTCCCAGCTACTCGGGAGGCTGAGGCATGACAATGGCGTGAACCCAGGAGTTGGAGCTTGCAGGGAGCCAAGATTGCACCACTGCACTCCAGCCTGGGCAACAGAGCGAGACTCCGTCTCAAAAAAAAAAAAAAGAGATAAATAGGCCGGGCGCGGTGGCTCAAGCCTGTAATCCCAGCACTTTGGGAGGCCGAGACAGGCAGATCACAAGGTCAGGAGATCGAGACCATCCTGGCTAACATGGTGAAACCCCATCTTTACTAAAAATACAAAAAACTAGCCGGGCGAGGTGGCGGGCGCCTGTAGTCCCAGCTACTCGGGAGGCTGAGGCAGGAGAATGGCGTAAACCCGGGAGGCGGAGCTTGCAGTGAGCTGAGATCCGGCCACTGCACTCCAGCCTGGGCGACAGAGCGAGACTCTGTCTCAAAAAAAAAAAAAAAGATAAATTAAAAAAAAAAAAAATAAAATAAATAAAATAAAAAAGACAAAAAAGACATCAGCCCAACCACATGGCCCCAAACACCACTGTGCCCTCCAACAGAAGCATGAGCCCTTTGTCACAAGCAGAGCTACAGGGGCAGAATCTTGCACCAAGTGGGGCACAGGCATCAGACCCCACGCCTACTACCCTGCCCTACCACCTGACTCTCCAGTCTCAGATTTTTTTTCCATCTGTGATATGGCAGCAGGAGCAGCCTCTTATCAAGAGTTGTGATGACGCACGGGAGAGGCCATGGGTGAAGGGCACACCACTCAGGGCCTGCCACACAAGCCTGAGAGAGGAAGTACACAAGAAAAAAGAAGACACTGTTGCTTTCTTTTTTTTTTTTTTTTTTTTTTTAGGCGGAGTCTCGCTCTGTCGCCCAGGCTGGAGTGCTGTGGCCGGATCTCAGCTCACTGCAAGCTCCGCCTCCCGGGTTCCCGCCATTCTCCTGCCTCAGCCTCCCGAGTAGCTGGGACTACAGGCGCCCGCCACCTCGCCCGGCTAGTTTTTTGTATTTTTTAGTAGAGTCGGGGTTTCACCGTGTTAGCCAGGATGGTCTCGATCTCCTGACCTCGTGATCCGCCCGTCTCAGCCTCCCAAAGTGCTGGGATTACAGGCTTGAGCCACCGCGCCCGGCCATTTCTTTTTTTTTTTAGATGGAGTCTCGCACTGTCGCCCAGGCTAGAGTGCAGTGGCCAGATCTCAGCTCACTGCAAGCTCCGCCTCCCGGGTTCGCGCCATTCTCCTGCCTTAGCCTCCTGAATAGCTGGGACTACAGGCGCCCGCCACCACGCCCAGCTAATTCTTTGTATTTTTAGTACAGATGGGGTTTCCGTGTTAGCCAGGTTGGTCTCGATCTCCTGACCTTGTGATCCACCTGCGTCGGCCTCCCAAAGTGCTGGGATTACAGGCATGAGCCACCGCGCCCAGTGACACTCTTGCTCTGTTTTTTTTTTTTTTTTTTTGAGATGGAGTCTGGCTCTGTCCCCGGGCTGGAGTGCAGTGGCCGGATCTCAGCTCACTGCAAGCTCCGCCTCCCGGGTTTACGCCATTCTCCTGCCTCAGCCTCCCGAGTAGCTGGGACTACAGGCGCCCGCCACCTCGCCCGGCTAGTTTTTTGTTTTTTTAGTAGAGATGGGGTTTCACCGTGTTAGCCAGGATGGTCTCGATCTCCTGACCTCCTGATCCGCCCGTCTCGGCCTCCCAAAGTGCTGGGATTACAGGCTTGAGCCACCACGCCCGGCCGACACTGTTGCTCTTAAGCAAAAGCAAAGTCAGTCAGACTCGAAGAATGGTTCTAAACCTAAAAGTAGTAAGGCCTCTAGGAACTATGATGACGACAATTACTGTGCAATTTATATCATGCTGAATTTTAGTCAAACCTCCTGGCAAACCACTTCTCACTTGACACTCCGTCCACAGCACGGGGCCACAACATAGTGGATCGGTACAACTTTTCTGGACAGCCTTGCTACCTGTACACTCTTATTGACTCAATTCCACATCAGGGTATTCGTTCTAGAGGTAAATGGACGTGTGAACACAAATTCACAGGCAAAGATGTTTATGTGCACCACTGTCTTGATGTTCAAGAAAATGGAACTAGTTACATGCATGTGATTATCTATATAATGTAACTGTATTCAGCCCCTAAAAAATGATATAGTTTCTTTTTTTTTTTTTTTTTTTTTGAGACGGAGTCTCGCTCTGTCGCCCAGGCTGGAGTGCAGTGGCCAGATCTCAGCTCACTGCAAGCTCCGCCTCCTGGGTTCACGCCATTCTCCTGGCTCAGCCTCCCGAGTAGCTGGGACTACAGGCGTCTGCCACCTCGCCCGGCTAGTTTTTTGTATTTTTTAGTACAGACGGGGTTTCACCGTGTTACCCAGGATGGTCTCGATCTCCTGACCTCGTGATCCACCCGTCTCGGCCTCCCAAAGTGCTGGGATTACAGGCTTGAGCCACCGCGCCCGGCGATATAGTTTTTTTTGTTTTTGTTTTTTGAGATGGAGTCTCGCTCTTATTGCCCAGGTTGGAATGCAATGGTGCAGTCTTGGCTCACTGTGATCTCCGCTTCTCAGGTTCAAGCAATTCTCCTGCCTCAGCCTCCCGAGTAACAAGGATTACAGGCACCCGCCACCACGCCTGGCTAATTTTTGTATTTTAGTAGAGATGGGGTTTCACCATGTTGGCCAAGTTGGTGTCAAACTCCTGACCTCAGGTGATTTCACCCACCTTGGCCTCCCAAAGTGCTGGGATTACAAGCATGAGCCACCGCACCTGGCCAATGATATAGATTTTTATTGACATAGACAAATGGTTTTGATATAGCAGTGAATGAAAAAAAAAGCAGTAGCACAGTGTGATTCTTCTTTAGATGTATTTACATACATATTTTTTTTCTTTGTTTTTTCCTTTTTGTGGAGAACAGGGTCTCACTATATTGCCCAGGCAGGTCTTGAACTCCTAAGCTCAAGCTATCCTCCCGCCTCTGCCTCTCTAAGAGCTGGGATTATAGGCATGAGCCACTGCACTCAGCCATACCACATATTAACAGTTTTTCTAGGCAGTAAGAGTTTAGGGGATTTGTTTATATGTACGTACACATACAGAAACTTTCTATTGATGTGTAGTTTCTAGTTTTTTAATGGTGGGTAGCACCCTTACATGATTCCTTCCTCAAAATGCTCATTATAAGTCAGACACAGTGGCTCACGCCTATAATCCCAGCTACTTGGTGGGGCTGAAGAGGGAGGAACACTCAAGCCCAGGAGGTGGAGGCTGCAGTGAGCCATGACTGCACTGCTGCACTCTAGCATGGACGACAGTGGGGAACCCTGTCCCAAAAAAAAAAAAAAAAAAAGGATGGTCACAGTGGCTCACACCTGTAATCCTAGCACTTTGGGAGGCTGAGGCAGGCAGATCACCTGAGGTCAGGAGTTCGAGACCAGCCTGGCCAACGTGGTGAAACCCCATCTCTACTAAAAATATAAAAATTAGCCAGGTGTGGTGGTGCATGCCTGTAATCCCAGTTACTTGGGAGGCTGAGGCAAGAGAATTACTTGAACCCAGGAGACAGAGGTTGCAGTGAGCCGAGATCGCATCATTGCACTCCAGCCTGGGCGACAAGAGCGAAACTCCATCTCAAAAAAAAAAGTATACTCCTCCTCAATCCAGAAACACACCTCAGACTACATAATCTAGTTTCACATACAGCAGAAAATGCACTGTAGAGCAAGCCAGAGGCCTGGACTGGCTAGTAGCCTCCTCTCTGAAGTCAGCCCCTTCTGGCCTTTACGTAGGTCTCCCATGAGTTTGGTCAAATGAGTCAGTTCTGCCAGATCACCTCCCGGTACTCCAGGCAAACGGAAAGTTTAGATCTGTAAAGTTGGAATGTAATGACCTCAAGGTCCTGCTAGCCTAGGAGACCCTGCCAGGAGACCCAGCGGGAGGTCACCTGACCAAGGAGGGCGGGTAAGAAAGTCCTCACTGGATGCAAAATGAAAACAGGAGTGATGGAGCCCATGCTGAGGACACAGTCCTGGCCTCCCAACGGGTCCAGTGATCTCGTTGGGACTCTGAACTGCCTCCCAGGCAGATCGCTGCTCAAGAGCTTGTTCCTGCATGTCCTGGCAGAGAAAATGAAGGAAGCACAGACAGGAGAGGAAATGCAGAGCAAAAGGAAAAAAACAGACACAGCACAACCACAAGTGAATAAACAAGTCATCTGCACCTGTCCCACAGGCAGGGCTTGGTAACTACAAGGCTAATTTTAGAAACAGCATGAACCTAAAGAACCATCACTTAAGCGCTCAAAATGGAGCCCTTAAACAAAATTCTTCCGTCTGCCTGTATCGGGCAGACACAAAATGGACAGTCTTGGGTTGACTCTGTTCAACCAGCTGTCTATTGGGCGAGATCAAGACACATCATTGCAATCTACAAAAAAGCACCAAGCAGGTAAGTGCAGTCAAGACATGTGGCCACTCACAGTCACCCAGGTGGAAGAGTCTTAATTCAGACACAAATGTCTCGTGGCCCTCCTTAGCCAGGGAGCTGGGCTCTGCCTGCAGCCAGGCCTTGCCTGAGTCCCCCTATTCCGTGGGTCGGGGTGGGATGTAGAAAAGCAAACCTCTAGGCTTTCTTCCTTCAAATGTATCAGTCACCATACATACCTATACACAAGAGCTCCCCTTCCAGCAATTTTCCCTCAGAACAGTGAGGAGAGTGGCTCATCCCTGCAACATTTAGGTCTCTCATGTTACAGGGAATTCTTTCAATTATTTTGTAGACAGTTCTGCTGGGTGAAGAAGGTGCTCTAGGAACTGAGAGTGGGAATCTAATTTGTATTTTATACTACATTAGTGCAACAGTATATTTTGCGTATGGAAATTTAACTAAGTTCCTATCACTCTTAGTTGGCATCTGACCCTAAGAATTCACTCATACTGGCTGGGTGTGAAAAACAAACTGAATTAGTAGTTTACACTGCATTATATGAAATAGTATATAGGCTGGATGCGGTGGCTCACGCCTGTAATCCCAGCTACTCGGGAGGCTGAGGCAGGAGAATCGCTTGAACCCAGGAGGCGGAGGTTGTGGTGAGCTGAGATGGCGCCAGTACATTCCAGCCTGGGTGACAGAGTGATACTCCGTCTCAAAAAACAAAACAAAACAAAAGGCCAGGCACAGTGCCTCACGCCTATAATCCCAGCACTTTGGGAGGCCAAGGTGGGCGGATCATGAGGTCAGGAGATCAAAACCATCCTGGCCAACATGGTGAAACCCTGTCTCTACTAAAAATACAAAAAAATTAGCTGGGCGTGGTGGCGGGCACCTGTAGTCCCAGCTACTCAGGAGGCTGAGGCAGGAGAATGGTGTGAACCCAGGAGGTGGAGTTTGCAATAAGCAAAGATCCCACCACTGTACTCCAGCCAGGACGACAGAGCAAGACTACATCACACACACACACACACACACACACAAATATCTCAGCACTTTGGGAGGTCAAGGCAGGAGGATCGCTTGAGACCAGGAGTTCAAAGCTGCAGTGAACTATGATTGTGCCACTGAACTCCACCTGGGCAACAGATTAAGACTCTGCCAGAAAGAAAAGAGAAGAGAAGAGAAATAAAATAGTATATAGAAGTTTATGAGGTTGGTACAAAAGTAATTGCAGTTTTTGCCTGTTCCTGTAACTTGAAGTCACATCTGGCCCTGAGTTCACTCATGCTGGCTGGGACAGAAGACTTATTCTGGAAGCTTGGGAAAACAGGAGCTCACGTCATGATTGGGGTTGCCATCTGCTTGGCCATGTATATATTTCTCTATGACTCAGACATCAGAGACCAGGTTGGAGTGCAGTGGAGTAATCTTGGCTCATTGCAACCTCCACCTCCCAGGTTCATGCAATTCTCGTGCCTCAGCCTCCACGCCCAGCTAGTTTTTTGTATTTTTAGTAGAGACAGGGTTTCACCGTGTTAGCCAGGATGGTCTCGATCTCCTGACCTCCTGATCCACCTGCCTCGGCCTCCCAAAGTGCTGGGATTACAGGTGTGAATCACCGCACCTAGTCTTTTTATTTGTATTTTTAGAGATGGGGTTTCGCCATGTTCGCCACAGTCTCAAGCTCCTGGCCTCAAGTGATCCTTCTGCCTTGGCCTCCCAAAGTGCTAGGATCCTAGGCGTGAGTGACTGCGCCTGGCCAGAGACCACCTTTTGGAGGTTGAAAGGCCATCAGAGATGACTGAGTCCAAGTCTAAGCTGCCATTCATTTCTGTCTTAAATGTTTACTAAGCACCCACGGAAGACAGGTGCCCTGTGAAGTGCTGGAGAGGACGGTGGGAGAGCAAGCAGTGGCACAGACTAGGGAGCGCTCTCCGAGGAGAGAAGTGGCTGCCCCAGGTGCCTGGAGATGACAGCCAAGACAGGACCTCGGCTGTCCTGACTCTTTCTCCTTCCACATCACTGTCAGCCCTCTTTCTTTTCTCACATATTCTCCAAAAACGGTTTTCAAAATACACTTGAGTGGGATCTCACACTACCGATTAAGTGCTTCACACGCTGTAGCTCATATGGAATTCCACCACATGCGTTCTGTTTACACAGATTTCACGGTACCCAGGACAAAAAGCTGAAGTGGCGCTGCCCAGTCCCCTGCTTTCCCTGAGGAGGGAAATGGGACACAGAACTTGCTATTTCCTCAGGGCTGAGGCCCCTTCGGGCCTCTGGCAGTGGGAGTGCCTCTGAGCTAATAGGCAATTCAAGGACTTTAGAGGACAGTTTGACTAATGAGGTCTTTGCTCTGCTAGTTGACTGTAGAACCGAACCCACTAAATGCGTACTGAAGAATTCAACCCTGCATGCAAAACAGCACCCCCAACACTCAGGGAATGACAGAGCACATGCAGACCATGGTCCCTGCATCTTGGCTCTTAGGAAGATGAGACGGCTGAAATGCAGGCATGGTACATCATTTTATTCAACCAATAAGCATGGACCACACACTATCTGTGAGGCATTTCCTAGGCACTGAAGATGGCAGATCAACGTCTGTCTTAACGGCATGCACCTTTAGTGGGGGGTTGACCGGAGGGCATAAAATACAGAACTAAAACAGCGGGCCCGGCACAGAACAAAACGTGGCGTGGAGGAAGGAAGATCAAGGAAGGGGTTGCCGCAGGGCTGCAGTTCTCACCAGGGACAGTTCCACTGAGCAGGGAACACTCCTTGTGTTGGAGGATGGGTGGGCCAGGTCCTCTGGCCACAGCAGGATGCCCACTTTTACCTGATAAGCCGAGAGGCTTGCAGAGAGCTTGGGAAATCATGTTGCCCCGCAATTCTCCATTTTCTTTGCTCACCTGCGATGCTAATCCAGTCCTTCAAAGTTCTGACATCAAGTAGGTGGCTCCTAGAGCTAAGGACCCGGAGAGCACTTGGCCACCACCTTCAGCAGGTAGAGTTCCTTTTTGGCCAGTTTTACTGGGGCCACAGAGAAACGTGTCATGGTGTGGCCACTCTCCCTGCAAAGCAGCTAAACACACACCACAGAACCTGAGCTTGACCATGCTGGGGACAGAAACTAAGGCCTGAGGTCAGGTGACACAGAATGCCTGGGGAATCCGAGACCTGAGAAGTGCTCACTTGAGGCCTTCACCCCTGAACAGGGCAGGACTCTTCAGGTTCAAGGATGAAGCCGTTTCACTCAGCAGAGCCATCACCATCCAAGTTCCTTTCTCTCTTTTGTTTAAGTAACTACCTGTTTTAAAAGACTCATCAGACCCTCCATGGAGGTCACTCACCTTGTTGTCCCTGCCCTCAGGGAGCTGCAGATCTACCTGGCAAGACAAGTGACACTTGAGAAGAACATATAAAAAATACAGGGGCAAGCCTAGCAGAAGTTGTTGCCTCTGTGACAGCAGGTGCTCCAGCAGAGAAAAGGGGAGGCCTGTCAGGGGCTTCAAAGCTCTGCAGGGAGGTGGCCAGGGAGTTCTAGGTCTAGGTCAAGAGAGTCATTCATAACATGCAGAATGAGAAAGTTGTGATCAGGGCCATCTTCCAGTCAGACCCATAGCTCCTGGAGGGCAGGGTCAGGGCTTGGGGCCAGTTTCTCCAGGGCACCAGGCAGCCTGTGAAACATGGGTGAGTGGGTGGATGGGCCACAGCTTGGCTGCTGCTCCAGGCAGGAACTCTGCTCTCCAGCCAGCGGACCCTTCTGTTCACTTCACTCCCATTGCCAAGCTGGATAGCTGAGAGGCGCTCCAGACCTTTCTCGTCCCCTTAAACCATGACCAGTCAGCAAGTCCTACTAACTCCATGGTTCAAAGGCCCTCAGATCCACTATCTCATCTAACAGTTAAGGGTGACAGGGAAGAGTCTGGACTTGGACCATATCCCAGATCTATCATGACCCCACCGGATCATAACTCACACTACTCCAAACGATCTCATGCCCCCACCCTTCCCAAGCCCACCCCTGTACTCTTTCCCTGGCCTCCAAACACGCCCACACCCCACTTCCCCGTAAACGTGGGCCTTCCTGAGGATTTCCCTGCCAGGGGATTCTCCGTCCCTTGTCTTATCTCCCCTCAAGAATCCTGGGACTCTCCCACTTGTATCGTTGGGCTCTGCTTGGCACCTGGTCCATGTGTGTTGAAGAAATGAGTGCAGAGGTTTGGGGTTAACCTAAGTGGACCTCCTGTGCCATTCTTTTTTGTTTGTTTTGAGACAGTCTCTCACTCTGTCACCCAGGCTGAAGTCCAGTGGTGCGATCTTGGCTCACTACAACCCCCAACTCCCGGGTTCAAGCAATTCTCCTGTCTCAGTCTCCTGAGTAGCTGGGATTACAGATGCGTGCCACCATACCCAGCTAATTTTTGTATTTTTAAATAGAGACAGGGTTTCACCATGTTGGCCAGGCTGGTCTCGAACTCCTGACCTCAAATGATCCACCCACCTCGGCCTCACAAAGTGCTGGCATTACAGGCATGAGCCACTGCACCCAACCCCTCCTGTGCCATTCTTAACCCAAAGGCCACTGCCCAGGGCAAAAACACAGCCGCAGCCGAAATGGACTCTACTGCCTCCTCAGGCAAGTACTTATGTTCACAGCCAAAAATCGAGGCAGGAAAAACCACCATTTCTTGAATTCTAGTCAACTTCGTGACGCAATGATCACAATGGGGCTGGGAGAGCCCACGTCTCCCGCAGCTGCTCTCGCGCCACCCCTGCTGTTTCAGGGCCAGCCGTGGGCCCTTCTCTGCCATTATTTGGCAACCATGGGCAAGTCACTTAGACACTCTGGCTGGTGCCTCAGCTGGCCAAGTCCTGCAGTGCTGCCACCTCCCTGGCTGACAGGTGAGAACAAAGCATGTTCACAGGGCCGTACTCTGCAAAGAACCCCATTTCCTCCTGCTTCCCCAGCCTGTGAGGCTGCTGTTTGCATGTTTTGTTTTGGGTTTTTTTGGGTTTTGTTTGGTTTTTTCAGATAGAGTCTTACTCTGTCACCCAGGCTGGAGTACAGTGGCGCAATCTCGGCTCACTGTAACCTCCACCTACCAGGTTCAAGTGATTCTCCTGCCTCAGCCTCCAGAGTAGCTGGGATTACAGGCATGCACCACCATGCCCGGCTAATTTTGTATTTTTAGGAGAGACAGGGGTTCTCCATGTTGGTCAGGCTGGTCTCAAACTCCCAACCTCAGGTGATCCACCCCCATTGGCCTCCCAAAGTATTGGGATTACAGGCGTGAGCCACGGCACCCGGCCTGCATGTTAATCAGAATTGCGACAACCAAGCTCACTTTCTTCCTGAAGTAATATGGGTTGGAATTCTCCCTAAACCCTCCCAAGGCAACTCTCGCACCCTTCTGTACCTACTTCCACCTGCCTTGTTCTCTTTTCCTTCTTGGGGGAAATACCCAGACACTGGGACTAGATCTAAATTGAGACTTAATTAGCACTGATTGAACAATTACATCTCAGGAAGACCCCCAGTGTTCACTGAACCCCGTTACACCTCCTTGCAGTAAGAATCGATGGTATTAGATCAATGTACAGACCAAGCCAGGTCTCACCCACAAATCAGGAGCACTGAAAAGGTAACAAGAAATGTTTTCTGGAAAAATGATACAGTATTACCAAAAATGCATCACAACTACTTTCAAGGGAAGAATCAGAATGCTGCTGGACCCTGTCACCCTGCACTGCAGTCTTTGTATTGGTTTTGCTTTGTCTGCCATCAGGGGACCTTCATTTCTTCAGCACTAACAGCAGATGCAGGCCTTCCTGTGGCCTGGGTGCTGCTCTTCACCTATCACAGATGCGGCGAGCAAGGCCTGTCTGTCACACAGCTTCAATGTGACGGAGAAGTCTCCACATCCAGGCAGCCCTGGTCCCAGGACACCACCACTGTCACCAGACCACTACCTGATGACTCAAAGAGTAGGAGAAGTGGTGACCGGGGCCATCAGGCCCACAGGAGCTGCCAAATCAGTGTCTCCCAGAGTGGACAGCCCTCTGGGCATGGGGAGGTTCTGGCACAGGCCCTAGGCACCCCCACCTCTGCTGCACTGTGTTGCAAGGAAGCCTCTACCACCTCCCACAGAGACTGTGGCTGGGAGACTCCTGACTAGGCAGAGACAGAAACAAATTTTTTGTGGGATCCTAGAAAGGAGCACATTTCCATTTTGAGTAATCTATTTCCAAGTCCCCTCGTGGGGGAAAGGGAACCTCCTGTCACCAGTGCCAGCCTGGCTCACTCTCTCCATCCTCCCCATGGAGCACCAAGGTCCTCTGCAGAGCTCTCCCTGCCTGCCACCTTCTCACCAGCACTTCCTCCACCTACAGGACAGTGACATGCTATAAAATGCCACAACTTTAACCGCCACATTTCCATGTCCTCTATGAGTAAAAACATGTCCTTGCCCTTGGAACCACATTCCTCAAAGTGGAGACAAATTTGCACAGTGCGTCTCTTTTCTCTCCCACTCAGGCAGCTGAGTAGGGTTAAGGGCTGGCGTTTGTGGCTAAGGAACAAAGTACCTGGGCCCAAGGGTCTCAAAGCCATGGCCTCCAGTCCATCAACACCATGAGCTCAATTGCACTACACAGCCCAGTTCTCCTAGAGCTTAGAAAACACACACTGAACTGGTAGGTTCAACGTGGACAAGCTTACAGTGTAAGGAGCCGACACAGAGCTGCAAGCTGATGACTAGCTTCAATTACTGCCAACGTGATCTGCTGGGGCAAGCTGGCCTTTGGGACGCATTCCGTTAGCTACTTCTCAAAACAATTTTGTTCCCTGAAGTATTACTTTACATCACACAGTCAATGTTCTGCTCTTATGGTGATTCTAGAACCATGGCTAGCTGCTCTTAAATCTTTGTAAGAAGTCTGGCACGGTAGCTCCTGCCTGTAATCCCAGCACTTTGGGAGGGTGAGGCGAGAGGATCACCTGAGCCCAGGAGTTAGAGACCAGCTGGGAAAAATAATGACACGCCATCTCTACAAAAAAATAAAAAATTAGTCGGGCATGGTGGCACATGCCTGTAGTTCCAGGTACTCAGGAGGATCGCTGGAGCCCAGGAGTTCCAGGATGCAGTGAATGTGACAGCACCGCTGCACTCAAGCCTGGGCCACAGAACAAGACCCTGGCTTTAAATAAATAAATGAATCCTTGTAAGAGAACCTGTAAAGCTCTTCCCTGGTCCTCCCATCCTGCGGAAAACCTCCAAACTCCTTCAAATTCTCAAGGGTGAGAGAAGGGTTTCTAAATACCCAGGGCTTCCATTAAGGTAAAAACCATTCGGAAGATAAAGAAGTCAAACCCAATAAACAATTCTAAGACTCTAATTAATGATATGCATGCTTATTTGGGAGGGAAAGGCACTGATATCTGCAACTTACTTTGACACAAAAAACAAGAGGGACTACTGGGTGGACGGATATGTGATGAAATACAATAAAATGTTAATTCTTACATTCTAGGGGGTGGTCTGTGGGTGTTCACAACTTTTATATGTTTCACGGTTTTCATAAATGAATGTGTACAGGGAGAGTCTTCTGACACTGGCAAATGACTGGGCATAACCTTTCCGATTAAGGGCAGAAGGCAAGGCAGAACTGGCACGCCTCCCTCCACCCAGTTCTACCTAGATCCGCCCCAAGGGAAGCAGCAAAGAACCCAGGAGAGCAGTCACCTGCCCAGGCACCGCCCTGCCCAGCATCAGGCTCCAGAATACAGAAGAAACTGGGAGAAACGCTACGGAACGTCCCCGTCCCGGGCCCGCCATCCTCCTCACTGGGACAGGTTCTCAGCCCCAGCTGCGCCCGGGAATGATCTGCGGAGCTTACTAAATGCAGATTCCCGGGCCGCGCGCCGGAACTACAGAATCGCAACACCTGGGGTGGGGCCCAGGAATCTGCCCGTTTCCCAAGAGCCCCCGGTGGTTCTGACGCAGAAGATCTTGAACCCACCTTTGCAGGAACTCACAGCCGCTCGCCCCATCTCACCTAACACCTGTTGAGAAGCCCCCCAGGAACTCGCTAAGCCAAGGTCCTCGAAGGCGCGACTCCTAGCCCAAACCCAGGCCAGGCCGTCGCCATCTCCGCCAGAGATGCGCGGCCGAGCGCCACATCCCGACTCCACACGTCGGCAAGCCCGGCGCGGGTGCAGGACGCTGCTGGGCTCCGGGACGGCCAAGGTCACCCGCTGGGCTCGGCAGGGGCTGGCTCCGCCACGGGGCTCCTCCCCGACCCCCTTTCCTTGAGAAAACAACTCCCGCCCCTCTTCTCCGCGTCTCGCACTGCAAGACGGAGATGGCAATTTCCACAACCTTCTCTGACAGAAAACCGTGCGGGCGAGCAGGCTGCCATTCCAGGCGCACAACCCCGCGGCACATAGCAGGGCGCCCGCCCGGCCCAGCCACCGCAGCGTCTTCGACACCCCCAAGGCCGCGCTAGGTCTCGGCAGCGCCCCGAGGAGAGGACGGGCCCCGCCATGCCGCGCCCCAACCGCCGGCCCTGCTTTACCTCCAGAAGCCCGGTGCCCGAAGCCGGCCGAACGCTGAAAGGTGCCTGAGTCCCGACAGGAGCCGGGAGAGTACAAGACCCTCAGCCCCGCGGGGCTTTGCGCGCACAATGAACCCCCCCCCCCCCCCCCGGCCTAGCCCCACCGCCCAGAGGCTTCTAGGACTTGTAGTCCGCCCGGTCGACCCCCAGCGCGCTCTGATACTAGGGACTACGGTGCCCAGCATGCACCGCGCAGGCGCCACGGGCTGGGACGGGGAGGGGTCGCCACAATCCGAGGTCACGCCCCGACCTGAGGGGCTCGGCGCCCAGACCGTTACCCCGGGGAGGAGGGCTCCCCCGTGAAGCCGTCTCCGAATGCGTCCCGGCGACTCACCGTCCCCGCAGCCCTGGGGCAGCGGCAGGACCGAACGCCTCGGCAGCTGGCGGTCGCACTTCTGTCACAAGGAGGCGGGTAGACTTTGGACCAGGGCCGAGGCCCTGGGCGTCACGGCGGGGGGCGGGGTCTCGGGAGGCACGTGATGCGCCGTGGTTACGTCAGTGGGAGGGAAGGCGATTTGGCGTGGAGCAGGGGCTGAGCACGTGGGATGTTCGGGGCCTGTTTGCCCAGTGTATACGAGGCTGGCGAACAGGGAAAGAACCCTCCCTGTGAGTGCCTCTTCTTCACCCATGCCAGCAACAGGGCATCTTCCTCCAGGGCTGCATGTTTTTCCTTTATGCGACTAATATTTATTGAGTTTGGGAGGTGCATTACATAAAACCTTGAACCACACAGTCACTGTCTCTGCACTTGAAACTGTCTTTGCAAAAATTACAACGTAAAATTATGACAGTGAAAGAGAGCTGAGCTAACCCACTCCATTTTGCTTCTAACCTCCAGGTTGTCGTTGTACATTCCTAGGCATAGGCGGAACTAACTTTGGGAGCAACTTAGTTTATAGTTTAATATTGAAACAAAGTAACAGCCCTTTCCCAAAACAAACCCCCTTCTTGCCTGAGAACCAGGTTTCCTTTGTAAGACTAACATTAGCTACAAAGTTAGAAATTATGGTTTAGGGCCCAGCTCAGTGGCTCACACCTGTAATCCCAGCACTTTGGAAGGCTGACACAGGTGAATCACTTGAGGTCAGGAGTTGGAGACCAGCCTGGCCAACATGGTAAAACCCTGTCTCTATTTAAAAATACAAAAATTAGGCCGGGCGCGGTGGCTCAAGCCTGTAATCCCAGCACTTTGGGAGGCCGAGGCGGGCGGATCACAAGGTCAGGAGATCGAGACCACAGTGAAACCCCGTCTCTACTAAAAATACAAAAAATTAGCCGGGCGCGGTGGCGGGCGCCTGTAGTCCCAGCTACTCAGGAGGCTGAGGCAGGAGAATGGCGGGAACCCGGGAGGCGGAGCTTGCAGTGAGCCGAGATCGCGCCACTGCACTCCAGCCTGGGCAACAGCGTGAGACTCCATCTCAAAAAAAAAAAATTAGCTGGGTATGGTGGCACGCACCTGTAATCCCAACGACTAGGGAGACTGAAGCCCAAGAATTGCTTGAATCCAGGAGACGGAGGTAGCAGTGAGCTGAGATTATGCCTCTGCACTCCAGCCTGAGCGACAGACTCCATCTCAAAAAAATAAAAAAGAAAAGAAAGAAAGAAATTATGGTTTAGGAGTCATGCACCCAGAGGCCACAAGATTCTAAAACTCCCCAGTTGATCCTAGGTGTAATATCACTATTGTAAAACCTAAGATTGGTACTCTTAGGTATTTTTCTGACCCTGCATTCTGATGCACCAGCCAAGGCCACCCAGACCTATAATCTGACTCAACCAGTTCTTGCATCCTTCAACACCCTGTGATTTCATCTCCCACCCCACCAATCAGCACTCCCTGCTCCTTGGCAGCTTATCTGCCAAATTACCCTTTAAAAACTCTAGGCTCTGAATTTTCAGAGAGACTGATTTCAGTAATAAAACTTTGGTCTCCCATTCAGGAAGCTCTGTGTGGATTAAACTAACTCTCTCTGTTGCAGTTCCCCTGTCTTGATACGTTGGCTTTATCTGGGCAGCCAGGAAGATGAACCCACTGGGTGGCTACTTGCTCAGGCACTTCCTTTCTTACAGACAGTATACAAGGAAACCACAAAATGCCCAGGACTGTGAAGGAGAGGAAGGGATTCCCTAAGAGAGTTACAGGGTGGGGCCTCTAGACAGGGAGGTTAGAAAAGGCCTCTCAGAAAAGGTGATGCTGAGGCAGACGCATGAAATTGAAAAGACATTCTGTTCTGGAAGGGCATTCCAGAAGGAGAGATTGCCTTGGGTGAGAGAGTCAGCAAGGTGAGGATGTCAGTGGGGCAGGCTAGATCCAAATCATGTTGAGATTTGTAGGTCATTTTAAGAACTCTGGCCAGGCATGGTGGCGCACGCCTGTAATCCCAGCACTTTGGGAGGCCAAGGCAGGCGGATCACTTGAGGTCAGGAGTTCGAGACCAGCCTCGCCAACACGGTGAAACCCCGTCTCTATTAAAAATACAAAAATTAGCCGGGCCCACGTGCCTGTAATCCCAGCTACTTGGGAGGCTGAGGCAGGAGAATTGCTTGAACCTAGGAGGCAGAAGTTGCAGTGAGCCAAGATCACACCACTTGGCTCCAGCCTGGGAAACAGAGCAAGACTGTCTCAAAAGAAAACAAAACTCTGGATTCTTCTTTCTTTTTTTGAGATGGGATCTTGATCTGACACCCAGGCTGGAGTACAGTGGCATGATCATAACTCACTATGACTGTGAACTCCTAAGCTCCAGCAGTCCTCCCGCCTCAGCCTCCCGAGTAGCTGGGACTACAGGCATAAGCCACCGTACCTGGCTGGAGTTTGGATTCTATTGCAAGTGGAATTTAAAGTCCTCGAAGAGTTTTAAGCAGTAGAGTTACAATCAATCTTCATTATTTACGGGTTTTGTGTTTGCAAATTTGCCTACTCACTAACATTTATTTCTAATCCCAAAATCAATACTTGTGGTGCTTTCTCATTCATTCGTGGACATAACGATCCTGCACATTCTCCGCCGAGGTCAAATAAGGCAACACTGGCCTGGCATGGTGGCACTCGCCTTCCGTCCCAGCCACTCTGGAGGCTGAGGTGGGAGAATCACTTCAACCCAGCAGGTCAGGGCTGCTGTGAGCTGGGATTGTGCCACTGCACTCCAGCCTGGGCAACAGAGCGAGACCCTGTCTCTAAAAATGACAGGGCAGCGCTGCCTACAGGTCTCCTTTTTGGTCTATTTAGTGTCATCTTTTTCTCATTTTTACGCTTTTTGTTGGTGATTCTGCCGTTTAAAATGTCCCTCAGTGTTGTGCAGAAGTGCTGTCCAGCGTTCCTAAGTGCGAGAAGGTGGTGATGTGCGTTACAAAGAGAACAGCTGTGCTCAGTTAGCTTGGTGCAGGCAACTGAGTTCAATTGCCCTGAATCAACAATATATATTAACTAAGTTGCCTTTAAACACAAACACCCAGAAAACAAGGTTATGTATTGATTGGTTGACAAAAATGTTGTGTCCACAGGCTCACAGGAACCTAGGTTGTTCCCCCAGAAGCAGTGGTTCAATATTTGCTTAATTCAGTGTCTGTGGCAACTTATATGATTCGACTGACATTTCACAGGATCATCTGACTACGGTGTGCAGAATGGTTTAAACCAAGAGAGGCAAATAGAAGGCTGGGAGACCAGCACACATGTCATTCAGAAATGTCCAGGCTGGGCACTGTGGCTCACACCTGTAATCCCAACATTTTGGGAGGTGGAGTTCAAGAGTTTGAGACCAGCCTGAGCAACATAGTGAGTCTCCCATCTCTACAAAAAAATTTATAAAATTAGAAAATTAGCCAGCTGTGGTGGTTCACTCCCATAGTCCCACCTACTTGGGAGGCTAAGGCAGGAGGATCACTTGAGCCCAGGCGTTTGAGACTGCAGTGAGCAAGAATTGTGCCACTGCACTCCAGCCTGAGCAACAGAGTGAGACTCAGTCTCTAAAACAAAAATAAATAAAAATTTAAAAATAATTTCCCAGTAACCACATTAAAAGTATAGAAAGAGACAGGTGAAATTAATTTTAGTAATAAATTTAACTCAATATATGCAAAATATTGTTTGAATAGTCAACATAAAAAATTATCAGCCAGGTGCAGTGGCTGACGCCTGTAATCCCAGCACTTTGGGAGGCCGAGGCTGGCGGATCACCTGAGGTCAGGAGTTCAAGACCAGCCTGGCCAACATAGTGAAACCCTGTCCCTACTAAAAATACAAAAAATTAGCTTGACATGGTGGCACGTGCCTGTAATCCCAGCTAGTCGGGAGGCTGAGGCAGGAGAATCGCTTGAACCGGGAGGTGGAGGTTGCAGTGAGCCGAGATCATACCACTGCTCTCCAACCTGGGCGACGAGTGAAACTTTGTCTCAAAAAAAAAAAAAAAAATTATGGATGATATATTTTACTCTTTTTTCACACTAAGTTTTTGAAATACAGTGTGTACTTTACAGGACATCTCAATTTGGAGCAGTCACATTTCAGGGGCTCAGTAGCCACATGTGGCTTGTGGCTACTGTATTGGACAGCACAAATCTAGAATATTTATTCATTTACTCATTTGACCAAGCAAGGTCCTGTTCTAGGCCTGGAAATACACAAAATAGAATAAAGCCCAATCTCCATCCTCAAAGCGCACACAGTCCAGCACAGGAGACTCACATAGTAGCTTATGTTCAAGATGTCAAAACAGAGTGCTTTGAGAGTTCAGGAGAGGGAGTGCCCGAACAAGGAAGGCTTCAGAGAGGAGGACATCTAAGTTGGGACTTGAAGGACGTGTAGGATTCCCCAGGTGAAAGAAGCAGGGAAGGGCACTCCAAGCAATGAGATCTGCCAATGCAAAGTTGCAGAGAAATGAAATGCAGAGTGTGTGGGGACATGCAAGCAGTTCTATACAGCTGGATGGTAGGATAGGAAAGAGGAGGGCAGAGGGTGAGGAAAGATGAGGGCCTTATAGACCAGTATATGGAATTTAGACTGTATCCTATTGGGTAGGTAGTGGGTGATGTAATGTTGAGAATTTTGGGCTGAGTGATATGACTGGATTCATGTTTTATTTTTATTTATTTATTTATATTAAAATAGAGACAGGGTCTCACTAGATTGCCAGGCTGGTCTTGAACTCCTGGACTGAAGTGATCCTCTCACTTTGGCCACCCAAAGTGCTGGGATTGCAGGCGTGAGCCACCATACCCAGCCGTGATCTGTGTTTTATTTTTTTTATGTTTGTTTTTATTTTTTTATTTTTATTTTATTTTGAGACAGAGATTGCAGTGGCGCGATCTTGGCTCACTGCAGCCTCTGCCTCTTGGCAAGCGATTCTTCTACCTCAGCCTCCCAAGTAGTTGGAATGACAGGCACGCACCATCACAACTGGCTAATTTTTGTATTTTTAGTAGAGACAGGGTTTCGCCACATTGGCCAGGCTGGTCTTGAATTCCTGACTTCAAGTGATCCTCCTACCTAGGCCTCCCAAAGTGCTGGGATTACAGGTGTGAGCCACTGTGCCCAGCCAGGATTCATGTTTTAGACAAATCATTCTGACAGTGTGGAGGGGGTGGAAATTTGAGACAGGAGGACTCATTGGGAAGGGAAGGAGCTCTAGGATAGATCCAGAGGAAGGACCTGTGGAAACTGAGAAGAGGGTCACAGAACGGGGAGGGCCTAGAGTAGGTAAAGTGGTGGTCCCAAGTGTCCCATGCAGTAAAAGTCAAGTAGAACAGTCAACGTGAACCTTACCATGCTAGGCACCGGGTGAAAACTTGCCGATCTCTGGAGCCCACGGAGTAGTGGAGGGTTTGAGAGCCAGTGAGAGCCAGAAATGTAGTGAGCTGGAACTGGGTTCAAGTCTTAGGCCACACCACTTCACGCCCTCTCCAAAATATTTCATTTTTCTGGCTGGTCACAATGGCTCACTCCTGTAATCCAAGAACTTTGGGAGGCCAAGTTCTTGGCCACAGGCCAAGGCAGGCAGATCACTTGAGCACAGGCAGACCAACCTGGGCAACATGGTGAAACCCCGTATCTACAAAAAATACAAAAATTTTAGCTGGATGTGGTGTGCGTGCCTGTGGTCCCAGTTACTCCAGAGACTGAGGTGGGAGGATCGCTTAAGAGCGGGAGGCAGGAGTTGCAATGAGCCTGGTGACCACACCGCTGTACTCCAGCCTGGGTGACAGAGCCCGACCCTATCTGAAAAATAGGTATATGTAATTGTTCTAACTACCAAATGGTGGTAAACCTAATACCAATTTCATGGGGCTGTTGCAAGGATGGGATGGCTGAATGCATTTAGGTCTCTGCTCGTAGTTCCTGGCACACAGCCAGCCCTCAGACCAATGGCAGCTGGGAGTATTTGTTAGCCTTTAAGTGCTCTGGGCCTCAGCTCCCTCACCTACAAAAATGAAATTGTCGTCTCCCACCTGCTGTTGACAGGAACTGGGGACTAAATGAGACGACTGAAGTGTGCGTGCACACAGAAAGGCGGCATTCCTCGAAAGGTTGAACATAGAGCCGCTGCGTGACCCAGCAGTCCCACTCCTAGGATTGCACTCGAGATAAATGAAAACACACAGCCACATGAAAACCTATATAGTACACAAATATGCCTAGCAGGTATTCATATCATAGCATGGATGTTTATATTCATAATAGCCAAAAAGTGAAAACAACTGACAGAGGCTCTCCATGACCAGACATTAGTTGGGTGCTCCTCGGAATCCTCTCCCCAACCAGACCTCAACTTTTGGACTTCTGTGTCTGTCTTTGTGTCACCCAATTGTTTGTTTAGGGACAGGGTCTGTTCTGTCACCCAGGCTGCAGTGGCACGATCATAGCTCAATGCAGCCTCAAAGCTCCTGAGCTCAAGTGATCCTCCTGTCTCAGCCTCCCAGGTAGCTGGAACTACAGGTGCATGCAACCATAACCAGCTGTTTCTTTTTTTTTAATTTGCTTATTGCCCAAGCTGCTCTCAACCTCCTGAGCTCAAGGGATTGTCATGCCCCGGCCTCCCAAAGTGCTGGGATTACAGGCGTGAGCCGCTGCACCCAGCCAGGGTGCTCAGTTTCAGCAAGAATTCTGTTGAATTGATTTAGCCAGAATCGCCCCTGCATATCTGACCAAATTTCACAACCCCCATCATCCTCCAGGTGATATTTGATCACCCTGACCTGCCCTCAGCAAGACTCTTGTTAGACTCAATTTAGCAAAGAATTACCCTACTCTCTTAGTAACTTTCCATCCACCAACAGCACCCACCTCCCACTGCTTGGCTATCAGTCTCTGTTTTCTCTTGTTGTATTCGGAGTTGAGCCATTTCTGTACTGAGGTCTCTTTTCCCCTATTGCAGTAGTCCTGAATAAAATCTGTTTTTACACCTTTAACTACTGTCTAGCTCTAGTTTTCTTTTTCTCTTTTTCTTTCTTTTTTTGATACAGAATCTCGCTCTGTTGCCCAGGCTGGAGTGCAATGGCGCAATCTCGGCTCACCACAGCTTCCGCTTCCCAGGTTCAAGTGATTCTCCTGCCTCAGCTTCCTGAGTAGCTGGGATTACAGGCGCACACTACCATGCCCAGCTAATGTTTGTATTTTTAGTAGAGACACGGTTTCACCATGTTGACCAGGCTGATCTCAAACTCCTGACCTCATGATCCGCCCACCTTGGCCTCCCAGAGTGCTGGAATTACAGGCATGAGCCACCATGCCCAGCCTCTTTTTTTTTTTATCTTTTTTTAAGACACAGGGTCTCACTGTGTTGCCCAGGCTGGAGTGCAGTGGCGTGATCATGGCTCACTGCAGCCTCGACCTTCCAGGCTCAAGCAATCCTCCTGCCTCAGCCTCCTGAGGAGCTATGACTACAGGTATGTGCCATTATGCCCAGCTATTTATTTGTTATTTTTGTAGAGACAGGATCTCACTGCATTGCCCAGGCAGGCCTCAAACTCCTGAGTTCAAGCAGTCCTCCCGCCTTAGCCTCCCAGAGTGCTGAGATTACAGGCATCAGCCACCACACCCAACAGCTCTGGTTTTCTTTGACACCACCAAAATGTTCATCAACTGTTGAGTGGATAAACAACATGTGATCTCTCCATATGATGGAATATTATTCATTCCATAAAAAGGAACGAAGCACTGATCCATGCTACAACGTGGCTAAACCTTAAGAACATTCTGAGTGAAAGAAGTCATCCATTTCTCTCTTTTTTTTTTTTTTTTGTCTTTTTTCCTTTTTGTGGAGAATAGGGTCTCGATATATTGCCCTTGCAAGTCTCTAACTCATAGGCTCAAGCTATCCTCCTGCCACGGCCTTCCTGAGAGCTGGGATTACAGGCATGAGCCACCAGCCCCGGCAAAAAAAGCTCCTCCTAAGTGAAAGAAGCCAGTCACAGAAGACCATTTATTGCTTTTTTCTTTTGAGACAGAGTCTCGCTCTGTCGCCCAGGCTGGAGTACGGTGGTGTGATCTTGGCTCACTGGAACCTCCACATCCCAGGTTCAAGCGATTTTCCTGCCTTAGCCTCCCAAGTAGCTGGAATTACAGCTGTGTCCACTACCACACCCAGCTGATTTTTGTTTTTATGGTACAGATAGGGTTTCACCTTGTTGGCCAGGCTGGTCTCAAACTCCTGACCTCAAGTTATCCCCCGACCTTGGCCTCCCAAAGTGCTGGGATTACAGGTGTGAGCCACTGTGCACGGCCCACTTATTGTGTGATTCAGTTTACATAAAATGTCCAGAATAGGCAAACCCATAGAGACAGAAAGTCAGAAAATAGATTAGTGGTTACCTAGGGCGGGGGGAGTTCAGGCGAAATGGGAGGTAAGTGCTAATGGGTACGGGTTTTCTTTCTCTCTCTCTCTCTCTCTCTCCTTCTCTCTCTTTCTCTTTCCTTCCTTGCTTCCTTCTTGCCTCCCTCTCTCTCTCACTCACTCTCACTTTTTCTTTCCCTCCCTCCCTCCCTTCCTTCACCTCCCTCCTTCCCTCCTTCCCTCCCTCCTTCCCTCCTTCCCTCCCTCCTTTCCTTCCTTGAGAGAGGGTCTCCCGGTATTGCCCAGGTTGGTCCAAACTCCTGAGCTCAAGCCATCTTCAGTCCTCCTTCCTCAGCTTCCTGGGTAGAGCTGAGATTACAGGGGTGAGCCACTGTGCCCGGCTGAGTTTTCTTTTTAGGGTAATGAAATGTTCTAAAATTGATTGTCATGATGTTTGCAACCATCGGCAAATATACTAAAAGCCATTGAATTGTGCATTTTAAATGGATGGATTGTATGTTAGATGAATTATATCTTAATAAGGCTGTTATCAAAAAAGGAAGGGCAGGGCCACACAAAAAGTAACTCCGGAAGAATTCAGACGTGATGAAATAACAAAGTAAACGCAGGCCTAGAGACAGGACGATGTTCCTCATATTCCTGCCTCACTCGCTGTCAGATCAGGAGCCCATGGCTGTCCGGAATGGTATTATTTTCAGGCTTGCAGTGGAGCTGCTTGTGTCACCTTTTCCTGGGCAACGTTCACCTTCTGCAGAACGCAGCTCCTCCTCCCTGGCAACTGAGGCGCACCTCTGAGCCTCACATCGGTACTGCAAAGCCACCACCTTTTATTTTTAGTCCAGATTTCACCATAACTGGGGCAGCAGGAGTGCTATAGGCCCGGGACATCTTCAGTGACAGGTGTTTTTCCACCTCGTGGCACCTGCTACCAGAAGACCATTCTCCCACCAGTGGGGGAACACCTGCTGGCCTTCAGCAGGGCCAGCCCATGGGGTTCCCAAGAACTTTTGCTCCTAAAAGTATGAAAAGCAGGAACTGAGCTGGGCGTGGTGGCTCATGCCTGTAATCCCAGCCCTCTGGGAGGCCAGGGCAGGCAGATCACCTGAGGTCAGGAGTTTGAGACCAGCCTGGCCAACATGGTGAAACCTGTCTCTACTAAAGATACAACAATTAGCCAGGCATGGTGGGGCATGCCTGTAATCCCTGCTACTTGGGAGGCTGAGGCAGGAGAATCGCTTGAACCCGGGAGGCAGAGGTTGCAGTGCGCCAAGGTTGCAGTGTCACACCATTGCACTCCAGCCTGGATGACAAAGTGAGACAAGAAAGAGAGAAAGAGAGAAAAGCAGAGCTCTTCCACTTTCTCTACAACCAGTGCCATCTGCTGGCAACACAGTGGCCCCGGGGATGTGGTGGAGTCCCTTCCTTGCCTTGCCTTGCCTGTCTTGCAGTTGGCATTACAGAGACCCAGGGGTAATGTTTATCTCTCTTTCTTTAGTTATTTTAGGCCAGAGTTAAAATAAGAGCCGAGTATCTCATGGAGACCCCATTTTAAAAAGTGCATACGAGTGTTAAGCTTGAAGAATTTTCACAAACCTCACTTGCTAGTGCAAGCAGCACCATATCAAGACAGAACACTAGCTGGGCGCAGTTGCTCACACCTGTGATCTCAGCCAAGGCAGGTGGATCATCTGAGGTGAGGAATTCGAGACCAGCCTGGCCAACATGGGGAAACCTTATCTCTACTACAAATACAAAAATCAGTCGGGCAGGGTTGCGGGCGCCTGCGATCCCAGGTACTTGGGAGGCTAAGGCAGGAGAATCGCTTGAATCTGGGAGGCAGAGGTTGCAGTGAGCCAATATCACATCACTGCACTCCAGCCTGGGCAACAGAGGGAGACCCTGTCTCAAAAAAATAAAGCAAAATAAAATAAAAAAGAGCCTGGCGTCTCCCGACTCTCTTGCTCCTCTCTCACCATGCGACATGCCGGCTCCCCCTCACCTTCCACAATGTGAAGCTTCCTGAGGCCTCACCAGAAGCAGATGTTGGCTCTGTGCTTTGTGTACAGCCTGCAGAACTGTGAGCCAAATAAACTTCTTTTCTTTATCATTTACCCAGTCTTGGGTATTCTTTTATAGCAATGCAAATGAACTCATGTACTCACTTTGCCTGTTTCTGTATTTTCTGTTATTGAGCTAGTTAGAGCATACAGTGGGTAATTATTATTATTTTTTTTTTGAGACAGAGTTTCACTCTTGTTACCCCCGCTGGAGTGCAATGATGTGATCTCAGCTTACTGCAACCTCTGCCTCCCGGGCTTAAGCGATTCTCCTACCTCAGCCTCCCAAGTAGCTGGGATTACATGTGCCCGCCACTACGCCCAGCTAATTTTTGTAATTTTAGTAGAGATGGGGTTTCACCATGTTGGGCAGGTTGATCTCGAAGTACGGACCTCATGTGATCCGCCCATCTCAGCCTCCCACAGTGCTGAGAGTATAGTAATTTTCGTAATACAAAACCCCAGGGCATTTTGAATGCAGTTCTGCGCATCAGAGCAAAGACTGACTGGTCCAAGAAGGTACCTCTCTCCTCCCATGTTCTCTGCTTCCTCCTTGGCCGCCTCTGCAGCATCAAGCTAATGCATTGTTGCCTTGAAAGCCTCAAATAATGTTCTCATTTTGGGAGATGCAGCTTACGTCAGTGAGCACTTTGTGCTGGGGACCATGCCATACTCCTTACCTCCCTTCATCTCGACAAGGAACCTGCAGATGTTTACCTCCAGCTCCGAAACCTACATGGAGGGCTTAAGGCACAGGCTCAGGGGCACACAGCCCATGCCCAGTAGACCCCAGGTCTTGTGGTTCTAGCCTGATGATCACTGCCCAAGCTGCTCTCCTGGCGTGGGTGTGAGTCAGCACACGCTGAGGTGAGAGAAGAAGCTGTTATATTCAGGCCAGAATTTTTCTGCAAAAATCTTTATTTACACGCAGCAAGAACTGGGAAGGAGTCCATTGGAGCCGAGCCAGCAAAACCCAAGTGGAATCCATGTTGTTGGCCTTTTAATTTGTTTGAATCATTGCATATTCCCAGAACTTTGATACAGAAAAGTGCTCAGGGTCGGACGCAGTGGCTCACGCCTATAATCCCAGGACTTTGGGAGGCTGAGGCCGGAGGACTGCTGGAGGTCAGGAGTTTGAGGCCAGCCTGGCCAACATGGTGAGACCCCCATCTCCACAATACTAAAAATAATTAGCCAGGAGAGGTGGTGCGCACCTATAGTTTTAGCTACTCGGAGGTTGAGGCAGAAGGATTGCCGGAACCCAGGCGTTTGAGGCTGCATGAGCTGTGAACTGCACTCCAGCCTGGGTGACAGTGAGACCCTATCTCAAAAAAGAAGTTCCCATATTAGAAGCTAACAACTTGATAAATTTTCCCAAACTAACCACACCAGCGTGCCCACTCCCCTGCAGCTCGGCTTCATGCTTCCTTCCAAGCATGAGGTCACCCAAGGGTAACCCCTCACCTCACCTCCAACACCTAAGATTTGTTTTCTCCATTTCGGGACTTTGTTTGTTTGTTTGAATGCGATGCACTCAGGCACCAAAGCTTTTTTTTTTTTTTTGAAATAGAGTCTCACTCTGTCGCCCAGGCTGCAGTGCAGTGGCTTGATCTTGGCTGACTGCAAGCTCCGCCTCCCAGGTTCATGCCATGCTCCTGCCTCAGCCTACCCAGTAGCTGGGACTACAGGTGCCCGCCACCATGTCCGGCTAATTTTTTGTATTTTTTTTAGTAGAGATGGGGTTTTACCATGTTAGCCAGGATGGTCTCGATCTGACCTGATGATCCTCCCACCTCGGCCTCCCAAAGTACTGGGATTACAGGCGTGAGCCACTGCGCCCTGCTGTTTGTTTAAGTTCTGGGATACATGTGCTGAACGTGCAGGTCTGTTACATAGGTGTCCATGTGCCATGGTGGTTTGCGGCACCTATCAACCCGTCATCTAGGTTTTAAGCCCCACATGCATTAGGTATTTGTCCTAATGCTCTCCCTCCCCTTGCTTCCCCCACCCCCCTACAGGCCCTGGTGTGTGATGTTCCCCTCCTTGTGTCCATGTGTTCTCATTGTTCAGCTCCCACTTATGAGTGAGAATATGCGGTGTTTGGTTTTCTGTTCCTGTGTTAGTTTGCTGAGGATGATAGTTTCCAGCTTCATCCACGTCCTTGCAAAGGACATGAACTCATCCTTTTTTATGGCTGCAGTTTGGGGACTTTTTATAGTAATGGTTTCATACAGCGTGAACCCTTTTATATATGTCATTCTGCTCAATTTTCTATCTATGAAAGTTGGCCAGGCGCGGTGGCTCACGCCTGTAATCCCAGCACTTTGGGAGGCCAAGGCAGGCGGATCACCTGAGGTCAGGAATCCGAGACCAGCCTTGGCAATGTGGTGAAACCCTGTCTCTACTAAAAATACAAAAACTAGCCTGGCATGGTAGCATACACCTGTAATCCCAGCTACTTGGGAGGCTGAGGCAGGAGAATCGCTTGAACCCAGGAGGTGGAGGTTGCAGTGAGCCAAGATCACACCATTGCACTCCAGCCTGGGCGACAGTGCGAGACTCTGTCTCAAAAAAAAAAAAAAAAAAAAAGAAAAAGAAAAAAGAAAAGAAACTCATCCCACTATTACATGTAGTTGTCTTTGTTCATTCTCACTGCTGTGTCATAGTCTGTTGTTTGAATATGCCATAGTTGGATGGGAATTTTTAGCTAGTATGAGTAGTGCTGTCACAAACATCCTTGTGCATGGTCTGTGTCATTTCCTTGTGGGTTCCGATCAAGGGCTGGACTGGCTGGGTCATAGTGTGTGCAATTTGTCAGCATTGCAGACCCTGCCAAACAGTTTTCCAAAGTCTGCTAATTTCTGCTCTGTCAGAGCAGATGAGAGTTCTGTTGTTCATATGCTTGCCAATGCTTGGTGTTGCCAGATCTTCACATTTAAATGCTAAATTATTCTAAAAGAAACATAAATGGTTACAATGTTACCATTTATTTTATAATATTTCTTTTTTTTTTTTTTTTTTTTTTTTTTTTTTGAGACGGAGTCTCGCTCTGTCGCCCAGGCTGGAGTGCAGTGGCCGGATCTCAGCTCACTGCAAGCTCCGCCTCCCGGGTTCGGGCCATTCTCCTGCCTCAGCCTCCCGAGTACCTGGGACTACAGGCGCCCGCCACCTCGCCCGGCTAGATTTTTGTATTTTTTAGTAGAGACGGGGTTTCACCGTGTTAGCCAGGATGGTCTCGATCTCCTGACCTTGTGATCCGCCCGTCTCAGCCTCCCAAAGTGCTGGGATTACAGGCTTGAGCCACCGTGCCCGGCCTTATTTTATAATATTTCTATCATTAATATGGCCCCATAGAATTGTCAGCTCCTTTGGAGCTATCATCCATTTAGCAAACACTTACTGAGCACCTACTGTGTGCAGGGATCTGTGTTCTGATACTAGAAAGAGAAGAAAGAGAAGGTCTCTATTCTGAAAGAGCTTCGGGAATGCCCTCTCTTCAGGTCTCAGCTCAGATGTCGCCTCCGCAGAGGGGCCTCCTTGGGCACCTTTGCCCAGCCATTATCTCATTGTCTGCCTCCACGCCTGGCTGAAGAGCTCGATTTTGTGGATGGACTAGTAATAACCTCAGCAGAAGCATCTGCTGTGAAGTCAGGAACACAGGATTGATTCACCAGAACATCCCTGAAAATATCCCACTGTTCAATTCAGAAGGAGTTTTCCTGGACGCTTGCTCCCACGGTTCTAGCCGTTGACAAGAGGGGCTGCCAGATCAGTTCTGGTCAAGGAGCGATTTGTGTTTTGTTTTGTTTTGTTTTATTTGAGATGGGGTCTCACTCTTTTGCCCAGGCTGGAGTGCAGGGGTGTGATTCTGGCTCACTGCAGCCTTAAGTAGCTGGGATTACGGGCACACATCACCATGCCCAGCTAATTTTTGTATATTTTTTAGAGATGGGGTTTCACCGTGTTGTGCAGGCTGGTCTCCGACTCCACTCCTGGGCTGAAGCAATCTACCTGCCTCAGCCCCTTGAGTAGTTGGGATTACAGGTGTGAGCCACTACGCCCAGCTAATTTTTTATTTTGTAGAGATGGTGTCTTGCTATGTTGCCCAGGCTGCTCTCCAACTCCTGGATTCAAGCAATCCACTCACCTTGGCTTCCCAAAGTGCTGGGATTACAGGCGTTAGCCACGGCACCTGACTGCAAGAAATGTTTCCATCAGCACTGGCCTGGCATGTTACATATGTTGTTTCTAGCCCCGATGTTTTATTTCCCCATTTAGTGGAGAGGGAAGCTGAGGCTCAGAGAGGTTAAGTCATTTCCTCAAGATTCCACAGCTGGTGCAAGGATTTGCCTCCCCAACTACATGAACTCAATGTGGAATCCCTCAGCAGGAGCCCAACTACATGAACTCAATGTGGAATCCCTCAGCAGGGCTCCTGCTGTGTGGCGTGGGCCGGGAATGTGGGATCACAGTGCTGGCTGGGCTGGGAGTCAGGGCTCCTGGTGTTAAGCCGAGAGCGTCCCTGCAGACTTTCCCAGGAGACAAGCAGGCTGGGATTCTCTTGTCCTAGAACTGACCAAGCAGAGCCGGACCATACCTCGTATCTCCACGCAGCCTCCTGGTCCTGTGGCAGCTGGCTCATGGCCATGTCCTTATGATGTCAGAGCAGGGCTGAGACCCTGCTTGGGAACACAGGGGTTATGTAGAGCCCAGCTCAAGCAGAGAGCAGAGCAGGGTCTGGGGAGGGCACCGTCACTTGGGCAGGGACATGCAGGGCCTAGAAAGGACAACACCTTTTTTTTTTTTTTTTTTTTTGAGACGGAGTCTCGCTGTGTCACCAGGCTGGAGTGCAGTGGCACAATTTTGGCTCACTGCAACCTCTGCCTCAAGCGATTCTCCTGCCTCAGCCTCCCGAGTAACTGGGACTATAGGCGCACACCACCATGCCTGGCTAATTTTTGTATTTTTAGTAGAGACGGGGTTTCACCATGTTGGCCAGGATGGTCTCCATCTCTTGACCTCGTGGTCCGCCCACCTCAGCCTCCCAAAGTGCTGGGATTACAGGTGTGAGCCACTGCGCCTGGCCAACAATGCATTTCTTACCGCCTGGGCTCTCCTTCCCAGAAAATGGAACACTTGTCCAGGTGTGGTGGCTCACACCTGTAATCCCAGCACTTTGGGAGGCTGAGGCGGGCAGATCACCTGAGGTCAGGAGTTTGAGACCATCCTGGTCAACATGGTGAAACCCCATCTCTACTAAAAATACAAAAATTAGCTGGGCCTGGTGGCAGATGCCTGTAATCCCAGCTGCTCGGGAGGTTGAGGCAGGAGAATCACTTGAACCCAGGAGGCGGAGGTTGCAGTGAGCTGAGATTGCACCACTGCACTCCAGCGTGGGTGACAGAGAAAGACTTTGTCACACACACTACACACACACACAAACACACATGAAAATGGAACACTGCAGGGGGCCTTTGGATGTGTCCAGAAATGAACTTAGTTCTTCAGATTCTTTTTTTTTTTTTGAGACAGAATTTCACTCTGTCGCCCAGGCTGGAGTGCGGTGGCGCAATCTTGGCTCACTGAAACCTCCGCCTCCTGGATTTAAGCAATTCTCTGCCTCAGCCTCCAGAGTAGTTGGGATTACAGGCACGTGCCGCCAGGCCCGGCTAATTTTTGTATTTTTAATAGAGGCGGGGTTTCACCATCTTGGCCAGGCTGGTCTTGAATTCCTGACCTCATGGTCCACCCGCCTTGGCCTCCCAAAGTGCTGGGATTACAGGCGTGAGCCACCATGCCCAGCCTTTTTTCTTTTCTTTTCTTTCATTTATTTATTTATTTATTTATTTATTTATTCTGAGACAAGGTCTCACTCTGTTGCCCAGGCTAAGTGCAGTGGCACAGTCATAGCTTACTCACTGCAGCCTCAAACTCCTGGCTTCGAGCAATCCTCCCACCCTATCCTCCTGAGTAACTGGGAGTACAGATGTGCGCCAGCACACCCAGCTAATTAAAATTTTTTTTTAGAAACAGGGTCTCACTATGTTGCCCAGGCTGCTCTCAAACTATTGGCTTCAAGCAGTCCTCCCGCCTTTGCCTCCCCAAAGTGCTGGGATTACAGGCGTGAGTCCCCACACCCACCCGGCCAGTACTTCAGATTCTTATCCCTTTGTAAAACCTCGGTCTTCCTAACTCCAAGAAACCTGTCTTCTGCCCGGATTCTAGAGAATTCCGAGGAGGGAGCTGCCTCTCCATCCCTTCCATATGTGCTTCTAGGAAAAAATTATCAGTCTCACATCACCAGAGGGCTGGAATAAAGAGGCTGCTATTCAAACATTCCTCCAATATTAACTGAGCACCTTCTCTGGGTGAGGCTCACCAGGGAGCACCTGCCCCACTCCAGACTTGGAAGTGTGCCCATTTCACCACATTCTTTGGTGTCCTGGCAACCAGAGACTCTGATCTGAGCTCCAGCCAGAACAGAGGCCATTCCTCCCTGACCGCTGTGACTCACCACCACCCAAGCCTCTGAGGACCAGTCCGTGTAGCTCTCAGGACCACTGAAAGCTATCCCTTGTCCTCGAGGACGTCCGGAACCCCAGCCCCACTGACCTACTCCGGCAGGATGAGCTTCTCACTCACGTTCACCGAACTGGCCAACATCGCCATCCCACAGTGCGGGGTGCTGAACTTCAAGGCCCTGCACCTCCTGCTGCACGGCATCTTGGAGCACATCCACATGGCTGAGCTCAAGAAGGTCCTCTCGGGGGATGAGGACTTCTTGCAGACCTCGCAGGTGGTCATTGTGCCCAGGGAAGGAGATGCCCAGCCCATTCTCAACCCCATGAAGAGGCTCAGCAATGTCTTCGACCATGTGGTGAGCCGCCTCGACAAGATGGAAAACCAGCTGGCCCTGCTGCAGGACCTGCCCTCCACCGCCCAGCTGCTGGAAGCCAGTCAGGGCACTGCCCGGCCCATCCAGGACCTGTGGCATCTGATCAAGCTCCGGAAGACGGTGGAGGGTCACGATGAAGTCATGGCCAAGGTACACCACCAGCCTCCAGACACTTCCTTTCCCCCCTCACCACTTGCTGTCTCCAGGGACGTCTTTTTTGTTTTTGAGATGGAGTCTTGCTCTGTCGCCCAGGCTGGAGTGCAGAGGCGCGATATCGGCTCACTGTAACCTCTGCCTCCCCGGTTCAGATTCTCCTGCCTCAGCCTCCCTAGTAGCTAGGATTACGGGTGCCCGCCACCACACCCGGCTAATTTTTGCATTTTTAGTAGAGATGGCGTTTCACTATGTTGGCCAGGCTGGTCTCGAACACCTGATCTCAAGTGATCCACCTGCCTCGGCCTCCCAAAGTCCTGGGATGATAAGAATGAGCCACTGCTCCCAGCCCTCTCCTGGGACATCTTGTTGCTTATTCCGCCATGATGGGCCATCCCCTTATGCAGAGTGGGAAGAAGGCGGCTTTAGAGTCAGGCACAACCAAAATGCCAAGCTTGCAGCCTCCATCAAGTATTGCAAAGAAGTCAGACACAAAAGGCCACCCAATGTATGATTCCATTTATATAAAATGTCCAGAATAGGCAAATCCATGGAGACAGAAAGCAGTGGTTGCCAGGGGCTGGGAGGAAGAGAGAATGGGGAATAATTGCTTTGTGGATACAGGGTTTCCTTTTTGGGGTGATGAAAATGTTTTGGAACTTGATGGAGGTGATAGTTGTACAGCCTCGTTGGTGTACTAAATGACACCAAATTGTTCACTTAAAAATGGCTAATTGTACATGAGGTGAATTTCACTCCAATTTTTTTTTAAGACAGGGTCTCACTCTGTCACCCAGGCTGGAGTGCAGTGACTCAGTCATGGCTCACTGTAGCCTCGTCCTGCCAGACTCAAGCAATCCTCCCACCTCAGCCTCCCGAGTAGCTGGGACCACAGGTATGCACCACTGCACCTGGCTAATTTTTGTATTCTTTGTAGAGATAGGGTCTCCTCATGTTGCCCAGGCTAGACTCAAACTCCTAGGCTCCATTCATTCTCCCGCTTTGGCCTCCCAAAGTGCTGGGATTACAAGTGTGAGCCACTGCGCTTGGCCTTACCCCAATTTCTAAAAAATGCCTGGAAGAGCTACCATGGGAGAGGTACCAGAGTAGTCATGGTGAACAGGCATGCCCAGCCTAGCAGGGGAGATAGACACAAGTGAGTGGGAACCTCCAAGAACCAGTACTGTGAGGAGCAGCGAAGAGGCATTCCTTCTGTCTTATAGGTGAGGAAACTGACATTCAGAGGAGATCAGTGATTTGCTGAAGGCCCAGCAGCCAGTGGGCAAGGGAGCTGCGAGCTGAGGCGGGGCCTCTGATCCTGGCTTACCTTTGACTACTGACCCCTGCTAACCCCGACCAGCACATGGACAGTGTTCAATTACTGGCAGCCCAAGAAGAAATAAGAAAGGGAAAATAAGCTGGGCATAGTGGCTCACACCTATAATCCCAGCACTTTGGGAGGCCAAGACAGGATGATCTTGGAGTTCAAGACCAGCCTGGGCAGCATAGTGAGACCTCATCTCTACAAAAATAAAAATAAAAAAATTAGCCGGGTGTGGTGGCATCCACCTGTAATCTTACCTCCTCAGGAGGCTGAGGTGGGAGAATCACTTAACCCCAGGAGTTGGAAGCTGCAGTGAGCTGTAGTCACTCCCCTGAACTCCAGCCTGGGGGACAGAGCAAGACCCCATGTCTAAAAATAATAATAATAATTTGGCCGGGCACAGTGGCTCACACCTGTAATCCCAGCATTTTGGGAGGCCAACGCGGGTGGATCACCTGAGGTGAGGAGTTCGAGACCAGCCTGGCCAACATGGTGAAACCCCGTCTCTACTAAAAATACAAAAAATTAGCCGAGTGTGGTGGCAGGCACCTGTAATCCCAGCTTCTCTGGAGGCTGAGGCAGGAGAATTGTTTGAGCCTGGAAGGCAGATGTTGCAGTGAGTTGAGATCGCACCACTGCCCTCCAGCCTGGGTGACAGACAGCCTCTTGTCTCCAAAAACCATCCAGCAATGACTGCCTTCCTATCCCTGAAGGCAGCATGTCCTAGTCCTCTCTGAGCCAGGCTGTGCCCATTGATGTGTCCAGCTGGATATCCCTGGGAGTCAGGGCCGTTTCCAGAGTGTTCCCAAGTTAACACTCTTCTCTTTCAAATTGAGGGAAAATTGGCCAGGTGCGGTGACTCACACCTGTAATCCCAGCACTTTGGGAGGCCGAGGCAGGTGGATCATTTGAAGTCAGGAGTTTGAGACCAGCCTGGCCAACATGGTGAAACCCCATCTTTACTAAAAATACAAAAAAAAAAAAAAAATTAGGCAGGCGTGGCGGCGCATGCCTGTAATCCCGGCTATTCAGGAGACTGAGGCACGAGAATCGCTTGAACCTCGGAGGTGGAGGTTCCAGTGAGTGGAGATCGTGCCACTGCTCTCCAGCCTAGGCGACAGAGCAAGACTCCATCTCAAAGAGATAAATTAAAAATAAATAAATAAATTGAGGAGAAATTGACCTAACATAAAATCAGCCATTTAAAAGTGGATATTAAACACTGAATTAATGAAAATTCAGTGGCACATGATACATTGACATTGTTGTGCAGCCAGCCACCTCTATCTAGTTCTAAGCCATTTCCATCACCCTGAAAGGAAACCCTGTTTCCCCATTACTCCTCCTCCCTGCAATCCCTGGCAACCACTAATCTGCTTTCTGTCTTATGGATTTGCCTATTCTGGGCATTCCATCTAAAGGTGTAATCCGTATATTTCATAGAGACAGAAAGTAGATTAGTGGTTTCCGGGGGCTTGGGAAGAGGGGAACAGAGAGAGACTGTAACAGGGACGGGATTTCCTTTTAGGAGAATGAAGTGTCTTGGAAGTAGATAGTGTACCGTGTACCAAATGCCATCAAATGGTACACCTCATTTTTATTTTATTTTTATTTTTTTGAGACAGAGTCTCACTTTGTCATCCAGGCTGGAGTGCAGTGGTGCAATCTCTGCTCACTGCAACCTCTGCCTCCAAGGGTCGAGTGATTCTCGTGTCTCAGCCTCCTGAGTAGCTGGAAATGCCACCACGCCTGGCTAATTTTTCTTTGCATCTTTATTATATATATATATAATATATTATGTATATATATATTTGGTTTTGATATGGAGTCTCACTCTGTTGCCCAGGCTGGAGTGCAGTCGTGCGGTCTTGGCTCACTGCAACCTCTGCCTCCCAGGTTCAAGCAGTTCTCCTGCCTCAGCCTCCTGAGTAGCTGGGACTATAGGTGCCCGCCACCACACCCAGCTAATTTTTGTATTTTTAGTTGAGACGTGGTTTCACCATGTTGGCCAGGATGGTCTTGATCTCCTGACCTTGTGATCCACCCGCCTTGGCTTCCCAAAGTGCTGAGATTACAGGCATGAGCCACTGCACCTGGCCAATACTAAAATATTTTTATATTTTTATACTTTAATATTATGTGTATTTTATCACACAAAAAAAGCAGAGATTGGCAGAATAGATAAAAAACAAACCAAAAAACATGACCCAACTACTATATGCTGCTTGCAAGAGACACACTTAAGATTCAAAGACACAAATAGGGCCAGGCACGGTGGCATGCACCTGTAATCTCAGCTCTTTGGGAGGCTGAGGCAAGAGGATCACTTGAGCCCAGGAGTTGGTGATTGCAGTAAGCTCTGATCGCTCCACTGCACTCCAGCCTGGGTGACAGAGTGAGATCCTGTCTCTGCGAAAAAAAGACAAGACACAAATAGTTTAAAAGTAAAATGATATAAAAAGATATTCCAGCGGGGCACAGTGGCTCACCCCTATAATCCCAACACTTTGGGAGGCTGAGGTGGGAGGATCACCTGAGGTCAGGAATTCAAGACCAGCCTGACCAACACGGAGAAACCCGTCTCTACTAAAAATACAAAATTAGCTGGGTGTGGTGGCGCATGCCTGTAGTCCCAGCTACTTGGGAGGCTGAGGCAGGAAAATCGCTTGAACCCGGGAGGCGGAATTTGCAGTGAACTGAGATCGTGCCACCACACTCCAGCCTGGGCAACAAAAGCAAAACTCCATCTCAAAACAATAAAAAAAGATATTCCTTGCAAGCAGTGACCAGAGGAGAGTGGGATCTTCTCAGACAAGACAGACTTTAAGACAAAAATTGTTACTAGAGGCAGGTCTGCCGGGGGTGGCCGAGGGCAAGTTATGAGGGCCTTGCAGGCAGGATGGGTGGATACCAGGATCCAAGGTGGCGATGCCCCAGAGGCAGCTTGCCCCCTGGCCTGCCTTGATGGATGAAGGCTTCTAAAAAGCAGGTCAACAGGGCAACCCACCCAGCTCACAAAAGGCACTCGTGGACAGGTTCAGACCTAGCTGTACAGCCTTCAGGACTGTGCGCCGCTGAGGAATGTCCCTGTCATTAGAGAATCTTGCCTTGTCCCAGCCTGACTGAAGTTGCCCAAGGTTCCCACAATGACCCATTCAAGAGGGTTGCCATGGCAGCTGGTTCTAGAATGGTGCAAACTGCATAGTTTACTGTCTGCACCCACCGACTAGTGAGGCTGCCTAGGGGTCACCTGGCAAATGTGTTTTACAGTGTTCCTTTCGCAGGTCCCCGTCTGCCTCCTTCAGGCCTCGGTTTTTCTTTTTTCTTTTTTTTTTTTTTTTTGAGACGGAGTCTCGCTCTGTTGCCCAGGCTGGAGTGCAGTGGCCGGATCTCAGCTCACTGCAAGCTCCACCTCCTGGGTTCACGCCATTCTGCTGCCTCAGCCTCCCGAGCAGGTGGGACTACAGGCACCCGCCACCACGCCCGGCTAATTTTTTGTATTTTTAGTAGAGACAAGGTTTCACTATGGTCTCGATCTCCTGACCTCGTGATCCGCCCGCCTCAGCCTCCCAAAGTGCTGGGATTACAGGCGTGAGCCACCGCGCCCGGCTAGGCCTCGGTTTTTCTCCCCTGTAGTGATAACCGCTTGCTGCTGGCCTCACAGGAGAATACCAGGGATGATGTCAGCTGCTTGTTGTTGAAACTGTTTCGTCTAACCCTGTTTCCATAACATTGTGGGTCCAAGGCTTAGGGGATTTTTTAAAATTGTAGAAAACCTTTAATTTATTGATCTTTTTGAGGGAATTAGATGCATCACCACTGCATTACAACTAAGCCATTAATCCTGCAGCTTCTTCAACATTAACTGGTTCACTTTCATGATGCCAATGGGGAATCAGTTCTTTCTACAGATGTTCAAGAGAAAGGATTGCCGGGTGCGGTGGCTCATGCCTGTAATCCCACCACTTTGAGAGGCTGAGGTGGGAGGATCGCTTGAGCCCAGGAGTTAAGACCAGCCTGAGCAACATGGCAAGACTCCCTTTGTACCAAAAAATTTCAAAATGGGCTGGGCATGGTGGTGTGCCTGTAGTCCCGGTACTCAGGAGGCTGAGGCAGGATTGCTTGAGCCTGGGAGGTCGAGGCTGCAGTGAGCTATTATTAATATTACAGCCTGGACAATGGAACAAGACTGTCTCAAACTGAAAAAAAAAAAGAGAAAAGCCTTTTGAGAAGTGTGCAAGTTCTTTTATATATTTACAAAACCTTTATTCACTCTGTTAATTTTTTTTGTTTTTATTTTTAAGGCAGGGTCTCACTCTTTTGCCCTGGCTGGGGTGCAGTGGCACGATCTCAGCTCACTGCAGCCTCAACCTCCCGGGCTCAACCCTTGAGGCAATCCTACCACCTCAACCTCCTGAATAGGTAGGACTACAGGCCTGTGCCACCACACTAACTAATCTTTGTATTTTTTGTAGAGACAGGGTGTTGCCATGTTCCCCAGGCTGGTCTCGAACTCTTGGGCTCAAGTAATCCTCCCACTTCGACCCAAAGTGCTGGGATTATAGGTTTGAGCCACTGTGCCCACCCTCTGTTAACCATTTTTTTTTTTTTTTTTTTTTTGAGATGGAGTCTCACTCTGTTGCCCAGGCTGGAGGGCAGCAGCATAATCTTGGCTTACTGCAGCCTCTGCCTCCCAGGTTCAAGCGATTCTCCTGCTTCAGCTTCCTGAGTAACTGGGATTACAAGCGTGCCTGGCCTCTGTTGACTTTTAAATCATAACATTTGTCTTAAGACTAGTGGTGGCCGGGCGCGGTGGCTCAAGCCTGTAATCCCAGCACTTTGGGAGGCCGAGGCGGGCGGATCACAAGGTCAGGAGATCGAGACCACAGTGAAACCCCGTCTCTACTAAAAATACAAAAAATTAGCCGGGCGCGGTGGCGGGCGCCTGTAGTCCCAGCTACTAAGGAGGCTGAGGCAGGAGAATGGCGGGAACCTGGGAGGCGGAGCTTGCAGTGAGCCGAGATCGCGCCACTGCACTCCAGCCTGGGCAACAGCGTGAGACTCCGTCTCAAAAAAAAAAAAAAAAAAAAAAAAAAAAAAAAAGACTAGTGGTAACTGCCAGATATGGTGGCTCACACCTATAATCCCAGCACTTTTAGAGGCCGAAAAAAAAGAAGAAAAAAAGATTAGCGGTAACTGGTTTTGCTTTGTTTTTAGCCTTAAAGTGTTTTTGGCTGGCTTTATGAAGTCTGTTCCTGGACTTCTGCCCTCCTGATTTGTTCTTGGCCATTGTCAGACTTGGTTGGATATGTGCACATAGCGTCTGCAGCTCAGGTGATGCCATCTGCATGCACAGTGTCCAGGAAGTCCCTGGGAGGGGGATCCGGTCTAAGGGGGATGCTAACAACCTGTTGTTGCTTTCTTTATTTCTAAACTCCCTCCCCATTTTACTCCCCCAGGAACTACAAAGCACCTGCTGTATATTGCTCAGGTTAAAATGATTTCACATTTAAATTGGATTTTAAGGCTGGGAGTGGTGGTTCACGCCTATAATCCCAGCACTTTGGGAGGCTGAGGCAGGAGGATCACCTGAGCTCAGAAGTTCCAGACCAGCCTGGCCAACATGGTGAAACCTTGTCTTTACGAAAAATACAAAAATTAGCTGGGCGTGGTGGCGCGTGCCTATAGTCCCAGCCACTCGGGACGCTGAGGCAGGAGAGCTGCTTGAACCCGAGAGGTAGAGATTTCAGTGAACCGAGATCGTGCCACTGCACTCCAGCCTGAGCAACAGAGCAAAACTCCATCTCAAAATAAATAAATAAATAAATAAATAAATAAATAAATAAATTACAAATAAAAACTGGATTTTCACTATTTCGTAACATTGCTTAAAGGTGTGGAAGACCCTTTGGGGTGTTAGAGTACCAAGGTTGCTATAATTGCAGTAATGGTAACGAACACTCAGATGAGGTTGGTGTCACCTTCACAGAGTGTCGTGAAGTGCTGTCACATTCCTCGCTTCCATGGAGGGAAACATTAGCATTCCTATTTTCCAAAGTCCTGGATGTGACCGTGTAGACAAGTCTAGCTGCTTGTCTGAGGTGGTGTTTGCTTTAGCCCCTTTTTCAGGCCTCTTAAGGCCTTTGGGCCCTAGCTCAACCCCAGCATCCTTGAAGCCCTCGTGAGAGAGAGAGCGAGCAGGTTTGGACAAGCCCTGCTTCGAGGACTATGGCAGGGGTCAGCTTCTGGAAGGGCAGCCGTCGGGAACTCACTTTCCCTTGAATTCAGCTGCATCTAAGCTCTGAATGTGGCCCAGTCACCCTGGGCAGAAACAAGACCTGAGCCACTTTCCCCACAGCTCTCTCTCCTGCCCCTTCTGCCCCAGGACAGGAGTCCAGAGCATGTCCCCCACATGTGAGGCAGCAGGTAGATCTTGGGTGAGAAACCTCTTACTGCATATCACACAGAGGCGGAGGTTGTAGTAAGCTGAGATGGCACCACTGCGATCTCCATGCGAGATGCACGGAATCCCACTCTGTCGCCCAGGCTGGAGTACGGTGGCACAGTCTTGGCTCACTGCAACCTCCACCTCCTGGGTTTAAGCGATTCTTGTGCCCCAGCCTCCCGAGTAGCTGAGATTACAGGTGCCTACCACCACGCCCAGCTAATTTTTGTATTTTTGGTAGAGACGGGGTTTCATCATGTTGGCCAGGCTCGTCTCGAACTCCTGACCTCAGGTGATCCACCCACTTTGGCCTCCCGAGGTGCTGGGATTATAGGCATGAGCCACCACACCCGGCCTTGTTTCCACCTTTTGACTGTTATGAATATGCTGCTATAAGCATTCATGTACAAACTTTTGTTTTGTTTTTAGGGACAAGGTCTTGCTCTGTTGCCCTGGCTGGAGTTCAGTGGTGCCATCATAGCTCACTGCAGCCTCAAACTCCTGATCTCAAGCGATCCTCCCACCTCTGCCTCCCAAATTTCTGGGAATACAGGCGCTTGCCACCATGCCTGGCTAATTTTTACGTTTTATGTAGAGATGTGGTCTTGCTGTGTTGCCCACACTGGTCTTGAACTCCTGGCCTCAAGCAGTCTTCCACCTTGGCCTCCAAAAGCAGTAGGATTACAGACGTGAGCTACCACGCCTGGCCCATGTGTGCAAGTTTTTGTATGGACCTATGTTTCCATTTCTTTTGGGAATATACCTAGGATTAGAATTGGTGATCATCTGGTATCTGTATAATCTTGTGAGGAACTGCCACACTGACTTCTAAAATGGCTGCACAATTTACATTCCCACCAGCGGTGTATGAGAATTACAGTTTCTCCTTGTGGTTAACAGCACTTATTATCTGACTTTCGATTCTGACCATCCTACAGAGTTTGAAGTGGTATCCCATTGTAGTTCTGATTTTCATTTCCCTGATGACGATGGACGTTGAGCATCTTTTCTTTTTATGTGCTTATTGGCCATTTGCACATCGTCTTTGGAGAAATGTCTATTCAGATCTTTGTCCATTTTTAAGTGGGTTATTTGTATCATCCAGTTGTAAGAGTTCTTTATATATTCTGGATATATTGGGTCAGATATATGATTTGCAAAATGAGGTTTTCTCCCATTTTGTGGGTTTTATTTTCATTTTCTTGCTGGTGTCTTTTGAAGCACAAAAGGTACTTTTTATTATGACTTGAATCTCTTCACTTGTTATAGGTTTATTCAGATTTTCTATTTCTTCTTGAGTCAGTTTTAATAGTCTGTGCCTTTCTAGGAATTTGTCCATTTCACCTAAATTATCTAATTTGTCCGCATGCAATTGTTTATTAGTATTTCTTTATAATCCTTTTTATTTCTGTAGAGTCAATAGAATGTCCCCTCTTTCATTTCTGATTCTAATAATTTGAGTCTGATTCTTGGCCAATCTAGCTAAAAGTATGTCAATTTTGTTGACCTTTTCAATTAACCAGTGTTTAGTTTCATTGATTTTTCTCTACTATTTTTTTCATCCTCTATTTCATTAATTTCACCATACTCTTTGTTATTTTCTTATGTCTATTTGTTTTAGGTTCAGTTTGCTTTACTTTGTCCCAGTGTCTTAAGGTGGAAGGTTAAGTTATTGATTCAAGATCTTTCTTTGTTAATATACTCACTTACAGCAATGAATTTCTCTCTAATCACCACTTTAGCTGCATCCCATAAGTTCTGGTGTGTTGTGCTTTCATTTTAACTCATTTCAAACTAGTTTCTAATTTCTATTGTGATTTCTTCTTTGACATATTTGTTATTTAGTAGAATGTTTTTTTAATTTTTATGTATTTGTGAATTTTCAATAGTTTGTTCTGTTGCCTTTTTTTTTTTTTTTTTTTTTTTTTGAGACGAAGTCTTCCTCTGTCACCAGGATGGAATGCAATGGCATGACCTTGACTTACTACAACCTCTGCTCCTGGGTTCAAGCAATTCTCCTGCCTCAGCCTCCCAAGTAGCTGGAACTACAAGCGTGCACCACCAGGCCCAGCTAATTTTTGTATTTTTAGTAGAGATGGGGTTTCACCATGTTGGCCAGGATGGTCTCGATCTCCTGACTTCATGATCTGCCCGCTGTGGCCTCCCAAAGTGCTGGGATTACAGGTGTGAGCCACCGTGCCCAGCCCGTTTTTGTTTTTTGTTTGTTTGTTTTAAGCCATATTTATGGGAGCCATTGGCAATCCAAGAACTGTTTTATTTTATTTTTGAATTATAGAGATCTCACTCTGTTGCCCAGACTGGTCTGGAACTCCTGAGCTCACATGATACGCCTGCCTCAAGCTCTCAAAGTGCTGGGATTACAGGCATGAGCCACCATACCTGGCCTCTTCTGTTGCTTTCTAATTTAATTCCGTTGTGGTCAGTGTATGTATTTTGCATACTTTCAGTCCTTTTGAAATTTGTTAAGGGTTGTTTTATGGCCTTACCATATGGTCTACCCTGGAGAGCATTCTATGTGCGCTTGAGAATAATATGTATTCTACCATTGTTGAGTGGGGTATTCTGTAAATATCTGTTACATCTAGTTGGTTTATAGCATTGTTCAAATCTTCTCTTTTCTTGCTGGCCTTTTGTTTTGTTAATTTTATTTATTTTATAGAGACAGGGTCTCCCTTTGTTGCCCAGGCTGGTCTGGAACCCCTGGGCTCAAGCCATTCTTCCACCGCAGCCTCCCAAAGTGCTGAGATTACAGGTGTGAGCCACTGAACCCAGCCTCTTGCTGTTCTTTTTTACTTTTACTTTCTTTGTGTGTGTGTGACAGGGTCTCACTCTGTCACCCAAGCTGGAGGGCAGTAGTGCAATCACAGCTTACTTCAGCCTCCACATCCTGGGCTAGGGTGATCCTCCCATCTCATCCTCCCAAGGACCTGGGACTATAGGCATGTGCTACCATGCCTGTCTAATGTTGGTATTTTTTGTAGAGATGGGAGACCACTGTGTTCCCCAGGCTGGTTTCAAACTCCTGGGCTCAAGTGATCCACCTGCCTCAGCGTCCCAAAGTGCTGGGATTAGAGGTGTGAGCCACTGCACCCAGGATACTGTTCTTTTTATCTTGGGTTTTGTTTTTTTGAGATGGGGTCTTATTCTGTCACACAGGCTGGAGAGCAGTGGCATGATCTTGGCTTGCTGCAACCTCTGCCTCCCAGATTCAAGTGATCCTCCTACCTCTTGCCTCCCAAGTAGCTGGGATTACAAGCCAACACCACCACACCTGACTAATTTTTATATTTTTGGTAGAGACAGGGTTTCACCATCCTGGCCAGGCTGGTCTCAAACTCCTGACCTTGAGATTCACTGGCCTCAGCCTCCCAAAGTGCTGGGATTACAGGCGTGGGCCAGCGTGCTGGACTTTGTCTTAGTTATTCTATTCATTATTGAAAATAGGATATTGAAGTCTTGAACTATTCTTGTGAATTAACTATTTCTCCTTTTGTAAATGAGTACCCCCATTTTTCTAAGAGAGTTTATTTTTAAAATTATTTTTTCTTCCTTTCTCCTTCCCCACTGCTCCCCACCTCCTATTTAGCCCTTTAGAAATGCAAAGAGAGGCCTGGTGAGTTGGCTCATGCCTGTAATCCCAGCACTCTGGAAGACCGAGGTGGGCGGATCACTTGAGGTCAGGAGTTTGAAATCAGCCTGGCCAACATGGTGAAACTTCATTAGAGGGGCATGGTGGCATGCCCGTGTAGTCCCAGCTACTTGGGAGACTGAGGTGGGAGAATCACTTGAACCTGTGAGGTGAAGGTTGCCTGGGTGACAGAGTGAGACTCTGTCTCAAAAAAAAAAAAAAAGCAAAGATAGTCTTTGACCCGCCCCTTCACCAGTCACTCCCTACAGGGCAAGTTCATGTAACTCCTGGAGAGTTAAGAGACAGATTTAGAGACCAAAGCATGGCCCCTATAGGACTTTCACCTGGGAACTTTCACCCTTCAGGGGTTGCCTGGGAGCTCACACTCACCAAGAGGGCACGTTGAAAGCGTGCCCACTTGGCCACTTTTACAACTTCTTCCCAGGAAGGTGCCAACTCAGCTGCCCAGTAGATAAGACATCAAGCTCACAAGGAGACCCCTACCCTTGCTGGCTGTATCCTCTACCTCTTTAAAGTGCCCACATTTTGCTCCAGAAGTGAAGCGGCATGTTAGGCCAGGGCGCTTTGCGCCCCTTCCCCAAGCTAGCTTCAGAATAAATTCACTTTATTTTTGGTACCAGACCTTGCTCATGGTAACTGAACCCTGCAATGCAGCGAGCAACCAACGTGCTTTTCAGTTACACTTTCAGTTCTGTCATTGTTTCCTTCATGTATTTTATAAAGGGCTCTGTTGTTAAGTGCATGTATGTTTATAATTATTACATCTTCTAGATACATTGGCCCTCTGAGTGGGAAAAAACTCAGTTTCTTTCACACTACTCTCACAACATGCTTTTTTTTTTTTTTTTTTTTTTTGAGGTAGAGACTCACTTTGTTGTCCAGTCTGGAGTGCAGTGGTGCGTTCTCGGCTCACTGCAGCCTCTGCCTCCCAGGTTCAAGTGATTCTCCTGCCCCAGCTTCCCGAGTAGCTGGGATTACAGGCACGCAACACCAGGCCCTGCTAAGTTTTTGTGTATTTTTAGTAGAAATGGGGTTTCACCACGTTGGCCAGACTGATCTTGAACTCCTGGCCTTGTGTTCTGCCCCCCTCGGTCTCCCAAAGTACTGGGATTATAGGCATGAGCCACCGTGCCCAGCTCGCAACAGACTTCTGATACCAGATGTGTGAGGATTTCTCCCCACAGCAAGCAATCAGTTCTGCAGGCAGGCTGCTTCCCCTTTTGCCCTCCCAGAGCCAGGCTCCACATGGGCCTGAGAGATCCTTTAAAATTGTTAAGTACAGGCCAGATGCGGTGCCTCACACTTGTAATCCCAGCACTTTGGGAGGCTGACGCAGGTGGATCACCTGAGGTCAGGAATTCAAGACCAGCCTAAGCAACGTGATGAAACCCCATCTCTACCAAAAAAAAAATAAAATAAAATACAAAAAATTAGCTGGGCGTGGTGATGCACACCTGTGGTTCCAGCTACTCAGAGGCTGAGGCAGGAGAATCACTTGAGCCCAGGAGGTGGAAGTTGCAGTGAGCTGGGATCGCGCCACTGTACTCCAGCCTGGGCCACAGGGTGAGACTCCAACTTAGAAACAAAAAGCAAATGCAACCCTGTCTCTCCTGCTCCTGATCCTCCAGTGGCTCCTGCCCAGCGATGGGCTGTGCTTCCTCCCTGGCTGACATCTGTCATACAAGAAAGGGCGAAATGCTTCATGATGAGTAACTCCTGGTTTCTGGATATATTCAAATACAGAGCTGCCTCCTTCTCATCCAGGCCACTTGGAGATCAGAGCACTGTTGACTTTAGTAGCATCTCCTGGCCCCCTTGTAGATTCCAGTCTAGGCTTGGGAGAGCCAGGAGGACCTCTTGAACAACGGCTATCGTCAGAAAGCTTCTGCACTTCACTTACCCTCTCCCCCAGCCATACCCGGCTTCACATTTTCTCCTCTTCTTTTGCAGTCAATGCAGACCCTGCAGGACTTGCTCACTGATCTTCATGCACTCCAGGTCACCGTCAAAGCCCTTAGGAAGGAAGTGGACATGCTAAAGAACATGCTTGACAAGGTAGGCGCTCCCTGTCATCCTCCGTGCCAGCTGTGTCGCTCAGGCCTCTGGGGGTTGGAGCAATGAGGAAAATCTAGGAAGCTTACTCTTAGGCCAAGAGTGCAACTGTGAGGGCGTGCTCACGTGGCCCCTCCAATTGGCCAGTGCCACTGACTTCTCTGTGACGCCTCCATGCTTTCTTTTCTTTCTTTCTTTTTTTTTTTTTTTTTTTTTTTAAGATGGAGTCTCACTCTGTTGCCCAGGCTGGAGTGCAATAGCGTGATCTCGGCTCACTGCAACCTCTGCCTCCTGGGTTCAAGTGATTCTCCTGCCTCCTCTTCCCGAGTAGCTGGGATTACAGGCACACACCACCACACCTGACTAATTTTTGTATTTTTAGTAGAGACGGGTTCACCATGTTGGCCAGGCTGGTCTCGAACTTCTGACCTCGTGATCCACCCACCTCAGCCTCCCAAAGTGCTGGGATTACTGGTGTGAGCCACCACACCCGGCTGACCCCTCCATGCTTTCTACCCCACTGTGTTAAAACGTTAGTGATAAGTGACAGAAGTCAAGTTCATCCTGGATTAGGCAAAATAAGGGATTTATTGTCTCATTTACTAAAAGGTCCAGGGACGGCCAGATCTAGGTACTCATGCAATACTGACATCTCTCAGTGAAGCTTTCCTCCCAGTTGGCTTCATTCTCAGGCAGGCGCTCCCCAAGTCTTGGCAACACCAGACTTATATTCCACCAGCTTAGCAAAAAGAAAACCTCTTCCCCCTCTGGAAAGCTCTGTCCACATGGAAAGTGGAATAATCGTAATAGTGCAGGCTTACATACAAGCTCCTTCTGTCACCAAAAACCATCAGCCAAGTACGTTCTAACACCCTACCATGCATGGAAGTCCCTGAGCCATGAGGCAGCTGTCCCTGTCACAACTGATGAGTCACAGCTGGGGTTGGAAGCCAGGTCTCCACACCCCCAGGTTTAACAACTTCCCCCAAATAGTGTAACTTTCTGTACTGTCCCGGCTTCACAGATCAGGGCCTGTATTTGCTCATCGTGGCAACTGTGGGAGCTTCAGTCATGGGCTGGATGGCTCCCATCTAAGCAGACAGAGCGCTAGAGTTGCATCATGAGCTACTCCAAAGGGCCCCTTAGACAAAGCTGTTAGAAAAACAGTGCCTTCTCGGCCGGGCCTGGTGTCTCACGCCTGTCATCCCAGCACTTTGGGAGGCCGAGGCGGGCGGATCACCTGAGTTCAGGAGTTTGAGACCAGCCTGGCCAACATGGTGAAACCCCTGTCTCAACTAAAAATACAAAAATTAGCCGGGTATGGTTGCAGGCACCTTTAACACCAGCTACTTGGGAGGCTGAGGTATGAGAATCACTTGAACCCAGAAGGCGGAGATTGTAGTGAGCCAAGATTGTGCCACTGCACTCCATCCTGGGTGACAGAGCAAGACTCT